>NW_006443225.1:7508324-7519923 GCF_000325575.1 Pteropus alecto | reverse complement strand
ACGGGCGGGGCGGGGGGCGGAAGGGAGGCTACAGATGGTGAGTGGGTGGAAGTCTGTTTAGGGGAGGGGAGTATGTAGGAGGTGGGCGTCTGAAAAGTGGAGTAGGCTGTCTGCCTAGGGGTGTGTATGCGCGCGTGTGTGTGCGTGCATGTGTGTGTGCGTGTGTGTGTGTGTGTGTGTGTGTGTGGTGGGAGGGGATGAATGAAAAGGAGTGCCACTGAAAGGGATCGGCCTGTCTGGTTAGAAGTCTTTGGAGAGGGAAGGGAGAGAGAGAATAAGAATGAAAATGAATATGAATGAGCGTGGATTAGGGCGCCTGGCGGTGATGGAGACCTCGGCGGCGGGCGGAACTAGGACGACCCCGGCTGGGCTTTCTCGCTGGAGGTTGCGTAGGGTATCGGGAGGATGGTCGGAGGCGTGTGCGAAGGAGAGGACGGGGTTTGGGGGTGCTGCCCCGGAGGTGGACGAGGTGAGAGTTGAGATGGCTTGGTGTCCGGGGACTTAGGGCCCAGAGACGAGAAGCCAAAGGCGCCGAGCGCCGCGGAGCGCCAGGCTGAGCAGGGAGACCGCGGGCTGCGAGCGCAGGCGGCGGGCGCTGTGCGGGCGAGTCCGCTGCGTCCCGCGCTGGGCGTGAAGCTCTGGGGTCCCGCGCCCGGGGGTCGCTCCTGCCGCAGTCTATTGCCGGGAGGGCGCCCCTGCTGGAGTCTGGGAGGGAAAGTTGGATCGACTTGGTTTGGCGAGAGGAGATGGGGCGAGGAGATGCGCCAGCTCAGAGTGGGGGGATAAACCGAGTCGCCGCGAGGAGACCTAGCTTAGGTTTCTCAGCTAAAAGGCTCTTTGAAATCGCCACCAGGCGTAAAAGAAGAAAAGGCGAGAAAGAGGACGCATGGCTTTTCCTAGATATGGAGAACGTTTCCGGGATGTGGATAAATATGATTTCTTCCCAGAGAGAATTAAACTGTTTGAGAAGGGCTTGGAAATCAGACCTGGTCCCGGACAGTTAACAGAGAGGAGGAGTTCTGCAGAGGATCGCATTTCATCAGGGCTCAGTGTCAGATTTCCTGGCACATTTGTTGTCCTTGGTGGAACTAAGCAAGTAGCCAGGGCACGCTAGAAGACCGGGACAAGCCTCCTGGCCAATTGTCTCAGAAGAGGCTTCTTCGGAACTTGGCACAGAAACCCCGTTTCTAACCCACTGCTGCCCTCCTGGGCCCTTAGCGGTGGGTTAGTAAGAAAAGGCTAAAGATCTCTGCGTTGAGAACGTTCCCTCCACACGTGAAACTGCTCAAGCCATTCGCTCCGGCATCAAAGGGAGTTCTGTTCTCATTTGCTTTGCAATTAACTGGCGTTTTTGAACCGTTCCTTCAGGAGTTACGTTTATAACTAAAAAGTTGTAGTTCTCAGGAAAACCCTTGTGTATCTTTTAAATCCTAGTAGGGACACACGAATAACCTCAGGATTTGGGTCAATAAAAGGGTCGAGAACATTCATTGTTTAGGTTCCACATCTGTCATTTACCCTGAAGAAGGGAAAAAACGGAGCCAAATTCTTTTTTTTTTTTAAACCCAGCCTTTAACATATGAGTGATCAAGGATTATGAGAGCATGGTTCTTTTACGAACGGAGCCAAATTCTTTTTTTTTTTTTTAAACCCAGCCTTTAACATATCAGTGATCAAGGATTATGAGAGCATGGTTCTTTTACACACAATAAACATGACCATCGCCATTTATGATGGATGAAAACAATAGGGAAATAAAACAGACCCTGACAAATAAATAAATTAGTGTGTAGGAGGAAAAAAAAAATGGTGCAGAAAGTTTGAGGCCACCGACCCCTCTGAAAACTGAAAGAGGCAGCTGAAGAGGAAGAGGACATCAATACGTCTATCTACAACTTCCAACAATAAGTGCAACCTCTTCATCTCCAGAGACGGTGATGAATTCTGATAATAAACATAATGACCCTTCCTTCCCTCTACATTATGTATGTTTACCCCAATATACTTTTTACTCATCATTTTATTTATTTATTTAGGAAGTACCACATTTGCAGCTAACACGCATTGGATCCTTGCCAGGCACCAGTCTAAATGCTTTGTGTATAGTCACTTTATTTAATCCTCACAACAGCCTGTGAGCTGGGGGTCGTCAACATCTCCGGTGAAAAGATGTGGAAATGGGTACAGGGAGTCCATGGCTATTGAATCCTTGGTTGACACATTGACCATGCTGCCTCTGAAATTTAGGACACAAGTCACACCTACACTCCACCTATCTGATAACTGGGAAGTCCACATAGTGATTTGCATTGATCCTTCTTCCAAAGTCAGAGGTCAAAGAAGGTCCTCCCGCACCTTTTCCTTTGTTACTGCCCCCTCTACTGATAGATTCAGATTGGAGTTTCTTCCTAGTATAATTTAATACCCTCGAAAATGCATTTGGTTTTCAAAGAGAGAAGGAGAGAAGAAGCAAAGATAACACAGGGCTAATGACAAGTCTAGAAATTGTGCAAAGCTCCCTTTGTCCCTGTGGTCTCTTATTCTCATTTTCTAAATCGAACTGCATCCTGAACTAAAAAATCTTCCTCCCGTTTTTGTTTCCTTCCTTCCTCCGTCCCACCCTCAAATATTTCTTACTTGCTTCATTTCTTAATTGCTCATTACGTCAAGGGCTATGCTAGTTGCCAGGGCTGCAAAAGTAAATGATGTGTTCCCTCCCCTCCCCTCCCCTCCCCTCCCCTCAAGGGCTCAGAGGTGGGGGGAACAGATGCTTCGGTGAAGAAGCCCACTCTGAAAGAGATCGGCACGAAGTGCTGTCACTGAGTTTTCTTCCTGTGAGGGCAGGGAAGGTTTTAAAGAGGAATGACCTGTCCCACGGGGATAGGAGAGGAGAGGGGAGCAGAAAATGACAAAGCGATGGAAAGGGTGGGGCCTAAAGAGTATTTTCAAAGAGCTGATTAAGGGAGAAATAATAATACAAGTAGAACAGCTGATCCAATGTACAGTTGGTGATGCTAATTTCTAGGTATAGAATTTCAGGCAAGTCACTTCGCTCCCCTGCGAGTCCTTGTTTTCCTGTGTCAAGCGGATACAATGGCATGACTCGTCCCATAGAACTAAGCCCAGCACCTGCTCTTCACCCCTCACCTACATGTGTCTTGCTCCCTCACCTCATGCAGGTCTCCGCCTCACGCCACGTCCCGTAGAGGCCTTTACTCAACACGCTATGCAAAATAACACCCTGGTCATCCGAAACATTGATTTGTATACTTTATAATTTCCTCGATATTTGTTGAATGAAGAAAGATAATATGTGCACATGTTAGCATGATATTTGAATGTGTATGTATACACATGTCTATGTAGTATGTAGTAAGTATTAAACATATTTACTCATGCACACATACCCTAATGAGCTAAGTTTTTTTTTTCTTTTTCTTCTATCTTTTTTCTCGGTTTCTGGTTAAAAAAAAAAAAAAATCTTTTTGAGAAACTCCAGTCCTGTTTCCTTTAAACTCATGAGAGAAATTAAGTGTCTACATGGAGAATGAGCTAAGTAGATAGAAGACCAGACCTGGCAGTACAGATTTCTAGATTTCACGGGACTTTCAAATACTAGGATTTGAGACACCGGCTTGAAGGAACTCAGGTTCCTTCTTAATTATGTCACTATTTTTTTATCACCTTCCAGTTTGGCATTTTGGTTTAAGTAAAATAGTGTACAGCCTCATAAGTATTCTTCTAACCCTATTGAGAAAATTTCCTAAATGTGCCACTAGATGTATGCTCTTTCTCTGGCGCCTCCTTGAGGTTGGACCTCTCTTTAGCAGCTTCTTGGAATAAACACTGTGATCCTCTACACTTTCTCCCACTACTGGCTTAACTCCATGATCATCTATCTGACGGGCAGCAGTATGGCTCCTCAGTTGGAGCAAAGATGAAGTTTACACTGAAGCAAAATTTGGAGGTACTCATACGGAGAGTTTGAAGCCTGGCTGTGAGGGCTGCAGTAGATGACTGTGCCGTTCAACGCCTGTCGAGACTTCTCCCTCTCCCCCACCCACTTCTGGTTAGAATTGACTTACTTGTTCTGCATAGCAATGGATGTCCCAGAATGTCAGGGGCAGAGGAAGAGATGGCAGTTGTAATTCAATATTTCCCGACTCCCTAAGAAGAGAGATAGATACTTCTTGCTATTATAAACACTTTACATCATAGCATTTAAAAGTAATTCCCCAGAGGTCTGTTTTATCGGAAGTAAGGGGAGAAAGAAGTGGGAGATAGATATGTGGGGTGGGAGGGTTTTTAAGGACACTGGAAAGCCTGGAGGATATAAGAATTACCAAGAGAAAGAATAAAGAGATTCCTTTGGTATATTTTGCTTCAAGTTATATTAGTAATAACTAGTTTTTAAATTTTGAAAGAGATAGCCAAGCACCATCTTGTTGATTCCTGTTAGGGTTAAAAAATAAGCCTCAATCGAGATTTAACTATCATAGTCTTCAGTGGTCTAACAACACTGATCTTGTTGTTACTACTATCATAATTGGTATTGCGATGATATGTGTTTGAGGTTTTTCTAATGTCATGTACTGAGCAGTCCCAACTGACACAGACAAGTTCAAGCATTTCTCACCACGTAATACGTTGCCAAGTGCTGGCAACCATTGGGGATTTCTATGCAACAAATGTGACCGCATGCCTACTCTGTCAGAGTTCTCACTATCAGAGACACAGACACTTTCTTACTACCATTCAGATTTGCTCCCTGCCCTTCACTTTTCTCAAGATTCCAGAATGTCAGATCAGGCTCCTCTGCATAGTGGCTTAGCTAGACCCCTAACAATGGGCAGTAACGAAGGTAAGAGAGCAGGTAGCATGACTGAAAGTAAAAAGAAAAGAAAACATTAATACTGTTAATACAAAGTCTGAGTGACTCTGATGCCACCCAACACATTTTTATATCTATGCATCTATTGATCTATCTAATCTATTTATCTATCTATCTATCTATCTATCTATCTATCATCTATCATCTGTTGGATTACATTAGGCATTCCAAAGTAAAGAGAAGACTTTTTTTTCTTTGTCCCCCATTTTTAAACCAAAGGTGTTAAAAAATGTTTTTATTCATTGCAATGCCATATATGGTGAGAATATCTTTTTGTGCATTGGTATAATTTGGGAGGATTTTGTATGCAAGTTAATATACCATGAACAAATAAAAAAAGCCACCATTTGTATATTACTAAAAATTAGCCTGCTCTGTATCAGCCTGAGCTAATATCTCACATCTGTCTGGTTCAAGGATGAGTCCTATATTATTATATAACATGCTTCTGTAAGATGTTAACATTTAGGATGGTATATAGGATGTCTACTTGGGCGCTTTTTTTTTTTTAAGTCTAAGATTATTGCAAATAAATAGTTAAAAATAAGGAACAATCATACAAACATGTCCAGCAAGCATATGCAAACCTGACCAGGTCGCCCATCAGAAATGTAAAACCAAAAGTACATTAGCTCAGGCTGATACGGAGCAGGCTAATTTTTAGTAATATACAAATGATGGATTTTTTTATTTGTTCATGATATTTTAATATGCATACAAAATCCTCCCAAATTACACCGATGCACATAAATACACATTTGTTTTATTTTTTAAATCGGTGACACATGCTTAGAATTCACAAAGAACATTGCTGCTGCTTTTGCCCACGCATTTTTATTCCAGAAATATACAGAATTTTACACAACTATTAAAGATAGTACAACCATATACTTTCCCTTTATGTTTCTGAATGAGCAAATCAGAAATTGCTAGTGAGAGAAAATGAGTAGTCATTTATAAAAACCACTGATATTCTGAGGCAGCCTTGAAAATTAGAAGTCAAATGGCATAGATCCACTTTGCCATAGATCCCAAATGTACCCCAGGAAGGCCATGGTCTCACCTCAAAGGGATGCAACTCACTAAAGAACACATTTTATTATGCAGTGTCCTTTTATCTTAGGCTGCCTGTATGTTTCCCACAGAGTGCATATATAGTCGTAAATATAGCTCAGTTTTTAAGTCATATATAAAAAATAAATTAATTAAAATAAAAAGTAAAAGGCACAGAAATCCAGTTTTTGGTTGTAAACAACCTGAATACCTGCAAATAGGTCCTCAGGTGTGGACAGAGTGGGAAATGCACAAATGCAGCACATCCAGTCTAGAACAAGCCTGGTTCAGGCAGCATCCCACAGAGGTTTGTAGCTGGTGCTCTGGCTGTCTCGCTCGCGTCCCTTTGCCCTTGACTCTGTGCACGCGGGTCCCACCTCCTCCGGGCAGCACCTGTAGCTCACATGCACGTTGGGCTGCAGTTTGGGGGAATTACCACTTCCCAGGAGCAACTCTGGAATCCCGACTGGTAGGAGCTGGTCTATAGATACCCCAGCTGCCCGGCCCCCGGAAAAGATGACTCAGAGGTGCGCATTCCGTACCATTCTCAGGAGGCCCCAACTTCGGTGCCCCATGAAATGATTTATTTCATCATCCACCTTTTGTTGATCCTTCTCCTCTTGGTTTCAAGTCCACCCCCCTCCACTGTCATTTCCTGAACAAACTGCTTACATTTGAATTCCTGTCTCAGGGTCTGCTTCCAGAAAAACCCAGGCTAAGGCTCGGGCCCTCTCACCTGGCCTGCCATTCTTAGCACCAGCGTTTTGAATAGATAATCAGTAGGATTCAATCCTATTTTTTAAAAAATTTCAATTACCATTGACATTCAAAACTATATCAGTAATCTAATTTTTAATACATAAAAACAACCCGAAGGGGTCTTTAAATCCAGATTTTACAAAGGTAACAAAAAGATTTGCAGATAGTGACTTAACCCACATCATAAGGTCAGAACTAAAATTCATAATCACTTGAATTCACAATTCAGGCATCATGACGTACCACGTTCTAGAGGTTTTACACGGTGGGGATGCTGACACGAATTCCCCATCCCTCACCAAAGACTAGGAACACTCTTAGCAAGAGGCAACTAGAACTAACTCTGTTTTGGTCATGTCTGTATTTCTCTTCCAGCACTGATGAGTTCTGCCAGGCTGACTTGGAAATATCCTATATCATAATGCCTCCAATGAATTAATCCTGCCCTTGCGTCAAGACTTATACTAATTACACACACATACACACACATCCAAATATTCTCAGTGTCTGCTTGTAGCTCAAAATCTATTTCAGTACAAAGTTATCTCTCATCTCTTAGATTCAGAGAAAGTTGCTGCTGACCAGGTCTTCTCCTGCTTGCCTCCCATCAACCCCTGTATCTCCTGTGAGGACTTATTTCTCTATGTGGAAGGGCTCATTCTCTGGCTATGAGTCCTCGTTTTGAAAAAGAAAGGGGAGCTTTTATGTCTCTCCTCCTTTTGGCAGGAACAATAACTTCCAGATGGCGTCTCACTTTGAAATGGAAGCAGAAACCTACACCTGTGATACTTGCTATCACTTCAGCTCAGAGGTTTTACTGCTTTACTCTTTAATTCCAGTCATGTGATGACATACTGATTAATGAGTTGGTTTTTTTTTTTTCCTTAAGTCTCCTTGGATAACAGACACTTCCAAGGTTGAAAGATGGAGAGAGAGGCCCGTCTCAGCCACAGTTAAACGTGCACCTTTGGGGACGCACGTCAAAGCACATTAGAACTGAAAACGCAACCAGGAAAACAATGCTGTCGTGTTCCTCTGCCATAAACGCGTACTATAAATGACTGTGCATGGCAGACCATCTCTGCAGCGTAAACCACCCTTAAACTGGACATGACTACATGCTAACATCAATGCTTTTCTCAGATTTACTATTCTAAACTGCTACTGTATCTTTTAATTCACTTGGCTTTCAAAATAACCACGGAGATATCTAGAATAAGTGACTAACACAGCTAGTCGGGGACAGCTATCTCTTTTTCTGCCTCAAAGCCATCACTTACTATCAGCGAAACATGTACACTATCTTAGTTAAGGCAAGTAGTGATGTTAGCGGCTGTAACAAACAATCCTAAATCTTAGTGGCTTTATGCGATAAAACGTGTTCTCTCTCTCCCACAAACATGCCTAGGCGATGCGGAAAGACGTCCTGTGTGATGTGTGATCATGCAGTGACTCCAGGCTCCTTCCATTCAGCTGAGTAATGGGAAAAAAAAAAAAGAAAGGGTGAGTGAAAGGAGGCCTGTATTTGGGAGGTTTTTAAGGACCAGACCTGGAAGAGAATACATGCATCATTTCTGGGCTGATTCTTTGGCCAGTACCCAGCCAAATAGCCACACCCAAGCAGAAAAGGTAATTCAGCTCAGGGACCAAGAACAAAAAGAAGGTTAGGAGAACACGTGGCACTCTCCGTTTAATTTAATACGCGGCTTCTAAACTCCTCGTGTTGTCTCGTAATCTCCTAGAATACTCCCTCTACTTCATGTACTTCCCTTCTCTAGAAAACATTCACGCATCAGAGTAGCTGAGCTCAGATGTTTCCTCCTCTGAGAAGCCATCCCCATCCTTAATTTGTATACGGTGTCCATTTTCTTCTTCCCTTCTCGTTTTTAACGATCCTCTATCCTTGAATTACATGAGCTCTATTAACATTTTCTATCTTTGGATAGTGCATATTAGTGACAGTACATATTCACTGAGCTACTGAAAGGATGGAGCCCATCTTTCCTCTTCTATTCTCTAGTGGCACCAAAATGTCAATCCTCCAACAAGAGCAGGAGTGGCTTCATAACCGTCACTGTAGAGTTTGTTACATCTAGTCCCTCAGCACCAGCTCCCAGGCAATCATTTCCCCTCTGTTACCCCTTGGGGCAGAGTATGCTTCCCAACCTCACTGAGCTGGGGCTTGGTCACATGATATGTTTTGATCCATGGAAAGTGGACAGAAGAGAGGGCGGGTCAATATGAGACAGGGGCTTTAAGGGCCATCACATGTTTATCCTTCTGCCATCTGCCATGAAAAGAACAGGACGCAGGTGGCCGTTGTTCCTCCAGTCTGTGTTCTAGAATGAGAGACATGTGGAGCAGACTTGAACCCCAGCCTAGCCCAGCTCAGCCCAGCCACACCCAACCCGTACAGCTGTGAGCAAGGAACAAATGTCTGTAAGCTTTTTAGCAGTGTTTGTTACTCAGCATTACTGAAGCAAAAGCTGACTGATAAACCCTCCACCCTGATTCTTTTCTAATTGATTGGGATGGGGCCTAGAAATCTCTATTTAAAAAAAAAAAAAAAAAAAGTGCTTAAGGTGAGTTAGTTGCTCAGCCAGCCCCAAAGGAAACTATCATACACACTAGGCCCCTAACGTTCAAGCCCACGAGACAGGTCGGCTCTAAAGCCTTTATTGTCAGGGGCATTCCAGGGGATTTGATTCAGCTGGAATCCCGGCAATTCTCCAGTGGCAGTTGAACATGAGGCCTGCTGCGGTGGGGGATTTGCGAGGCGAGGAAGCCCGGAAGTGAATACTGCTACACGCTTCCAGCCGCGGTGTGGCCAGCAGTGCTGTGTGAGCCTGTGTAGGATGTAGGCTGGTCTAATTATTTTTTTCTTTCAACCCGAATTCATTGTTTCATCGCAGTATTAAAATGGATCAGATTACCAAATATATGATCGGTTTATTCTCTCTCATCATTAAGTAATATCATTTAAAGGTAAAATCATTGTGTTCTGCATATAGTCTGTAGCAATGCAAGATAGGGTTAACTTTGAATAGCATAGTTACTATTTCATATGTCAGCAAGGTTTCTTCTTTCGCCTGTATGCCTGGCATGTGGGACGTTATCGTGGGCCCTTTTTAAAAGATGCCGAAGTGATTTTTTGAACCTCTTTTTTTTAGCTCTACTAATATTCTCTACATACTATTTCTGCAGCAATATAAGTTCTCTGTTCATGAAATCGAAGATTTGCAATAGGCATAAAAGAACTTGACACCATGATAGCTGTTCTTATATCTCATGGTTTAACAAGTAACAAAGGAATTTGACTCTTGCTATCTCTTTGGCAGAGTAGGGAAGGTGTAAAGAGAAGAAATATATTTAACTCTATAAATACTATGTCTTATTTCTATTCTGGTAGAAAAGGAAGAGGAGACAATTATAAGGACACTGGGAAATTTGTAACATCCATGAATCACATTAGAGAGGAAGATTAGAATACCTTTTAATTGAAAAAAAAAAAAAGTAGTTGACAGTAACCTTCGTTTTAAATACAGAATGTTAATCCCGAGGGATGGGCACTTTATGTCACATCCTCCAGGAGTCCTTTAGGGTGTGTCACGGGCAGCAGTGCTGGCTCATTCTTTATATTGCTCTGCTCCTACTACAGTCCCTAACTGTAAATGTTTGTTGAATGAATGGATGAACAAATGGACGATGGTGGGAAGGAGGGATTTCTGCAGAGCAAGGATGCTAATCCAAAAAGCTACACATGTGGTTAAACTTTTGCCCTTTGTCCCTGTCCAAGGAGGGTCTCCTGCTGGAACCAACTGCCTGGAGCTTCTCGAGATGTTACTGCTGATGAGTCTTCTAGATCAGCCTGTCACTTCATCAAGTAGTAATAATAGCAGTTGATAGCAGATGACTAGTCGTAAGAGACCCTATTTCTGCTATGAGCGCTTCAGAAGATTTTTTCCTGCTGTTTTCTTTTGTATGGATGCCATTGAATATTTTATAGTATCATTGGTATTGTGAGTAAATTCTATTTTCAGTATATCCTTGAAAAGGCAGACATAAAGATGATCTATTTTAAATTCACATATATTTATATCTCACGCTAGGAAATAATATCCTTCATTGAACTTGAAGCCGTTTATGTAAAATGACTGAGTTACTAAATATTTGTAAGCAAACCGAGAGGAAGAATTTTATCTAAATGCTCTGCAGAAGGACAGTGCAGAAGAAAGCACAGTCTTCTTATCATAACCAACATATGAACTTGCTATTAATCTGTAGATTTAACTTATTCTGCAGAAAATAGGAGTGAATCCTCTGAGCTTAACCAAAAGAAGACGGGCAATTTTTTTCTCTCATTATTACTTAGTCTAAGTCACAGGAATTCAGGCAAAATTTCTTCCCATTACTATTGAGTCTAAGTCATAGGATGTAAATGCAACAAATATTCTATAGTATATCACTATAATTTTAAGCATAAACATTAGACAATCAAAAAAAGAAAATGCAGATGGCTTAGTCCTCATATTAGAAAGCGCATGATGATACTAATTTTTATTTTAAATGACAAAGGAAAACTGTGCATATTCTAAGCCAGGTTCTAACTAAAAATTTGGCCTCATTCTTAATGTTCTTTATCTTTTAATGCCTAGAATAAAAGCCTGGCTAATGATGTCCCACAACTCTGCCCAGAAAAACGTATGTTTCTCAAACATTTGACTGAAGAAGGCCTGAGTTTTTCTCCCTACCAAGTTCTCAGCCCACGGATGCAAATTTCACCAAAGCAGGATTGCTTGAATTTCACTTTCCTTACAGGAAATGAGAAACTACATTACCTTAGAGATCTCCTTTGGGATCCAAGGCCCTTGCACAGGCCAGATCCAATACTTATCC
>NW_006443225.1:7496826-7508304 GCF_000325575.1 Pteropus alecto | reverse complement strand
CTCTTTCCTGATATGAAACACCAAAAGCTACTGCAAATCCAGCTTGCTCTCCTGCCATACCTTTTTCTGAGTTGGAGATGACATGACCTAAAGGGAAAAAACATGAGATTTGCGAGCAGACACATCTGAATTTGATTCCCCTCTCCCACTGACTGTCTCCCTGAAGGACAGCTATGACCATCTTCAAATCCTATTGCTTTTCCTTAGTTCTTGTTTCTTCTGAATCCACTGTTGACCAAGCCCTCCTTCCCTGGTCTTTTTCTCCTTCCTGTTGAAACTTTTCTTTTCTAGTATGATCCGAGGCAGCTTTAATAAAAATAATGTAATGATGACGATAGAGGAGAAATATTTGTTGAGACTCTACAAGGAACCAAGCACTGTAGTAGACACGAGGGATAAAATCTCATCCCTCCCCTTATAGTGCTTACTGTCTGGAAGGAGAAATAAGATTACAAAGAAATATCATTGCGAACCTCACAACATGGTGGTAGCAGCAGTGGTAGCAGTAGTAGTAATAGTAGTTGGTAGCAGATGACTAGTAGTAAGAGACAGTTAGAGACTAGCTATTAAAGTTCTGGAATGACTGCATGAATAGTTTAAGCTTTATTCTATAGGTCAGTTCAATCTAGACTCAGTTTATTAGGTACTATTATCAGTAAAAAAAATTGAGACCACACCATTGAATATATATACATACACATATGCACATAAGATAGTTTCATTATTCACAGAATCTGTACTTATGAATTCACCTAAAATCTAAAATTTTACATGTAACCCCAAAATCAATATAGTACTTTTGTCATCATTTGCAGACACGTGCAGAGCAGGGAGAAAATTTGAGTGACTGAAGGGCAGGATACCAGCGGAAGTAAAACGAGGTTCTTGTATTGTTAACAAGTGTTTTTTCTGAAGTCTGTTTACTGCCATATTTTCCACATTTTTTTGTGATTTTTCTTGGGGATTTTATTGTCTTAAAAGGCACCCAAACTCAGAGCTGAGGCCCTGTCTGGTATTCCAAAGCGGAAGAAGGCTGTGATGTGCCTTCTGAAGAAAATACACATGCGTTAGATAAGCTGTGTTTAGACATGAGTTATAGTGCCTTTGACTATGAGTTGAAGGTTAATGAATCCGCAATATATTTTAAATTAAATGTCTTTTAAAAGAAACACACGTAAAACAAAACTTGTTTTATCAGCAAAATTTTTATCAGCTGGTCACAGAAGGACAGATTCTAATGAGTTGTGTAAACAATTCAATTATATTTTCTCATGTTCAGTTGACTGTTAAGCCAAAATAAACATTTTTGAATAAACATATTAAAGTAGGCTAACCACAGCAGGACCCTGGAATCTCACAATTGTTACTTCAACAATGCATGCTTTACAAAGTCACCATCCTAAACCATTTTCCTATTGGCAATCTTATTAGGTATTTATCCCCTAGTATGCGATTTCTACTAATATTGTATTATGAAACCCCATCGCAGTCTGCTGAAGTCTATATAGGAAACAAGACACTACCACCCTCAACAAATAGAGTCCAAGAGACCCCAGGAGGAGACTTTCAGAAAGGAGAGACATGATGGCAGCATAAAATGAGACAGAAAGGCCAATAGTTCAGTCTGAAGAAGACCAGAGAGCATCTCCACCAAGATCTGTTTTTACCGAGTGTTAGATTCAGAGAGCGGCCTATCGGAGTTTGAGATTTCAAAGATGAAGGAATATTGGTTGATATAAATGTCCAGACCACAGTCACGGGGGACTGGAGAAAAAATTGCTTGGAAGTGAAATAGTTAGATATCAAGTGGTCAAAAAAACTCTGCCTCCCTGAAAATGGCAGGAATTGGGATGGGGGAAAAAAACCTATAAACTAAGCACTAAAATTCTTCCTAAATGTAGAAGAGTAACCCAGAGACTGACGATCACATAGAGAAGTGAGCTGAAAGGTGGTATGACAGTCTGATGCCATAGGCTTTAGTACATTTTTATATTAAGATGGAATGGCAATTATTTCCAAAGATTTGGGGTAGTTTGCTCTGGGTTCAGAAATCAGCAATAAGTAGGATGAGAAGGGCGGGGGAAACAGCTCCACCTTCCAGGAAATCTTTATCCTCTTGGACGTGCTAGGGTATGGTAGGAAAGTACTGTGAAGATGATGAAAATACAGAACTTGTTCACGATTATGTTGTGAATTCCACTGCGCACAGTCTAAGAGCTGAGGATAAAGAGCAAGCATCAAAGATGGAAGAGTAGAGCCATAAGATGTGGCCAGAGGGGACTGACTTTTGGTTTGGGTCCAATGATTACCAAGATGAGCAGAACAGAAGGAATGTACCAGGAAGGAAAGGTTCCTAAATTTGATATGAGCGTTACTTTAATGCTAGCATTGGCTGCACATCTCAGATGTTATCGGGGACAGATCTCTGCAGGACGTTCCTAAGTGTCCCATCGCCCATGGAACGATTGAGTTCCAGCATGGCTGGCCGAACTGTGATACAGGTGTGGGGTGAGGTCCTAAGAATGCTTTACAAAGCTCTTTATCATCCACCTCATCTCCTACTGTTTCTCCCTGGCACAATTAAATGTTCAACAGCATTCTGCCTGCCACAAGTGAGTGCCACATGGGCACAGTGCACGTCCTCGCCACCTCAACCTGGGGAATTCGTAATCAAATTCAAGTATCAACTGAAATGCCCACTCCTCTATGGAATCATATCCAGCCCTCTTCCCCGCTCCAAGCTTCACAAAACTCCTTCGGGCCAAAAATTTTCTAGAGTGCTTCTATCAAACCAAAGATGACCCGGAGGGGCAGAATTAGATGGAAATAGATAGAACCAATGTGCCCTGAGACCCCTCAAGACATGTCTGATGCCCATGTCTAATGGAGAAAGCATTAGCAAAGTTTGATTATAAATCAACATGTAAAAAATATATATATATATATATATGGCAAAGGAGAGCCAGCACCGTGTTGTGGCAAAACCCAGATCTTGATCATCTGGGCTCGAATCCTGCTCTCCCAGGAATTCGCTCCACAGAATTGAGAAACTTACATCACTTCTGTTTTCTTCCCTTGCCTTGATAAAGGTATTTAACAGAGAAGTATTATGGGAATTAAATGAATAAATTAATACAAAGCTATTGGAACTGACCCAAACCCATAGTGAATGTTCAGTAGGTATTATTCTGACTAGTAAAATTTCCAAAATGCTCTTGATTTTAATTGAAAATTGCCGTTGAATTTGGTTACATACTCGGTTTTGGCTTTCCTTTGTTTTAGTTTATTATTTTATAATTCTGTTTTTCTCTTTCTTTTGGGAGAATTCAAGCAATAAAAAGTAAATTAAATAAAACTATTAGGAAACATTTTAATTTTCCCAAAGCTTAATACAGCTCATGCTTTTCAAATTATGATTTGGCTTTTTTACACTTAAGAACACACAAACACACTCAATAATCATTTTTAAATAATTTTAGTTATTTAAGAGCTTATCTCATTGTATTCTGTTCCTTAGCTTTGAAAAAGAGATTTCCTATATAGTATTTTTAAATGGGTAAGGCAAAATAGAAATGTGTTTAGACAATATATTTAAATTAGCAGAAAACTCTACTTTTGCTTGCCAGTTCTTGCTCTTACAAGTCTGTATATTATTTTAGACAGGGATTCCTTACTTGTACTTCTTATTAAAATCATGTGGGAATATAAATACCGGTAGCTTTTCGGATGAAGCTGCAATGTGAAATGTATTCTGAGCTTTAGTGGAGATTTCCTCCACTTTTAAAATAAAATAGCAAGTAGAAAATTTTAAGACTTGAGGTCTGTTTATTAACAGGCTGCTTAGGACAGCGTTTGTACTGTCATTTCCTGGAAATCGTACTAACTCAACACTAGCTAATCCATCATAGCTTCACAAAGGAGGTGATGACAAGCCCTGCCTGTCTCCTGCACTTAAAATTGAAATTAGCCTGATTGGATTGCACAAAGAGTCCTCTGCAGTCAGCCCTGGTTGACTTCAAAGAATTCAGATACACGGAAGAAAAGAAAAAAAAAAATCCAAAGCTACGAAGAGCTGAGAGTCCAGCATAAATAATGTCATATTTTACTTAAAGATTAAAAACGAAAGGCAGAGAAAGCAAATTGTTTCCAAACAATTAATTTGAAAACTTGATTTATTTGATTAGTCTCTTTGTCACTTAATAGTATAGGTGGCTCTCAATATTAGTATTCAAGTTTAAGTCAATTATCTTTATGTAACTTACAAAATACAGCTTGCTTTAGTAAGTGAAGAAATATATATTCCTGAAATTCTGCTATATTTGCTGACCATACCACTTACAGTAGGTGTTGCAAATCTAACTGTGTGCAGGGCCAGGCAGGTGTGATGATGGAAGCGGCCTGGATGGGGAATGGGTGAGCTTGGGAGGACAGGCTTGTTTAAAGAGACAGCGATGACTCAGCATCAGCCAATCATTGCCTTGCAAAGGGCTGAATCAGCATTCGTAATTCTAAAGACTGTAAAGAGAAGCCTGAAAACTGGATTTTTATGTGCTCTCTTCCAATTTTCCCACGGTTGAAATTAATTTAAAAATTAAAATACTGTGTGGATTAACAAATGAGTTATATTTAGCATACTTCACAGACTAATCAGTTACAAGGGTGAATGGAGCAAAAGATGAAAAGATCAGGCTGTTAAAAAAATTAGTAACTCCAAGGAGTTACTCTCTGCTTCTCCTAAGCTGGGGAAATGAAAATGTTGCCCAGAGATCAGTGGCAGGTGCCTCAAGGCTTCAGATGCCAAGTTCAGCTTCTTAAGCAGGAGCCTAGGAAGTTACGATCTGGGGCTGAGCCATCACTGCTGCCCTACAAGGTGCCACCTCATATGACTCGCACATCAGCTGCTACAGCTACAACTAATACTGTCATGACTTTCTGGATGATTCTCACTGCTGTTCCTGTGGCCACCATCATGGGGGAATCTCTCAATGCCGCTGCTGCAATCAGTGTTGTTACTACTTCCAGAAATGTCATCACTGCAGCATTATTGTCACTGCAGCCACGACTGGAGATAGCTTCAGACACTGGGTGCAGAGTCGCTCCACTTCTCCCCTCCTCCAGCGGCATATGCTTTTCAGCCAGTTCCTTTCATATGCAGATGACAGAGAAATGATGTGCCAATTTCCTTAACAGTATAGATGCAAAATTCTCCTGAAAATATTAGAAAAGTAAGTCAATCAGTATATCAAAAAATCCATCAGTGATTCAGAACAATGGCATTGTTTTTATCCACTAATGCAACCATGCTTTAACAATAGAAAGTCTTAATGCCATTCACCAAACTAACAGATGGAAGCAGGGAAACCATAGGATTATATGAGAAAATGCAAGAAAAAAACATGGTAAAATCTAATACCTGTTTATATTAAAACTATATTGTAAACATATGTATACCTTACTGGATTTTGTTAACCAATGTCACCATAAATAAATAAATAAATAAATAAATAAATAAATAGATAGATAGATAAATAGATAAATAAATAAATAAATATTTTTAAAAAACTGTATAGAATACAACTTTCTTAACCTGATCCATTTGTCTATAACAAAACCATCAACACTATCATAGTTAATGCTGAAACATAATCAATATTTTCTATAAAAGCTAGGAAAAAGAAAGCGATTTCTGCTGACACTACTTGTATTTATCATAGTCCTGGAGTTCCTGGCCAGTGCAATAAGACTGGACAAAGAAGTGTTATAAAATTAGAAACAGAAAAAGGCACAAATCGTCATTGTTTGGAAAAGCTAAAATTACCCATAGAAAAATCCAAGAAAATCTGTAGATAATACTGTTCAAATCAGCAACATTTTTAGCTATAAAGTCAAAATAAAAACAAAAAAAATCAATGAAACCATTATAAAACATCAACAATCAATGAAAAATATTATTTAAAAAATATAGCAGTTACAAGAGTATAAAACATTAACGTACCTAAGAATTGATCCAGAAAACATGTTTAAGACCTTTTACTTAATTTATTACATGACATAAATACCTATATATACCTAATTTAAAAATAAAATATGAGTATACTTTACTCATGGATAGAAAGGCACAGAATCATGAAGATGACAATCTATGAATTTACAATTATACCAATAATTACTTCACTAGTATTTTCTTAGAACTTGATCTGAAAAATCATATTGAAAAATCAATGGGCAGGAAGAACCAAGATTATTTTGAAGAATAATACTCTATCAAATATTAAAAATTATTATAATGATAATAATTAAGATTGCTTGCTTTGGATAATGATACACTAATAAGCCAATGGGGAAAAAATGGAACATCAAGTAATAGATTCATGGATATGCTGATAATTTTGGACATGTAATGACAGATGTAGTGTGACAAATCAGTGGAAAAATGATACTACTTAATAATACTGGGATAATTGACTATCTATATATAAAGAAAGTCTATTTTATATCATATCACAAAAAATCCATTGAGATTACAGACAAATGTGAATAGCAAATATTTGAAACATTTAAAAGTACATATGGGAAAGTGATGATTTTGGTGTAAGAGTTTATTAAGCAAATACAAGAAAATATGAAGAATGAATAAAGACTGATAAATTGGACTATGTGAAAATTAAATTTCTAGGTACCTCAAATAAAGGTTAAATGCAAGCTAGAAAACTGAGTAAGATATTTACAAAATATACTACTGCAAAATATCTAATTTATTATATATAGAGGATCTCTATGAATGAATAAGATAAAAAGTTCAATAGAAAAAAATGATTAAAGACTGACACAAAATTTCACAAATGATAATTAAAATAAATGGTGACTAATAATGGAAATACAATTTAATAACTATAAGACTGTGATTTTTGCCAGTATGAAACTAAAAACCTATGGTAGGAATTCATATACTAAGAGAAGTTGAAATCTACTACCTTAGAGAGTAATTTGGCGATATATGATAAAGTTGAAAACAAATATAAAATACATATCAATGTATATAATATAGTATATGCATATATAAATACGCGTGCATTTTTTGTATTTTTTTTCTATTTCAGGAGTATCAAATAAATTCCCAAGTAAAATCTAATATATTAGTTGTATCTGATTCAATAAAAGCAATAGCACCCCTATGCCCTTTCTGATGAAGAAAATTACCTGGCATATTTCAAATATCAGAATTTATACCAAGATTTCTATGAACTAAATAAACTAATAAAAAGATAAGGGAAAAAACTGAAATAGTAGTGTTATCAAAGGGGTTATAGGGCAATGATTTCTATTTAATAAAGATTTTTGTATGTTTTCCCGAAAATAAATTCTGGAAGGAAAATAGAATGTTCTTTTAACACAGGAGAAACACTCAAATGGCATAAATGGATTTTTTTCCTTTTTTTGAATAAAATAAATGTCAGTTACTTGGCCCATGCTATACCAAGCTAGATACACAGGAAAAAAAAAAGAATGTGATTAAATAGCTTCTCATTTGGTGCATTGTTTATGCATTCCGTCTCAATGATAATACACTCAACACAATCGATCACTGATTTTAATTTCCTTTATTGTGCTACAGACAGATGAAAAGAACAGAAAATTAAATGAAAGGACTCTTTAGCCAGGCTGTGCACTGTCTCTCTATCCAGATGGCACACACATCCTGTGTTCTCTGCAATGTGAGTTTGGCTAAGCAGTAGCACCCACCTCGCCCAGGCCATGCGGTTCCTGGCAGGTGGAGTTAGAAAGGAGTTATTACCTTACTCTCCATGTATGCGAGGGGATTTTAAAGCAACAAACTCTCGTGAATCACATAATAAAAACAGTCTCATATTCTGCACGTATTACACATTCTAAAAATTACAAGATCGATAATAGATGCCTTGACGGTACCGGAGACTCTATAATCAAAAGTGTGTTTGCTGAAACTTTTGATTGCAATATGGTTGGTAATTCCTGGTTCTTTCTCTTTCTCTCTCTCTCTCTTTTTCAACTGCGTAAATGTTATTCAGAATTTATAATATAAAGTGAATGAAATTATTGTGTAGCAATGAGAACAATAATTAATTTTTCTTCATCGAGTTGAATATTTTCTACAGGAGTAGAGTAAAACCTAAAGAAATGACATATAATTTAACATCTGGAATTTCTTAAGATTTATGTCCAATGAGAATAGAAATCGTTTCTTCAAGAAACTTCTTCAAAATGCTTGACTTTTTCTAAAAATTCATACTTATGGCCTCTTATCTTGGACAACTGTCTATATGACATTAATATAACTGTTTTAAAAAGTAAAACGTTTGGAGACTAAACAAGGATCCCTTCTTCTAGATGACCTTCTTTGATATTCATGGGGACACAACCCCTGCCTTCTCAAGTCCACAAGTTCTCTACCTCTCAAACAACACCAGACACCCAGAGGGCGCTTATTTGTTTCTAGGTTTCCTGTTGGCTGTGTGCTCCTGGAGGGACAGAGCCCTGACTTCTCATCCCTGTGTCCCCCAGGGCTGAGCACAGCCTGCTCCATAAAATGAAAATGAATAGTTGAAGAATCTGCATATGAAAAGAAAATGCACGTTTGTATCCCTTGCCATTGAAGCTCTGGATATTTCTGAATAGTCCACAGTGCATTGAAAACTTTTCATACTGTTCTGTGTTCTTTGTGTGATGGTCCGTCAGGTGTGGCCACAAGAGGAGACCCAGGAAAACAAGAGATTCAGGAAAACAAGGCTTATTATGCTCACAGGTCCCGGGATACCATGCAAGGCCACATGGGGAAGACTCGGGGTAGTGAGGAGGTAAAAAGCAAGACTGAGGGGAAAGCTGGGACTAGCCCCTCTCTTGGGGGTCCCGAGAGAAAGGCAAGGCAGGGCGGGGTGAACAGTTCAGCACTGGCCAGTCTAAACGACTTCGGTGGACTTCCAGCTCTCGGGCTGGTCACTTCTTCCCCATCTCCATATGAGGAGGTGCGTAGATGGAGACTGGCAGGGCGGAGCTCTGCACGGTCACGGAAATGGGGGAGGCGATTTACCGGTGATGCTGAGATTCGGCACAGGTGCACTGTGAGGGGTGAAGCTCTTTATCTTGTGGCTCTCACAGCAACTTTACTCCAGTACCACCTGTAAAAGAAGTGACGTACGGAATCCTGCGCATTGGGCGGACTTCGTTCTGAAATCGCGGTGTGGTCTCAGGTCCCAGGCCACAAGCATCATGGACAATGGCGCCAGGGGAGGTGCTTTCTCCATTACGACTTCTTCATAAGCCTCACCAGCCACGATGCTCTTTTCCACCGCCAGGACCTTCTCCTCGGACACAGGTCACCCAGTGCAGGAGCTTGCTCCTCGATGCATCCGTCAGCTCTGCCAGTTTCCCCCAGTGCAGGTGCAGACCTGGATGACTCTGCTCCATGGCCTGGCACTTCCAACTCGTGCTTATTTTCCGCTGTGCTGCCGCTGTCCTGTTCCACCTTCCACTCCCTGAAACCACAGAGACTGAGTGGCCCCTGGCCCACGGGTATTCTCAGAAGTGTAACGTGTCAGTTAAGAGAATCTAGTCACACTAATTTTCCTCCTTTGGGATATTGTGGGACATCAGTTATTATTTCTTGATTGTTGCCATTCAGTGTTTTACTCTAAGGGGTTACATCAGAGAATGCTTGCCTTCCCCAAACTGTTGTTGCAATCTTTGTTTCTGATCTTAAAATTATTCTATATCAAACTGGAAAGGAGAGGGAAGAATAAATGTCCATAAATAAATTCCGATTATTTCCTCCCTTCTTCCGAAATGTTTTTATAAATCCTCCAGCCTGAAAATTCTTTCTCTGCAGCTCTTTGAGCCAGTACTTGTGATGGCTGAATTTGGCATATGTCTTTTAAACTGCTCCCAGGTTAATATCTAGTGCATTGAGAATATAATCTAAAGAAGATTAATTCTAAAAATTGCAATTTTTAGGAAGTAAAACCATTATGAAAAATTAAAGTCCATTTCAGTTTATATAAAATAGAACAGACTTCCCGCAAGGACAAATGATAGGAAAACAAGTTCAAGGTCTCAGGTGCCTGCTCCATCCTCACCATAGACTCTGGATACCAAATTTAGAATGAGACTGAAACCTATTGCAATCAATAATAATAATCATAAAAAGTGTGTCCTATAACTCCATGGAACTACTTTCCATAAATTTTCACTTACTAGAATTGAACTGAAAACAGTTCTGAGGCATTCATAGTGTTTTTGTTGTCATATGGGGACACAGTGCAAGAAGCACCCTTAAAAATTAGACCTCAAGGTCAAGGAGAGGAGAGAGACGGCCTTTGTGTTTCCTTCCATCTCGAACTGTGACAGTGTGCTGAGTGGCCACCCTGATGGAAGGCAAGAAACAAAGATATAAAACAGCAGACATCCCCAGGAAAGGCAGGCAGCACATGCAATAGAACAAATATAAAACGGACAAAGAAACGGGAAAAAAGCTCTTTGCTCTTGTCACAAATAGAATAAAACATCCAGCGGAAGAAAAGTGTGCACACAATGGAAGTCACTCTGTAATGTGCGACATTATCCATGTATTTTTGTCAGTAAATTGCTTCTCTTTGACCCCATGTGCCAAACAATTGGTACTTAATTAAAAACAAGAGAGTTTATAAAAAGAAAGTCAACACAAATTTTTAAGTAGAATGATCAAACTACTTGGTAGAAGTCAAAGGGCACCGATGATTGCTTTAAATCACCATCTCGAACCTTGTAGAAATTAGGCCTTTAAGCTTCCATTTCCTTTTCTACCTCACAATTGATCTGAGAAATAATGAGCTGCTGTTGTGAAGCACTTATATCCTTAAATAATGATCATAATAGGAAGGCAGAGGATGGTCAATGGAGGAAGGATTCTTTTCGGAGCTGAACAGGCTTTATCCAGTGACATCATCTCTGAGACTCAGGCTGCCTAGATTGGGATGATATTCTCATACCTGGACTTCTCCTGAGAGGCGGTGCTGCATTATCCACAGCAACTTTCAGATACCGAGTACTTGATCTCACTATCAGATCAAAGCTGCCACTCTCCGCTCTCTCTCGGGAGATACAAATCAAGAGTCATCTGTGCATCCTCACACCAAAAATTGAAAATTAGTTAACTGCGTCACTCCACTTGGAACAGAAAACTCATGGCATTCAATTTGCCATGGCAGAGGATGTTGAAAAGATAAAACCTGTCTGGCCCCTTGCTTATCAGAAAGAACAAACAAATAAATTGCAACTGACTAATACCGAGTGTCAGAAGTCTCAAAGTGCCAAGTTGTTTATATTTTCTGCAATGCTCTTAATGCTAAATTAGAAAAGATGCTAGATAGCATTGGAATTGACAGAGTGTAGAAAGTGGTATCAATGAAACGGCTCAGAAATAGAAGGGAAAAGTCTTAAAGTCCTTAAAGTTTTAGCTTTAAACAT
>NW_006443225.1:7487072-7496784 GCF_000325575.1 Pteropus alecto | reverse complement strand
GGCAGCCAAATGCTCATCAACAGAGACAAAAGATGAGCTTGGCAAACTCATTATAGTGCCAGTGAAGCTGTATGATAAACCACAGGACAGAGACAAAGCTCCCTGTTAGAAGAGCAGTATGAGGCTCTCCACTCAACCTGCCAACTGCGGCTAACATGAACATCTCTTAACGAGATGTGCAGGGGGTGGAAAAATGAAGGAGCGATTCACTGAGTGAGACGGAAAGCTCCAGATCGGTCAAAGGCATTGCCTGAAATGTCTGGAGTTGGTTAGATGCCAAAGCCCAATGATACAGGGGAAAAAAAAAAAAATCTGCCATCAGCTGCTTAGAAGAGATCATCATTCAGCAGACCCAAAACTTAGCTAACTACTCACTTAAAATCCTGCACATCTTGGGCAGAGCAAGACTGAACGGCCTAAGCCAAATGTTACATATAGGTGAGATCATGAGCGCTGAATATCAGACCAACCATTTCTTCCTGCCTGACTCCAAACGGTCCTTGCAGATTAAGCCTTGTTCAGAACATTTGGGACTTTGCATTCGAACTAGATGTGTAGACTTACATATATACCTCTAAATGAGTCCAAGTCTGCTAGTCTTGACAAATTTTACTCCAAGCTATTGAGAGAATTAGAGCCAGAAATCTTAAATGCTTAAAGATTCAAAGTGAGATAGTGCTACTTTCCAAAGAGATAGGTTTGTGACAATCACAGAGATGGTCCACTCACACCTCTCGTCAGGAGGACCTCCAGTGGAGGACTGACAGCCTGCAGCTCTGCACCCTGAGTGCACTCGAGGACACGTGCCGAGTCCCCGCTTCCCCTGCTGATCCCATCTTTGACTGAGCATGGCAGTGCTTCCAGAGCAGGCCACGAATGCCTGATGTGGGTCTCCTCAAACAGGCAATCTTTGCCTGGGGACATCCGATCAGCTTGGTGAGACTATCTAAGGCCCTTCCTACCCAAGCCTTTCGTTCCTTTCTCCTCTCACAGGTGCCACCCCCGCATGACAGTCTAAAGGCTCTTCTCTCCTATTCCTGGTCCTTCCTTCTTTATCCTTCATGACATTTCCTCAGTAAATCACCTGCGTGGCTAACCTTTCTGGGCAACTGCTTCTTTAAGGACCCAAACTATCACAAGTTGTATCTACAAACTATAGATGGCTAGTTTTTGGTTCTAAAACCTACAGATTCTACCTACAAAAGTGACAAGAGGGATTTATTAAAATGTTTGTTTAGAGTCAGAAAAGCACAGCATGGATTTTCTAAGTGTAAGTCGTGTAATATTTAAATGATTTTCTTATTCAGTAGTGTTGCCAGAGTAATACATGGGAGGCAGGCAGAAGACGTATCTGTTTTCACAGGGCATCCGGCAATGTCTCATACGTGGCTACGCTTGCTCTATGGATGTTATTGAGCCTCGAAGGATGCAGGGAGAAGTGTATTCTGGGAAAATGAAGAAGACTGAGCAGAGACCCAGCTGGCTAAAAGCTGCTATCTACTAGGATACTTCTGAAGCATTTACTATGCACCAGGCAGTATATTAAGCACATTGTATACTATATGTGTATACTATATGTGTGCAAACACGTAAAACCAAACTGCAATCCTTCAGATAAGCCTGTGAAAGAGATGATTTGTTAAGGATGAGGAAGCCAAAGCATGAGCAGTTTGTTTCACTTTTCAAAGATGCACCGTTGGTTAAGGGCGACGATCTAAACCCAGGTCCATCATCCTCCAGCCATGTGCTAACCACACCCCCTGCCTCCTGTCTTCAGGGGAGAATTTCGAGTTCAGTGTAGCACTGTGAGGACTGGTGGGAGATACGGGTCCCTATTATACCATGTAAGGTCGCAGTTTACAAAAAACAACTGTCAGCCATTTTCCCACGTGCCAGCTTCATCTGCAGGGCAGTCAGTGAGGGTGCAGACTGTGGGTCTCCGGCTGCTCTCTAGGCACTGATGTAGACATCTCGTCGATGGGGTGGTATCTGGGCAGAGTGGCTAGCAGGACAAGGTTCGGCATGGGGTGGGTGAGGGTTAGGTCAGGGGATGAAATTGCTCCTTCTCCGTAATACTACATCGTAGTAACTATATCTCGTGCTTTCTTCACAACAACTTAGCCCACTTCTGATTTCTGTTTTAACTGTGGTGGACGGTTCCAGTGAAGCTCAACCTGCTTTCGTGCTGCCAGCATCCCAAATAACTGAGCACCTTGCATCTTTTGCCATTCCCTCGTAAGACCTCATCCAACTTAGTGAGATCTCGTTTCGGCCTATGCTCACACGCAGCCTAGAAGTGCAGAAAATTTAGCAGCTCCATTAGGGGAAGGGAGTCATTAGATAATTCTGGAGCATTCACTCTGCCTCTTAAATGTCACAGCAGAATGGAGCTACATTTGATTGCAGTAGCACCGATAAAGTGTCCTTACATTGGCTATTCATCTTTCCCCATCTCGTTTTTCCTGCTTTTTCATTCCCCTTTCAAAAAAATATCTTCCCTTTAATCCTTGTCATAGGCTTTCCTATTGGGAGAACTTGAACCAGGACAGGAAGTGATTCTAGAAAGTACTCAGGAAAGGATTCCAGCATCGGGTGTATCACAGATCATCACCCCATTCCTGAAGATTAGAGATGGGCAACGATCCTGGGGTACCTGGCATCGCAATGACTAAATCACATGAGAGGTGACTGGGTAGGGAACAAGAGAAAAGGTCCTGATGTAGCTCTAGCACTTGGACAGTGTGGGGTAAAAGTAAATATGACGATTATGAAGCTGGCTGACTTTTGCTAACTGCTTTAGATGCCTCGAACAAAAAAGAAAATCTAGGTTCAGGTTAGTCAGCTGTCAACCCAGGGCATGCTGTGACAGCCAGAAGGACTCACGGCAGCAAGTAAATATCTCCTGCAGCCATAGGACCAAAAGTGCTAAAAATGCAGCCCGGAATTAAATTATAAGGATGAGAGCTCAATGGAGCCTGCATGCACCATTTTGAGAGGTATCCTCTGCTAATGTAAGGGCCCTCGTAGGAAATTATGGCTCCTCGAGGCCTGAGATGGAGACCGTGAGGAGTCTGCATTGAACAAAGGTATAAGTAGAATTGCCTCGGTCGCTATCATTCCCAGCAACGTATCTGCAGCTTGTGCGCTATACAGATCTTAGGCCCCACTGGATTAGGGGTCCAGGGGGAAAAAATAACAACGAACACCGAAACACATTCCACCAAGGGACAGTAAGAAATGGTTTCCCTTGAAACCAGAGCTCTGATTGGTTATTTTGGACTCCTTTTTCAGAATAAAAAAGAATGATTGTATTTTTGAGTGTAATTGACTCTGATTTTACCTTCAGGAGCTAAGGAGAGAATTTGGCTGCCACTAGGAGATCCCCCAGGGGTTCTCTGGTGCTTCTATGCCTGGCGATTGATGAACAGACAATTGTACCAACCACTGCACAAAAAGGGCAAGGCAGTCGAGAACATAGATCCCTCTGTGTTGCTCTACCAGATAAGCACTGTAGCTCCGCAGCAGTGCTGGAGGAGGCAGAGGGAAATCTAGATGGGGTGGCTGCAGAGGAAGATGCTAATTTTCGATTGTGATCCTGATACCAGTTGCAGCGGGGAGGGCCACAGTGTAGCTTGTTCTGCTAACTGTGCCTGCATAAAGCTTTTGGATAGAAATTGTAATCAGTCTTCATCATGAAGAGGTAGCAACAGAGTGGACTTAGTGAGAGACATGGCACAATATGAAGTGTGCAATAGGCTTGACTGTGCCACATGCAACTTAGTTTATCTCATTTTGAGACTCACCTGAGGTAGAAAGTGGCATATCATATCAGCTCTGAGTCACCTTGCTGTACCTCAGAAAAGCATGATCTGAATCAATGCATCATCCTCTAGGGCTTCTTGAGATGCCGACAGAACTCGCTTGGCCTAATTGTAGGCACAGCCTGAAGCTAATACCCTTGGCAGTGACCTTCAATCAATGGGAGGTGAGTGTCAGTGGATAAAGGTTTCAGCCTCCTGATTTTCATGAGGAATTTTCTGGGAAGTAGATTCTGTTCATTTCTCGGAGGTTCTAGATGAATTGTCCAATGGCTTTCAGCCGTGGAAAAAACAACGCACACTTCTATCGGCTTCTCCGTCTTCTGTATCTTTCTGTCTCCTTCCTTCACTGCCGCTTCCTGAGATCATCTCTCAAATTACCTGCCCCGAAGCCCCTTCGACTTTCAGAGGAAACCAAACTAAAACAGACAAAACGTCTCCCAAAACTTCATGTTTTCTGCCTTATAAAAAATGTGCTCACTCCTGCTAGAAGGGTAGCCGGGTCGAATACTGGATAAGGAATATTTATTATTTACAGCCCAAGGGCAGTATGAGTATGGGGTATGTGCCAGATTTCAGATTTCAAATGCTTTGCAGAATCTTCACAATAAAACTTGGTAGAGACGCTGAAAACCCCACAGTCACAGCCAGACGAGTTATTGCTACCGGAATTTTTTTAAGTGACTCAGATAACATATTTTTAGAGAAAATCTACCCCAGAGCAAAATTGGAAGCATCGGAGTGAGTATACCTTATAGACCTATAATTTTTCACCTTTCAGATTCCCTTACATATCCAGTTCAAACTATCATTAATATTGCTTTGGGGCATTTCGAGTTGTCCCCAGTGAGCAGTCTGCTCCCAGCTCTAACCACTTTCTAAGAAACATGAAGATCAAGCAGTGTCTAAAAGCTTAGATCAATGAGTCATGAAGAAGCTAAATGGGATGACTAGCCTTCACCAAACTCCCAGATCCCAAAGTGCAACACGGGGGAATGCTGACGGATGCTCTCTGAGGCACAGCAGTTAAAATAACACTTAGAACTTAGCAGTCTCCAGTCCCAAATTATTTACTGAAACCTTATACATTCCATAGTCATGCCTTTGAACTGTGTGATGTTGTCCTCATTTTTCTAAATGAAAACAAAAAAAAGATTGAAAGTGAGTTATTTAATAATGTAGCGGTCAGGAGTTTCTGAGTTCAGGAATATTTCATTTGTCTGTTTAAGGTTGAAGAATTCAAACTGGACTGACGTGTCATTTACGAAGTTAATTTTTTCTATGTGCTATTTCTTGCTCCATTCCAGAAACAAATGACATCAATGAGTCCTTTGAATGGAAGGCTTGGGCATCTAGCTCTTTAGAGTGAAAGATATTTTATTGCATTCAACAAACAGACCATAGAGATTATGAAAAACTCAAAAAACGGTGTTAAAGACAATAAAAGAATATTTACTAATTCCTACTTATTTTGAATAGATAAAAGAAGAGGTACGGAATAGAATGAGTGAATTGAGAGATTGGAGCAGGGACTGGAATTGACATCTTATTGTGGGTCTGCAAGTTACCCAAAATTAAGGTACCATTCCTTTATTATGCTACTGAGTTGAATAGCTTTTTGTTCAGAGTGCCTGTTGCAGAATGTGAGTCTAAGAAATTCATTTTTACATATTATAAAATTTCCTTTGCAATGTGATAAAATGAATCCATTACTTAAATTATTTAAAATTATCTTTTCACATAGACATAATTTCTGAAATTTGGTGCAGAACTACATCCCGAAAAACTAACAATTTTCTCGACATAGATGAATCTAATGAAAACTGGATTTTAGCAGAAGAGAATTACACTAATATAAAGTAAATTCTCCTAATGTTTGAAATGAAACACGGACACCTAAGTGCCATTTTCTCAAAAATCCCTGGGTGCTTATTAAAAATAGACATTTCTGGATCTCATCCAGGACCACTGAATCAGAATGTTCTAGGGTAGATTTGGGTATCTATAATTTTAAACAAAGCCCATTTCCACTTCCCCTCCACCAGCACATGACTTATCGAGTCCTAGGAAGTTTCCAGAAGCACAATTCTGCACATAGTATTCTCCATCTCCATGTCTGGACAGCAGCAAGCTGCATGAGAATCTGATTATAAAAGCATACTGGAGTTGGGATTTGTTTCTTTCACATGTCAAGAAGTCTGCATGTAGGTGCCTGCCGGCTTCGCTCCAACAGTGCTGTGACGCCAGGGCCAGTGTCCGCAGGTCCTCTTGGCCTCCGCCTCATGATCGTCACCTTACACCCAGAAATATTGCTCAGCTCACATTTAAAACCCCTGTGGTCACTCCTCAGAGCGTGCAGCCTAGGGCACACACACAGTCACCCAGGGATGACAGTTGTATTAGCAGGGTCCTCTTGGACTGTGTTTCTTTCTCTCATTTTTCTGTTAAGCTGCCTCCCTCCTACGGTCCTCTGTGGCTTTTAGGCTAAAGTAATAGCTGCCTGATCGTTCTGTTTGCAATAATGCCCTGGGACATAAATTTCTCGAAGGTGTGATACCCTTCGCCAGGATCATTTCTGAGGTCAGTACGAGTTTTGTTTTTCTCCAGGGGACTTTTTCTTTTTCTTTTTTTAAATCTCTTTCTCCTTCTCTGCTTGTCTCTGGCAAAGTAGTTAGGCTTCCATTTAGCAAGCTCTTCTCATGGAGCTACAATCTCCTCTTAATAGCTTTCCTCAAAGTCTCCATTTTTTTAAAAGTATTTTATTTTATTATTAGTTTCAAGTATACAGTACGCTGGTTAGACATTTATATAGTTTAACGATCCCTCCAATGACTCTATCTTCCCTCTGGTTCTACACACAGCCATTATGTTACTGCTGACTGCATTCCCTATGCTGTGCTCCCATCCCCGTGACCCTCTATCAACTACTGATTTGTACTTCTTTAACCCTTTCTTCCTTTCATCTGCCCCCCACCCCATCCCCTCCCTGGCCATCACCAGACTGTCTTCCATATTTGTGAGTCTGTTTTTGATTAGTTTGGTGGTGAGGATATCGAGAAAAGGGAATCCCTTATACATTGTTGGTGGGATTGCAAATTGGTACAGCCACTGTGGAAAACAGCCTGGAGGTTCCTCAAAAAAAAATAAAAGAAAAAATGGATCTACCTTTTCACCCAGTAATTGCACTTCCGGATATCTATCTAAAGAAAACCAAAACACTAATTCATAAAGATCTATGCACCGCTATGTTCATGGCAGTGCTATTCACAATAGCCAACATCTGGAAGCAACCTAAATGCCCATCGATGATTGGATAAAGAAGTTATGGTTCATATATACAATGGAATATTACTCAGCCATAAAAAAATAAAATCTTACCATTTGCAGTGGCAGTGACATGGATGGACCTATGGTTATCATGCTGAGCAAAATAAGTCAGATGGAGAAAGATAAATACCATATGATTTCACTCATATGTGGAATCTAAGGAACGAAAAGAACAAACTAATTGAAAACATACTCACTAAATCTCCATTGTTTTTAGAGGCAACCTTGGGCTTGAACATACACTCAATTCAGCTTTGAACCTCCGCGTATGAGCGATCTAGGGGAATGGGGGTTGGAGTCTGCCTTACCCAGGTAAGAGACTCTGCCCTAAAAGAGGGGGCTGAGTGGAGGAAGAGCCCCAACATCTTCTTTGTGCTTAGAATTTAGCCTCTGCAACACGAAGCTGGAAGACAATGAGAAATCCTGACAGCCTGTTCCTTTTGGAAAGTTATCACAGGCACTGAGTAGAAGCTGTGAGGAGAGAGAGCTGTATTTTCTTAACCGGATGCACCTGGGGGGTGAAGCTTCTCACATGCAGCTTTGGATGGGGAGGGAGGGAGGGAGCAGGTCTTAGTCTCGTGACACAAACTGTGTTCTAACAAAAATTTAGTAGATTTTTTGAAGAAGATGTTTCTTCGTTTTCTGTTTACCCTTAGCACAATTTCCAAAGACTTTGCATGTTTTGTTTTGTTTTGTTCCCTGATGTTCACGGCTTACGGTTGTGTTGCTGGGGAGTGGGTCTGTGGAGCTCCTTACACTGCCAGTCTGGGAGACATCTCTTTTCTTGATGTTTTAGACCTGTTAACACATTACGGAATTGACCTTTGTATCTGTGATATCAGTTGCAAGTATTTTCTCCCAGTTTGTCACTTGTCTTTTTACATCGCTTGTGGTGTATTATTTTGGCATGAAATTTTAAAATAAAATTGTATGTAGCTTAATTATTTCTCCCTTATTGGATTTTACATTGTAGTTGGAAAAGCATTCTCCACCCCATGTTATGAAATAATTCAAATCATTTTCTCCTAGTACTTGTATGATTTAATTTTACATTTAGATTTCCAATCATTTTTAGTTTACTGAAGTGGGCCGTGTGAGGTATAATTTCTAAATTATCTTGTTCTAAATGGCCATTTAGGTGTTCCAAACTAATGATTAAATATTCCATCTTCCTGTCAGGTATTTGAGATTGCACCTTTATCATTTGAAAGTTTTCCACATTATTTTAATCATTTTCAGATTCCATTCTGTTTTATTGGTGTGTAAGTCTATTTACGAGCTACTTCTACACTCTTTTAATTATAGAGGGCTTAATATTATGTTTTTAAGTGGTTAGCCTCCTCCAACTCAATTATTCTAATTTTTCAGGGATTTCTGAACAGTTTTTGTTTTTATTTTTAAATTTTATTAATTTTAGAATCAGCTTGGACAGCTCTAGACCAAGAAAAATAATTTAACTTCTTGGATTGTGTTGTCACTTTAAATTTATACATTAACTTGGAAAGAACTGATATGTTTTGATTGAGTTGTTCTAGTCAAAATCATAGGTCTGCCCATTTGATTGAGCGTACTTTCTCTGCTTTTTAATGGTATTTTAGATTTTTTCTCATTCAGATTTTTCATGTGTGTTACTAAAAATATTTCTGGATATTTGTTGCTGTTATTGTTGCTATAATAAGTGGTAGTTCTCTCTTCTAACATATTATACATTGTTATTTTTGGTCTATCAAAGTGCTCTGGATTTTCTTATTTTAACTTCATAACTTGCTAAATTACTAATTTCTTGTTTGTATTCATTTTTTCACTGATCAGCTTTGGCTCTCAAGGTATACTATTATAAAAGCTTACAAATAAAAATAATTTTTTCTTCCTTCCTTTTAATTGTTGTGCCTCAAATTATTGCTCTTGTCTAAAGGATTGTCTAATAATAGTAGTAGTGGATATTATAGTAATTCTTACCTTGTTTATGGTTTTAGTGAGAATGGAGACAGTGTTTCCTTGTTAATATGCTGATGTTGATTTGTCTTATTTTCCTGGAATAAACCCCACTTAGTCATGCTGCATCTTTTTTATAGTATTTTTGGATTCTATTTGCTAATTATTTATTTATAACTTTTCATCAGTATCTGTGAGATTATTCTGCACCCTGCTCATTCATGTGGTTTTAATTGTTGTTGCAATCATTGTCAAGGTTGGGGATCACTGTTATCTTCCCTTCATAAAATTAATCTGGAAGTTTTTCTTATAAGCCCTAGGACAGTTTAAATAGCAATAGCACTATTTGTGCTTTGAAGGTTTAGTGTAAGTCCTCATGAAAACATATGAATGGATGCTTTTCAGGGATGTAGCACTTTTATATAGTTCTCTATTTTTTTCTAAGGACATTGAAATTCAAACTTTATCTTCTTCCTGGGGATGGTTTTGACAAATTTTGTTTTTCCAGAAATTTACCTTTTTTCACTTATGTCTTCAAACTGATTTACAAAAAACTATGTAAAGTCTTCTCTTAGAAATTTATTTAAATTTCCGTAATTTCAAAAGGTGCTTTCTCTGTCATTTTATTTTGT
>NW_006443225.1:7471232-7487017 GCF_000325575.1 Pteropus alecto | reverse complement strand
GTCTATTTGGTTGATCACTTCAAAACGCCAGCTTTATATTTATGTTTTAGTTATAGTCTCTTGTTTTCTAATTTATTAATTTCTACTTTAATCTTTATTATTTAATTCTTTCTGCTTTCTTCATATTTATTTTGTTCTTTTATCACTTTATAAGGTAGATCCCCTTCTCATTTTTATTCGTATTAGAGACATGAATTTTCCTCTGCACATTGTTTTAATTGTATTTATAGATTCTCTTTTGTACAATTTTAATCATTTCTAAAATAAAGCCTTCCATTTTATTTGCTTTTTCCCTTTGTCTCGAGAGGTGTTTATAAGTAAATTTAAAATTTTGGTTGTAAAGACTTCTTCCCTCTTTTGAAATCAACTTTTAACTTAATGTATCATGATCAGAGACTGTTGTTGCATTTTTTTTAATGAAGTTATTCAAATTTGTCCTATTTTTATATGTCGAGACATATATCCCTGCTTGTTAATTTTTGGTTCCAATGACTTGTCTTAGCTTGCCAATATTTTGTTCAAATCTTTTATTATTGATAGGATTCTGGGCTTTTTAAAATTTATTTCTTATAATTTTATAAAAGTTATTGTTCTGTTTTTTTACTTATACTCACGTTTTTTAAATTCATTGCAAACTTATAGCCTTATTTACTAAAAACCATCATTATGCAACATTTCAGACAACCCAAAACTACAGAGAAGAGTACAATTAACCCTCATGTATCTACCACTGGGTTTCAACAGTTCTCCACTCAAGACCAGTTTTATTCCATCTTCTCTTCCACAAGCTCCTCCACCTGCTTCCCCTGCATTATTTTGAAGCAAATCATAAAATGAAATAGGAAAACTTTCTTCGCTTCCTAGTCTCTTAAATAGTTAAAGTAACACTGAAAATATTTAATCTTTAAAAGTTTGTCAGAATTCCCCCTCAAAACCACCTAGGCCTAGTGCTTTTTTTTGGCAGGGGGAGGGGGAGAGAGTTAGCTATAGCTTCTATGTCTTTAGTAATTGTTCTGACTTTCTAGAGGTCCATTTTGATGAATTGCATTTATTTCTAGAAGATCATGCATTTGATCTAGTATTTTAAATAAACACAAACAGCATTACAAAACATTGTTTCTCATGACTTAAAAATTTTCTTCTATTTTTATGGTCGAGTCCCTTTTTATATTTCACTATTATAAACTTTTGCTCTCTGCTCTTTAAAAATCACTGTTAAGAGAATGAAAAGGCAAGCTTCAGACTAGGAGAAGTAATGTGAAAATGGAACTTTTTCCAAATGTATAAATAACTGTCAAAATGATAATAAAACGAGCACTCGAGTGAAAAAAAAAAAACAGACAAATTTTGGACAGGTCAACAAAGAAGATATATGAATGGCAAGTACGCACATGAAAGGAGGCTCAATATCATTAGTCATCACGAATTGCAAATATAAATCCCAATGAGATACCACTTTACAGATCCTAGAATGGTCAAACAAAAAACAATACAGATGAGAATGTGAAGCAAGTGAAACTCGAACATTGCTCTCAGAAATACAAAATATCACAGTTACTTTTTAAAGTAAAACATCACTTATCATACAACCCAATCATCTCATTCCTTCTAGTTGAGATTCACACCTATACACGAAACCTATACACGAAAGCTTATAGCCACTTATTCATAACCATCCCAAACTGGAAATATCCTCATGTCCTTCAACTGGTGAATGGATTTTTAAATATATGGTACATTAGTATAATTAAGTACTTCTCAGCAATTCCAAACAAATAAACTACTGATACAAGAACACGAGTGAATCTCAAATACAATTGGATAAGTGAAAGAAGTCAGATTTAAAAGGTGAGTACTGTACGATTCCATTTAATGATACTCTGTTAGAGATAGAACTACAAGGAAAGAGAATATGTCATTGGTGGCCAGGCTGAGGAAGGTTGCTGGCACAGGGACCGCATACGGAAATTTTAGGTGGCTGATGGAATGGCCTGTATCTTGATTGAGATAATAGTTGCACAACTCTGTGCACTTGTCAAAACTCACAAAACTGTACACCAATAAGAGTGTATTCATTATACTTAACTATAAAAAATATAAATAAAGTGGGTAGGAAGCAGGAAGGTACAGATTAAAGATTTAAAAAATTCAAAAAAAAAAATAAATGTGTTCTATTTCTTGTTTTTGCTACAGAAATCATTCTTCCCCTTCTTCACACCTCTCTGGGTGCCAGCAGGCTGACTTTTTAAAGCTACATTAACATATTCCCTTACTATTGGTCTTCTGGTGGGTTTGGCTACACGGGGAGTAGGGGGTTCTCATTATGACATCAGAGGAGGGAGAAAGGCGGATCCTCCTGGCTCTTCCCTTAGGAGACTTCCTCAGGGAAGGAGTGATCTGCCAATCGCCAGGACACCTCTGGTCATTCTATCAACAGGCTTCTCCGTGCACGTTCCAGCACTTCATCCCCCAATGCCTTCTGATCTAGAAATGGTAACAATTCCTATGGATGTTAACCCTAGGGAATTGCGCTGTCTTTGCTGGTTTCCTTATCTCTGTCTATACTTTTAAAAGTATTTCTCTATTAAAATCTCTCAAATTATCTAATTTAAATCTGCCATCTGTTTCATGCACAGACGCTAACTAATATAGTGAGTGAAGACTCGTGAGAATGAAACTAGCATGTCCCTGGGTCAGTGAGGAGACCAGCTTGACTGGAGTAAGAAGGTATAATTTGAATAACTGAGAAATAAGGTAGAATATATAGAGAGAATGAGGCCATGATCAGCAAGATCACAATAAACTAGGTTAATTTTAATTATGTTTGGAAAAATGAAACCATTGGAAACTTTTGAACAGAAAATTGGTATTAGTAAACCAATATTTGATAAAGATTGGCTATAGTATGCAAGATAGATTGGAGCAGGAAACATGGAGATTAGATGAACAATTAAAAGAATGATATATGACGTATAAAGTGAAGGAAACTACACACTAATTATGCTGTGGATATGGCAAGCATAGAAAATTAGGTCTTGGAATGTCCGTGCATACATGATAGGAAAGAATAAGATGAGCCGAAGATGACTTTGAAGTTCAAAGTCTGGGTGACTGGAAAAACAGTGATGTTATTGAAGGGCAACATTTGTTGGGAGGTCAGACAGATTTATAAAGGAAGATGTCGTTTGAAAGGTAATGAACTCATACCCTCGCACTTCCATTTCAGGAATGAGCTCTGGTTAGTGGGTTTGATTTCAGCTTGGAAAATATTTTTTCCCCCATGTTAAAGAAAAATCTGAAGTTATAAACTCCCACTGAGAACCAGCAGGTGCCTCAACGTGCAGTATTCAGAGTCTGGTTCCAGGGATCATTGGGAAGAGAAGCTCCAAGCCGAGGAACAAGGTAAAATAATAATTTCCGTGACTCGATGTAAACGTGACGGCTCAGATGGATTGGCGGTTGGAATCAGAGGCCTTGTAACTTAGAAAATGTAAATACTACCCAAACCAAATGGAAGACTGATAACGAGAGCTTATCTCACAGCGGCTATAGCACACACAGGGGAAAAGGCAAATGCAATTGTTGTACTAGTTAGTCAGTTTGTTTACTTGGTAGTTTACCATACAGACAAAGGCTAATTGCTTAAGGGTAATTAGTCAGCCTAGGAAGGAGCCTGTGTTTGGATTCAAAGACTACAAAAGTATGTAGTCTCACTCTGTTCCAGTTCTTACCTCTGATTACTAGCGATCTGTATTTGGTTCAATATGTGGGAACCCAGCCATTGGGATCAGACTACTGAATCTGACCTTTGAGGAACACGGTTTAATAGTAAGCACAGGTTTCTCATGCAGTTATTGATACTTTCGCGGCAAATGTGAAATTGAACTTGAGAATTGAGGCAGGAGGGAAGATGAAGATAGAGGACTTCTATGAACTCGAGTGGATGAAAGGAGGCCGTGGAGAGAGCGTACCCCAGACTGAGACTTGTGAAGAGGCCTAGAATTTTTCTTTTTCATTTTTTTTTTTTCGGTCTCTTCCAGAGCCTAATACAGTACTGTATTTAGAGATGTGCATTAAAGAAATGTTGACTCGACTGGTACTAACCCAGAATAAAATCAGTCCTACATTTTAACTAGGATACTATTGCTCAAAAAGCCAAAAGTTGTAAGATTCAGAGACCTGGAAAAAGATGTTTCAGTTCTGAAAAATTCGACGTGTTTCAGGAAGCACGATGTGGGATTCGCAAATACGTAAGGGTGAATAAGTGACTTTAGATAAGAGTAGCTGATTTGACAAGACAATATATATATAGCTCAACCAATCCTAAAGGAATAAGAACGAATAGGCAGACTGGAGTTAATATTTTACATTTTTCAAAGAAATCCCAGTGGTGACAAAGATTAGAGTTAAGAAAAGACATAGCAGAGAAGACTCAGCAACTCAGTGATTTCTCTAATCTAAAATTGAAACAAGTATAATGCAGTGGATCTGTTCACATATACACACCTCGTAAGTTTCACCTCAAAAGATTAAGAGTAGATTTAAGGGGGCATTTCAATGACTGATTTAAATTTCATCACCTCCAAATGAGTAAAGGCACTGTAACAGAATACAGGTAAAGATTATCTTTTGAAGTACATTGCTGAACTATTTTTTCCTTGGATAAGCTTCTCCAGCAGTGTTTCCCAGTGGACAGAACTTCATGATTCGATGTTGACAGTGAAATCCTGAGTTCACATTTTTATCATTGAATCAGAAAGCTCAGAAGAATTGCTAATACAGACTCTAAAAGAAACCTAACAAAAATCTACTTACATTTCCAGAATCACTTGTTACTTTATTAGAAAAATATATATACCTGGATGCTGGATTTCTCAACTGTAAAAGATGTCATCGTTTTGATGCTTTTTCCTTTGATCTTCATTGATTTTGTCCAGGAGGATTTAAGTAATAGTATGTAGGCAGTTGACTGTGGGTAAACCCCAGGAAAATTAGTAAAAGAACATTCTACTCTTTAAAACATATTCATTAATTGCCTGCAGCATATCATAAATGGCTGTATCAGTTTTCCTAACAACAGGTTTTATTATGGGTGGATAAAGTTTACAATGGAATATATATTGTATACCTTGATTGTGGAATCACTCTTATTTGTTCTTAATTTTCCCGACATAAAAAACTGAATCCTGGATATGGAGAAGTGCCCGGGGCCAAAGAACAAGTAGCTCCCATACTATTCTCAGCAGTAAACTCGCTCAATATTCAAATAGGCAAATTCATTTTTCATAAAATATACATCAAGAAATAATGGTTTTTATTTTTACATAATCAATAATAGCAAACAACTTGGCTATATTAGGGTATTTATAAGACTCGTTATAAAATGTAATAGAGCGACACCTCTCAATGTTGTAGCAGATAATAAGGGAAATTTTAGGTAGGTGGGTAGACAAAGATTTATTCGGTTCTTGATATTTCACGAAAGTATTAAAGTGACAAAATCTTTAACAGAAGAGGTAGAATAAAGTAACCTACTTGAAGGGTCATTTCATTTATTTATTCTCTCATGTGAGTGGGTGTGTATGGCTGTGTGAGATAGTTTTATATTTTTAAATTTTATTTTATTTTCATTTTTTATTAGAGTATAGCTTACGTACAATATTATATTAGTTTCAAATGTACAACATCGTTATTCAATATTTATATACCTTACAAAGTGATCACCAAGGTAAATCTAATAACCATCTGTCACCATACAAGGCTATTGCATTATTAATGACCATATTCCCTGTTCTGTACATTACATCCCTGTGACTTATTTGTTTCATAACTGGGAGTTTGCACCTCTTATTCCTCTTCACCTTTTTGTCCATCATCCCTCTTCGCCTCCTCTCCAGCTGACATCAGTTTGTCCTCTGTATCTACAAGTTTGTTTCTGTTTTGTTTTGTTTGTTCCTTTGTCTTATTTTTTTAGATTCCACATATAAGTGAAATCATAAGGTATTTCTTTGTCTCTGTCTGACATATTAAACATATCCATGTCGTCACAAATGGCAAGATTTCATCTTTGTTCATGGCTGAGTAATGTTCCGTTGCACATAATCCACATCTTCTTTAACCACACATCTGTCAATGGACACTTAGGTTGTTTCCATAATTTGGCTATTGTAAATAATTCTGCAATATTGAAAGAGTGGCTTTATGTAGAAGGTGTCCTGTGGAGCTTAGTGGCAGAATCCCCCCTGGTCATGAAAGCCAGGTGCTCCAAGGGTGTCCCCATGTGAGCTACGTGCACCCACCTACTGTAGTTGGGCTGAGACTAACGAGGGTGTGTGGGTGGAATGGGCTGGCTCCCAGCCTTGCTGGCTGCAAGGCCCAGCACTGACTGCTGTGAGTGTACTGGTATGCAGGGGCTGCCCCCACCCCCAGCAGGTTGCTGCTTTGGGGTGCTTCTGTGCTATCCTGGGGCCTCCCACCAGGTGCTGGGGGTGAGGGGGTTAAGGTGCTACTTTGGGCATTTCATTTAAAAAAAAAAAAAATACATGTTATCCTATTTAAAAGCTGATTGATAGAAATCTGAATTGGTTCTTTTCTCCAGGCTTAAAGAAAAGTATAAATTCCTTTGGGAAATTTTCTCGGCTTTCCTCAAGGCTGCGAAACTTGGTTTTATACAGATTAATACCCTTAGAATTTTATCCTCAAAGAAATGTTTAATAACCTAATGGATTATAGTATAGTGCAAGTGATTTTGATGAAATCTTATCTTTTACTTGTTTTCAGCACAGCCAGTGACCTCATATAATTGTAGTCTCCCTTCCTCAATATAGTCCATTACTCTCTGAGTTTATCGTGAGGAATAACGATGCTGTGATTTAAAAAGGAACATCACCTCTGCTGTAGTCAGGCCTCACCAAGGACAGGCCTACACATCTTTCTTCTCCTCTGTCCCCATAAACATGATGGAGAGCAATGGTAAAATACGTCAGATTATGACAATTGCGCAGGGACTGCTATACATCTTCAGTTCCTCATGAAACATTCACAAAACGTTTCTAACCATTGCCATGTGTATATTCATTAATCTTCGGTTTTTCCTCTTTATAAAAATGTAGAAATATGCTAAAAGAGGCAAGATCTATCAGCATCTAGCCCTTCGGCCCAGAATTATCAACACATTAGCGATGCTAAGATCTAAGTAGAAAAGTCAACATAAAAAATTTAATCCATTCTAGATTTCCTTTTTATACTTTTCCATCCTCACTATCACTTCAGGTTAGCATGCCTAACCTGATTGATTGCAACGGTCTTCCAACCGATTTGCCTGCCTCCCTGGCCTATGAATCCATTCTTCACATGTTCCAGGTAGTACTTCCGGTCTACGCTCTGCTTTTTCACTGCCCACGGTTTCCCAGACTTCTGAGTTGTTGACCTTTTCTACCCACTACCCTCCCCCCATTTATAGAGAGTATCCTGTGCCCCGCTTCTGTCTTCAGTCTCTTCAGATTTCAAGGCCATCTGGGTTTGGCCTCCTTTACCTTTCCGCCACCCTATTATTTTGGGCTTCATGTTATTTCCTCTCCACGTTATGTGATTGTGACTTGATGAGAACACTTCATTTGTTAAACATGAGTTTCCAATGGGTTCGAACTACTTCATCTTGCAGAAATGTTCATTTTAATTTGTTTTAAAATACTTGAATTTCTCTCTTAATTTACTCTCTGATGATATTTCTTTCGCATTATTCCAATGAGACCATTTCTGGTACTTTTAAAGGCTAACATTTTATATATTTTTAATCACTTTAAGCATATAAAAGCAATTTGACTATTTACAATGCATCATCAGAGTATTTTTGAACACTAGAAACATTTCTGGGTAAAGGGAAGTGTATTGCTCCCTAAATTGACACTGAACTTCCTTTTAAAATTATTACTAATGTAAAATATTGTGACTATCTTCTGTGTGTGGGGTTTTACATACGACCACGAGGAATGATACAAGTGCAGATTTAGTCACATAGACCTTGTTTCGGACCTGCATTTGGAAATGGCTCACGTGTGAATGGTTGGTTGTGCTCTCGCCGAGAAAACAACAGGTGACATAAATCGTGTTGATATTATTGGCTTCAACTTTAGATAAATGAGGCGCACAAAACTAAGTCTGAGCAGGAACTGGCTTTTCTACTCCCTTTACCATTGTTTCCTCAACAAAGCAAGATTTTGAAAGCCACATAGACATATTTCTTTAACAACGTGGAATTTGTTGTCGAAAGCCACTCTGTCCCAGAGCATAGACCATGAAGATGGTATCTGTACATAGCTCTTTATTCAAACCTTTGGGACCAGATGTGCTTCCGAATGCAGGATTTTTCAAATGTTAGAAAAGAAAAATAGTGCATGCATCTTCCGTTAAAAAAAAAAATACTCCTAGGGGACCCCTTAGCAGTATCCTACAGTCAAACATGTTAATATATCAGAAGTAAAGATGTGACTATTCACTTAGGAATAACGAAGTTTACAAATAACGTCACATCAAGATGGACAAGGTTTTGCAGCCAAATAAGTTACTGAGACAACTTTTATTTTTTACAACTTTTTTGGTTTCAGAATTGTAGATAAAGGCTTATGGACCTGTGGTGTTTAATAAAAAAAAATAAGACATAGTTTCTGCTCTCGAGGAACACAACTAGTGTTAATGTTTACCTTATTCATACTGGTATGCCCATACTGGTGTTAAAATATTGATTTTTTTTCCCCCAGTGATTGAGCAGCCATTGTCCCAAGCCATTCAAGGACTCTCCCCTCCAATCCATCCACCCTTGGATCCCTGGTACTTTCCCGTCACCTACTATGACCCTGCAACTGAAGGAGTAGCTCCTGACTCCTACGTGTGTTTGCTGGGTACCAGAGCCACCCACTTGTCCAAACAGTTGAACAGTTTCATTCCTGAAATCACAGGATAATAAATTTCTTCCAGTAGAGCCAGAGGATTTTGACAGGATGAGGAGAAGTTGGGAAAACTGAGTCCACTTCCTTTTATTTTTGACTTTTATAGATCAGAGGTTTAGGTAAGCAGAAAGCCAATGAAATACCCTGTCACCAATAACCCTAAGTCTCTGCTCCACAAAGAAAAACTAGTCCCCAGGAGGGCAAGTAGGGGAAAACAACCTTGGGCAGGCATCTCCTCCATGTTTCCTTATTATCAATGGCTTTTGTAGTTATATTTATCATATTTACATCAGATGTAGGACATTCCACGTGCTTGCCGATAATTTTTCAGCAGATGTTAATTTTCAACACGTCATGATTGTCAGGGAATATGATGTGAGCAAAGACCACTGTTGAGCGCTTCTCCTCTACTTTTCAGAAATAATCTTCCTGTGTCAATTCCAACCTCACTGACACTTCGTTTTTATTTTTTATCTCTACAGCGAGTATAGTAATTCCTGTTTGATGCCAAGATGTTTGTGTGAGATAACATATATTACAAACGAATATGAGAAATTACCATTTTTTTAATTAGATTGAAAACAACTCTTTAAGATTTCTTTATTTTTTTTTTTCATCAAATTTGATCAGCACTGATGGCCGATGAGAATGAGAATGAGAATGCATTGATTGATCTGTCCTCACCCTTCCCAGTTAGCCAGAGATCGGTGACCTGAGTGGATATTAATTAGGACTTTCATTTAAAAATGCTTCCTATTCTCATTTCGTTTGAGTGGCAGTACAACAAACACCACGGCGTTAAAAGCTCGGGTTCTGGAACATGGCTACCTTTGTTTAAATCCCAGCTCTGCCACTTACTAGCTTGAGAAAGTCACTTAATGTATTTCTTCTTCAATTTCTCATTGGTAAATAAGGATAATAATTGTATCTATCTCATAAAATTATTATAACTATTAAATAATTTGATGAATGCATAATAGGTAATGTAGTGCCTAGCCGAGATTAAGCTTTCTTCAAGCGTTGACTTGAAGGGAGCATGCCTGCCTCCAGGGGGAGCCCTTGCCATAGCTGCTACTTCGTTTCTCCTCATTGGAGAGTGATGATTCTGTTACTCATCTGTGGAGATATTTAAATATTGGAGGCTTGGTGTCAATCTTTTTTTAGGTGGACAGCTGCAATCAACAAAATAAAATATTGGGAGGGCTAATAATGTGTGACGTTCAGAATACAAATGAGACAAATGATATCTGTGTTAGTCCAAAAACCACATAAACTTTCGGTCTTCCTTTTCATCATACCTTCAAAGTCTATACACCTGGAAATTTTCTATTCCCCCTAAAACTATATGACCCTTTATCTCTGCTGTTCTCACTACCAATCTCTCTATATATTGCATTATACTGATCTTACATTTTTTTGAGATAAATATGGATTGACAAATATTTATTGAGTACCTATATTGTGCTAGATTGTCCTCACATTAGTTACACAACTAATAAGAACTCTAATCTATTACTAGCCAACTCTAGCATCTTATCTCTTTAACCACCATCTTCTTCAGTCAGTAAAATATGCCGCCTCTTCACATAAAGTCTTGACCTTCCACTATCAGGACTTATCAGAAAGGCCAAAGTCAAATATTAAACGAAAAGAATTTAGACAACAAGCAAAAACGGAAGATCTTCACCTGGGAATACTTAAATTGTGTAATCACAAATAATACAGTGGTATTACGAGAAAAATTAAACTCCTGGAAAGAGTCTCTGCTGCTGAAGTCCCATCTTGCTCACAAGACACCAACATGCACGAGAACCTTGGCTCAACTTGTCCTTATCTGCTCAGACATAGCATGTTTGCTGAGCTCAGCTTAAAATGCCCGTCTATGTGCATAACCCATTACCCATATAACTTGATCACAATTTATCTGACTCCTTGTCATGGTTCATTTTTGCTTTCAGTTTTGGCCCTGGTGTTTATACCACTCAAAGGCGTCCTGGAGGGCTTTGCTCAGACCACATGATGACACCCAGCTTACTGCAGCACAAGCATTCTGTAGAGTTGGAGGCACTTGATTGAAAATCACTTACTCCCTCCCTGAGAAGTAACGTTTTCAGTTTATTTCACACAGATAACACTTTTTCAAATTCAGAGCGGATGTCTGTTTCCGTAGCCTAAGTAATTTATTCCAGTTACTTAAGACTGAATTCTAAATCTGTGTGCCGTTGGTAATTTAGGATGGATAGGAGGAGGAATTTCCTAAGAGCCTTATGGGTTATTAAACACTGAAACGTGCCACAGAAGAAAATTGAAGGACCCTTTTCCAGAAAAGATCTTTAAAAGTGGGATCAATGAATCCGGTGTGGGCTAGGGGGTGGACCCATATGAAGGCAAACATATGAAATAAATGACTTCTCAAGGTCCTTTGCAGGGCTGGCATTCTGTGATTCATGCTTTAAAATCAATGATCTGTGTTGAGAAAAAGTCTATCTTATCAGTGCGTGAAGAAAGCAAACATAAAATATTCTAGAGGCAATAATAAGTATTTACAGTGTACTAAACTAAAACTGCTGCCTTAGAGGGTATTTACCAAGTTTCATTGATTGCAAACATGGCAGTGATACTACCATCTTGAGGGGGAAAAACTACAGTTTTTAATGCAGTGCTTAAAACTCATGTAGTAAGAATGGAGAAAATCTTCCAAATATACTCACATCCATTTACTGTCTACATTCAGTAAACAGGAGAGGGGTTTGAAATCTTCCAAGATGCTGTCCCTGATTTCATATTATAAAATAAACTAAAGATATAAATGGCTCTCAAAGGTTATACTACGCTATTTTTAAATGGCATGTAACCTATTTATTTTTCCATACTCATAGATTATTTTGGCAGTTCTTCATTTAACGTGGTTGTGCCTCAAAATTTCGGGCTTTGGGAATCGAGAATGCATTTTTCTTGATGATCAATGTTGATTTATTTGCCTGTTTATTTTCCAAGGGGTCATTTAGTCCAATGAATAAAAGTAATACTGCTCTAATCTTAACAATAAAAAGAAATGAATGCACTGGAAATAGGTGCCTTGAGTTCCATTTCTTCATCTTGAATAATGTAACTGGAGGAGACTGAAGGACATTTGTACAGAAATACCACAAGGGATTTCTGTGTATTTTCACAGACCTTGGTGCTTGGTCTGACACCTAGTAATTTCATTAACACTTTTGACTTTTTCCCCCTCTGCGGATAAGTATATCATTATTGTTATTTTTTTCACATAACTTTAATGGCATCCATATTTCCATTTATTTAGTAAGCAAATATGTGCTGGCTTCTGTCATATAATAGTGATCAAGAAGATGAGGCCTTTGTCTTCATAGATCTTACAATCCGCTAGAAGAGACATAGTTACAAGATAATCACAACACACATTTTAGGCAGGAAGGGCCCGTGAAGTGCAAAGAGGTGTGGCAGGAATTCAGGGAGCAAAAAAGAAATTCGCATGGGATGGAGCCGGAGTCCAGGCACTACGAGCAATGAGGACACGTTGTTTAGCGTATAGTTAAAAGAGGAAGGAAGAAAAAGAGGAAAAGAGGGAGAGACAGTTGAATTAATTTTCTTAAGTTAGTTGCGGTATCTCCGACTCTAGCCAACTCCTTATAATGTCCGTGTTTATTTTGCTTCTCAAGCATTATAGCTTACTTATATCCTTTGGGCTTAGTCCTAGCATAAAACTATGGCTTAATAAATGCCTAGTACATAAGTGGTGATACTGGTAAAAGTAAACCAAAAAAATCTGAGTTTTAAGAATGTGCTTATATGCAGAAATCATTGTTTTGACCGCATCTCTTTACTCCATAAAAGCTCTCTACCCTTAGCTCAAAGACCCTCATCCATCTTTACTAAATAACTATGTTGGTTTATAAACTCTTAGAAATATAGACCTGGAGTGATTCTATCTCTGTCTTCTTTTTATTTATCTTCTCAGCTTCATTAAATACATTTCCCTATTATTTTTTCTTCCACTTGCAAAACTTCCCTGGTGCTAGCCTCTTCTGCATCATGCTCACAGTCTGGCACATTCTCCTTTCACTGTCAAAAAGAAACACCTCTTAGAATATACTCCATTCATTCATTCTTCATCCAGAAAATTGATCTTCATGGTAAGCACAAGAAAGCTGCTGGAATCCTGTCTCTCTGGTGTGCTTCTACATCTTTGAATTTTTGAGGAAGCTCAAGGGTCATTAGTGTGGAACTGGTCGATGTTTTATTGCTCCAATCTGCTTTGGGTTTTGTTTTTCATTACTCATTATTTGCCAAAAAAATGTGAGTGAGCTCTAAGGAAAATTTACACCCCCTTCTTACACTCTAGTCTAAAGCCATACTATTAATGTCACCATCCTTATGTAATCCATATGAAATATAAATATTTGACAATATCTACCAAGCCTTTTTCCCATTTGTTTTCACTTTGACATAAAGCAATGATTGGGTTAATTTGCCAAACTTATCTTATTCATTATTCAATTTATAACAGATGTCCCCAATACCAATGCTCACATAGTTGCCTAGTACCATAAATTCGGCTGTCATAGGAAGCCTCCTACCACCCCAAACTGCTTTTGTATCCTTTTCTCACCAGTTGACCGTTTTAATATTCAAAGGTCAGTTGTATCTTGTGAGTGCTTGAGTTGGAAATAAAATGGATGCTCAAAAATACAGAGTCAGCATGATTAAAAGAACCCTGGGACCCCTTGGATATGCTCTTTCTAGAGCTGAAGATCTGGGGAGAGCTGATTTGGTGTCAGAGGCTGGTCTCAGAGCAGATAACTGGGCATTCTCAGATATTCTAGGGGCCTCAACAATTCCAGCCCCATTTCGGGAGCTCAAGATGAGCCTTTAGACCAAGATGAGTCTCTGGGGCCAGAGGTAGGCCTAGAGCCCCGGCAGATGCCTGATCTTTTCAATCAGCATCAGTGGGCAGACAAGATGTGCTCGACTCAAGGGCTACAAGTATGAGAGTACAGTGCTCAACCCTGTGTGACTCGTGGAGAGGAACAGAGAGCCCTATGTTCTGGCAAAGATCACATCTCGATGAGGTTTTATTCGCTGGTGGTCTAGGGGCTAGGATTTGGCACTTTCAACAAGGTTTTAGGTCTTAATTATGTTAAATCACTGCTGACCTGCGGGGGAGGTGAGTCAGGGAGAAATGAGGAGAGTCAGTATTGGCTGAGAAGTTGAACCAGACCTGGACTTGCAAGTGACATCATAGGTGAAGGCACATTTGAGAAGCCAGAGAAACTAGAAAGGGCGTGTAAAAGTATTTCTTTTAGTTCTGTGTTTAGCTTCATCTCAGCTTTCTCCTTCCTTTCTAAATACTAGGGGACTTGTTATCTGATGTGACTATAGCAACCATTTGGAATTTTTTATTTATTTCCTTATTCATGTGTTTTTGAACCTATGAAAAGGATTCTCTTTCTCTTGACTCTGGTAGCACTACTGCTAAGTCCCTGAAGAGGTTGGTCATGTAGCATCGCTCAACCCACTGAGGATTTGCTATTGCAAGGTAGTAAGCAAGGTGCTATGGAGAATGGGGATATCATTTTATAAAAGGTCCTTCGAGGAGCTAAAACAGTCTAGTAGCTGACACAAACATGCACAACTCAAATACAAAGCAATATGCAAAAATATTCCATGAGAAGAAAAACAGTTTAGTTTCCCTAGAAAAAAATCGATTGTTCTTTGATCATAGTAACAAGTAACTCCCAGACCCGGTATTAAACATCCCAATGGATCAATGTCAAATTTGAATCAGTCCTCACTCTTCCGGATGCCAGGCATTTTGTGACAATTTCATACTTCTGAAATTATGAGCAACAGCTACACTCCAATAATCCTCTACAGCTAAAGCTCAATCAGTCCCTAAAAGATTTTGCTTCTGTACATCACCAATCCTGAATTCCAGCTTCTGCAAATCCTATGTAAGAGCAGCAGTTTGCTTTATTCAGAGATACTGCATCTGGCAAGCACAATTTTTCATTGTTTTAAAAGCAACAAATTCACCTTTCTGCTTTAGATTTTGAGTGATGACTTCTTCCTCTGACATCATTGATTCAACTCAATTGGTCTATTTGGTCAGGTGTGTTTCCCCTAAAGGCACAAGCTAAGAGAAAGTGAGCAGCCCATGGGAAATAAACTTCCAATTCTAGACTGACCAATCATAAGTCTGGGGCTCTGATCTTCGGAAACAATTATACCAGTTGTCAGGATATAGATGATACAGTGGACAGAAGCTTTCCTTGTAAAAGCAAGACGCTGGACGATTTTGGCAGGAGTCCTATAAATGATAAGCTATGCTATCCCTCACTATTGAGTATCAGAATCAAAAAGCAAAAGATAGAGAATGTTTACTCAAGCCCATCAGGTCATTGACAATCTGCCATTAATTAGGGTTAAGATTGCCAGATCTCATACCTCTACTATGTATTTTTTTTTTCCTTTTTAGCCAAAAGGGAAAGAACCATAAGCCTCAAAGAAAGGAAATATTTATTTTTAAAATCTAGGCATCTCAGGGGGTAAAAATATTAGAGTCAAAGAAGAAAGTTAAAAGACCTGAATTATTGTAATTATAATGTTAGCCACAAGGAAGAATAGTCTGGGAGTCTCTCCAGTATAAAAATAACCCATCTCTTGCTTTAGAGATCCCTGGAAGTGACAGTATGTAACTATGGCGGGTAGACATCACCATTCACCGAGTATGGCAGACTTAATGCAGGCTCCGATAGCTCATGTTTAACCAATTCTTTTGGGTAGAAAAGTCCTCCAGCTTCTAGACCAGGATTT
>NW_006443225.1:7448076-7471021 GCF_000325575.1 Pteropus alecto | reverse complement strand
TAATATGCTCTGTTGTCCACGCGAGGGCACAGACCTATCCCCCTGCACGCAATCTGGCTGACTTTGCAAAGACAAAAAGTTGTTTCTCTAAAGTCACAAGCATAACTCTGAAGAAGGCTACCCTTCTTTTAGGACAGCTGTTAAAGTAAGAAGATTCTTTTTGCTCTGAAATATCAGAGAAGGTCATGCTGTCTTTTTGTTTGTTTGTTTGTTTGTTTGTTTTGTAGTTTGGGGAGGTATTGTTTCCTAAGTGCTCTCACAAAGAAGAAACTCTCCTCACTCTATGATTATATAATGAGAAATCTTGTCCCTAGTCAACCTCGTTAGCAGATACCAGAGTGAAAGAAATCCCCACAATCTCATGAACATGTATCATTTGATGAAATTAATGGAGGAATGAGGCGCCTTCCTGGAGTAGAATTATAAACTGACCTCTCTCTTCTGTTAAACAGCCACATATTATATGACTTGTCTTACGACATGATTGCATAAACAAAGACCATGGATTTTAGATTACATATTTTGCTACTCGAAGGGTTGCAAAGGGTCAAAAATCCATCGAAGGCCAAATCGAGGAATAAAAATATTCAAATGTTTAAATACCTACTCCTAATATATTTTCTATTATCAAATTTTAAAAAGCTAAAAATAAATTTAGTAAAAATAAAAATATAGAAGAAATCAAAGACAATAATAAAAATAAACAAAGTAAAAAAGAAATTAAAATATTCAAAAGAACATAAAATTTTCTGAAATAAGAAATAAAATGTTTTAAAAAAACAAGACAAATAAACATTAGGAAATTTAACAAAAGTGCTTAAAGTTAAAAGGGGACAACAAAATAATTAGATAAAAATAGTGCAAAATGAATATTTTTCAAAAGACTAGATAAAAGAAAATCAAATGGAGCAAAAAGAAAAAGTCAAATGATGCAATAATAATATTCTAAGATGTAGCACCGTGGCACAGTCCAGTATGTCCTCATAATAGAAAGCTAGCGACCACAGCACAGAATGCTTTTCCTTCATATAAGTGCAAAAAACTTTATTTTCTTATTTTTTAAATTAAGATTTTCTATTTTTAGAAAGTAAAAGTCATCCAATACATGGACACAATTTTCTTTAATTAAAACATTCATCACATTTTTAGTAGCAAAATATCAGAAACCTTTAATTATAAACAAAGATTTAACTTGCGTACGATATAGCCACAATAGCCAGCTTCTCCTACTAGACTGGATTCATCCCCTGCTGCTCACTCAAGGGTTTCTCTCCTGCAATTTTCATGCTGTATCGTGACTAAATTATTCCTATCAATATACAAATGTGCTTTAATATTTCTCATATCTTAAAATAGCCTCCAACCAGTAAATAGAACACTCGTATCTGGAATATGTAAACAATATCTACAAATCAATGAGGAAAAGGGAGCCAACCGAAGAGAAATATGGGCAAAATGTTCGAACTGACATTTCTCAAAGACAAGGTCCAATTGGCTGATAAACATCTGACTTTGTTGTTCTTCAGTGAAATGCAAATTAAAACCATGTCACAACTGGTAAAATAAAATTTTAAAAAAGCGAGTGTCAGCAAAATCATTGAGCAGCTGGAATTCCTGTATAGTACTTTAAGAAAAAACCCTGTTTAGAATAGTTTGGCTGTTATTACTTGGTGTGTGTTTTTTATGACACAGCAATTCCATTCCTAGATAAATTCACACATATGTTCACCAAAAGTCATGTACTAGAAAACACATGACTAGAAACTAAAAAGTTATGACTAGTACATAGCAGCACTATTCATAAAAATCTAAAACTGTGAACTACTCCAATTTAACACTTAAATAAATAAATTACAATACGTGGAGATAATAGAAAATTAAATAGCAATAAGAATGATAACCCTACAACTACCAGTAATGAAGTAAATAATTCTCACAAACATAACGCAGAGCAAAGAAAGACAGACACGAAGGAGTGGCCAACACTGCAGTGTCAGACAAGAGTAGGGGTTCCCCTTCTGGGGATAATTGGTGCCCGCATGGAGCACTGGGACTTCTAGGAACGTGGTTGTATATTCTGTTCTCTAATCTGCAGGCCGTTGAATTTCTGAAAATTCACCAAAGGGACAGTATATTTAAGATATGTGTACTTTTTATAAGTAAATTATAAAAATTTACTTAAATTAAATATAATTTAATTTAAAAGTTAAATTAAAAGTTAAGAAAAACCAATCTTGACCTGGAGAGTGCCCTCAACCACCACATGTGGGTATGATCTTTTATAATAAGTCTTCTCAAATAAGTGTCCTATACCTGCTACATTTACCGTATTCACTTTCTCATGCTGTCTTATCTGTAGAATAGATTCCAATCGGTCTTTCGTAACCACTGCTCAGCAGTTAGACTCTCTTCGAGGCCACTGGTGACCCTAAACCAATGGTTGGTTTTCAGCCTTCATCCTACTCACCCTCCCAGCAGCACTCACCACACTGAGAACTCCATGGTTCTTATATTCTCCCTACTGGCCACTCCATCGCTCCATCGTGGCATCCCTCACTTAGTGTAACAAGTAAAACCAGGAGACTGACATAACCAGAATCCATAGAACACTATAAACTTCAAATTATCTATAAGTACAAAAGTAAATTAATAACATCTCAAGCTAACAAAATATTGAATGTCAGCTATAATCGAAAAACAATGTAAAAATAAAGTAAAATGCCAAAAACAGGAGGAAAAAAGGTCAATGCCAAGTTTCACCAGCGCCATCTCTCGAGCTTTGCAGACAGACGGGGGAGAGAGAAGGAGGGTTTGGAAAAACTGCTGAGGAAGAGGACATAGGTAAAGAAAGCCACGATCCATCTAAACTCCTCCCAGAAGGAGAGAATTCACTGTAAGAGTGAAAATACTGAAAAATGCTTTTGATAAATCAGAGCACTGACAGCGGAGACGGGACATAATAGTGTGAGGGGCTCACAGTGACACGATTGAGAGGCAATGTTTCTGAAGGATGAGGGTACAAGGAAGAGAACAGAATTCTTTGGGGGCTGGAAGGTTAAGCGAAAAAGAAGCAAGAGGGTGAACATTGTGAGTCTGCCAGAAAAAAAAAAGAGAATAAAAAACAAAATCGAGGGAATAAAATCTCTTTTCACACTAACCAAATAAACAAACCAAACAAAAGAAGAATTTTCCATCCTTGAAAGAGGTAACTTGTAACACATCTCACTGGTACCCTGTCCACAAATTACACAGACATAAGCTGTCCTCATCTATACACCATCACTAGAGGAGGAAAACAGAGAGTGAGAATCAGACCTTCTACCTGATGAAATTTCTCTCTCAGGAAACTAACCACAAAGCAGAAGAAAACTCTAACGTAATATTTCAAATTGAATCAAATATCCTCAGGCAGGCATTTGTGGACACATAGCCAGTATAAGAAATGTATATATTAAGGAAGAAATTAAATGAAAATTGATTGAGCTCAGCAAAAAAGAAGGAAGAGGAGGAGAAAATTATACCAGCACTAATGGCTAAATTATAAGATACTGTGAGGGAAATTGGTTTAAAAAAATATTTAATAAGGGACTTGGAGAAAGGTGGGAAAAGGACCAAGAGAACGAAATGAGTTAAAGTAAGAAGTAAAAAGAGTCAGAAGAAAAGTGGCTAAAATGGAAAAGAGGCAAATATTTTTTTTAAAAACATACAATATGGAGCCTCTGACAATGAAAAACAAAACAATAAAAGAGAACTAGTACTTAATTCTTTTATATAAAAATTCCTGAAAATAAAATAAGATCTCTTTCTAAATATAGAAGACACCCAATAGATACCTGAGGACTTTTCTTGAAATGTCTGTGGAGAAGTAAAGCTGAAAGCAATGTTACTCACAGTAAATTGACACCTGGCTAAATTGTTAACACTCTTGGGGTGGGCGTCAGACCCCTCGGCCCTACTCAGTACTGCTCTACTTCCGTAACTGCCTTTCCCCATTCTAGAACTACTGCTAGAAATTAGTCCACCCTTGGCATTATTCAGAAATCCTTCAAAATCCTTGGTGGGCTCCTGTCACATACGTATAACCAGGGCCTCTGGCCTCCCTTGCTGGGCCTGGAAGATCAAAAGATCTCAGCTCAGGGCCTTCCCTCTCTGCGTTTGCCTGAGTGAGGACCCTCTGGATTACTTGTACTCACTCACTGTGGTGAGGTGCGTTTTGACATATGACACTTCTAAAGGCAAGAGAGTTGGCTGGGTCGGACCTTGACAACAGTGAACTCCAAAATGTATGTAAACAAATCTATAAGACTTTAATGATTAAAAAGATCTTTGGGAATTACAGGCAAATCCTTTTGACTTCCAGACAAAAAGTTCAATAATTTGAAAGGATAAGAGGATTAGACTGACATCAGATTTTTTAAAAGAAGCATAAAAAACAAAGCAATAGAGCAGCATTTTTAATGGAAAAGTGATTCAAATATTTTATGCTCAAAAAAACTGTCATTTAATGATCAAGGCTATAGGAAAATGAGTTTAAACATGCAAGAACCCAGGTTATACTTGTCTCTCAAGTTCTCCTTGAAGAATCTTCTAGAGAATGAGCCAAACAAGAAAAACTGGGGAAATCTTCAGGAAAAAGAATCATGATAAGCATTTTTTCTACTGATCTGTAAAACTAAGATTGAGGCTAACATATAGAAGAAGGTGAAAGAAAGGTGCATAAATGTTATGTGTTCTGACAAAGTAAAAATAATGCAACCAAAATAATGGAAGAAAGAAGAACAATAGAGGAATAAACTAATTAAGTTTTGTATGGGCAATAGCCAGTAGTCAAAAGATAAACTATCAAAAAATCAACAAACCAAATAATAAATGTTTACATAAAAAATCAGGGTACAAAGTGCCTTCAAAAAATATAAGTAAAAAAGTAATCACTAGGAGAAAATATAAGCAATTAAACACTGAATGAAATTTAAAAATTCAAAAACTAAACACAACCAATGCATAAACAAAGCAAATGTGACATAATACACACAATAATTGTAAAATTTATAAAAATTACAAAGTATAAGTTATCTACCATTTGTATCAATGAATGTAGATGGGTTAACTCAACTTTAAAAGCAGACCTTTACTTTTACTAACAAATTAATGCCAAGCTATAATTCTGTACATAAGCAATACACCTAAAATAAAGTGATTTGAGAGGCTAAAATGAAGTTCAGGGACATATTGGCCAAAAGGAAACGATAATAAAATTTTGTAGGATTCATGATCCTGACAGGCAAAGTAAAATCAAGCCAAAAAAAAAAAAAAAAATTTAAGTGCGATAGGAGAGAGCATTGCTATGATAAAAGTTGCAATTCCCCATAAAGATGTTAACAGGTATGAATATGTACACACTGCATAAATAATACATTGCTACCTTTATAGAGTAGAAACTAGAGGAAATAAAATATAAAAATCTTCAATTAAACAACCCTCGAGATATTTTTCTTAAATAAAAATAATACAAACTGGAAATACAAAATATCTTCAAATAATGATAATAAAGAAACTATATATTATATTTGTTCCAGTCAATAATCAGAAGAAAATTGATAGGCTAAAAAAATTATAGCAATAAAATGTAAAAGATGAAAATCAATGAAATAACCTTTTTCTACTTCTTCCTTTTCTTCTTCCTCTTTCTCTACCTCCTCCTTTCTCTTTCCTTCTAAACTGATTCATCAAAGCTCTTGCAGAACCAGCAAGACGACTACTTAGAAACAAGGAAGCAGCTGTGATGGCCGAGAGACTGTAACTAGAGCTTCTGGAATTAGGACATCCAGAGCCCACCCCCCTTTAATGATCAACACCGCCTCCCCCGCCCCAGAGGACTACATCTGTTACAGTTGATGAACCAAATTGACACATCATAATCACCAGAGTCCATAGTTTACCTTACAGTTCGCTCTTGGTATAGTACAGCCTGTGGGTTTGGATGAATGTATAATGACATGTATCCATGGCATCGTAATGAGAATTTTCACTCCTCTAAAATTCCTCTGAGCTCTGACCATTCATCCCTCCCTCCTCTCTAACTGCTGGAAATCGGAGTTTGTTTTTACTATCTCCATAGTTGTGTTTTGTCCAGAATGTCATATAATTGCACTCATGCGGTATGTAGCCTTTTCAGATTGGCCTCTTTTACTTAGTGATATGCATTTAAGGTCTTTTTATGGCTTGATAGCTCATTTCTTTATAACACTGAATAATTTTCCATTGTCTGGTTGTACCACTCTTTATTTATCCTTTCACCTACTGAAGTACATCTTGATTGCTTCCAAGTTTTGCCAAATATGAATAAAGCTGCTATAAACATCTGAGTGCAGGTTTTGTATAGAAATAAATTTTCATTTCATTTGGGTAAACACCAAGGAAAACACCTGCTGAATCATATGGTAGGACTATGTTCAATTTTGTAAGAAACTGCCAAAATGTTTTCCAAAGTAGCTGTACAATTTTACATTCCCACCAACAATAAATGAGAGTTCCTGTTGCTTCGCATCCTCACCAGCGTTTGCTGTTGTCAGATTTCCAAATTTTGGACATTCTAATAGGTGTGTTAACGGTGTCTCATTTCTGTTTTAATTTGCATTTCCCTGATGACATATGATGTTGAACATCTTTTCATATGCTTATTTGCCATCTGTATATTTCTTTGGTAAGATGGCTGTTAAGGCCTTTGGTCTAGTTTTTAATTTGTTGTTTGGTTTCTTATTGTTGAGTTTTAAGTGTTTTTATACTTTGGATAATAGTCTTTTGTCAGATATGTCTGATTAATAAAAAAGAAATTTCTTTTTCCTTGTCTGTGGCTCTTCTTCTCATTCTCTTGAAGTTATCTTTCACAAAGCAGAGTTTTAATTTTAATAAAAGTCAACTATTATTGTATTCATAGGTCATGCCTTTGGTGTATCTGAAGAGTTATCACAACACCTGAAATCATTGAAGTTTTCTCCTACGTTATCTTCTAGGAGTTTAATAGTTTCACATTTTACGTTTAGGTCTGTGATTCGGTTTGAGATAATTTTGAGATAATTTTTGTGAAAAGCATGAGGTCTGTGTCTACATTTATTTATTGTTTTTTTTTGAGGGTGTCCAATTGTTCCAGACCATTTGTTGAAACAACTATCTTTGTTCCATTTTGTTGCCTTTGCTCCTTTGTTAAAAATCTGTTGACTATATTTATGTGACCCTATTTCTGGGCTCTCTATTCTGTTCCATTGATCTATTTGGAACACCGTCTTTACTGTGGGTTCAGAGGAAGTTTTGAAGTCAGGTAATGTGAATTCTCCAACTTCGTTCTTAAATATCGAGTTGGTTCTTTTGGGTCTTTGGCCTCTCCATGTAAACTTTAGAATAAGTTTGTTAATATCCACAGATAACTTGCTGGGATTTTTATTGGAATTGCATAGAATCTATAGATTAACTTGGGGAGAACTACCATCGTGACAATATTGCCTTCTGATCAGTGAACATGAAAAAAATGCAATTTTAAAACTATGATTATTTCTATACTGGAAAGAAGTCAATTCAGTTTGAAATATAGATCGAAAAATAACTGTTGACAGTAAAACTTTCTCTTCACTCAAATTATGATAAATTAGCATGTTTTGCTTTTCCGACTGGAAAAGAAAATTTCGAAAATATCCTTGGCGTCCTATTATGTTGCCCATATACAGTTTACCTCTTTTTCTTATCCCTGAGTTAAATATGTGCACTTAAGATGGCCAGGAAGGTGAGGGGTGAATCTTTCTGTACAGAGCAACAACTACCAACAGCGTATTTCTTTTTTTACCATCAGCGTTTTGAAAAGGCCTCTCTTCAAACGAGAGAGGATCGGTGGTTTAAATCATGGGCTTCTGGAGTCAGTTGGAAGTAGTTTCTGAGTCCTCACTCTGCCTAGTACTCAGTACGTGACTGTGAGTGAGTAATCGAATTTCTCCAAGTTTCAGTTCCACAATCTACAAAGTGAGGATCATAAAAGAACCTTCTTTTTGCTTTGTTGTGAAAAGTTAATGAGATGCTATGCTTAGCATGGTGCCCAGTCCATGACATTGGTCAATAAACTGTAACTTATATTTTAATTCATCTCTCTTATTAACACAAAATTCTCCATGTATTTATGTTACTCATTATATATAAATGTCTAAAAACACACATACTGATACAAATACATAGAATAAAAGATTAAGAAAGGATTATTGACTTCACTAAACACATTGACTTTCTTAAATTGTAAGCCATTGTCATACATTTAGTTTCTATTAATAATTCTCAAGAGACTTTTAATGAATGCATAAATATAAAGAGAACAGAGCAATTAAGAAATTTTATATATGAAGAATATACACATATTTATATGTCAGTCATTCTTAATAATTCTAAAGCATTTTATTGTCTATTATCGGTGGTACTTTCTAGATTGTAATCAGTGGGAGGACAGACAAAGGCTATATTTAACTTGCCTTCTTCCTTGCCTTGTATCTGTGTTTACTAAAAAATATCAATGTCTACAAGCTGACATGAAGTTTTCCAAAATTTCTCATAATTGATTCTGTTATGCAAGAGGAGAAAATGTCTTTTTATGCTGGTGTCTGCTTCTCCCTCTAGGTGACTATTAAATGTCAGGGCACAGTGAGGTTCTCCTTCCTCAGGCCTGGATGGCCCAGGCTGGAGATTCAGAGAGAATAGCTTAACCATCCCACGGCTTGGAAAACCTGTCAGGATCTGAAGGACAAGAACAGGGAAACACCTCGGCTGGTTACTGCGTGCTTGGTGAGTAAGAGTAGAAGCGGTTCTAAGAAATGTACCCTTGACTTTTTCTTTTTTATAATTCTGATACTATTATAACCTTGTCATTAGGGCAGAAGGCAGAGGTCTTCTGCAAACAAAAAGAAGAAAATTTAATTTAATTAATTTAGAGGTCTCCCTGTGCTACCAGCAGCATCAGAAAGAGGAAGGGAGGGAATATCTGCTCAGTTCTGAGCCCTTCACCTCCAAGCTTTATCTGTGAGGGATCATCACTCTCTGTACCCGAGGAGGTGACTTTCCTATCTAGGTCTGAAAAGATGCTCTGGAGAAAACAAAGCATTGATGGGCAATTTAAAAGGGCAGGAGAAACAATAAGAAATTGATCAAAAAGTCAATTGATCCAGCCAGCGCTTCCAGCCCCTCAGCACTGGGAGGGGGCAGAGGCAGTTAGAAAGTGCCAGGGGCTGGAGCACTCCTCAAGTGACAGACAAGGAAAACGGTTCCTCCGCCTTGAGCTCAGTATACCGTCTCAACCACAAGAACCTCGTTTAGGAAAACCTGCTGTGTCCTCCAGCGTCTTGACTTTTTATCAAATCGTCCTTCAGTAAAAACTGTCACATGCAGCTGGTTAATTACATTGGTTCTTGGAAAAAGAAATAATTTCTTGAAAACCTCTTCTTTCAAGGAATACAAAGTACTAAACATCCACAGGCACAATCTTACACTGGCTAAAATAAGAAGGCGGTTGTTACTATCTGAAATTAAGAAAGGATTATTGACTTCACTAAACACATCCACAGCAAGACTTTCTTAAATTGTAAGCCATTGTCATACATTTACTGTCATACATACATACATATGAGCTAAATGAATGAATGGCACGAGGAATACAAAGTACTAAACATCCACAGGCACAATCTTACACTGGCTAAAATAAGAAGGCGGTTGTTACTATCTGAAATTAAGAAAGGATTATTGACTTCACTAAACACATCCACAGCAAGACTTTCTTAAATTGTAAGCCATTGTCATACATTTACTGTCATACATACATACATATGAGTTAAATGAATGAATGGCACGCGCGCGTGTGCACACACACACACACACACACACACACGCACACAACAAAATGCTTTTTTTCCCACACACACACACACACACACACAAAATGCTTTTTTTTTCCCCTGGGGGCTAGAGGTTCTATTCGTGGAATGCAATTTATCTGTTTATATTTTCTTAGAGGCCAGTTCAATTTTTATAGCCCATGATGCCCTAGCTTAATGGTTTCAAACTGCTCTTTTGAGCTTGAACCATTTTTTCTTACCTTCTCTATTACAGAATACTGATGTGAAATGAAATAATTTACTAATTTTATGTAAAATCATATTGCATCTATTTCTGTGTGCACTTGTATGTAAGACTACTTGTATATAAGGTGCACCTATACTCTTAGTAAATTGACACTCAAGCATGAATACCTAAAGCTTTAAAGATGTTTAAGTGATGTTAAAATCCATTAGAAAATAACCTTAAAGGGGATGCTATTAATTTCTCATCTTTATAATTGCGTTTGTTTGATTTTCAAGGTCATTTTGAGTGTAGGCAAATGTTGTTTTTGTCATAATACTTGTAATTCCACAAGGGGAAAAAAGGAAGAAAGAAATAGAGAAGGCTGGAAAATGTACATGACAACAGTATATCTAGGTAAAGGTAATGTAGATTGCTAACTATGATGCATTTGGTTGTAAGATTTACTTTCAAAATGTCTTTGAGACTTTCATTTGTGATACTGGCATTAGAAATAGAAGTATATTTTTTATTTGCCTAATATTTTAGTATCCTTACTGTTGAAAAGTGTGAATAAGTAATCTAACAATATATAATGGAAATTCAGAAGACAGCTAAAAGAAATCTAAATAGACAAGATACCTAGACGAACTGGTTCGGCTCATATTAGCATAGAAAACAGGACTATTCTTAGCCTGACACCTAGCGTTAGTAGCAAATAAGCGTGGAGTCTGACAGTATTGGACTAAAAAAAAAAATCGTTTAAAAAGAAATACATGACAATAATTTTTTATTATAAAATATTTTTTATTTAGTGAGCAAATATTGAGCACGAAGCGTCAATCCAGAAGCAACTCAGAGATTAACACCATCACCTGATTGAAGGGAAAGCTGAGCCTGACCATTTTTAGGATCACGGAATTAGTCCAAATTAGTTTACGGAGCTGCATTCCAGTCTTTGCATCCACTCCACTGGCCACAAGTCTTTTTCCCAGCTGTGAGAAGACAATTTCTGGCTTATAATTTCTGTCATCACTACTCCCTGAGTGAGCACAGTCATGGCTGAAGTGCTGGCACACTCTTCACCTGCTCTGAAGTTCGCAGGCAAGTTCAAGTTACTCAGAGGGCACAGCAGAAAGGGTCAGAGAAAGAATTTATTCTTCATTAATCCAGCCTGAGTTTAGAGTTGTCTGACTTTTCTCCAATCGACTGAGACAATTTTAGTAACTATTCGCCCATTTACGACATTTCTAAATATAGCTTCTGATAACTCGGCCAACTCCAGCGTCTCCCTCTTACCTCTAGTGAGAGAAGTCTGTTTCAGCAGAAGCCCTCTGCGGCTTCAATCAAAGTGTCTCACCATGTGACCTTACCAGCCTGAGATTCATTTTTATCCACTACTTCAAGTGATATGTTCTTAGAAGCAGATAAAGAAGAGGGGAATTGTGAGTTGTTTGCTTAGTTTTCTAAGGATCTGGAACATCCAGCTCTTCTGGGCTCCTTTGCCCTTACATACTATACTTGTCTTAATACGCCAAAATTGTATTATTTGCTATTTCCCTGCATATGGCTTTTTCCATTTCTTTTGATCCTAAACTCAGTCAGCTTATAAAAGTTTTCCCAACAGTGATTGCCTCACTTCCAATCTTCGATAACTCGTTTGCTTCCTGTTACCAAACTAATAAAAACTTTGCTTCCTAAACCAGGAAACTGTCCCCAGGGTATTCTAAGATACTCTTGACAAGACGTAACTTCCTAAGTTAATTTTTCAGCAGAAGTCAGAGTAGTTAACATTCCAATTACCACTCAATTTCTTTCCTTGGGAATATTTACAAACTGATTAAAGAAGGTCACACACTAAGAAGTAATAATTATTATTGGTCTTAAAATGACACGGTTCTCATTTACTTACCTTTTTGTTCTCTTGTTTTTTAGTGTATTGATGGAAATATTTGAATTAAAAGTGCTTTTAGAGATGTCAACATAAACTTGCAATAAAACTTTGCAAAATTTTTGATGGCGCAATTGTCAATGATACATGCTGTGTATACATTTGAATTTTTGCCGTGATTAGACGTTTTCCAGGATTAAAGAAGCAATCGACATAACAGAGATAATTATTTTTGAGGGATTATCAACTCACACCCCATCCCTGGACTAACTTAACTGCTATTCCTTTAACCCACCCTCTAGAGCTCCTCGATTCTTTTTACTTTTTTTTTTTTTCAGATTTGGGTCCGGCAACTAATTATTCTTTGAGCTCCTCTGATAGTACTCTGATAAATCTCCTTTATCACTTAATATTGGTTTCTGTTGCTTACATCCCCCAAACCCTAATTAACCCAGGTTAGTAACAGTACAGGTAACAACAAGCGGAAGCTGGCGTTGATTCCAGGCAAAACAAGGCAGGTGGCAGTGACAGTCCTTATCCATAAACCCGGAGAGAAATGCAATGAAATGGCTAGATTAGTTCATTAAAGTACCCCTGTGCTCATCCAAAATAAAATTCCTGTTTATAGCAAGATTTTGTGAGATTTCACTGCTTCTGCCATGAAGGATAAGAGGTGTCTCCAACCCTAAGGTGACAAATGTCAAGCCTCAGCACTCCCTGAGGCAAACATGGTTATCAAAAGAAGTAGTAGGACTGGCACAATAAATACGTTTTGATTCACAATATTGCCACATCCGATTGAACATGAGTTTTCTGAAAGCAAATCAAAAAATAAAAATAAAAATTTAAGTCTGGGGAACAAAAGTCTGTCTTGAGTCACCATAATAAATAATATCTGGTCCTGAAATAGTTTACAGACAAAAACTTCTTGAGCAAAGGAAGGCAAGGTGAACTTCAAAATGAACCTTGCAGTATGGCCATTATGTATACCCTGTGAAAAATTTCCTAACCATAATCAGAGGGTAGTTCTTCTATGGAATGAAAGTACCAAGTCTTTCAAAGATTATAAGGCACTGCCTCTCAGCTAATTCCTGGGAACCCAAAACACTGCTACATACCCCTAGCTTTATTTGGGGCTTAACGGGTGACAGGAGAACAATGGTGTTTTCATAAAAGTGTCCTGGCAAAAGTAAAAGACTTCAATCCCATTTTATGGTTACTTTAACAGTTCCTGAGTGTATAGTTTGAAGAGACATCTTTAGAAGCAGGCAGCATCCTTACACTGGTGCCTCCATTCACTGACTAAGACCAGTGGTTACATAGGACCAAGTGCAAGTCACTGGAGCTCTCTCTTCCTACCAAGCAGCACGTGAATCTCAGTACTCTATCTCATCAGGGAGAACGGTAGGGAGTAGGGTGACCATCGTGAACTTCAAAGATTTAGCGGGGGTGGGGTAATGTCTTCCGCATCTCAACTTCATCATGCAATTTAATCGATGCAAAAGTGAATAAGTCTAAAGTAGCAAACATTTTTGGGTTTTGTTTATCTGAAAACAGTGCTTATTTTTGGCTTGATTCTTGAGAGGTGATTTCTCTGCATATTAAATTCAAGACAAGTGGCCATTTTAACTTCTCTCTTACAGCCGACTTATGCTTTAGAGAAGCCGTCAGTCTAAAGGCTGCTCCCGCGATGGTTTTCTCTGATTTTCTACGGTTTCACTACAATGATTCTTAGTGTTTCTTTTTATTTAAGCTGCTCAGGGTCTGTCGGGAGTTTGAAAGTGAGGATTGAGGTCTTTCATCAGTTCTGGAACATTGCGAGCCATTATCTTTTGAAATATTGCATCTGTCCCATTGGTTCTTTCTCCTCCCTCAGGAACTCGTGTTTAGATCTTCTCACGCTCTTCTGTTAGCTTCTAAACCTCTTCTCTCTTTCACATCACTTTGTCTCTTTACCCTTTATTCCGGACGATATGGTCTCATCTGTCTTGATTTCCCGATCTCTCATTGATTTTCTCTCTGTTATATCTAATCCATTAATAACATGTTCATTGAATTTTTCAATTTATTATTAATTTTAAATTTATTTTTAATAAAATATATAAATTCTTGAGGAATACTTAACTTATATATTTAAGCCTTTATACTATTTCTAAAATATTCATGTACAACTATAAATCCCCCTCTAAGCATGATTTTAGCTACATACTACAAATCTCATGAGGAAGAATCTTATCCTTTAGTTCAAATTATTTTTAATTTACACTGTGATTCTTCTTTGATTCAAGAGTTAGTGATGTGTTGCTTAATTTCCATGTAATAGCAATTTATGGTTAATTCTTTGTGGCCAAATAATAAATTGTTTATACCGGTCCTCTGAAAAGTTGCCCAAGGTATACCAGATTTTTGTAAATTTTATATGCACTATGGTTGTGAATTTGTCTACTTTCATTTTTAATGTGAATTTTTGCTTTATGTATATTGAGACTGTGTTATCAGTTATATATATATGTATATATATATATACACAAATATATATACACACATAGTTTTTGTCTTATGTAATATCTCATTTATTAATTCTCTCTATGGCCATGTCTAATTTGCTTTTACAGTTATTGATTATATTTCTATTTTCATTATCATGTTTCCATTCTGGAATTTCTATTTGGTCCTTTTTATCAGCTAAATTTTCAATCTTCTGTTTTATTTCCCTGAGCCTGCCAATCATAGTTATTTCAACATAAATAGAAATAATAATTACTATTGTGACTGTTATCTGGATTGCTTGTTGATTAGTTTCAACTGATCATTATTTCTATAGGTTTTGGGTCATGTTTTCTAAAATGCAGTGCTATTTATGTACTTATTTATTTATTTTTATGGATGCTGGATATTGAACAGAGAGAACTGAAAAACCTATAATGGCATTATCAGAATTTACACTGACAGGAGCTTAATGACAAAAGAAATCCTAGATCATCTCAGTCCAGTCAAGAAGGAGGATGATTTCCACCTAGTTTAACATCCTTAAGGAGGCTGATCTATGTTAGTTTAGCTTCTTTTAAGGTGTAGACTTTCAGAGCAAGCCCTGGGCACTTACCATGAACCTTTGTGGACCTTGAACTCCAATTTTTATCCATAAACCTGGAACTGATTAAAGATATTTTCAACTTCTTAGGCTTTCAGGAGCTAGATAAAAATTGTTCCTCCTAAGATCTAGAATCACGTTTGGGTATTTTTGTTTTCTTAGGTATTGGTCCCTTAATTCTCCATAAGACTGACAGCTCTTTGATATTATTTAAATAATTTAAAAATATCTTGAATGCCTTCTCTAATTCTTCCTCAGTGTAATATTGCCTGAATGATTTAGTCTGCATTAATTCAAAACAAAACTTATTGTATACCATGTTGAAATGAAAAATTTAAAGGGTTTTGAGAAAAGGGTAAAATGGGGCATTTATTTTTCTCAATTTTGTTTATACGATATGAAAGATATGAAGCAAGGTGACCAAAAAGAGAAATAGTCAAGGAACTTAGAAGTATAGAGTTCTTTCCTAACTTCAATTTAGCATTTCTGATCCTTAATTTCCTGTGAAATTTTAAAGCAACTATAAATAAGTTTATGCCCTTCCCTAATTTTCTATGAGATAATTTACTCTTTCACACACAAACTGGCTGCAATTCAGAAAGAAAACACAGGCTGTCTTATAATTAGATAACTTCAGTGTAGGTCGGGTGAAGAAAGCCCCACATGAGCTGACTGTCCAATCATGTGGAGAGACCTGACCAATTCATCTGCAAGAGAATGTGATAGCAAATATTGCTGTGAGGCACAGGTAAGAACAATTTGAATAGCAAATCTGGAATCTCATTTCCCTGAAATATGGACTGGTTTGACCACTAATATTTTTCTCTTGTCCAGGATGATCAGATGCCTCCAGGAATTTCTGATTCAGTTACGTAGTTTTCATTTTCAGTCTGACAATCGTGTGTTATTCTTATGTTTTAAGCATGGATTAAGTTAAGAGTCAGGGCCTTTCTGGTGCCTTCTTTTCTATAATTACTCTGATGCCACTGAAGATATATTGACCTCTTGGTCAAAGAAACTCAATATCTGAGTGGTTTCTAAGGAGGCAAACTGTTTTTCCGAGCAGTTAAAAAAAACCCGTTTGATATGTCACAGTATACTTTCTTTTGAAACAAGGGTAAAAAAATTTGAATGATGGATCCAAATGAAACATCAATTCCATCAGTATTTGAAATATTAACAAGGAAATCTTTATAGATTATAAGATGTTGTGTACAGAATGCAAAGACAATATTGGAAGTTTACACATACGTTGTTTATATTTAATTTATCGTTTTTCCTCCTCTTAAACTTCTAGAATATTTGAAAATTTAAAGGCAGAAGAAGTAGAACAGAGAAAAAAAGACTTTATCATTCCTTATTAATCAGCTATAAATTAATATGAAGTTATTAAGCAACTGATTCAGAATAGCATAGCAGTTATCAAAAGCTCCTTTTGGATAAGAAAACAAGAACCCTACATATGCTGCCTACAAAAGACTAACTTCAGATTAAAAGGCACACACAGACTAAAAGGAAGGGGGTGGAAAAAGATATGGCTTAGATGGACCTAGAAGGTATTTAAGTCAGACAGAGAAAGATAAACACTATATGATTTCACTTATACGTGGAATTTATGGAATAGACTCACAAATATAGTGGACAATTTGGTGATGGATGGGGATTTGGGGGGCTGGGAGAATGGGGTGAAGGGTTAAAGAAGTACAAATTAGTAGCTGATGGATGGTCGGGGGGATGAGGAGCACGGCATAGGGAATGCAGTTAACATTAATACATTAGCTAGGTGGAGGGTCAGGGGAGGGAAGGAGCAATTGCGGGAACCATTTTACGAATTATATAGATGTCTAACCAATGTACTGTAAATCTGAAACTAATTTAAATAAATTAATAAAAAATAAAATAAAAGCTCCTTTTGTAGAAACTGATAGTCTTTATAGAAAATTAATAGTACAGAAAATTATATTTAATATTGAAGGTTTATGATGTAATAACCCGATGAATCAAATATTATTTTTTTATTTTGTATTGATATTTTTACTTTTAACTGCTTAAAATCGTGTAGGAGATCCAGCAGACATAGAAACTAGTATATTCATGATTTAATCGTCTATAAAGTTAAGTTGGATTGAATTTGCCCATTATTCTATCTTGAAAGTTGTGTTTTGAGGAAGAAAATTCAACCTAAATAGTATTTTTTGTTTTTCATTACAGAAAAACTAAAAATTACAGGTCATTCATGTAATATACATAAATTATTCCACCTAATTCGTAATTCTTTTATTCTTTTCCAATTTGTATTTAGTTTGCCTTCTATGTGTGAATTCTGCCCCCCAAAAAAAAATCACACAACAATCAGTAGAAAACATAATATTTTAAGCAATATCCAAAATTTTAAGGAATTTCTGCAACAAGGAAGCCACAGTGCAATCACCTTGATGCCTCAGATGTGTGCTAACAGATCGGCCGAGGGCTTTTAACGTTAGTTATTTTAAAAGTACAGATTAGAGTTCAATGTCACCTTGAGAAAATTCTTCATACAAGAAGTTCAAAATCTACTGACTAAAGGAATTCCAATCTCCAATACAGGAGTGCTGATTCTCCAATGTTTTCTTTATTGCCAGGCAGATTGAAAGAGAAAATTCAAAAAATATTCTCCAAGAACGGTTCTTATAGTAACCCCAAATTTATACTCTTTGTTCAGGCTTTAGGCCCCCCAAAACATGTTAATATTGTCCATTCAATAGCATTAGGAATTTCTACATGTTAATATTGTCCATTCAATAGCATTAAGAATTTTGTGAAAAATGCTTGAAATATGTATTTATTCTATATTCCCATTATCAAAACACTACCACTTTAAAAATTCTTAATTTATGACTTAAATAATCTGTATATCTTTTGACCTAAAAGTATTCTTTAAAAGTGATTAAAGCCATAATAATTTAGAAACCAACAGGAGTCTCTTCAAACCGAAAAGCAAAAAATTAGGAATTAAGATATCTGATTTATAATTCTGGTTTGTCTATTAACTTTCAGCAAGGCATTATCCAAGGTACTTAATTAATCCATTTCATTCTCAATTTTCTCATTTGTAAAATGGAGAGGGTTGGACTTGAATATTTCTTAGGTTTCTTACACTTCAAATAATGTATTTGAGATATAGACCGTTGAAGAATTTGAGAAGTTCTGGAGAACTGGGGCAGTACTGAAGAATGTCACAGCATCTGGAGCGGACCAGGGTCCTGAGCACGGGGTCATGCCTCCTTGGGCCTTCATCATCAGAGGCAGAAGCTGGGCCTACTCAACTCATATCATAAGTTTTCTCCCAAAGTCTGTTTCATCAATGAGAGTGCACAAAAACACACATGCTCCAAGCGCGTTTCCTCCTCCCAGCAGGGAACACAAATTGATTGGCACGCTGGGCCAACCAACTTGATGCCTCCAGCGCTTCTACACCCATCTCAGAGGTGGAGAGAGCCCCAGGGAACCACTTCACTCCATCCCCCACATCTCAGCCTTCTCACCGCTACCTGCTTTGCACCAACAGGAACAGCTTCCTTAAGCTTGATTCTTCTGTCTTCAGTCACAAGAAACCCAAGACATCAGTCAACCTCCAGTCTCTTATCACCAAAAGGCTCTGACATTTCCTCTCTCACATTTCCACCACTCTCTAACTTCTGAAAACTTCTCATGAGCCCTCTGGATCTTACCTTCCACCAGCAGCAAATCTCCCTGCATTCTTAACCTCTTCTATAAATGCTCCTTCCACGTTCCTGGTGGAAAGTGGGGTGAATGGTTGATTTGCTCTCCCTTGCTCTTTTCAAACTATTTTTCTTCCCTACCTTCTAAAGACCCCTCAAGCTTTGAATCTCATATATCAGATAATTCTTTTTATAACTCTTTTTTTCTTTCTTTCTTACTTTCATTCGTTTCTATTGAGTCTAGATCCTAGCTCCTATCATTCCTTTTACGAAACAGGAGACTTTCTCTGGCTTTCATTCTCGGCAGTTTCAGGATACATGTAGCCAATCCCTCCCACACTCTAGCCTCTCGGTTGCTTGATCTCCTTTCCACAGTGACCTTATCCACCCACTTTTCTCAGACACGCTTTCTCGTGGCCATAGCCAAGATCTTGTCATTACTAATAACTGTAGAACAAACTGGCAGCCTTGGTTTGGATCCTCATCAGTGGCACCAAATAAAAGGGCAGTCAGCTGCCCTGGTCACCAATAGAAACTTGTTCAACAATAGCCAGGGCTAACCACCTTAAGACACTGAAAATTCAGACTGGCTCAAACCACATCCCCCACTGAAACATGGAGATGAAGCCACTGAGTGCCTTTCGCTCTTAATAGAGAAAACCAAACAAAGATTATCTGCACCATTTATACCTGTGCTGTTTTAATGGGAACTCTAAAATCCACGAACTTTCTAATACTCAGACATGCACTCTGCAAGCACTGGAAAAAAAAGAAAAAGGAAAGGAAGGGCGACGAAAGGAGTAGAAGATTCCTATGTTACTAAACATAAATAATATAACAGCTCCTAATAGAATCTACTAAAGAAAATAGTGATTTCGAATTTAGCTTTTAAAAGCAACTTAAATGAGATTGACGAGGTTAGTGTGTTCAAACTAGGACCATGATTATCTAGGTTATTTAACTTTAATTTTTAAGAGCAAGCTATTGTCAAAATGCAAGGGATTTCATTTACTCTAGCAAAAGAGTCCTATTTGCTAATTATAGGCTTACCGTTAAATTAGGTCTTATTTCTCTGTAGCAGCAAAGTAATCAGATGAGAATCCCATGCCTCTATTAAATATTTACATTAGAACTGCCTAATTACACCAGGATTTGTTTGGGTAGCACTGGCAGATGCTCTGAAAGGCTGTGGAAATGCAGTCACTGTTTCACAGGCAATGGGCACCCATTTAGGACCATCCTGACATCAGAGCAGGGCTTGTGAGTCCACGTGTCAATCAAAAAATGTAATGAGTGTTCATCAGTATAATTCAGCACAATGGATCATCTGAGCACCTCTAAGAAAGGTATTTGTTTTCCATCTGCCCTGAAAATATTGCAAGGATTCACAAAACAAGCCCAGAAAACTTTAAGTTTTTCAAATTTAGTGTTGTGGAAACAGAAAGCTATATAAACTATTGTAATCACAGTTTTAGTGTTTTGTTTGTTTTAAATCCACATACGTTTCCTTTGTGCCTATTGATCACACATTTCCCAGATTGGAAAGGAAGAACTAAAACAGCATTTGTTTCCAGATGACATGCTTTTGTGTATAGAAATTTCCTAAGGAATCCACTGAAAAAAATTAGAACTAATACACAAGTTCGTCAATGTTTTAGGAAACATCAACATACAAAAATCAGTTGTGTTTTATACACTTGCAATAAGCAATTGGAAAATAAAATTTAAAAAACAATTCCATTTAGAATAACATCAAAAAGAATAAAATATTTAAAAGTAAATTTCACAAAACTATTGTGAAACATATGCCTCAAAAACTAGAATATATTTGAAAAAATTAAAGAAAATATATAAATGAGAAGGTTCGTATTTATGAATCAAGAAGTTTAATATTCTTAATATGGCACTACTCCCCAAATTGATTTAGAAATTCAATACAGATGTCAATACATTAAAAAAAAAAACATAGTTGATTCTTTGAAAAAATCGACAAGCTGACCTTAAAATTCATATGAAAATGTAAGGGACTCAAATTAGCCAAAACGATTTTGAAAAAGAACAAAGTTGTACTAAATTAAAGTAACACTTCAAGAAGTTCAACTCATACTTCTTGGTTTTGATACTTACTACAAAGCCGCAGTAGTCAAGACAGTGTGGTACCAGCATAAAGATAGACATAGAGATCAAGGGAATAGAATTTCAAGTTCAGAAATAAACTCTAAGATTTAAAAACAGTGTTACCATATGATACTGTAATTCTACTCCTCGATATATATCCAAAAGAAAAACACATCCACATGAAAACTTGTGCAAAAGTATTTATAAAAGTATTATTCATGATTCTAAAATATGGAAGTAACCCAGAAGTCTATCAACTGATGAATGGATAAATAAAATGTGGTATATCCATCAATGGAATATTATTCAGCAATTAAAGAAATAAAGTACTGATATGTGATAAACAGGAATAACCCTTTAAAACATCATTCTAAGTGAAAGAAGATAGTTACAAAGACCACATACTACATGATTTCATCTATATGAAATGTCCAGAAGAGGCAAATCTAAAGAGACAGAGAGTAGATCCATTGTTGCCTTAAGCAGGTACTTGGAGAAGAATGGACAGTGACAGAAAGAGTATAGAGTTTCTCTTTGGGGTAATGAAAATGTTCAAAAACTAATTGTGTTGATGGTTACACTACCCTGTGAATATACTTAAAACCATTGAATTGTGCACTTTAAACGTACGAATTATATCTCAATAAAGCTCTGATATAAAAATTTTAAAAATACATAATTTTAGTCTGAATTTATTGAACAATATAACAGAATAAAAACTATAATCCGATGCTTAGTGGAATAAAATGTTGGTATTATGTATACAAAAATATTACATGTTTATATGCAAAGCAGGATCGATTTGAGTAGTCAGTGAGGAAATCCGATTTTTCTAGATTGCGTGAAGCAGGAATTGCTACCTGGTTTTTTTGAACAATCTGAGCTTTTATACAGGCAGCAGGCTCTCTCAGAGTGTTGGTATAAAGGGAGAAAAAAGCTTAGTAATTGGAGGGAAAAGGCATCACCAAATTAACCACTCAAAGATTAGAATAAGATAAAGTCAGAGAAGTGTCTGTCCCAGAAAAAGAAAATCAGATGATGGGCAGTGTTTTGCAAAAGGTGTAAGAAATAAGGATCAGAAACTTTGCCACAGAAAGGAGGGAGAAGAAAGGAAATGGCATTTCTAAAAAGTTTTAAAAATAAATAAAATGATAATGTATGTGACCTCAGTACTGATTTCAGGGATTGACTGGGTAAAGTGTGGAGGTAAAAATAATCTGGACCAGAGACATCAGTCCTGGGTGGAAGCTGTCACTGAGAAGTTAAGGAAGGGACTCTGCAAGAACGGCCAGTTCCATTCAGGATGTGGTCTGCTCCGGACCTGCGAGGGTAGGGAGGAGCTGGCCATGCTTTCACTGTGGTCAGCGTTTCCTCAAGGGTGCTAAACAGACCACTGTGGATACATCAGCTAATTTTAGATCATACAAGATTTTTTAAACGTATTTACTTTTACGCTTCATAATTTTATAACTAGTATCTGATACACAATTTTACTGATACTGTTCCTTAGAGGATGGCTAAAGGAAGCAGAGCTATGTTGCTCCATCCAACAGAGACAGAATAAATCACAGGCATATCTTTGGTGTAACATGCACCTATGGCTAAAATCGAAAAGAGAATATATCAAGGAATGAAACTTGAGAAACAATGTCTCAAACTGACAATTCTCCAAAGAAGTACTCTAGTTTTACTAGAACTCTAAACATTCTTTGTTACCAAACTTTTGACATTTGATGCTTAACTTTGAGAGACAGCTGCTATATCTGGGTCTACAATAGGTTGCACTAGAAAATGTGAAGTGAGTTGAAATAATCTACAGAGGCAAATATAGGGCCGATTGCTCCAACCATATCTGAAAGGAAAAAATAACCCTAAATTACACAGGTATTTTGAATATATTTTGTGGCATAAACTTAGAAACAAAAGAATTTATTTAATAAAAAAAATCGCATAATATCATATTTCTTTTCTTCCCCTTTTACCACACAAAAGAGAGTTGTTTGTATATATTAGCTCACTTTTATTGTTCCAAAGGAATAGCATGAAGGAACATTATTAAAA
>NW_006443225.1:7405073-7448049 GCF_000325575.1 Pteropus alecto | reverse complement strand
GTCCCTAAACATCTTCAGAAGTAACATAAAAAAATAGTATTATTTTGTAATGTTTATTATTTTCTCCTTGATTTTCAATAATTTACTGTATCTTTCCTTTTTCTACTACTATAACCTACTTATTACTTCCTTAGAAAGAAGAAAAAGGGGGAGAAATCAATGGATATTTCCTGGTAAATAATTTGTAATTATTTCGTTTTTGTTTTTTTTTTATGGTGAGAGAAAACATTCCTGATATCATAATTGGCTATCATGAAGATGAAATGGTAGGATCAAAATGAATGGCATTTTTACATATGGAATTAACTGAAATGCTTTACTGAAGCAGAGAATCAAAACAGTACCAAGTCTTATGAAATATAGGATATTAAAAACAAAACTGTGTGTATATGTGTGTGTAAAAAGAGACACAGAGAAAAACATAACTAGTCAATATAAGGAACATGAATTAAAAGTAGAAAGATTATTATTTCAAATGTTGTCTTTTGCCAATAAGTCATTCACCTCACGCAGGACAATGGAATATAGCATTTGTTCATATAATATATTATGGAATTAATAAACAACAAATGAATCCAAGCCTCTAAAAATGCAATTCTGATTAAATAAACACAAAGCAATCATCCAAATACCCTAATCCCAAAACCAAATGTGTCTAAAAAATAAAAGTCAATTCTTTCAACTCTTACACACCAACCTCAGAACTGACTCAACAAGTGGGCTGGAATATAGATGAAAGCTGTAAAACTGAATAGGATATCAGTCTTCCCAGTGTGAGGAACTGTTACATATACAGATGTCATTTAACACAAGATTGAAGGTGATTTAGGCACAATGCAGGTAATAAATTAGTCTGCAGAAGTAAAGTGAGACCCCACTGTGACTGAGGCCTATCAGAGAGTCTGCATGGAGGAGTATCTTTGATTAGGACCTCAAACACAAGCATGATTCAGATATGCAGAGAAAGATGAAAATGAGGACATGAAATTCTAGACATAGGACCAGCACGAGCAAAGCAACAAAGATAGGAAATATGAGGTGAGTGCTCTGCAGATAACAATAAAATGTTTGTGGAAAAGCAAATGTTTATAAAGGGAAACAATACAGTTAAAACTAAACATTTACCACCATACAAACTTATTTTTGTCATTTGAAAATGAGAAATAGAATTTTAAAAGTGCCTATACTTGCAGTACACATAGGATATTTATGATTTTACAAAACTAATTATGAGAGAAAGAACATCGTGTCAATATATATTTTATCAAATAAGTAGTCTTTAAAGAATTTGGAATTCTAAAGTGAATGTATTTTCTTCTGAGATTAGTAAATCAAAAAATACACATATTTAGTATTCTTGACATTATTTACATTTTTAATTCTTTTAAATGTACGACTAATGTATAATTGCTATAGTAAAGTCAAATCAATACTGATTTCCAGTATTTGCTATTAGGCTATCCCTTCACAAAACAGCAACTATAGACTATAGATCGTATAAACGCTGTATATAACTTTTATGTCAACAATTATAATAACTTAGATGAAATGGACAAGTTCATTTAAGATTAAACCAAGTATGATACAAGATGAAATTAAAATAATAATACAAATATGTTTGCAAACATGATAAACTGAAATCTGTGTCAAACCATACTCACAATAAAAATTTCAAGTTCAGATGTTTTCACCAAAGACTTCCATCAAATATCTCAAAAAAAAAAAAAATTGATGCAAACCGTACACAAACTCTTTCAGGAATAGGAAAAGAGTGAACACTTTGCTAATCATTGTATAAGGCTAGCTTACCCCTAATAACAAAATCCAAGAAGAAAATTACAAAATAAGAAAATTACATACAAATAGCTCTTGTGAACATGGGTAGATATATGCTTAACAGAACATTGGCAAATAAATTACAGAAATATATGAAAACGATAATGCTACAAAATCAAATGTGATTATGCAAAAGATAAAATATGGTTTAACAGATAAATTATATAACCATACTAACAAAAGAAAAATATTTTTTCTTTTGTTATGGTTTATCATTACAATAGATTTAGCACCATCATTTATCAAAATTCAATATCTATTAATAAAATCTCTCAGAAAACTAGGAATAGACATTTCTGAAAACCCTATTGTTCACATATTTTTTGTTGAAACATTAAACATTGTCCTTCTAAAATTAGGACAGGTAAGGATGTCCAATCTAACCATTTCTAATAATGTACAAAAGAGAGATAAACACAAAAATCCAAAGTCAGGACCTCATTGAAAAGCTTGAGGGAACCTGAGTAGACTCTGGTCAAGGAGAGAGTCTTTGTCAGTAGCAAAGATTTTAAAAATGAAATTAAAAAAAAAGATTTACAGTAGCATCAACAGCATAAAAATATTTAGTTACATATTTAACAGAAATCATGTAAATCTGTAGATTGAAAAATACAAAATATTGTTCAGAGAAATTAAAGCAGATTTGAATAAAAGAGGAGATACTATGTGAATTGAAAATGTCAGTATCACTATGTCAACTTTATCCAAATTGGTCTATAAATTCGATAAAATTTCAGAATGTTTTCGGCTTCTTTTCTTCTACTTCTCCCTCCTCCTCTTCCTTCTGCTCCCCTTCCTCCTCCTCCTTCTGTTAAGAATTGATAAACTGAGTAAACTGTATAAGGAATTGCAAATAATGTAAACTATTCTAAAGAACATTTTCCTTTAGAAAGAAAAACAGTAAAGGACCTAAATTATCAAATTTCAAGAACTACTATAAAGGTAAAATAAACAAGATGGTGTGGTACCAACATAAAGGTGGTGCCCTCTCCGTGACCTCTTCCAACAACGCGAGAGTTGCCTTGTGGTGGGGGCTTGACACCTGTGTGGGCTGCTATCATCATTCTGAGATGCCGAGGAGGCGGGCGGACCTGGAGATTGGGCTCCCCTGACAGCGTCCCGCTGGGTACCAGCACATCTGGGATTCCAGGTAAGCATGAGCAGGGTGGGAGGGGAGGAGGAAGGGAGACTGCTTTCTGAACCCAAGGGAAAGTTTTGTATGTGGAAAAATTACTTAAGGTTTCTATTGCCTTGGTAAGTAGCTGGTGAAAAAAAATATTTCTCTTTTTCACGGAAATAAAAAATCACTTTTCCAAAATTCTCCCAAAGGTTCCACTATTCATCATTGGTATATTTAACTCACGTACCCTATTATTTAATGGAGGAAATTATAACCTGTTAGCACCAAATTCTAAGATGGTAATTAGTTTTCCCTATGCGTTTTATAAAAGCTGTGTAGAGTTTTCGCATTGGTTTGGTACTAGAAAAAAAAAAACAACGTAATGACTATTTGCTACACTTCAATAATTTTTCCTAATGGAATGCTGAAGTTTTTTCCTATGAGTTACTTTGGAACATTAAAAGTGCCTTTTCAGAATATATATTTTTTATCTTTGATATGTAAAAGCTCTAATTTTTTGTTAGACATTTAGACTACATTTTTAATACTTGGGGATTTCACTTGGAACCAGGATTTATTTCATGATTTTATCTTCTTTTCCCAACTGAATTTTTGTTCATAATGTTTTTCCTCTGATTATATTCAGGTCCCAATGAATATGGCAAATGATAACAAACAAGCCAACACTAATAAGATTACTTTTTATTCACACCTAATCATCTGCCCTTATCAAACCCTCAATCTATATATTGCTCATAAGGTGTTATTTTAGGCACTTTACACTTATCACTTATAATTTTCAAACAATTGTTACAGTTAATTTATCTTAATTTTATGTTAAGAAACCAGGGCTCAGTGACTTAAATGAACTTCTCAGTTTCTCACCGTTAGGTAGACCCTGAATTGGGATTCAACCCAGCTCTCTCTGTACGTAAAGTTCGTGAGCTTTTTGCTCTTTACATGGTCCAATCACTTATTAGCAAAGAACTTTGGTCAAGCGAGAAGCCAGCTTTTCAGTTTTATTAATGGGCCGCTGAAGTTCCCCAAACCCTCAAAGTACAGGGTCTCTGATAAAGCCAGGAAAAAGGCTCCAGCAGGCCTCTCAAGACAAACCTGAATTCAATTGACCTATTTAGAGATAGGTGGAGAAGATGCAGCATGGCTGACCTGTTCTCTCAGAGGGTCCCAGGTAGGAGAGGTTTCTCCCTGGCGATTGTAAACACGAAGCCACAAAACCAGAAGTCAGTTGAGCCAACAAGAAAACAAACCATACTGTCATAACATGAGCATTGTTGTAATGTCTTATAACCCCACCTAACGTGACCCAGAGAATGCTTATCTCTCACTAGTCTTAACGATAAGCTTAAGATTTGTTTGTCCTGTGAGGAGGCATAAAAATGTAAAATAAAGATGGAAATTTCCTTCATCTGCAACTAACCTTTATAGGTTGAGGTAGAAAATGAGAAAAGCAAGGCAATGGTTTTCCATAGCCTCCCCAAGTTTACTCTCAAAGAACATCTTAATTTGGACAATCTCTGTCATAGAAGTGAAGAAATCTTTATTATGGTGAGTGAAATAAGTCAGATAGAGAAAGATAATACTATATGATTTCACTTATATGCGGAATCTAAGGAACAAAAAGAACAAACTAATCAAAACAAACTTATAGAGCACAATCTGGTGATGGCCAGAGGAGAGGGAGGTTGGGGGGCTGGGAGAAAGGGGTGAAGGGTTACAGAAGTACAAATTAGTAGTTGATGGATGGTCACGGGAGTGGGGAGCACGGCATAGAGAATGCAGTTAGCATTAATGTAATGAATAGGTGGAGAGCCAGAGGAGAGAAAGAGCAATTAGGGGGATGATTTTATAAACTATATGAATGTCTAACCAAAGTACTGTATACTTGAAACTAATAATAAAATAAATTTTTTTAAAAAGTGAAGAAATCATGCTTCAAGGTGTTTAGGATTCAGGAATTAATATTGCTGAATAATTAACTCCTCCCTTTGCTTAAAATTTCATGAATAAACATTTTTATAAAGAGGGAAATTATAAGTACTTTTCTATATTGGCATTGCTTTAATGGATATAGGCATGCCGGCCTGTGAGTAACAAAGGAAAATTATTCAATGTCTTCGCCAAAGAGAATATCTTGTTTATTAAGTTGCTTCCTGATACAATTTCATAATTGCAGGGAATCCAATTAAGTTTTCAGGCCCCTCGGGGATCATTTAAAGCAATATAGTAATGCACTATCTTAGAGAATTAAAGTTATTTTTCAAATGCCTTTCTATGAATAAAATGGATATTCAGTTTAGGCTAAGAAGAGTATTTGCCTTTATAGCCCCTGTAAGGATAAACATTTTGGGAGCAATAGTTATCTGCCCAGTTCCATATGCCTTTTTACTTTTGCGGATAGACAAAGAGAATCATTGCTCCTTCCTCTAGGACTGCCACCAAGGGCCTGGCATGTCGTTGAGGTTCTTGGGCTGTTATGAAAAGGCCAAGGTGGATGTTCTATACATTCTGAGTATTTAAGGGTATATTGGCTGAAGATATTTGTGGACAAAAGGATAGTTTATTTACATAGTCCTTAAGAAAGGAGTTAAATAATATCACTGACATGGTGATGGAAATAAGGATATAATTCAGGCTGTGAAGTAAGGTAAGAGTCCCGGAGACAAGGTAAGATTAAGATGATAGCTGGAATTGGAGAATAGGTGAAAATGAGACGAAGAAATAAGCATCAGAAGGAAATATGAAAAAAAAAATGTATATTTGAATATAACAAAGGAAGAAGAGAAAAGAATGGGGTAAAAGGAACAGTTATGAAATTCTATAGATAAAAAAGAAAAACACGTAAAAATAGTATTTCTAAATAGACATGGAAAAATAATTTAAAAAAAAGAGAGTAAATGCCCACTTCGAGATACGGTTTTCTACTTTAGAATGGAGAATATTAAATATGACTTACCCCGTAACTTCAGAGTTAAATGACACTATGAATATGAGCCTGTGTGTCATTAAAGGCATTTTGTTTACTATTTGAGGTTTCTTTCTTCCATTTCTTTATTTCCCACTTCCTTATCCCTCTCTTTTCGCCAAAGACAAACCATACACACACAGACACACACACATACACACACTTGCGTGTGCACACACATTGTCTAACATTCACGACCTATGTGTCTTGAAGGTAAACCATACTTTGGAGTTCCTTGGTTATTGATGATAATCAGAATTTGATAAAGAGTGTCATTTTCCTAATTTTGAGAGAGGAAGTAGGAAAAGTCAAAATGGAATGGATAAATTTGCCATCTGAACAAAATAGTTTAAAAGCTTGATATTAATAACATAAACCATTTTGAGGTCTTCTGACGTATTTTCATATTTCAGATTCTTCCTAATCTTTTCTACTGGTAAAAATGAGTATCAAGAAGATGGAGATGCTCTGAATCCTCTGATCGTTTTAATTCTTATTGTAAGGTGAAATAGTTAGGTGACCTGAGTCACACCGGTCTTGTGCTTTTGTTCACTGTAAGTTCACTGTTTGTTCATTTTAAGTTCCTACTTGGGCTTGATCATCTTAGGAGTATTGACAAGATCCAGTTTCTGAACCAGTCTAAAAGCCAACTGCATACTTACATTGCCTGTGTCACCAGCTGGTCCAGCTGATGTCTTCTCTGGCTCCGTCACTCTATGGTGGCAGCAATAACCTTGTTCGCCATGTCTTTAAAATGCCTACGCCAGTGCGCCTACACAAACTTTATAGCTTAAAATGCTTTCACCTCCATTGTTATTACCTTTGAACTTCCATCTTTCTTATGATGAAGGCAAAATTGTTCCCATCCCTAATTTGATCATTCTCTTCTTTAGTAATGAATATGAAATGAAAGTAAATGGAAAATAATTGGATATGCAAATAAAAACAGCAGACATTTATTGAACACTTTGCAATGCATATTTCATGTAGTATTTCTAATGATCCTAAGAAGATTACAAAATGATTATTATTATTATCTCTATTTAAAAACATACGACTCAAATAAATGATAATGTTAGAGCCAACTGGGAAATGTATATAATGACAAAAATATTTGTTCCAAATATGTTTTCAATAAATTGTCTATTATAGTTAAATTGTTACCTGGCTATTCTGGTCAACAACTATAAGATATATTCGAATAATCAATTTATGACCTTTAGTTTGTATATAAATAAAGCACTTAATAGACTTACTAAGAAAAGTTTAATATCTGAAACTCCACAAAATTATTTTAGAGAAACTGGAAATATTAAGTTTTGTAACCATGATTTGCATAATATTTACATTTTTAATGGGGAAGGCTTTGAGAAGTTTTGTGGAACATATATAGTTTTAATAATGTCATTACTGAATATTTTAAATCTGATAGTTAAACTTCAAATGAAATAAAAGTAATTAAAACAGAGAAATAGACATATTCTTCATTGTAAGTGAATATTGCCAATTGTATAATCTTTTTTTTTTTAAAAAAACAGCTTTATTGAGGTAAAATTGGCAAATAAAATTGTAAGATATTAAAAGTATAGAATGTGATTTGACGTTACATTGTAAAAGGAATGTAAAAATGTAAAAGGAATCCCCCCAAGTTAATATACACATCTATCACCTCACATATTTACCCTATTTTTGTTAAGAACATTTAAATTCTACTCTCTTAGCATATATCAGTTATATAATACAGTATTATCAACTATAATCTCCATGTTGTACGTTAGATCCTCAGGCATGATACACTTTATAGCTGAAAGTTTATACCATTGTTTTAAAAGTGCATACATTATCAAGGAGATTAGTTCAGCGGATAAAGTCATTTTTAGAGTTAAATTACACATTTATAGAGAGAATTTAGAAGGTAAATTTTGTAATAATATTAATGGAAATGTGAAATATTTTAATCGTTCTGGGAGCCTCTGAGTATATTAACTTCAAAAAGTTATTTTACTTTCTGGATTACTTTATTATATAACAAAAACACAATTGTATTGTATTCATTGAACCATTAAATGAGAGTCCAGTATGCTATGAAAATTAATTGGTCAGCAAGGAATAGGGTAGACATAAGAGCGGAAAACAAACAAGAAAACAAGAAAACCTAAGGAGATTAACTGTCAAGTTCTGCATCTGTTTGTCAGGTGAATGGAGAAGCAGCAGTTTTCTGCTATTGCTTTTCCATCCTTATCTGTTGTAATTCACGTTGTGCTTGCATTCTTTAAATGATGCTGATCAGAATTGAAAGTTTGATAACCATCTTCTTCAGCAATCTAATACATTCTAGGACTCAAAGTCATTGAAGGCATTGACTTATGGCCAAAATTGATTTCATAGTCACCACTATAGTCTCTTGAACTCCAGTACCAGAGAATGCAAGTTCCACACGTCGCCCTCCTAACAGCAAGCGCGGAGGTGCTGGTGTATCAGCATGAAAGCCTAAGCGAATGAACAGAATGGAAACGAGCTTTTCAAAGTGTAGGTCCTATGTGCTCTTTCATAGAGATTGTACTTGCAGAAAGTGTACAATAAACAATATTAGCTAATAAGGGATTCTCACTGTTTTCTGAGGGGACCAAAACATCTGGATTATAATTCAGTTTTTTCATAGTGAGCTCTTTGAGCTTGGAGTTTTCTTCTTTTATTCCTTCCTTGCCTTCTCTCTCTCTCTCTCTGTCTCTTTCTCTGTCTCTCTCTCATTCTCTCTCTCTGTCTTTCTGTTTTTATTTTTGGCCAGGAAAAAATGTCCTTCTTAGTGTGCTTTTACTTTTTAATAATAGTTACAGAATTTATGATTTCTGATTTTATATCATGAAAGTTTGTAAAGACCTGTACATCTATAAAAAAATTATATCATGAAATTATATCATGATTTTATATCATGAAAGTTTGTAAAGACCTGTACATCTATAAAAAAATTAGTGACTACAGAAGGCCATAAATGACCAGTGGCTGTGTTCTCACTAACCAAAGTACGTCACAGTAACTAGACAAACTAACAGCTAAATATTAAGGTTTTTGTGCAGCCAAGAAAAGGACACACACGAACATCCAAAGCCACAGACAGAAACACACTAGAAAGAATCAGAAGAGTCAGTGATTATTTATGATTTCCTTAACAGACGTATAACTTTTAAAAGCTTTTAGAAATGAGAAACTCAGAAAGAAAAGGGAGAAAGAGACAGAAATAAATAAATATTAGCTAGATAGTTTATTTATATATGATACAGATATATAGATATTACCTATATACAGGGATTATATAGAATGATAAAAAAAAATCAAATGTGTGTGTGTATGTGTGTATTGACATTGAGATAAAGACATTGTATGTATGGTGTGCATGGGTTTCCAAAGCAAGAAATGTAAAATTTTAAGTCTTTTTATCAAGACATATAAGTCCCCTTTTTTCTGATGCATAAAAATTAATAAAATCACAAAGTCAGCATTTTTCTCAGTCAGTTTAGTTTCAGAAATGTTTCTCCCAAGAAAAGCCTAATTATTAAGCTATTAAGGTTGACATTTTAACTTTTATCTGATATTATTTTAAGGCCTACTTTATGGGTCATAATCAAATTTTCATTTTTTATTTTGTATTTTCAGCTTCTGTGAGATAATAAGGCTCAGTTTAAGATTTAATTTTAATTATGGGAAGACCACAAGGAGAGAGGAACTACTCAAAACAGCAGTAAAAAAAAAAAAAAAAAAAATCAGTTAAATTTCAAGAGATTACCTAGCTTAGGTACATTTGGTTACTTTCCTTGTGGAACAGCGCACTTGCCATCTTTGTGCTTTTGGTGAAAACGTTACCAATGCCCATTTTTGAAAGAAAAAAGAAATGTACCTCCATGGGCCATTGTTAAAATTCCTTTTGTCATTTTAAGAGTCATACTCAGCAGATTTGATTGTAAGGGTGTTTGAGGCGCTCCCTCTGTGATCACTTGGATGCTCAGGTAACCATACCTGTCATATCTGAAGAGAAGGCTCATGTGCAGAATCTCTCAATTCCATCTTCAGAATCCCTTCACTGGGGACCTTGAATGAAGAGCCTCAGGAAGCTAGAGACTAGAGGGGTTGTATTCAAATGACCTTACCCTGAATTTAATTTGGCTGCTCTCTATATATTTAGAATATAGGCACTGTATGTTGAATATGGAATGTTATATTAATTAGCATATACATCTACACAAATAACGTGCGCTAAGACCACAGATTTAGTGGGTAAATAAGATAACCTTCTTGCTGCCTCCATACTGTCTAATATAGAAAAATGACTGTAAGTGAATGGAGTGTTAATAGTGCGTAGTGAGCTAAGAATGTTTATGTGAAAGAGAACCCTAGAGTCTACAGTCCATAAAGAGGTCCCGAGGTTAAAACCTTTCAGAGGAATAATCTGTTAGCAATTAAAACTCAAATGGCACATACGTGAATGTAAACGACTTCACATATATACTCATTTGCATATGTATAGTCACACTTGTCCTTTTCTTCCTTTCATTAACAGTTACCACTCATTAAACACCTATTAATTATATTAAGCCTTATATACATGTCCTTAATACCTTATGCCTGTGAAGCAGAGATATCCGAATTTAATAGATGAGGAATCTGAAACTCAGAAGGGTTAAGGACAGTTTTCATCTAAAAAGTGGCTGAGCATAGATTCAAACCTAAGTTTGTTTAAATCCAGAAATTCCATAATTCTTTCTTGTTAATTTAGATTCTTCAATTTATCTTTGTTTTTTAAATTAAATATAGGATGTCTCCAACTGTTTGAATTGCTAGTGGATACTATGAACTGATTTGAAAGTTACCCGCCAAGCCAGAAAATCATAAGGCTAAAGAAATGGAAAGAAATGAAAAGAAAGAAATAAAAAGAAAGAGAATGGTAATTACGTGAGGTGATGGAAATGTTAATTAGCTTGATTATGGGTGATCATTTCACAATGTATATAAAATATATCAAAACACCAAATTGTATACTTAAGTATATACAATTTCTATTTGTCAATTATACCTCAATAAAACTGAAATAAATAAATAAATAATGAAGGTGACCGTGGCCTGAATGTTCTTTATAAAGGGAAAATAGAAAGACTGTCAGAGAAGTGGCAGAAATTACATTGTATAAGGCCATGGTTTGCATTTTATTCTAAATAAGATAAGGAAGCCATTGGAATGTGTTGGCCAGAGGGATGTGATTTAACCTATTAGAGTTACTCTGTCCAGTTTATGAAGAATGAGACAAGATTAAAACCAGAGAAGCCAGTTTGGAGGCCATTGCCATGTGAGATAATGAGTAGGCTGTGGATTTGAGGTGGAAAGTAGACAAACTAGAAACATTTTTTGGAAGCAGATTGGACAGGACTTGCTGGTATCAACGTGGATAATAAGAAAATTTTATCAGGTAAATATCTTAGATAATTTACTAATTATCTAAGATATTTAACCCCCTGGTTTTACTGACCTGAGATGATGGTCGGTGTTTAGGTAGGGAGGAAATGAAATGTTTTTAATATGAGAGACTCCTTAGCATATTTAAAAGGTGGTAAACAATGACAGAGCTTCCACTTCTGGCCATGGTGGAGTTATTGATACAGGTCTTGTTCTCTCCTCAGTAACAACTAGCAAACTGGTCACATGTCCATGGAACTGGCTCTGAATCACACTAACAAAGCTTTAAAGGACAAGGCTTTAATGATTCAAGGAGACTCATAGTTAACTGTCTATCAAAACAAAATCTAAAACTCTTCAAAGGAAGACAAAAAGTCCGGCAATGTAGCATTCTCAAATTTAAGTATCACCAAAAAAGATAGGACATATGGAGAAACACAAAAATATGACCTATAACCATCAAAAAGAGAAGAGAATAGATAATGGGCAGGTTTCTGAGAAGGCAGAAGGAGATGAGACCTTGAGCAGAGGTGAAAGAATTAGTCTCAGATACAACAAAAGAAGAATTTTCAATTCTATCAAGAGTAAAAGACACAACATTGACAACAATTGAGGCCAGTTGGCAGCAGTCTATTGAGGGAGTTTCTGTATTGTGGGTTCAATATTTTTCTATGAATCAGGTTTTTGCTGACAGTGACTTTAACAATGACCATAGGAAGGTGGAGACAGAATGTACTGGAGAATATAATAGTTTTGCCAGAGAATGTCAACATTCTCCTTGAAGACTGGGAACACGGAGGCACTGATCTGCAGATGTATGGTCTTTCCCAGGTGTGGAGAAAGATATTGGGTGGTTAGTCCAGACAGGGAGCCACAGATAGGGTGGCCCATTCCATCAACACCAAAATCACCCAGATTCCAAGCAGCGCTTGGATGGAAAGGAGTAGTATGAGATTGTAAGAAGTTTTTAAATGTATTTGGGAGCAAAGAAAGGGAGAATAGAAAATAGAGATAAGGAGCCAATTTAAATTGGAAAAATATATGAAATACTTAAATATTAAGAAAATATTTAAATATTAAGAAAAATTTAGATGATTAACAAAGAAAAAATTTAAACTGTCAGCACATGCTTACATGCCTTTCTTGATTACAGATAGTTATCATTTTAGCCCTCTTCACTTTATAAATGAAAATTTAAAAAATACAACAAAAACATTCTTACAGGTCTAACATCTTGCAACTAAATTAGAGTATCGAAAATTTTGTTAGTTTAATGCAAGCATGAGATATATCACTGCCTTATGTGCCTTTTTATATAAAGGAGTTATTTTGCACATGTCCCATGGGTGCTGAGAAAAATCAGACTTGACAATTCGTTCTTTTTGTAAATATCTTTACGAAATTCAATAACAATCTGTAATAGTAAATGACATATTATGATATATAATATTGTATTATATATATATAATTCTTTAAATGCAGCTTTTTATTCGATTATTTAGAGAAATAAATGAAGAAAACACATAAGCATTTTGCTGAGTTTGGAATTTTGGAAGTTTTCATTATATTTTGTTCCCTTTCAATATGACTGATTTATTTCTCACTCCTGCTTAACCTAAAATCTAAATCTTACTTCGGTGTTTAAAAAGTTGTTAAGTTTATATTTTCAGCAAAAGTTTTTCTTATCAGCTATTAAAATGATGACATTACCATATGTTCAAGTTCATGAATCCTTGTAGAAGGATATTTACATTTCCGCATTACGAATTTGACGATGGAAAAATAGTTTGCATAAGGGCTTCATTAATGCAAAACAAATTTCTATCTTAGTTTCACATTATTTTGATATTAATAATGACATGCCTTAAATTGTCCACATTTCATTGTCAGTGAAATTGACAGGTGGAACAAGATGTGAATATTTAATTATACATGAACAAACAAAGCACTCCTGTTTTTACAAAAGCCAGTCTTTGGGGGATCGTAGGGGCCTATGTGATGAAATGACTGAATAGGGCATATATACAAGGGGGAAGATGACTATGCTTGGTTTTGTAAGTATGAAATGTTGCTCAGTGGGAAGAGGACATGATTAAAATGGAATCAGTTTTCACTATGAGATTTCATAGACATTTAAATAAATTGCTCAGTGATCAATTTAACAACCAAATGACTTGCAAAAAAAACAATCATTCCCACTTCATTCCATTCAAAAATATATATTTTGCATTTACTTTCTGCCCAGCATTGTGCTAAGTACAAAAAACATAAAAGTAAGATTCAGTTTCTGATTATAAAACAATTATGAGTATGAGCTATAGGAACTCATGGACTAAGTTTAAATAATTTTTTAAAGCATACTCATACACGAATATTTTAAAATTAATTTTGGCCTACAAATTTAAAAAGTGATAATAAAATTATTTAATATTTTTGTGAAGATAGTCAGACCTAATTACACATTCCCCCCAAATTTTCATTGGACCCTGAGGCATCTGTATTAACTTTTCACGGGCATCTATCCAAATCACTGTTTCGTTTTGTGTTTTACAATCACGACCTTTCTGCTTGATGTTCCTGCAGCAGCAGCACCCTGTACATAGTTGTATATGTATAAATATTGTCAAACAAATTAAATCAACTGTTAATGAATACTGAATATTAATATTGTAAAATATTCCCCCTGAGACCTTGGCAGAGTGAAACAAAATAATTTGATTTTGTAAATGGAAGGCAAATTAAAGTGACCTCAGATAAAAAGTAATTGCTGAGCGCCTTGGCATGTATGAATGAATGGTCCGATGGAATCTGACCAGTTTTCTTTTTGTGAAACATAATTTAGCATATCTGCACATGATCGAAGAGGAAAAATTGAGTCAATTTATTTCAAAGAAAAAATTCTGGAAGAGTTCACAACCGAAGTAATCTCACTAGTCAAAAAACATAGCTTCTGCAATTTGTGAAATAGTCAATATATTGTAAGAAAGAGTCATTTGACCCAGAATTTTCTTCTCTGATTGGCACACAGCCATTTTGCCATTCACCCAGTGTGAGTCCTGAATGTTGGATTATAACCATCAGCAGAAGCTTTCCACTCACCATCAACTCTTCTATTTACCCAAATTATGATCTCACTGTTTATGCAAATGTGACTTAATTGCAGTCTTGATTAATTCAGGTTCCATGCTTCGAACCGTATGTAATATGATCGCATTACCTACTGATTTAAAACCTTTCTAGAAACCTCCAGGCCTTCATGATAAGGTCTGTACTCTTAACAAAATCTATATGGCCCTCACGGTCTGCCTTTCTACCCTCTCATTTCAACTCTGGGCCCTCCACACTCGTCTCCAAGATGGCCGTGGCTGCTCTTCTCCCCCAGCCTTCAACCGCCTCAGCTGCCTCTTCACTCTGAGCCTCAGTGTTTCACTGTGCATCTGCTCGGAAAAAAAAAAAACTATTTTCCTCCGTCTCCATCTGGGTCATTCCTTCCTGTTCTATGAGTGCCATTTCACGTTAGTTCCCTTGACCATATCCCAAGATTGGAGGATAGATACTGTGTTTATCTTATGGAATCCATGGCATTTAGCAAATTCCTAGCCATTAGATTTCATTCATTCTTTCAATCACTCACTCACGACTCAACAAATATTTACTGACCATCTATTACATGTCAGGCATTGTTCTAGACAATGGAGATGCAATAATAACGTAAGACAAAGTCCCTTCCTCCTGAGGTTTACGCTCTGGTAATTAATATAGACAGCTGAGACATAAAGATGCAAGATCACTTCAGAAAGTGACAAATAGTGTTGAGAAAATCAGTCATAGGTTAGGGATAAGGCCTCTGGGAAAATTTCACTGGAGCTGGGACCTGAAGAATGAAAAAAGAAAATCCACGTCATACTCAGGAAAAAGAGCATTCTTGTCAGAGGGAATGCAAGTGCAGAGCCCTGAGATGAGGCATCTCCATGAAACAATGAGAGGACCAGTGTGCCTGGGAAATAGTGAACAAGGAAGCATCATGGGTAATAAGAACTGAGCAAATCCTGTAGCATATCGCACATTATAGTTTGAAGTGCGGATCTGATTTTAAATCCTGAAGGGAGCCACTGAGGATTTGGAGTAGAAGAGGGCAATGTTCTTATTTATTTAGGCTTTAGAAAAATTACATTGCTACTAATGAAATGTAGAAGGAAATCAGAACGGAAGCAGAAATGATGGTGGCTTCACCTAAGGTTTAGGGGGATAATTGGTAGGATTCAGGAACTAATTTAGGAAACAGCATCCTGGAGCCCTCTGATAGTTTAAATGCGGAAGGCGAAAGAGAGAGAAATCAGTAAATACTCAATAAAATTAATTATATTATTTTATAAGAATAATGAGGGGGAAAAACAGCTTTCAATTATGTCATGGTTTCCAAATTTCAGCACTGTTGACATTTGATCTGGGTAATTCTTCGTCGTGGTAGACTGTCCTATGCTTTGTAGAATGTTTAGCAGCATCCCCGCCCCCAGTTCACTAGATGCCGGTAACAGCTCTTGATTTCAACAATGTCTCCAAACATTCCCAGATGTCCCCAGAGGATACAGTCTTCCCTGGTTGAAAACCACTGGATCAGATATATAAAATCATGCTTCCTTTGTAATAATATTACAAATGTGGGGCTATACTTATGATCTCACTGTTTACATAAATGTTATCTAGAAATAACATTTTCTAAAAACTTTCAAGTAAAAAGACTGTAACCATTTTTTTTCTGGGTGACTTGTTTGCAGCTTTTTTTTATGGGAATATTTTCAGATGTATCATTCATCAATTGATATTTATTTTACACTTAGAGTATGAAATCTGTAGTAGATGGCCTTACGGTAAATTCTGCCTGTGCCATTCGCTTGCTGGGGTGTACATAGCTGATGGCAATACTTAGCTTTCTTCTCTTTCTTTTTCATATAAATCCCTCATACCTCATGGTTTATTATCCCTCAAATTTGTTCCCCAGCCCATTCCTACTCATCGTTTTTCTTCTACTGCCCCATCTCATCTTCAGTCTGCAACATAAAATTCAAAAGGATGAATATGATAGATAAGGTGAAAAACGAAACGGACGGGGAAGCCTAGCTGACTCTTGATAGACAAATGGCGAGATGTGTGGGAGGATGACATAGCGATATATTTTTTCTGGTCCCAGAGTATGTGATTTTGCCACACTGTTTTCTTCCTTCCTAAAACTATTTATTTTTAGATTTACCTCTTATTAGTCGAATCAAGGATCAAATGGTATACTTGTCCACTATCACCCCAAGATTTTCTTTTGTCTCGTTCCATTTTCCTGGCTCTTCATCAGCCTCAGGGTAATTAGCATCTGTCCAGTCATTTCAGGTCACGTCTGCAAATCTTCCATGACTAATGGGCTATACCGTGTTAATGCGGGTTAAATTACTAATATAAGAATACCTAAATCATATTAATACTTAATATAATTAAACGATTATTTAATTCAACTATTTCTTTAACTACTCTAAATATCCGCCTTGTTGCATTGTGCACATACATGCTCATCTCTATCTCTGTGCCGTTAGACTTACATACTCTTCCTTAGCTAAACGCCCCTCCTCTCCCCTCTACCTAACACAGTTTTGTTCATGTTTAAGGCTCATTTCAAGTGTTTCCAGTGAAAGCATCCTACTCTTTTAACTCACAGTAATTCTTCTATTCTAACAAATGAAGCATCGATAATTTATACTATAGAAAATGTCACTTGACTAAAAATTATTTTGTACAAATTGCTAATTGTTTCTACTTTATAAGCCTCATTTCCTCGATAAGATTGTGAGATCTTCAATCAACGGAGCTTTCTAGAGTATAACTAAAAACGATTTGTCTTAATCATCACAAATGATAAAAGAAATGTCATTTTAATGTCTTTCTTAGAAAAGATATTGTTCTGTTTCCTAGTGCCTAACACTTGAGTGGGTACATACTAAGTATCCAATCAATACTTGTTGAATTGATATGACAAATATGTAAATAATTTTATTATATATCTTTAACAACCGAAGAGAGAGAATAATAACCCCCACTGAAGATCACATTTGAATATAATATATGAACTATGTATGTGAGTTATTAAGAAGACCTTTATATAGTTTTTTTTAAAGATATAACATTTAATTGATGCTAAAGACTTTTTCCCCTAATCTAGGGAAATAAAACTGTAAGTTGCTCAGGTAGAATTTAAGCAGTTGTTCTCCAACTTTAGCATGAATCAGAATCTCCTGAAGTCGTTAAATTGCTGAGCCCATCCCCATAGTAGTTTCTGATTCAGGCCCAGGGTGGGACCCAGTGATTTTCATTTCTAACAAGTTGTCTGGTGATGCAAATGCTGCTGTTCCTAGAAACATGCTTTGAGAACCACTGTGTAAAGCATCTTTCTCCTAAGGAGAAAAAAAGCCTTCGGTTACACCGCCATCAAGTTTCCAGGAGCATAATGGAGGAAGGCAGAACAGCCTAAGGAGATAATATTTATGATTATTTTATTAAGACAAGATATTCAAGCAAAGGGGGCTAATTTTCTCTGAAACAGGAGGGCAGGTTGTTCTTACTGGCAAGAAAGTATTAGAGTGACCAAGGGACCTCAGCTTTATCCACCTTACCCAGATGCCCCCATTCCAAGTCTCAGGGTCTCACAATTTCCCAATGATAATCCTCACTTTTACCTGAAAAACTCGATGAGACTGTGAATCCAACCTATGTTCTATTTCCACGATCTTCACAACTCAAGTCTTATGTTTGTTTTCAGAAAAATTTTCCCTTTGGCTTCCTAAATAAGAGATTCTTCTAGGGTTACTTTAGACTCTTTGATTCTCTGATCATGACTTGATCTGAGAGTTTATAGACTTGAGATTGTCATTGTTTTTGTAAAAACTCCAGTACAGTCAGAAAAGTCTATCCCATGTGACTGTGTGTTGGAGCTGGCTCATACCAGCCAGCAGAAGCAGATGTGTGAATCTCTTCTCATGTTCAGTGACACCACATTCATAGCTTGATATTGGTCATGATGGGACTGTTAATACCAAGGAAACAGGCCATGACTACAAGTAAGATTTTTTCTTTGAGAATTAATTGTTAAACATTTAACAACCCAACACTAATTTCCTGACACCATTTTTGTAGTTAACATTACTATAATAAGAGTCAGTGCAGAAACCCATGGTCCACAAGACACCTGCCGAGGCACTTCATCAAAATCAACCACAGGTGATTACTCATAGTTCTGCAGTATCCTATGACTAACCTGGATCCTCTTTCCCATCAGAAAGGAGCCTGGCACTGAGCAAGTGAACTCCCACATCTCATCTTTGAGGGACCATTTCCTGAGAAAAATTCTATGTCAGTCAGTGTTTTAACAGAGAATTTAACACGAGGAATTGCTAATTTGGTGTACAAAACTGTTAACTAGGTAACAAAATCCAAAAAATAAATAAATAAATAAATACTTTCAGGTGTCATGGCAATATATCTTATATAAGGTATATTATATATCTATTCCTACATATAGGAAGTATCTACTGTCACAGGGAAAAGTAATCAAGGGAGAGTTGGAATCATAAAATCTTAGAAACTTAGAAAATGAACCCCACCAAGCTGAAACTCAGACCTTTGAGAAGGGGGTTGATTCTGTTTGGTTGGTTGTAGTGTTTCTGAGCTGGAAGGAGGGGACCGGTATTCTGGGGCCCTAACGACTAAAAAGAAGATCATGTTGGGCTGATGCTGTTATCCGTGTCAGCATGCCCCAGAACAAGGACAAAGTCTAAATCAGGAGGAAATACATAATTCAACAAAAGCATTGAAAAAACATGGGGAAATATGCCTGGAAATAGATTCCACAGTGTTAGGCAAAGGAGAATATGATATTATCGTGGGTCAGGCCAAAATTATTGACATGTGGGCACTTACTCTCAATTTTGGATTTAATGTGTTAGTGCACTTGACAGTTTACATGATTACGTGACTAAAACTTGGACTCAAGGATGGTCTACCTTGAAAGATGTTATGATGCAAAGACTTCTGACATAAATAGGGAGGATGGAATGCAAAGGTGCGGGCAATGCACCACATGCCGTATTCTTTACCTGGAATATCATTCTGTCCCCTATCACCTGGAATCCTAGAGTTCACAGTTTTACTATCACTTCTTCAACCAAGTCTCCTCTTATCACCTGAACTTTTCCTTTATGGTTTTGACCACAATGGAAATTAATTAATGGTGGTTACTGTTTAATGTTTTCCCCCTCGTTAGTCTGCTGATGAGAGCAGAGGTCATTTCTGTATTGTTAACGGCATTGCCTCAGTAGATGCTCAGTAGATACCTGTAGGATGAATGAATGAATATTACACAATGTAGACACAAGTAGCTAAGCAATAAATGACAGGTAATATTATATTCATAATTCATATCTTACATTATAATTGATATAATTTACAGTGAAGTCTTTAATAAAAATCTGTTACTACGTCGTTTCATGTTATGACCTTTTTTTGTTCCACAGAGATTACAGACTATAGCATAAAAATGAAAGGGCAAGTTTTATTACTTCATCAGGTGACTATGTTGGGTCTTATTTACGTAGAGTTTTATAGATGTGGGACTTTTTACAATAGAAAGCTTTTGTTCAATGCGAGAGAAATGCTAATATTCTCTTTGGTTTATACTCAAAGTTACATACTTTTATAAACAATTCACTTTTGACTGTAGGCACAAACATTAAAACATGGCAGATGATCCACTTAGCATTTTCAGGCATCCTCCCTGTCTATATGGTGAGCAAACTTACCATTAAGAGTTAGAGATCATAATGGAAAGCAGCCAGCTCATATTCCAAGTGTTATTCAATTGTTTATGTCACAAAGACATAGAAATTCATTATGGAAAATTTAGAGAATATAGATAAACATAATAACACTACCTATTGATAACCTCTGTCAATAGTGATTTTTAGTGCAAATTTGTTCAGACCCCATTGAAATGTGTGTGTGTGTGTATGTAAATTCATGATCTAGATAAATAGATAAATCCAGTCCTTTTCTAATGTATGCCTATGAAATAAATGTAAAATATTATACCATAATATTTTATGAACATCTTTGTGTTATTTTATATTATTCTACAATATAATTTAATTGATTATGTGATATTCTGTTTTATGGAAATAAAGTATTTCTCTTATTGGAAAATTTACATATCAACCTTATTGTTTGACATAGTATAGTGTTACTTCTTTATACGTATAAAGCTCTAATATTATTTTATATATATTTGCATACATGGTTGTTGGTTTTATCAAGCTACATTTCTAAAAGTGCAATTTCTTGGTAAAATATACATATGCAAATCTTCAAAGATAGTGTCACATGTTGCCAAACCAATATCCAAAATGTTTGTACCAATTTATACTTTCATTAGTGTGTTTGAATGGATCTATTTCCTGGTGCCCTCTCAAAGACCAATTACTTAATTAAACTTTAAATGCATTGGGCTGCATTGGTGTCAGAAAATAATCTAATGCCCTATGACTTTGCTCTTTGAAAAAGTAGCTTGTTTGAGGCAAAATTTAATTTTTTGGAGCAACTGACAGGTCCCAAAAGATTTTCTCTCCATGGTGCCTTTCCCTCAGTCTGAGTTTGCCTGTGAATACAGGGATGCTAAATTTCTCTGCTTAATTCCCCGTGCTTTTTCAATGTTTGCAATGTGCTTTATATTTATATTATTTAATGTTTACAGTTACCTTACAACATAGCTATTATTATCCCCAACTTCCAAAATAGTTGCAATTATCTCAGCTTCTAAAAGAGAAAACCGAGGCACCATGAAGTTAAATACATTATAACTTGAACATTCTGCAACTGGTTAGTGATGAATGATACCGAGGGTCAAACAAAGCTGGTCCAACCCATAATGTCCACTCTTTACCACTTACTATGTAACGTGGCTGCAGAAAAGGGTGGTGATGAGTAGGAATTGATATTTCTGTCTGACGTATATATTTATATAAACAGAAATGTATAAATTTATTTGACTAGTCAAAGACATATGCTCTTACTATGTAGATCGAATACCAGTAGAATGGTCAATTGGGCTGTGATTAGAAATGTTCAGGGAGGAATTAATAAGTGAGGTGAGCTTGTATTCAGTCTTAAAATAAGTGACTGTGCTTCCTAGGCAGATGTGATGTGGTACAGAGAGACCGAAAAGGCCTGCCAAGTGGAGGAGCTGCTGGCCAAAAGCATAAAGGTGTGAAGCAGCGTGACATAGCCACCATAACCACGCACAAGGACATTGACTTTGTAGGGGGTAGTTCTTGAGCTGTTTGCTTCACTGCTCTTCCTCAGCTTGGAAAGCATAACTTCTGCTTCCTATGCAGAGCTTTTAAAGGCTGGACAGAGTGCTCGCTTCAGCAGCACATAAACGAAAGGCTGAACAGAGGTTTCCTCTGACGTGTATTAATTTCTTTATCAAAAATTTCCAGGAAGGGACAGATTACTCTAGACAAGTATCTATTAAATGAATGAATGTGTGGCTGCATTCAAGTATAGGAATTGTCACGTTAAATAAGGAAAAAGAAAAATGGGGAATTAAAAAGGCTCCACTTGATTCAGTTTGGAGACAGCTAAAGGGGCATGTTCTACGTTCTCTGAACATTTTGTGGTTCCTGATTATAGAAATTTCCTCTAAATATGCCGACATTTTTTATTCAATCAGCCGGAAAGCTCATTAGAAACAAGATCATGAATTAATATAAATACATCAAATAGTCCACTCCTGCAAATAATGTAGCTTGTAAATAATTTAAAATAAAAATATCAATAACACCTTCCCCCTCTTCCCCTCTCCACCCCATGGCAACCATATTATTTTCTATGCTTGGAGCTCAGGCTGAACTAATTTGTGCTGAATTTATTGAGATGTAAAACTTACAGTATTGTATTTGAACTTGAGAGTTCTGAAATGTGAATGGTGGGGGAAACACTTTTTATTTCATGTATATCAGCCTTTTGACAGATTCAAATATAATAAAATGGAACAAATGGCATCTCTGTTTGCTCTGACTCCAGCTTAGGTCTGAAAGCATTATTGCTGTGGTAATTGATTTTATCATACCCCAAAATAACCAAGACTTTTCAAAAAAAATTCTATTAACCTGAAAAAAAAGTGAATTACTTTCTGCTGTCTTATTAGCAATCAATGATAATAAAGACTGTGAAAGTGCCTTAGAGAATCCTTAATTATCTGTTTGAAATCCTCTGAGAACAAATGAAAGAGAGGCTTATAAAAAAGGAAGTTAATTAACTTGTCCTAAGGACTATATCCATCCAATTAAAGTATAAAATTGTTAACTCACCATAGGTTGTTCGATATATGATAGATAATTTATGCAAGAGGAGGAAATAAGCAATAAAGAAACATTTTAAAGCCATTTACCTTGTCTTACCTGGTCCCCTTAAAAGATACATTCTCTAATTTGAAAATTTCTCTTTATTGTTCCCTTAAATTATTCCTCCTTAGAAGGTGGACAGTTGGCCCAAAATAACCCCCTGAAATGCACGGAGTAGGTCTCTGACCTTGCAAAGATGCTGAGGGAAAAGGGGATCATTATGATGGTTATTTGCAAGTCTGAAATCATCACAAACTACTGTATGTGTAGTCCTCGACATTTTTTTTTTTTAATTTTACAACTCAGGCTTACCTTCCTAGGGAAGAAGAACTCAGCCAAAGTTCTCTTAATCATTTTGAGGTCCTTAAACAAAAAAATTAAAGTATTTTTAATTACCCATTTCTATATAATTATTTTAGTGGACTATGATGTAAGAAGTAAAGGTGATCACCCAAAATACTGTCTGTGACACTGATGTGAATCATCAGAGGAAACTGAGAAAGACACAGTATATTAGCATGCTTTTTATTCCTTGTGATATTAATACATTATGTTTGTCGTGTTGTCTTTGATCTTTTCATGGAGAATAGCTTCACTGAAGTGTATTGCACTTTAAAAATTACCCGCTTGTCCTAGACCATATGATTTGAATACGGATTTTACGTCATTGCCAAAGATTCGATTATGTCTCAACGTGAGGATAGAGCAGTGACTCTAGGAGACAATGAGTATCATGTTCCTTAACATTGCTGTCCAGGAGACTGCAACGCACTTAGACTTCATGGCACTCTTACCTTCACAGTGTTTTCATATCTAATCAGGGCTCGGTACTAACCACTGCTCTGAGCCCTATGTCTCATTTGATGACTTGGTACAGGTTGAACTGGAGAATTAAATCTCTCTTACTCAGAGACATGCAAGAGACCACTGACTACCCCAAGGCAGAGTGGTATAATCCCAAGTGCAATAATAATACTTAATTTATCATTTCATAGGGCCTTTTATATTTGTAAGAGTTCACAAATATTGTAGTCCTGGTTTCTGCATCTAGCTCGAAGGCAAAAAGACTCAAGAGACAGCTTTTCTAATTGTAAAAATGAGAGGAAGTCAGAAAAGTTGTAAAATCATAGAAAGCCATGTTGGCATAACCAGTATCAAATTTTGCCTCCTGGTATAAACGACTAGAAAAACAATGGGGTACAATATATGAAACAGCTAATTTTACATGTTGGAGAGCAGGCAGTGCCGGACTGTGATCCCTGAGAAAATCAAAATACACAGAGAAGCTTTTAAGTCACCCTGAGGGTTTTCATGAGGCGTTTTCAGAATCAGTGTAAGAGCAGACTACGGGGATTTTGCTGGATTTCAGAGACAGAAGTTGCATGTTGATGAGGTCTTAGCAGCCGAAATTCTAAGAGTATTGGAGAGGAGGGAGCTAGCTATGCAGAGAAAGAGCTCCAAAAAATATGTATAGACTGCCACTCGAGTTTGTTGCTGAATGATTAGTTTTTCATGTGTAGCATAAATACCCTGAAGCCAGGCAAAGACACACTCTTAGTTATAAGATAAACAATTCCCAGAGATTACTCAGAGCTATGAGATGGTAGAGTTACAACCTGCCATAGTCGAGATGGGGAGTTCAGTAGAGAAACCAGGATGATCATCGTAGCAATAAGGTCAATCCGTACCTGCAGTAAACCTAGTCCAGACCTACCCTAAAAAGCTTTTTAAAAAGGCCTCGAAGGATCAAGCTGCTGTACAAAAATTTAACTATCAAAACAAACTTTGACATTTTTTACAAACACTCCAGGCAAAAATGCAACGAACAAAATGACCAGCACCCAATTAAAATTTACTGGAATATGAAAAAGCAGGAAAAGCTTACCCGGAACCAGAAGAAAATTAGGACTATAGAAACAACCAAATGTGACAGAGGTGATGGAATCAGTAAAAAAGGACTAACACAAAATTACAAGTATAATTATGAGTATAGAGAAAATGTAAGCCTCAAGGCAAGGGGGAATTTATAAAAATGAACCAAATATTACTTCTAGACCAAAAAAATACCATATGGGAATTGAAAAGTTCCTTACAGGCTTAACAAGTTATTAGATATTTATAAAACATTCAGTAAAAGAATACATAGTAAAAATTGATAGAGATAGGTAGGCAGATAGATGATAGATAGTAGACAGACAGACAAACAGACAGATCCCCCGCCTGTGGGGGAATGTAAACCAGTCTAATGTGTGTGTAATTAGAGCCCCCCAAATGGAGGGAAGCTAAAATATATTTGAAGGAATAATCCTGCTGTACTTGCCATTAGAGCCAGGAATTTTTTTGTCAATTCTTTGGGATTTTATACATAAAGAACCTTGTTATCAGTGGACAGAGACAGTTTTATTTATTTTTTCCAAATCTAAATATTTTTTTCTTTTCTTATCTTATTTCAGTAATTTGGACTTCTAGGACAATATTGAATTGGAGTGGGGAGAGAGTACAATCTTCTTTTTTTTTTTTTTTTGGGCTTTTTTTTATTTCTTTGTACATTTATACCTGAAGATCTCACTGAATTTTTTAAAATTAAATTTATTGGGGCTACATTGGTTAATAAAATTATATAGGTTTCAAGTGTACAGTTCAATAATACGTCATATGTATATTAAATTGTGTGTTCACCACCCAAAGTTAAGTTTCCTTTCATCACCTTATACTTGACTCCCTTTACCCTTATCCACTTCTACCTCTCCACTCCTACCCTCTGGTAACCACTAAACTGTCATCCATGTCCATTAGTCTCTATTTGTCTTATTCATTTGTTGCTTTCAGTTTTACATCCCACATATAAGTGAAATCATATGGTTCTCAAGAGAGAGTACAATCTCGTTTTGTCCATGATCACAAGAGGAAAATGTTCAATTTCTCACCATGAAGTATGATGTTAGCTGTAGGTTTTTTGTAAATACTCTATCAAATTGAAGGAGTTCTGTAATCCTAGTTTTTTGAGACCTTTTATCTTGAAAGGGTGTTAAATTTTGTCATGTCCTTTCTCTGTATCAAATGATACAATCATTTGATTTTTCTTTTGAGCCTGTTGATAGGTGGATTCCATTAATTAATTATCAAATGTCAAATCAGCCTCACATAACTGGAATAAATCCTGATTGGTGGTAATATGTGATTATTTTCATACACTGTTGGATTTAATGTGCTAATGTTTCATTGGAGATTTTTGCATCTACGTGAGAGAGATGGATCTGTAGTTTTTCTTACAATGTCTTGATCTGGTTTTAGTATTAGAGTAATACTGGATAGAATGAACTAGGAAGTGTTCACTTTGCTTCTGTTTTCTGGATCAGATTTTGGAGAATTCGTATCAATTCTTCCTTAAATATTTGGTAGAATTCACTGTTAAAACCATCCGGGCTTGGTGCTTTCTTTTTTTGGAAGGTTTTAAATTACTGCTTCAGTTACTTTAACAGATATAAATCTATTTAGATGATCTATTTCTCCTTGTGTAAGTTTTGGTAATATATTTTCAATTAATTGGTTCATTTTATCGAAGTTGCTAAATTTGGGGGCATAAAGTTCTTTATAGTATCCTTTTATTATTCTTTTAACATCCATGGGATCAGTAGCAATGAATACTCTTACATTTTTGGTATTAGTCATTTGTGTATTCTCTCTTTTTTCTTGGTAACCTAGTTAGAGATTGACTTCATTTTTTTCTCTTCAAAGAACTAGCTTTTGGAATCATTGATTTTTCTCTATTGCTTTCCTATTTTCATTTTCATTAATTTGTGCTCTAATTTTTATCATTTATTTTCTTCTGCTTGCTTTAGACATATATTACTCTTCTTTCTCCAGTTTCCTAAGGTGGAGCATAAATTATTAATTTTTTATACTTCTTTTCTGTTATATTTATTTAATGCTATAAAAATGCTGTAAATTCCCCTCAAAGTACTACTTTCAATGCATCACACACATTTTGACAAATTGTATTTTCATTTTAATTTAACTCAAAATATTTTAAAATTTCTCTTGATACTTCTTTGACCCATGTGTTTTTAGGTATGTTGCTTAATTTCCAAATATTTGGGGCTATTCCAGCTATCTTTCTGTTATTGATTTATAGTTTAATTCTGTTGTGATCTGAAACATATTTTTCGTCCTCAAGAATGAGGTCTAGCCTGATAAATGTTCCATGCAAGCTTGAGAAAAATGTTTATTCTGCTGTTTTTCAAGGTAGTTGTATGTTTATATCAGTAATATCCACTTGATCGATAATGTTTTTCAGGTCAATTATATCCTTAAATCTTATCCATCCATTTTATCTACCCATACTGAAAGTGTTGTGTTGAAATCTCTAATTGGAGTAGTGGAATTACATATATATATATATATATTTTTGCAGTTCTATCAATTATTGCCTGATATATTTTGACAACTTGCTGTTGGGTACATTTAACATAATTTGTTCTGCTTTTTCTTGTGTAAAGACAGAGTGATGACTTCCAAGATCTTCACATGTAAGACAGAAACCAACAGTCTGTTTTACCTTAACTTTTAACAATTCTTTTATCACTGATATCTTGATATTCAGTAAATCTCTTGTGATTTCAAATAAGGTTACATTAAAATTTATATCAAATTACAATTCTGTGAGCACTCCTCTTTATCCCATTCTTGTTCATAAGCACATAAATTATTTGAAATTCTCTAAGCTTCTAGATTAATGTGTCAGTCAGAAGCAACTCGAAATATCTATGTTCTCTCTCTCTTCAGTGTCTCCCAGTAGTTAAGCTTGCTACAAAGGCAGTGTTAGGAATCTGTCTGCTGCCAGATGACCATGGCCATTGTGAGATGGCCAACGTTTGTTCTCAGATATTTTGTTACCTGATATTTCCAAGGTTTCCTCCCCTTAGAATGCTAGAGAAGTACTGAGGTTTGAGGAATTGAAAGGAGACTGATATGGTTGTGCTATTCAAATTAAGCCGTTGTATAGCCCAAATTAGACTGGAGAGAGAGAGACAATACTGTAGACGTTAAAGAATCTCATTAGGATGGTCTAGAAAGGTTTTAAACTTAAGCAGGTGAAATCTTCTAATGTGCATGTAGTCGAACTCACCTAGCTTGCAAAGATGTACAGGTTTTTGTTCAAGGCCCACTGTCTTCTAAAATATATTCTGTTTCCACAAGGAAGACTCGCACATATACAATGCACCATTCATAACCTAGTGATAAGAGAAGTGGTGCATTTGAAAGACTATTAAGACAGTTATCGTGCAACTCCAGCATTCTGTTAATATTATTTGACTTCAGTCAATCTTCTTCTCCAGTTCAGGGATGGACCAAACTTAGCAGTGTTTGAGCGTAAAATTAAAAATGCATGCTAACGAACACATTTCCCCTAAAGTTCTTTGCATGCAGCATCCATCCTGAGGGGAAAATACTCCACACACAGATCGTATCTCCTTCGTATTATACCCACCATGTCAGACTTGACAGTCTCCATACTCCTTCTAGTATAACTCAGAAATGTTTACACTTGTCTCACCCACATCCATTCAAATGTTGCATGCTCCGAACATGCAGAGACTTTTTCAGACAGATGTTACCAAACATTTTCTTGTCATAGCTTCCTCAGTAAATTGGCATAGAACCACCATGGCCACGGGAAATGAGGTGCAATTGATAGAGAAACAATTTGTGTTTGTCATTGACGTCTGGAAATACACCTGTGTTAAGCAAGGATATTTCCTTCACTGCACTAAAAACACTTCCGTTCCAACAATGTTTTTGCATTTAATCTGATATATATAGCGTATTTTATATATTAAATTAAAGTATATGTACATAAAACATACACTTTATATGTTTTAATAGATATCTATTTTTCAGGAATCTTTCTCTCCATATATATATAAATGATTCAATATATATATATGTAAAATTTCCCCCCTTGATACCCCCCAAACCCTCTCTAAACGGAAAATTATCTCTTTATGTGTGTGTGTGTGTAAAATTTCCCCCCTTGATACCCCACAAACCCTCTCTAAACGGAATATTATCTTTTTGTTTTTTTCTCATCAAAAGAGCTGTGGTGAAACTTCTTCTGGTTAGCATTTAAATGGTCACAAGAAGCCATTTCTCTCACATTATAATAAATTTTAAAAATTAGATAAGTTAAAAAAATCATAGTTTTTTAAATACCATCAGAAATCTTAAGATACATAACATTTTAAATAAACTAAACTCAGAGAAAAATGATTACTTCCTATGAAAGGAGATTGTTGCTTGCTTTCACGCCTGGAGGCAGAGTGGAAAGAAGATAAATCCTTTTATAAGCAAGGGATGTTCCACAGGTGAGAAGAAACTAACCAAATTTCTAATGGAACTCCTGGGATGGCAAGAAAGATTAAATTTCAAAAAGCCCCAGAAGGGAAGTGTTTCTTCAGCCATCCACAAATTCTTTCCCGTAATGACTCTACATATATGGAAACATGGTAAATTCTGGGGCCAAAACAAGAAGTCAGGGTGCTGTCTCCTGAGGTGCACCATGCAGGTCAAGGTGTGGTTAGAGAACTCACTAGCAGCCCAAAGAGCTGTCTGTAAAGCATAAAAGAATCTTGAGAGTTTCACAGTTCTTAGATCCCAAGGCCTTCTGAAATGCGGAGTCTAATCTTATTACCCAAATATTTGCTAGGAGTAAGCTCAAATGAACAAAAGCTCCAGCCAATAACAAATCCGGTTCAGTACGAGCTTAGATCAGGTCTCACAGAGAAAAAGGCATGTTCTGTTCCGAAATTAAGTATCATTGATTTTTTGCCTACTATTTTTTTATATACAGAAGATTCAATATACATTAAGACATTACACGACATGCTAAAATAAAACAAGACAGAAAAATCAGAAAACTATGATTAAAAATAAAGGAAAAAAATTGTTATAAAGAGTAGAACACTGTATTGGTTTTAACAGAGAAGGACATTAGAGTAATTACTTCAAAGTATGTTAAAGAAAAATGGTGTGCTAATAGCATAAAGTTAATAAAAACTTCAGCAGAAAAATTATAGCATTGAAAAAAACTATATCTGAAATGGAGAATTTGTCTGGTGGACTTAACAACACACTGGAAACAGCAAAAAAAAAAATCTGTAAACTTGAAGACAAATTATCTTGACTCTATTAAAAAAGAAGCAAAAAAGGAAAACCCAAATGACTGCAAAAACTAGCAGAACAACAGAGATATGTGATACAATGTCATGTGATCTATTGTGCTTGAAATTTAAATCCTAAAAGGAGAAGATCTAGAAAAAAAGGCAGAAGGATTATCTAAAAATATAATGGCCAAGAATTTGACAAAATTGATGAAGAACTAACATATATACCCAAAAAGCTCTGCAAAACAGAAGCAGAATAAATATAAAGAAAATCTTGCCTTGCAAACTACATTAACATGTATACCCAAAAAGCTCTGCAAAACACAAGCAGAAGAAATATAAAGAAAATCTTGCCTTGACAAACTGTTGAAAACCAAAGCTAATGAGAAATTTTTAAAGAACCCATGGAAGCAGGACTTTTGGAATTTCAGAATGAGGAGCTTTGAAAGTTCTCTTCCAAAAAAACAATAATAAAAGTTTTTAGAAAGTCAAAATCAACTATTTCAGGGGTCTGAAAAAGGCTAAAGAAATATAACAGTTTGTTTATTCAAGAAAAACTCCTGAAACAGGATCTACGGTGGGTCGCCCTGGGGCAGTTCCCATCTCCTGAGCTCTGCGGTAAAACTAGCTGTGAGAATGGGCAGTTCTGCTGCTGAGGGGGTCAGCTTAATTTGAAGAGGAGTGAGGAAAATCTATATATCCAAGGATGTTGCCAAAAACAATGACAGTTTTCATGGCAGACAGCTGGGAAGGGTCAACATTGCAGCTACATGAAGCTTCAATACTTGTTAAGGCAAAGAATACAATCAGAATTGTGATAGGGATTGTGGAGAATGAGACAGCTAGCTATAGTGAAACTTGATAAGCTTCAGGACATTCTGGTGATTTGGAATGTTCAGTGCATGCTCAAGAAATACAGAAGGACCTAGCTATCTACTCACCGCGGGCTGAACGTGAGGCTTGCGTAAACAGCAGGTAAAAGCCGGGGCAGATTTATGAACTGTTTGAACGTTCAGTGTGCGCCCTAATCCAACACAGAGCCTTCAGCAAAGGGTGGAATTCTTCCTGGTTCAAGGTGTGTAAGTAAAACTCTGATGAGTCATTGGCTAACCACTAAGCTATACTAACCCAAGGGTAATATCTGGGAGTCTAGGTTTAAAAGCAGAAATGAAAAGAAAAGAAAAAAACCTCAGTAGAGATATGACTGAGAAAACAGTCTATAAAATTAGTCCAGGCATAAAATAAGGAAGAAAGAAACAAAAAATTCAACAAAAATAAACTTGCAGGGATGCGGATCAAGAGAACCCAGTGTTGCTACAATATGGTACCTGAAATTTCATATCTGATTAACAACAAAAAATAATGAGAAATGCAAAGAAATAGGGAAGTATGGCGCAGAGGAGAGAGGCGAGAGAGAGAGAGCTAGCATTAAGTAGGAGCTGTGAGAGATCTCATGCGTTGGACTTAGTAGACAGACTTCCAAACATCTATTATCGATATTTTCAAAGAACTAAAGCATATTTTTTAAAAGTAAAAGTATAATGACAAAAAGATGGAGAAATTGTCACAGCCAGGAGTAGACTAAGGAGGGTTGAATGCCATGTGCTACCCAGATTATATCCTAAAGTGGAAAAACTGGTGAAATCTGAATGTAAAATCTGTAGTTTAGTTAATACTATTGAACCAACACACATATTTTTAATTTTGACACCGCTACCATGGTAATTGAAGCTATTTAAGTAACAGAAGACAATATCTGAATTCCTCTTTAACCTTGAAGTAGAGAAAACCTTTCTACCAAGAAAGAATATCTAGAGATAATTTTTAAAAGATTGACTACATAAATTTTTTAAAGAATAGCTGACAACCTGGCCTGAATTACTTGCAATGTATACAAAACAATATATATTAAGACAGCCTCTTAAAAATTAAAGAATATGGAATTAATACCCCTACAGGGAAATAGAAAATTCACAGCAAATGATATTAAATGGTCCTCAAAGCAGTCATAAAAAGGAAATTCAAAAAAATCATTAAAAATAGTCTTCAGTGCATAAAAAATTGTTCAGATTCACTAATAATTAGAGATATGTAAGTTAAAACAACATGGAGATACTAGTCTCACCTATCAGACTAGCAAAAATTATAAAATATGACAACATATTCAGCATGGTAAGGCTGTGAAGAAACAGGCATTATCATACAATAATGATGGATATGCAAATGATACAATTCTTCTGCAAGGAAATTTGGCAATACCTAACAAAATTACATATGTAAGTACCTTTTTATCCAGCAATTCCACTTGTAGGAATCTGATCTAAAGATATATATCTCCAGCATTATGAACATACAAATGAACAGCATTATCCATTGTAAAATTTTGTGGATGCAAAATATTGAAAACAACTTTAATGTTTGTACATTAGAAAATGGTTGAATAAACTATAATAAATACATCCAGACAATGGAATACTATGCAGCTGTAAAAACAAAAAAAATGAGGAAGATCTTTGTTAACTGATATAATTTTCAGGCTATTTTGTTGAGTGAGAGCTAAGAGAGAGAATATCTACAGTATATTATTCTTCCTATAAGAGAAAGGGATATATAAGAAAATATTCATATATCTCCTGATTTGTCCAAAGAAATACTGGAGGATAAAGCAAAAATGAAAGAGAAATTGGTTGCCTAAGGGGGTGGGTAGGAAAGAAGAGTATGGAAATGGATTAGTAGGAATGAAAGGGAGTGACGCTTCTCAGAGTGCATCTTTTTGTGTAGTTTAACCATTAGAAACAGTCATGTTTCACATGCTTCCAAACATAATTACATAAATACATCCATAAATAAATTGCTTAATATTATAATTGCACTGGAAAACATGAAGAAGAAAAGAATTAACCTATTTAACTTTGAAAAACAGTATTTTTAACTGGGTTCTGTGAGGCTGAAGACAACATTTTGTGTAGAAATACAGTGCTCAATATATCTGTTTCTCACAGGAGTATTTGTTAGCAAATTTGTAGCTATCTTATTTTCTAGCAAAAAAAAATAAATGAATATATATAGCAGATAATAAGAGCCAGGTTTCTTACTTATAAAGGAATTAGAAATAAGAAAAGAGAAGAGGAAACTAGAAGAAATTTTGCGGTATTTGATTTAAATCGGAGCTATCAATTAACAGGATCATGAGTTAATATCGATAACCTTCAATTAATCAAATATACACACATTTATACACATATGTACATATGTGTATATATGTGTGTACATATTGTGTCCACAAACATACATATATGTTTTTAATACATGTATGTGTGTGTGTGTGTGTGTGTATATATATATACACACACACATACTATATATATAGGTGTGTGTGTACATGTGTATGGAGATTACTATACTTACATATAATTCCTTCCTCTGTTCACTGAGAGGGCTTCTGAGAAATGCCACTCCAGTATGATTGCTTAGATTTTGATTTCTAAATACAATTCTCCAATAAAAGGAGGCTCTGCTCCTTGGAGATCTGGTTGCTTCCAGGACTGGGGCAGGGAAAATGCAAGATAAGCCTGGAACATCATGTGATACCAAAAAATAAAGTACATGAAAAAAGCACAAGAGCAGGTGAAAAGTACTTAGAAGCCAAATGGAAGGAGCTACCATTGGCCAAATATGGAACAATTTGATCAGCAAAATAAGTAATGATAGTATTGGATTGTAACCCACTGAATCAAATAAATATCCATGATTACATAGACATACACAGATGAATGAAATGGTGGAGAAGGGAAAGTTCTTTCTTGCAAAAAAATTCCAATTAATAGATGTAGGAGAAATGAGCAAAGTACAAAATTACAAAATACAAAATGAGGGAGATACCACAGTAATAATTTTTATAGGCAAGATCCACAAAATCTGTGCTGAAATCTAGGAGTTAAAACTTTTTAGAGAAATAAGATATTAATATAGTCTTAAAATATTTCCCCAAGGTATTTATTGTTAGAAAAGAGAAAATAGTAATTTTACAGTAGAGAAACCCAACACACACCCCTTTATTCAAGGAACTAAGGTTAACATCACTGTAGTGTCATATCAGCAGCCAGAACCATCTGCTATGATGCATTGAGAAGGGCAGACATCATTTCTGTGCTATTATTGCCAAAATATGTAACCCTCAGTTTAACGATGAGAAAAATCAGACAAATCAAAATCGAGGAAAAATTATGTAAAATATGTGGCCAGTAACATAGAAAGTGTCAACGTCATGAAAGACAAGAATGAGGAACAGTAATGGATTGGAGGAGGCTAAAGAGACAACAATTTAATGCATTCTGGGATTCTGGATTGGATCCAGGAACAATAACAAAGAAGGACATTGGGGGAAAACTGATTGAGTGTGAATAATGCCTACAGTGTAGTTAGTAATATTGTACCAACGTTAATTTCTTAGTCTTGATCATTGGACTATGGTTATTTAAGTGGACGACATCAGAGGAAATGGGCAAAGGGTGTACATGGACTTTCTGTGCTGTTTTGCTACTTTGGCATGTCTAAAATTATTTCAGAATAAAATTTGAAAATATAAAAGCCAGATCTTTTGGCCCTAACATAGAAAACTATATAATAAACTAAATGAAAAGATGATTAAATGAAAATAAGCAATTTCCAAAGTAGAATTTATAGTACAATTACTTTAAAACACTCACACATGTGACTATGGCATAGCCAAATAATAGAATATTATTTAGCACTGAAAAGACATGTTATCAAGCCATGAAAAGATATGGAAGAACCTTAAATGCATATTACTAAGTCAAAAAAGGCAGTCTGAAAAGGCTGTATACTATATGATTCCAACTAAATGACATTCTGGATAAATCAAAACTGTGGAGACTAAACAAATCAGTGGTTGCTAGGGGCTAGGAGGGAGAGAAGGTTGTACAGCAGAGCACAGAGGATTTTTAGGGTAGTAAAATATTGTGTATGCTCCTGCCATGGTGGATGCGTGTCATTGTACATTTACACAAGCCCAAAGAATGTACAACACAAGGAGTGAACCCTGATGTATAGTATGGACTCTGGTGATCATGATGTGTCAATGTAGTTTCATCAGCTGTAGCACATGTCCCACTCTGGAGGGGGCTGCAGATAATGGGGAAGCTATACAAGTGCAGAGGCAGGAGCTATGCAGCAAATCTCTGTACCTTCCACTCAATTGTGCTGTGAACCTAAAACTATTCTAAAAAATAAAATCTATTATTAAACAAAATACACTTAAGTGTGTAAATATATATATATATATACACACACACATTTATTTATGTATGCATACATGTATATTTTTGTTTACATTAGTATATATCTAAAAAAGTCGCTAACGCTAAATATCAAATTGTTCACAATTGTTTTTTTGATTGGGGGAGGGGGTGGGTAATCAAAGGGATCTTACACTTGCTACTTTATAGATTTTATATTTTTTCTGTCATGTTTGAATTTCTATAATAAGGATAGATTTTGAACAAAACAAAGGTATTAAAAGTAAAATAAAAAGAATATGTTTGAAAATTAGATGAATGAAAACCAAGTTGAGAAACAGTTTGCTTTATCCATGGTCCATTAAGTACCTGATATCCTGAAGCGTTGCTCCAGTCAACTTCTTGTATTCCAGTTGGTATCTGTGTTAGACTGGAAAGATGAACAAATAGAGGAGGTGTAAAATATTTAAAGCCTACGGAGCACTTAGACCTGTCAGAATGACACACACACAGCCCTAAGCTATGGCGTTTAGGTCAGAATCGCTCATTTATGTCAGCTGTAGCTACAGAGCTGCTTTCTTATATTCATTTAGTTATATCCTAAAATTAACAATAAACTTTGATGCATATTAAAGTTCTTTTTATTTTCTATCCTTCAGGTCATGTGCAGTGGTTTATAGTAGCAGATTATATTCAGAGTGATTTTTAAGTATTTAAAACACATAGAAAATACATTTATAGTTTAAGGTAGAAAATTTCCTTCATATTACCCCCACCTCCCATCCCATGTAATTCTTGCTGATGTTGTGTCTTGCTGTGTTGTCAGAATGAGCTAAACTTCTAATGAGCCTCATTAAGCTTACTCATTTTCTTCATGGATCACAAGTAAAGTTATTGCCACTGCCCATGTGGTTTTTCCATGCGGGGACTGCCACGTGCCAATGATACATGCAATGACTTTGGCTGAGTGCTTCTGAAAAAGGAAATGAATGGATATCAGAGTCTCTTAAAACAGGACCTCTGGGAGACCCAAATTAATGTTATTTTCATTTCAATATTCTTTACCGTTAGACTCTGATGAGTTCTTATATCTATATGGTATTTCATGTGGTAATTATATCCTGCTTTTACCTGTATTTTTAGTCCTGTATTTATAATTATGTCTCATCCTTCTCCCTGCCCCTCCTTGCCCCACCCCAGTACAATTTGGTGATTCATAAAGAATGCCATCGTCTTTTAAATCAAAAACTAAAGCTATGAAATGATATTAGGACAACAATATTAGGACAGAGTAGTTTGTACTCTAAAATTTTCATTTGATCTGTATTGTCACTTTGTTAATGAATCAAAGTAATTACAAAAGTTGTGTCATTTAGTATTACTATCCTCTGAAGAGAGTTTTTTTGTTGTTGTTACTATGATTCATTTTAGCCAGTGATGGTGTTGTTTGGCATTGAAAGCCCTTGCTAGTTTTTATCCTTTATGAAAGAGTAATATGTAGATTAGTAGGGACATAAGAAAATGATGCGATAAAGACAAAATATCTTTATTGTTAACAAATATCTTTATCTTTATCAAAATATCTTTAACCTTACTAAATTACCAGAAAGTGCTATTTTAAGTTAGGGACAAAATTAATTTGCATCCCAGGGCTCCATATTCATTCCCATTACTATGACATACTTTAAAAATGTATATTAATGTGAATTTAAAGTACTTTTTATTTTCAAAACTCCTTGAAAATTTGGGAAGCCTCTTGAGGTACCTAGATTCAGCCAGAGGTATTTCAAATCAAGGATAAGAATTTCTGAAGATGCCGACTCTCATTTTTGTGTTTAATTCTTTTTGTCCTAACACAGGGAACTGCAAACATTTTTAAAGGATCAGAAAGTAAATATTTTAAGTTTCGTAGCACTCGGTTTTTGTCTCAGCCCCTCATCTCTGCCATTGCAGTACAAAGGCATTCTTGAAGACAGTACCTTAATTAATGGCTGTGGCTGTGTGCCAATAAAACTTTATTGACAAAAACAGGAAGTCAACTAGATTTGGCTTACAGATCATCACTTTGTATATTAATGCATTCCTGATAAAGTACAATTAAATAAAATTTGTCCCAATCAGAACAAAACTTATAATTTTCTGGAAAATCAAATGAATTGAAGAATCTGTTTGCAAACTGAAAAAAAAAAAAAACCTTATGTGTATTCTTTAAAAAGTCTTTGAAGTCATATAAAATTCCAAGTGACTGACAATATTGCTAAAAGAATTAGGATATTCTACAGCTTCTCATTAGAAATGAAGGCGAGTGAAATGATCTGTCCGACATATGTATATTACACGTAAGTAGTTAGCAGCTCAGAGAGGTGGCGAGACCTGCCCAAAGTCTCACAGCTACTAGGCACTAAGCTGAAATCCATTTACATCCTCTATTCTTGTCTTCATTGTATACTATAAATATTACCATTTAACTATTAAAGAGCTTTATGATATTTATGATATCTATACTTTCTGGTCTTTATAGTTAAATATCCAGGAAAACGTAAATTATATTGGAAGGTGAGCACAAACGGATTAACAACGCCATTTGCGACGTAAGTAAAGCTGGCACTTTCCCTCTCATATATCTTTTCTCGAAGGATGGAGTTAGGTAAAATACAACTCTCTGAGGATTCACATTCAGTAGAGAGAAGAAGCTGAGCCCCAGAAATAGGGATTTATTTTTCTCTTCAGCCTCTTAGATATGACACCTTGACAGATAATATAAGCAATGTAACTTTGTCTAGAGGTAGGAATTGGTCAGTTCATACAAAATTGTAAACTGTGCTCCATTGCTAACTTACCAATAAACTCACGACTTTTAAGTAATGAGTTTTTTAATAGGAGACAAAACATAAAAAAATATTTGGTATATATAACAGAAAAGCCAACTTGCATTTCAGCCATGATGGAGTAACTACAATCAGGTTTACCTCTCCGCAGTAAACTGTCAAACTACTAAAAACTTGAAGCAACTATTTGCAGCAGTGGACAGCAGCAGCACAGGCCTGTGAGCTGTGAGAAGGGAAACCCACGCGTGTTACATCTGCCTCAGCTTTCTGCCTGAGAGTGTTGTGTCGATCCCAGTGTAGGAAAGTGGAAACTGTAGAGAAAAATGGTTCCAGTGAGGTGATGGGGCAGAGATTCAAGTTTAGGGGTGCCCAAGAGTCTGGAAGGAGGTCTGGGGAGGAGGAAGTTATATCCTTTCCGTGACCTAACCTGGGAGTCACTGATATCATTTCTGCAACATTCCGAGGCTCATCTAGACCCTAGGGAGGGGAACCCAGGACCCACCACTTGGTGAGAGAAATGTTAGCGGCACATTGTAGGAAGAGCTTGTGAGATTGCGGGAGGGGGAAGGGGTGGTGGTGCTTATAGCCTTATGGAAAATACAGTTTGCCGTGATATTAGAAATTACTTTACATGGAAATGGACTAAGCATCTTGTCTTAGGTCTGGTTCCCCCAGGAAATTTTAAATGTAAAATTTTAAATGTAAAAGGTAAAAAAATACTTAATAAACATTTGTTGTATTTAGGACATTAATTTCACCCTTGGAGATCACAGAGTTCATTTTAAAAGGCAGAAAATAATAGAAAACTATGGAACTTCTCTTCAGTGGTTCAGGGTGCCCCTTGTGAGTGGGGCCAACAGTAGACTTTCGACAGCTGGCAGAGGCCACGGGTCTCATTGAAATGGACATGTGTGGGCCTTTGCTCTCCTCACAGCCCAACAACTGCACAGAGTAAGACACCCATGTTGTAAGATGAAACTGTGAAAACCATGAGGAGCCAGTGTTGGAGCTGACCCAGTGCCAGCACAGCTGGCATTTCCTTATTTTATAATCATTCATTATAACCGTCCATTACTGTGCTATTCGTTTTTTTATCATGAAGTTGGCTTCACTTTATTCAGTAGGACTGGTTTCTTTTTTTGTACGCTTTGCCTTTGGACATAAACATTACCTGAAAGGCAAGACGCTTCACTTACAGCTAGTCACTTGTTCTCTTCAATCATTATACTTAACCTTCAATGACAGTTCTCTTTAATAACTACACTGAATCTTCAGAGTTGTATTTTACCTGACTCCATCCTTGGAAAACTCCTTGGTCTTTGGGAGCCTTAGTCTCATCTGTTATCGGAGAGTCTTGCTGCAGGAAACAAGTCACTCAGCCTGGGCCTGAAGCCGGCACTGATTCCGGTCCTCCAAACTAGGCAGACTGGGATCTCATGAAATCCCAGGTGGGATTTTTTCCCCTTCAAGGTGTTACTTTGTTGATTCAACAAGTATTTATTGAATACCTGCCGTGTACCAGGGATTTGGCAGTGAAACGCAGATTACATTCTTTTGGAAGGAGCCAACCATTAAATATATAATCGATTAAATATGTAATCTGTAAGGCATGCATAAGTGCCATGGAGGCAATAACTCAAAGTTAGAGAACAGATTTGAAGCAGGAAGCGGAAGTTGCCTAGCTAGAAAAGGTCAATGCCCTTTTCTGATGCAAAGTACCACTTCCTTCATACTGTATTGGTCCATGCAGTCACAGGCCCACCCATGGTCAAGGGCAAGGAGGAATAAATTCTACCTCTTGACCGGGAGTGGTCAGGCCAGTACAGAAGAGCATACAGGGTGAAGCCACCTTTGGAAAATGTACTCAACTACAGTCGACATGCCCAAATACACTAATTATTGCCACATGATAACAGATACATTTATGAATTATTTTTCATAAGACTATTGATAGCGAAAATCAAAATTTGCAAAGGCTGTCAGGCTATCATTTACATTTGGAAATACAACATGAATATTTTAACATACTGATTTCACCATTTAAAGAAAATTTGGGGGTTTTTAAAAATCATTTAAGTTGCATTGTTCCCCATTTGCAAAACATTTAGCTAGATAAAATACAGTTTATTCAAAGAGTTAAATCAGAAGTTATTACTCTGCAGCTGTTATGTTTGAGAATATTTGAGCTCAAATCAGTAGTACTTAATATTCCAAGTTTATAATACCTTATTAAATTGCCACTATCCTATCTATTGTTACTCATATAACATAATCATATATATTTTATAACCATATGTCATAAATATGTAATTGCAATAATTTAACCTCTATAAAGATGTAATTTAAAAAATTATCCTGGCTACTTAAATGCGTGCTAATCAGCAAGAGATTACTTAAATATAACAAGAAAATTAACATAAGACATAGAAAATAAACTTCTGGAGAAGGATAATTTCAGGGACTAATTATATCTCCCATAATAAATCATAAATGCATTTTAATGTAAAGACCTACTCCTTTCCTTTCAAATTTTAAAGGTGGGCAGATTTGGTCCAATATGTATTTTTAATCCTATCCAAATTAATACTTCTGTTCTCATATTCAGTCATTTATTCAGTAACCCATTCATTCTTCATCCTTTCATATGAATGTTTACTCCCGATCATGATTCTGTTAGTGTATTAGGGATCTCAAGAGAAACAGAATCAATGGGATGTGTGTGTGTGTGTGTGTGTGTGTGTGTGTGTGTGTGTATCCATGTGTGTGTGTGAGTATACATGTGTGTAAAAAGTAAGCAATTGGCTAATGTGATAATGGAAGCAGAAGTCCACACCCAGAAGAGCCGATGGTGTAAGTTCCAGTCCTAGTCCAAGTCCAAAGGCAGGAGAAAATCAATGTCCCAGCTCAAAGACAGTCCAGCAGAGAGAAATATATATATTTTTTTAACTCAGCCTTTTAGTCTATTCAGGCCTTCAATGGATTAGATGAGGCCTACCCATCGAAGAGAAAAATCTACTTACTCAGTTCACCAATTTTAAAAGTTAACCTCATCCAGGAACACCCTCACAGACACATCCAGAAATAATATTTAGACAAGTATCCCCAACACTGGGCGGCCCAGTCAAGTTGTCCTGTAAAATTAACCACCACAGGTAGTTATGAGCGGAAGAGTCAGAGATTAATTAAAACCTATTCTTGTCATTTGCTTTTGATTTCCTTCTCTCACAGCTGCTCCATTTTTTTTGTTTGTTTGTTCATTTGTATGTCAGATACAGAGATTGCCACCTCATTCTGCTGGTTCAGGGTAACCATCTATCAAAGGACTTTTTAGACTTTTTTTTCTAGTTCTATTTGATTTCAAAAGCAGCTCAGTGTTATTTGTGTTAAAGCTCTCTCCATTGGAGCCAAGAATCAACTGTAAATATATTTTTGACTCAAGCTTTGACAATCACCATTAAATGGATTATTAAACATCCTTATGTTTAAGGTGTAGCGTGTTAGTTACTGCGCAAAAATTGTCAGAGAGAGAGAGAGAGAGAGAGAGAGAGTTCCTGTCTTTGAGAAATGAGATTAAGAAAAATAATAGATGAGACCAAAGCTAGTTCCATTATTTCATCACAGAGTGCATATTTTAAAGATTAGAGAGCAATTCAGAAGGTGTAATGCATGATAAACAGAAGTTCCAGAAAGCAGAAAAAAAAAAAAATGAAGGGAAAACAAAAAACAAATCTGTTTCTGACTTTGAGATGCTTATAGGCTAGTTTGCAAGGAAGTTGTTTATCAAGACAACAGCAACTCAAAAGAAATACAATCCTTTTAAAAGATAAGCCAGATCCTGTCATTTCACCACTTAAAACTCTGCTGTGGCTTCCCAGTGGATTTACATGAAAAACCAAATTCCTAGGCTTGGCCCCATGACCTTTCATAGTCCTCTCCGACTGCACCACCTTTCCAGTGTCCCCTGCTGTGGCAAGAGGGCAAAATTGTTCATTGCAGAAGATGCGAGCCTCCCTCTTGCATCCGGACCTTCGCCCTTGCCTTCTTCCATCTGCCTGGAAGGCTGGCTCTTGATCTCTCCTCTTCAAGCCCCACGCAGGTCAGAGATTTAGACAGCACTCTCTTTGTAGAACTTCCATATGTATCTAGAAAAGACATCATAAATAGATCATTTTTTTCACAGAAAAATAATCGAGGCAGTTATGACCATGAATTTCATAGCAAATGAACCATAGTTGTGACTAAAAATATTATGAGAGCAAGGGTATGTCCACTATAAACCCCTATAAGCATTTTAACGTATGCTAAAATACTACAAACTCCTTGTTGAATCAATGTATAAATTAAATACCTGATAGAAAAATACAATTTGCTTGGTAATAAGTGTGATCCAAATTCAACCAGGAAGTTAAAATCAGCATGTAATCTTAATGATGTATTATTTTTTTCGCTTCAAATTTACATGAGTTTAGCAAAAATGATTTAAAATGTCCAGATCTCTCTAAAAAGCTGCTAATGGTAGCTTGTAATTAGGTTTTCATTTTTACTAATTTTCTCGACACTAAAAAAAGATAGTGAAGATTCTCAAATGTTGTGTTTCTCCCATTGAGAAGCATTAAAGAAAAAACTAACCCAACATTTTCCTTTTCTTACTTGCTTATGCAGTTAATTTATTCCAAATCACAGGTACAGCCACTTAGTGTTTGACTAGAGTCTTGACTTACTACCAATTACATGACTTCAGGAAATGTGTTATATTTTTCCATTATTATACGCTGACATTTATCGATATTCGAGGTTGCTTCTAAATAATGAAGTGTATTGAATAAACATAGAAATAGAAATGAGGATCACAAAAAAGAGAAAGGAAATATACTAACTGGGAGGTGTGAGAGCTAGCTGAGATTTCAG
>NW_006443225.1:7402014-7405055 GCF_000325575.1 Pteropus alecto | reverse complement strand
TAGGCCTTGCTTTTCTCATTCCAGCACAGAGAGGTTGATTTAGATTAGGGATGGCAAGAGGGTCCTCCCTTCTGTGCCGAACCTGATTGGTTGGAAGAGCCACTGTGCTGTGATGAGGATATTCTTGAAGCCACCTATGGGCTGGCTCCCCAAGTCAAAATGTCCAGATCACTCGGGAAGGTCTGTCAAAGTCGTAGCCCTGCGATGTGGCACAGATGTGCCATGTACTGGTCATTTCCGGACAAGAATATGGTTGTCAGCACTTCTTTCAAGTGTCTTCACTCTTTTTGCATAATTTCTCATTGTTCAGTGACAAACTCTAAACAAACAAACTCTGAAATAACAAAAAACGTATCTGATCTGTTATGTGTATTCATGGCCACCATTGGTTTGAATTATTTTAGTAAACGTATGTATTCCATTTCCTTCCTTTTTCTGACATCTTAGAAATCCTGAGCATGGTTCCTGATATTATTCAGCTGAATGTCTGGTAGGCAAGAAAACCCTTCATCAAGTGATTATACAAACAACAACACAATTGCTTTGCGATGAGCTCTATCAAGGAAGAGCATAGCGTACGGTGAGCAGACTTGGCTGCGGTGCCCCGTCCCATGAATTGGAGGGCATACTACTTACTACTGATCCTCTGACTCACACAAATACTTGTTTTCTTGGGTGAGGTTTTACTGGATAATTATTAACATATTTCACTCTACCTTATCAGATCTCTGCTCTATTGAAATAACAAGCAATATTGTTTGACTTATTGTGACAGTAGTAATATGCACATATGTGTTATTTATTCTCATACCACCGTAGCTTTACCAGTCTGAAGGTAATAGTGAAAATAAAGTACTATTGCCTATGTGTGGCAGTTGAGATGTTATAATAGAGCTGCTGATTTGGAAATGCACGCAATGAGTTGTCTAAAGGCTTTGCAGAACTGAGTTGATATGTCAGTTGAGATGCTGAGAGAAGCCAAGGTTGTAAAAAGCATCACTGATCTGATTATTATTCACAGGCTATAGCATATGAAAACCATTCTTGGAAATTACAAAAAGTTCTTTTATTTTTACTTTCCTTGGTCAAGTCAATGACAAGGACTGGGTGAGGTTTTGCTAACATGTAGATTTATTGCAATGTCCAAATACTGCATCCTTCAGATGACTTTATTATAAGATTCAACAGGAGAACTGAATAATTTGCATATATTCAGATAGAGAAACTAGTGATAGCGCCAAGAGGTTTTTTTTTTAAAATAAAGTTATTATTGTATATTATCAAGGAGGTGATATTTTTTAAAAAAGAGAATTTTAAGAATCCATTTTACATGCATTGCTCTTTTGATTTAAGTTTTATTATTATTATTTTTAACCCTAAATTCTATTTATCTTATCTGGTCATTTTAGCTGCTAGATAGTATTCAATGTAATTGATAAAATATTTTTATTTATATTATCCTCACCATGAGATGATTAACTTGTTTACATTTTTTTCCACACTTACAGTGCTGTGCTAAAAATTTTTATGCAGATATTGCGCTCAATAGATTCTCTAAGGCAAACAATGAAGAGGAATCAGAAAAAAAAATCGTAGAAGAACAGGCATGGTAGGACATAATTAATATAGATTTTTTTATGACACCCAATTTTGTATAGATACAGTTTTTATTGAAGAGGAGCACAGAAGTGCTTAAGAATGGTTTATTCTAGCTTCAGGGCTGTAGTTCTCTTTGAGGAACGAGGAGGTTAAAAGGAATGGAGGCAAGGGGGAGTGGTATCTTTACCCTTTCGTCTTTAAAACTAGTCAAAACAAGAAAAAGTGATAATGTCTATTTCGTTGTGGTGATAGTTACATATGTGTTTGTTTTATTGTTGCTCATACTTTTCTATATACTTGAAATATTTAATAATTTACAAAATAACCTTAAACTCTACAAGAAAATCTCATATATATTCTAAGTGCATTAGAGTCACAGACAAAAAGATCTATTATATCACATATCTAATTGTCTCATTTGAAAAAGTTAGCTATAAGGTTTTAAAAACAACAACAAACACAGCCATGAAGAAGTTGACATATAACAGTAAGGTTCTCATAGTTAAACTGGACGACCACTGTCTTAAGCTGAAGAGTGTCCTCCCAAATTCATGTCCACCTAGAACCTCAGAATGTGACTTTATTTGGAAATAGGATCTTTGCACGATGTAATCAGTTAAATTAAGATGCGGTCATGCTGGATTAAGGTAGATTCTCAATGCAATGACTGGTGTCCTTAAAAGAAAAGAGACACAGAGACACATCCACAAAGAGGGAAGACGGCCCCGTGAAGATAGGAGCGAAAATGGAGTGATGCAGCCATAAGCCAAGGAAAGCCGAGGATCGCTGCGAGCAAACGCTAGCAGGGAGGAAGAGGCAAGGAAAAATTCTTGTCTAGTGCCTGTTAATAGATTCTGCATATATTCCTCGATTTTTAAAGACAGTTGTTTGCAGGTGGGTCGGTATTGTTCTTTGCGTCAGCTGCACAGTCTCAGCACAGGCCTGGCTATTCTTACCTTGATGCCGTAAATCCCTCATCCCCGTTTTGTGTTGCCCATGACTAGAAATACTATCTTGGCTTTTCCAACGCAGAATTACAGCGCGATGGCTTCCCTTGCTGGTATTTGCAGTGTAAGGCTCTCTTAATTAAAAAAAATCTCAACATAAATCTTCAGGCAGTTCATTTTGAAATTGAATAAGAACCATTTAGGCAGCGTACTCTATCTGCTGATACTCTTACTAACAGCTGCCCTTTAATTCTTCCATTGTTCAAAGTAAATACCTTGCAGCCAGTCAGAAAGCGTGAATTGTGTTGCCACATCTCCCCACTGCCAAAGCAGTTAATTAGCTCCTGGCAGGTCTGAATATCTAAAGACTGAAAGGAGGATTTTTTAATTGCTTGCTGAAGGACAGCAGGTTGTGTCACCGTCTTTCCATCAGCATTTACGATTCCTAAAACCATTTAGATGTTCAGTTATCTGATCGAAAACAAAAAATTTTAT
>NW_006443225.1:7339171-7401995 GCF_000325575.1 Pteropus alecto | reverse complement strand
CAGTCTTTTAGCTGGGAAAGGAAAACAAAAATTGGATCTTTTGTTTATAGAGCAAACAGCTCTATAAAACCTGAAGAGAACCTTTCTAAAGAAGGTCCGTCGCATAAAATTTATTCTTACTGCTACTGAAATTTTCAAAGGGGCCAAATTTGAAGAATTTACTGAAAACGCCTTCCTATTGCTCTTTGCCAGTAAAATAAAGTTTATTATTTTTATGTTTATACCAGTATTTAAGACTCAACAGTTTTTGAACCTGGCAGGTAGCTTTCTCTGATCATTTTCCCCCTTCTCCCTATTTTCCGATATATTCATTAGGCAGCAATGAAATAGAAGAGCTCGAGATGTTTTTTCCAAATCATTTTTATCCTTTAGAGCTCAACTCCATTTTTGTCTACCTTCTGAACTTTTTGAGACTTACCGCTTTTTTTCCCCCCAAAATCTTTTGAAATTCTCTGATGCATAGCATCTGCACTTGTCACTTGTCACCTGTTATTCTAAGCAAGTTTAGTGTTATATCCTCGGTCAGTCTTATCACTTATTAAGAACAAAAATTGTGTCTTTTTAACTTCTTTTTTTAGAATACGCTGTTTTATTTTTCATAGGTGAGTAGGAAAACAAGCCTTTTGTTCTAAAAGCCATCTTTCTCTCTAAGGTCAGAAGACATTTTCTAAAAGGCAGTGTCTTTAAAAAGTTTTTCCCCAAGTCTTATAATATTTCCTTGGTTCTGCATCTATCCATAGGAAAAAAAATGACAAATTAGGATCTAAAATAACATCATATTTTACTTTTCTGTGTTATTTAAGTCTCTTCTAGGCACATTGGGTAGTAGAGATACTAGCTTCAGAGTCTGGCCACCTTCTAGAGAAACCAGGGCAAGGCACAGTGACCAGAGAGAGGGTCTGCTAGTGCTAGTCTTTTTAAAGACACTGCTAGTGCTTAGAAGAGACAATAAGCCCAATATATTGGGCGGAGCACAGAAACATGACTATCAGCAGGATCTGTCTTGGTCAGGGTGTTCTCCTGTAATAAATAAAGAGGAGGGTAGTGGTAAACAAGAACCTCAGCCACCTTCCACCCCTGGTCAGGGTACCACGGAGGCTAGAATTTAACTTGTGGCCTGAAAGTAATGGGGAGAAACAATCTAAATAATTCTGGCTAAGAGGGGATTAACACCACAGTCCCGTCCTATGATGCGGACCAACTCCAAAACATGCGGGAAACAAAAACCGTGCAGACACACATGGTGGCTTGTTTGCAGCTAAGGTGATGGGGTGAAGTTATTGATTTATTCTCTACCCATCCTGCAGCCACCAGTGACCGTGACAGAGCAAGGGTGGAGTGTAGAGATGCCCTTTCACTTACTGACTCTAAAGCATTCTTTAGCTTCATAACGGTAAAGTAGACAAAGAAGGGAAAAATAATACCGGAAATGACAACACAAATGCTGCTTGCTGCTGCCCTCGTCTGTCCCCTCCCTCACAAACCATAGCATTTCTTACACATTCAGGGGACCGCCTGTGTCAGTAGTACTGTAAACCCCTGTTAACCCTCCTGTTGACATAAACACTGGGAGTTGGCCCCGGAAATCTGCATGTTTGACTAGAGTTGGAGAAGCACTACCCTGACTCTCATCTAACAAAATTTAATTGCCTTTTACCTATTTATTAGACTTTAGAAGTTCAGGAGTATCACGATGAGGACAACGGCACACTGCAGATCCTCCAGCCATCCCTCTCCTAGGTGCGCAGCTGGCAGTGTGTTATGTGTGTGGTGCCCCCTAGTGTTGCGTGACATGTTCATCCTGGGTAGAGTAAGGCTAATTTAAATAGAAAATATCGTGCTGAAGAATATCAACAGATAATGTAGTGTATTAAAGAGTTGCATAAAGGTGCGGTCAAGGGCAAAAGCTCTGTGGTTTGATTCCCTACAGGCAAATATCACGGTTCTGCCCTGTGTCTTACTGAAGAACTTAGACAAATGACTCAAACTCTCTGTGCCTCAATTCACTCAACTATAACGATACATACTTACAAAGCTGAAAGGGAGTTAAATGAAACAAAACAAGTAATGTGTTTAGAAGTGTGCCTGGCACATGGTAAGCGCTCCATAAACATTTGTTATTATTACTATTGTAGATTACAATTATGAATTTGCCAATTAGACTCTGCACTAGCACCAAGTAAAAGCATTTTGCTGCTCTGTTCCAGGATCAAATGGGAAGGCTTCAACGTCTAGAGCCAGTACAATGCTACTTATTTCATATGAATATTGGACCGCTAAGAAATAGATTTAGGAAGTATCAAGAAAATAACTTCGTTTTTCTTTCAGATGGGATTTAGAACAGAGGAGTGTGTATGTTTGAAGACTCGTGTGGAAGAAGGGAACAACTCCTGTATTTTTACTGTTTAAACATGGCTATGAGCGTGTACACTGTATAAAAGGTCTGTTTCTCTCGTAGCTCTAAACATACACAAAGTACTTCCCTCACTTGTCCATTTTTTTCTCTTTAGTAACTTACATGTTACTTTCCGCCCTTTGTCCCCGTCTCCTTTCACTTCTATCAGATAATATAAAGCTTCCTCCACCATTTTTAAAGAGGTCATGGGAACTTTAAATTGATATGGTTATAAAGGAGGAAACGAGAAGCCAGGGAATACACCGTGACTTTAGGATAGAAAGGTATGTGGCTTAACTGCAAATATAGAGGCAGCTTTGATTGAGGTGAAACATAGGAAAGGTTCAAGAGCAATCAGAGGAAACTGTTACAGATCTCCTGGGCAGAGGGAAAACTCAGTGGGAGAAATGTTCCTGCAGAAGAAATAACTGGTTAAAATGTTAGCGCATCAGTCATGGGGAAAGACAGACAGAAGCTGAGCCAGGTAAGAGTACAGGCTCCTCGCCAGGGCTGGAGTGAGGGTAAGAATGGGCAGAGATTTACATACTCACTATACTCACACACATGCATTCACACATGCACACAAATACACACGTTTTAAGGGTCCTGTCACAAGGACAATGCCAACAGCATATCCATGCTCCCCTGGTGGTGACAGCTGCTAACCTGCTGAATGGAAGGAATGGGGAGTCATGAGCTGTCTCTGGGCAGACCATTGCAGAGGCAGCTGAGGGAAGGAACAGCACAGGCTGTTATTTTCAGTTCTCATAAATTGGACTCTGACGGATTTGCCCTACGCATTCTGTTTTGCCCTCACCACATCATGTGCTGTGATTTTCCTGTTTGTGGCCTCTGAAGGTGAGAACCTCTGAAGACCAGGTCCTACCACCAGCACTTGGCATGGTGTCTTTGATCTCCAAGGACACTGTTACCCACACAGTGGCCACAAGCCAAGGAAACAATTTCCGTGTGGATGGTATTTTAATGCTATCATTTTCACACTCCCAGAGCCCTAGTATTTTCAGTTTTCCAAGCAGCATGGCATGCAGACAAGGATGCAGGCTTCATATGCAACAGTGAGAGTTAAGAAGGATGTTTCTTGCAGATTCCAGGAAGTACCACAAATAAATAGAATGTATTGGGGAACTAGAGATGAATAAATGAATGCAGGAACTCCGTGGAGAAGCATGGGGAATAGTTGTGATCTTTGATGTAATATATACAAGGAAAAATTATAAAATCAACCGAGGGTAGCCTAAAACTGGGGAGTAAGAGAAATGGCATATGGGAACAGGGGAAGGAGAAATCCTTTAGTAAATCAGGGATTGAGCAGCTGCCTAAGAAAAGCTGTTATTTTGTTTGCCTAGCGTGAATTCGGTCAAGGGGCATGAACTAGCATTCGTGAGCCAAAAAGCTTCCCTGCATCGGTGCCTTGCTCAATGACTTAGTCATATAAGGAAAACAATTTATTGCACTCTTAGCTCAGGGTGGCAGTGTTTCTTAAAATCCATTTAAAAAAACTTTTGTAGATACTTTAACCTAAAAAGAAATGATGCTCAAACAATATATTAGATATTTGGAACAGGGTACCAGGAAAACTTGAAATATTGTTCAAATTAAACTCGGGAGCAAGCTTTACCTCTTGCACTGGATCAAGAATGGGGAATCTCAGTTGCTTTCATTTGCTTTTTGACGTGGAATCCTCAACCTAAACCAATGAGAAAAAGCAATATATATGTTTTTTATTACAGCTTGACAAATTCACAAAGAGAAAACTTCCTAGACTGCATAACTAGAAAAGTGAGAAAGACGTTATTAATCTTCGCAGGGTCCACTGCTGTTCCTATTACTGCTTTACGCTGTCTCGAGGCTCGGTAGATGGTGACTGCCAACAACTTCATTCCCACATCCTTTCTCTGAGGAAAGGCTATAAATTGGAAAAGGAAAGAATGTGGCAGATCATTTAAACCAGTGTTGATAACAATCCTGAAAATGCTTTTGCTGCTATTTAGATATCTGATGGTGCAATGTCATGGTCTTCTAGATGAGGATGAGCACTCTGGAAAAAATCTAATCATCTCACACAGACCCAGGCTGAATCTCAGAAGCAATAGCATCTTTCATTTTCTCTTGCTTTTAATTGAACCATTAACCAGACTACCCCTCCCTGGCCCTGCCAGATAAAAGAATGTTCTGTGATTAATTATAATAAGAGCCTCACCATTTAAAAAATCTTAAAAGGTAGTAATTATCCTCATTACACTGGAGACTCACTTACGTTTCAGATGAGCACTTGGTGGTGGGCGCTGTAACTGGGGCAGGGCTATCGCATTTGATGAACTTCAGATTGGAGAGTGGGATTTTTGATACACACATTTAGTTACCATGGTGACACCCAATGTGCTAAGGAATTGAAAGGTCCTGTGCTTCTTTTTTAAACATCACAACCTCAGAACTATGGGGATTCGTTCCAGGAGCTAAAAGGACCACAATGGGTCACTTAAGGATGACAAGGTGGGAAAAGGCTTGATGAGGTGTTATAAAGTGAGGTAACATAGCAGATGTACAATGGTCCTATTAATTTCTTTCAGCGACATTTCTATTAAGTAAATCCTTCTTTTAAAAAAGCTTTTAAGATGGTATATGCTTTTAGAAGACATAACAGCATTTTCTGTTGTAATTAAAAATAATGTTGCAAATATGAAGAATTGTGGTAAAATTTTCACATGGTTTAGTGGCTATATTATTACTGAATATTTTCCTGCTAGCTTCATTAACGTTGACTTTTGATAGAGTTTTTGCATGTTCAAATGTGATGACCAACAAATACATTTATAATTCATCAATTTACAAAGAGTTAAGGAAATGTGACTTATTCTAAAGGTATTAATGTGTGCACTCTTCTCAGACTTATTATCATGCGTCTTGTAAACCAATCACATTCTCTTGATATGTGTAACACATCACTCTCTATAAAAGTTGGAATGCAGTTAGCATTAATATGTTGGCTAGGGGAGGGAGGGGGCAATTGGGGGGATCATTTTATGAACTATATAGATGTCTAACTAATGTACTGTATACTTGAAACTAATTATTTTTTTTAAAGTTGCACTTAACTCATTTATAGTTTGTAATCACCAGTTGCAGACTACCTATGGGATAAAGTTGGGGAGTAAACCAGTAGAATAACAAAAAATAAAAAATAAATAAATAAATAACAGTAAATCTCTCCAGGGGTCTTGGTAATATTGATAATTGTGAGAACTTCACTTCTGTAATTTGTTAGATTTCTAGGAAGAGAACTAGATCGCTGAGGGATTCACTGGTCCATTTCATTCTTAACAATAGTTTATGCTAATTTTCATTTTTTATTTTTATGACTTGTATTTAAGCATCGCATCTTTAAATTGAAACTTTATCATCTTAAAGCACTTTAGCTAGAATAGAGTACCGTGATGTCATTGTTTGGCGATAACTCATCCATGTGTAAGTCCAACCACTCCAAGGTCCAAAGACATCTCTAAGTCATCCAAAATCCTCATCATGTACTGTTCTCGTTCCTTCATTTATACACAGAGTGTATCTACTGTTCAGAACACATCCTCTTTTATGTGCTTTGAAATTATTCCTTCATTATTCTGCCTAATTCTACTCTATCCTTCCCAGAAAAGAAGCCTTTCTAGATCCCCTCAAGCATTATTATTCTCTAGCACCTGCCTCCAATGTCCCATATCATGTGTGTGGGCCTTCGTTATAACACTTGTCTATCATTTTACATAGACATCCACACCCCACATGTACTCACCAAGACATCAAGTTCTTTGAGAGTAGAGATTCTTTCTTGCTCATCTTTGTATTTTCAGTGCTTATCTGAGTGTGGCACATTAAGTTAATAATGTTTCTTATAAATGAACGACTATTTCAGTTAATGACTTAAGAATGCTATTTACTGGGAGTTCTGTTATTCTTGAAATTTCATGGAGAGCCTTTGGGAGAAGTTCTTAGAACATAGACCTATTTTACTATGGAAGAACGGGATATATAAAGAAGACATAAGAATAGTTGGAAGGATTGCTACTAGTAGATGCAAGAACAGCAAGACAGAATCTTCATAGAACTTGAGTTTTTCAAGAAGTATATGCAAGGCGGCATTGAGAAAAGGGGTATTATGGCCCATGACGCTAAGAACATTGGCCCCGCAATCAATTAAATCCTTTGTTTAAACTGTGGCTTTGCCCTTACTAGCAAAGCTGTTTTCTTTTCCTATAAAACCAACCCTCTAAAGTTTGGGGCCTGTCTTAGTTCGATTGACAGCTGTAACAAAATACCACAGATTGGGTGGCTTATAAACAATAGAAATTTATTTCTCCTAGTTCTAGAGACTGAAAGTCCAAGATCAGGGTGCCAGCATGTTTGTTGAGGGCCCTCTCCTGGTATCAGACTTCTCATTATATCCTCACATGGCAGAAAAGGCTAGGGAGCTCTGTGGGACCTCTTTTACTAATCCCAATACATGAGGATTTCACCCTCATAACTTCCTTAAAGGAATAATTAATGCAGTGAACTTCATCAGGAGGTGGTGGCAAAATCAGATACGGGATTATTTTCCAAAGGCACCATGTTCTAACACCATCATACTGGTCATTAGGATTCCAAGTGTGAATTTGGGTGTAGAGAGGAGACACAAACATTCAGTCCATAGCTGAGGATGATTAATAAGTTACATATCATATGAAGTGCTTGTCAAAGTGACTGGCACATGCTAAGTGCTAACTTCTAGCTTTTTATTATTATTCCTCATGTATGATTTTACCTTCCATCCTATTTCTGCTCTTGGATTTTCAAACGTGCATATTTGAGGCTTAAATTAATATGTGTATCCATGACCACTCAATTAAAAATATATTCTAAAATATTTTGAATAATGAAAGCCTTTACATTTCAGTAATGTATTAACATTCTCTTACCTATTACATTGGTAGAGATATGAACAGGAACGATAGACTAGACCAAAACTGTACTGGTCTATAATGGTTTTTGTAACTGTGGGTGCACTTTGCTCTGTCTTTGTTATCTGGAAAATAGAGACAGAAAATCCAAACCTAACTACAGGTAGATTGTAAGAAGCAGCAAATAAGAAAAAATGATAATGAGGCACTTGATCCTCTTTAAAGTGTTGCAAGGTGTTCTTTTCACAAAAGAAATAGCAAGAAACAATCAATAAACTAAGGGCATAATTCACTGGATTTAAAAAGAGCCCTAAGTATGGTCTAAGGCAACTGCAAATTGAAGCTTTAGCGTTACCCCTTTGTGCATATTGCCCCATGCCTTGAATGAATAATTAATGAAGTGACCTCAATCAGGAGGTGGTGGCAGAAGCAGATATAATATCAAGTACCAACTCTATTTTTGTCTAATTTGGTGACCCTGGATATTTACACCATAAGTTCATCATTAATTGGGGATAATCAACCTTCTTTCAATTACCTCACAGTTGTTTTAAGGATTAGTAGTAATAGAAGTAGAATTTTACATATCTGTCTTGGTAGAGAAAGCAATGACGGAAAACCCAGACAAAAGTAGGATGAGATAAAGGGTCGTGAAGAGCGAACAGAAACCTCCTTGGGAAGTTTCAGTGAGAGGGACTGCAATGGAAGATGGTAAAGATAAGCAACTGTCGGCAGCTTAGTTACATGGTGCTGGGCTTAATCACTAAATAACAGACGTTTGTAAATGTTTATGAGGTGACCTAGAAGCTAAAGGAAGGCTCGGTCTGCCGATCAAGTCACAATGCTGGTGTCATGGTAGAGGTGGCACGTCGCCGTGGAAAAAACAGGGCTTGAAGGCAGGCGGGCATGGGGAGCAATCCTGCTTTGGTGAATTACTATTAGCTGTCTGTCCTTGCTGTCATTGTTTGTTCTTGTTTCAACAACCTTTTATGTAAATTGGGGATAATAATATTCATCTTATGGGAGTCTGTAGAATCAAAGGAGATAATGCATGTAGAGAGCTTATCTTACAGTGAGCGCTCTCTACAGCTACCTGTTAATCCTTTGCAAGTGGGTAATCTCACTGCACTGCCCTTTTCCTCGCTGATTATATTTCTTACTGGGAATTGCCAAGCTTCTTTAGCAGAGCTCATCATTTTATGTTATCAGCAGTCACGTATTCCTGCCTATTTGGCCACATAAAAGGAGATACGTTGAATGTCTGAGGAATGGTATTTCAGATTAAGTTCCTCAAATTAGTGGAGTAGTATACTATAAATCTACTGACCTAATTCCTGACCATGTAGACTTCATCATTATCATTGCTTGTATCTTTCACCATTTTTCAGTTATTATCTATAATTAGTAAAGTAGATTAAAGATAATAGAATAAAGGGATCTCCATCACTCTTTTCTCTCAAACTGGCCACTTTGAACCTGAAAACTTTGCTTTTTTTACATGTTCCTGGCAGAATACATGTGGGCTTACTTTAATTGGAACGTATTCATGATCACGTTAGGAATACCATTTAAAAAATCATCCTTTAACTTAGATGGCAAAATTTTTTTCAACTTGTATAACTTGTAAATATACTCATATTTTCAAATTGAGATTCATGTGATAATCACGTGTCTTTAAAAAAAAAGAATCTACATTCTATACTATTTGCATCCTTAAAATCCTTGCATAAAAATTTAATTTCGATTTAAGTTAAATTTATGAAGGAAGATTAATGCAAAATGCTTAGTATACATACAGCTATATACTTGGGAGAAAACTGGACTTTCCTCTTCATAAAGTAAGCACTTGGTTTTCTGACTGCTAAGTATCTGTACTTCTGTCTTGTGCTAAAGCATCCCTATTGCCATTTTCCTTTTGAGGAATTACTCTTTGTAAAGACAGAGAGGAGGAGGAGGAGGAGGGGAAGAGGGAGAGGAAGGGAGAGGAGGGGGGAGGGAGGTGGGGGAGGGGAGGACGAGGGAGTCATTAAGTGTAGTGGTAGTGTTGATTGACACTACCTTCCTGCCTTCCAAAAGCATAGACATGAACATATGGCTTAAAGCAAACCAATTGGATTATGTCTCCTGTGATTATGAAACATGAATAAAATAATGTCAATATGGAAAAAAACAATTGGAGCGGATTCACCTAACTGCCCAAGTTTGGTAATCCAGTGGCTCAATTATGTCACTAAGGACCCAGAATCTTTCTGCTGTACCTCAATATTCACAGGGTGTAGACTCATCGTTTTGGCCACCTCCTCCCATGGTCCCAAGGTGGCTGCTAGTTCCAGGTCCCACAAGATAATGTGATTCTGTACAGTGGCAGTTTGATCAGGACTCACCTGGACAGCTCATTTCTGCAGCAATGATGCCAGCTAAGCTTGGTCATTTGGTTAAAAAAAATAAATACACACTAAATATAATTATATTGCTCTAAGTTTTGAAATATTCTGATTTATTATTTCACAAATCTGTGAAAATATCCTAAATAGACTATTCCACTGATTTGCAATCATGCCTTTTGAAATTGTATTTACTGCCAGAGAATAGATTCGGTGACTTTTTTGGTAGCAGTTTTGGAAGGAAGAGAAAAACATCTTTTCTCCATTACTCAGAAACCCCTTACTCTATCCTATTTTATGTTATAAAATCCCCTCCAGCTATAGCAGCTAGAGCTAAAATTGTCTGTTTGATGCTGTACTGGGATTTTGCTTTTTTATTCTCCTGTGCCCACATGCATCTAAGATATGGGGATCTTCATTAAGTGTTTATTAAATTAATAATCAAAAATAGCTTAAATAATGAAAAGCAATTACTATGATATGAGCACAATAGACTATGTTCATACCATACGCATAAACAGAACAACATGGACATGATTCCATCCAAAGAAAATGTATAGTTGAGACTTAGAAAAATGAAGGACAGCAAAATATGAGCTATGTATTCAAAGTACCACTGTCTTGGGATTCATAAGATTTGGCTCTGAGAATTTCAAGAATCACTCAGACACATATTCCTGACAGTGAACGATTGACATTTATTTTTATATTTTTTTGTTCGTTATAAAATTCATTCAATCAATACTATCCTTGGTAAAAATATAGAAGTAGAAATTATTTTTACTCTTGTTGTACAATCTAGTAAGAAGTATATCAAATTTATAAACTTGTAGGATTAGAAGGACCTAATTTATTTTCAGTCGAACTTGTTTATTTTATAAATGAAAAAAATGAAGTATGGAGAGATTCAACTAATCCATACTATTTTAATAGCATCTATTAATCACTTATTCTGTATTGTCTGAAATCATTTACACACCTTATCTTAGTTAATGCTCTCAACAATTCTATTGAATATGAGTCCCAACTTATGAGTCCGGTAACTGAAATTCAGCAAGGTTAAGGTCCAAGGTCACACAGCAGTGCTTCTCGGCAACGAGGCCCAGCTCTGTTAACTCCCAGCCTAGTGCTCACTCCCCAGCACTAGCAGCTAGTGCCTGGACCTCTGAAACAAACTAAATGGAAAATCTGGAGCCCAGGAATTGAGCAGAGAGGTTTAGGTGGCCATTATGTAAAGACTTTAATGTAAGATTATATGCTTTTATTAAGATCATCATGCCCTATTAATTTAACATCTTTCAATAATTTGCTAAGTGCTTACAAATGTAAATATAAATAGAAAGACAGAAAATCATAAAACTTAACTGATGAAATAAGCTATTTTAAGCGAGGCCATTAAATTTTCGTTACTAACTAGAACGAAAAACAGCTGACATTCCTAATGTAGCATGACCAGGTTTCAGGTGGGGATGGGGAATATCACAATTAATAACTCCAGAGATATCAGTTTCTTTTTCTATCAAAATGACGTTGAGAGCACAGACTATGGAGGCACAGCCAGAGTGTCCTTATGAGGTCATGTGAGACTGGCCAGGCTCTCGCAAAAGAGCCAGACCTGCATGGACAAGGTGCCCACGGATTCTGGTCAGGGCAGTGAGTTCCGCGGGAGGCCTGACTGGCGTTCCACCTCCAAGCTCAGACTGTTCACTAATTCACTTATGCACGCATGCTTGCCATCTGCGACAACATGGATGGACCTAGAGGGTATTATGCTAAGTGAAAGTTAGAGAAGACAAATACTGTATGATTTCACTTATATGTGGAATCTAAAAAAACAAAACAAATGAAGAAACAAAACAAAACAGACACAAACTCACAGATACAGAGAACGCACTGATGGTCGTCAGGGGCGAAGCGGGTGGGAGGTTAGGTGGGGAAGAGGAAGTACAAACTTCAGGTTATAAAATAAGTCACAGGGATGTAATGTACAACATAGAGAATAAAGTCAATAATATCTAGTAACTATGTACAGTGACAGATGGTTACTCGACTTATTGTGGTGACCACTTTGCAAAGTATATAAATGTTGAATCACTATGTTGTACACCTGAAACTCATATAACATTATATGTCGACTAGAATTAAAAATAAATTTTAGAAAAGATCTCCTTTCAAAGCAGCAGAGTTAAAATGTGGTGGGTACCCTAATTAGTGTAGATTAGACTAACTTTGGCTTCTCCTCTTTTCTAGAAGTAGAAGCTTCATTTTTCTACATCATTGTATGTAATTAGTTTCTTATCCAGACATGTTTTATTTTTGTTCAGTAGTCTCTCATTTATCTGCCTTTCCCAGGACAATATTTTCTAGTATCTTAATAAGGACAATGTAATGACTATGCTCTGCTTATTGGGCATGAGCTTTAGAAATAATGTCATTTCTGAACACTTAAAACGTTTCACAGTTAAGAAGGCATTGAAGTTCAAGGTCTTATTTTTTTTTTTTAAATATTTTCTTAATCATAACATTGCCATATGAGCTAGCAACCCAAGATGTCTTTTTCTTCTAATTTAGGACTCAAAGACATTAATTTATTCCTATTTCTTCCTGACCTTGGAATAATTCAAAATGCAAAAGGCTATTTGACTAACATTATATAAAACTACTATGTATGAGTGTATGCATGTGTGTGTATCTATCTATATAAAATACTAAGTATGGTACAGCATAATATACATAAGATACAGCAAACTATGTTTATATCTAGATATATATTCATGTAAAGTAGTTTATATGATGGTTGTCAAACAGTCATTTTACATATTATGTCAGTCATAAGATAATATATCTACAGCTTCTATACTGTATGTAATATAGCATCTATATCTAGGCTATATACTATATTTATATATAATCAATTTTTTAATTATTAGTAAAATGTAATTTGAGGAATAAAAAGTCACAATTTAAAAAATAAACCAATACATGTAAGAATTCTGTTTTCGATGTAGACCAGAAGACGATTAATAGTGAAAAAGCATAATTATTTTCTTTTTGAGAAATAAAGAGAATTGAATCAACCCTTTCAAAATTCTGCTCGGCAGACATTTACCGAGAATATACTCTGAATTTCCTTCTCAAGTACCTCACAGAGGTTGCAGAGGTCTGTCTGTAGCCCCTCAAGCAGCCTGAGTAGAATAGACTCTCACTATGGGAAAAATCCTGTCTGCCAGTCCTAAAGTCACTTCCTGTCTCTAAGACCCTACCTAGTTCTAGGCCTATTTTCAAGGGAGGGTCCTGTCGCCAGGCATTGTCTTCCTATTGTAAGAGATCTTTTCTAATTTGTAGAGGATCCTAACTATGCAGCCCAGGCAAAACATCATGCATATCCAGATGCTCTGAGAGATGAGCTGGAGTCTGAGTTAAGTCTAGCCGTCCTCCACAGTGGGCTCAGGACTTTACTCTGACATCCTTGGACTCCTGTTCTGTCCAGGTTCACAGTCAGCTTGGGCTTATTTTATACAAAAGGCTTAGTATTAACCTTGGTAATTCTTGGCACATACAGCTTGAAGCGGTTGTGTGATTAACATGATAAGTGGCTAATGCCTTCTACCTGGCACACTCAGTTCAAATTCTCTATGGTTGCTTGGTTACTTCTATTTGGTTTTTAGAATGGCGCCAGACTCTCTGTGCTATTTAATAAAAATGTATTGATGATGACCGTAACTACCATCACTACTAAGGGATGTTGATTAGTCGTTAGGCTTTTGGATTCAATTTAATGAAAGTAACATTTAGCCAGGGTCATCTATAAAGTAATACATGGAGCACATGCCATCTTGTAAGATCTTTGAGTTTGGCCAAAGAAAGATAAGTTATAATCCTTTTTCCTGAATATTGCAGTATTCCTTTAGAAATATTTTATTTCTGCAGCCTCTAGTTTCTGACCTTATCTTACTTAACTCCACTTTAAACAGAGTGTTTTTTTTCTACATGTTCCCCCATTGAAATATAAACTTTTTAACTTGGTCTTTTCAATTGCTCTGTCCTTGTCCAGTTCAGAACTCTCTAACACACACACACACACACACACACACACACACACACACACACACACACGCATGCACACACACACATACACACAGCATCAAAGCTCTTCAACTTCATTATATTCCTTCTCCTAAATGTGTCATCAATTTTCATAGTCGACCTATCTTTATCATGTACAAGTGTGGAATCTGTCAGTTACTCTACAGAACAGCCTCAAAACTTCATTAGCATGCAATGATAAGCATTTATTTTTCCCTCATGAGGTCATGGGTTGGCAGAAGTGACTGAACTTCAGGCCGCAATCACTGGAGCTCATTATTTTCTCGTGTCTCTCATTCTGGCCCTGGGACAATCAGGCTAGCTGGCATTTTTTTCATAGCAATGGGAAAAGTACAAGGGAGCAAGCCCCCAGTGCATGCTCATTCCAAGCCTCTGCTTGTATAATGACTGCAAACAACACATTGCCCAAAGTAAGTCACATGGCCAAGTCAAAGTTGAAGAGATGGGACGTTCACTGATATTTGTGGAAAAGAATTGCAAAGGTACAAGGCAAAGGGTGGATTCAAGGAGGAGTGAAGAATGTGGTCCAATAACTCAGTCTACCGCAAGTGATGAAACAATGCACGCTTCCTCATGTGCCCAGCCTGCATCTGGTGTCCTCTGCTACCTCCTAGTACTTAGAATTGCTGTTATAAACCAAAAGGAGATCAGAGAATATAGCCAGGGCAGAATGTGTACACATATCACATGCGACTCACGAGGAAGGAATTATGGCTTTCTCTGACTAAACTAACGATACAGTAAAGTGGAAGGGAAATACTGCACTTAATTTGGGGAAAAAAGTTAGGAATGGGCATAACAGTAACCTACTAAAAAATGTGAGTTTTTTTTAATGTTGCTAATTAATACCAATGAATAAATGCCATGGATTTTCTTTTACTTTAAACTAGATTATAATTGCAAAATTGTGAAGAATAAGTCATTTCTGCTCTATCCTTCATTATCTCCAAATCCCCCAGTGTTGTAATAAGTACAATATTGAGAATATTGAATACCTTTAACGCGATTTAGAATGGCTGCATTTTAATCATCCTAAATATACTAAGACTGGCCAGAGCGCAGAGCTCTCCTGCATTGCTGGTGGGAATACAAAATGGTTCAGTCACTTTGGAAAACTGTCTGTGGTTTCTTATGAAGCAACACATACAATCCCACTCCTAGGAATCCTCCACTCTCTTTTTTCTGAGATGCAACAATGGTTTTTGTCCCTTTGGGGCTTCTCTTTGGGGATGCCATGTTTGTTTTGCTCTCTTTTATTTGCTTTTCACTTTCTCCCCAAATTACAAAGCTTTCTGTTTACTCATGTGCTTTTCTGTCTTCCTCATTTCTCATGGTTTCGAAGCTGCTGATTTCAAAGCTACCATTGTAGCTCTTCTTTAGGAGTCGAACTGTATTCTAAGCTCTCTGTGATGTCTAGTCATTATGTAAAATGTGTCTTATTGCTATTGTGTGTAGTACTTGCCATCAACTAGTCCAAAAGCCTGTGACCCTTACAGATAGTCTTATTATGATCATGGTACTTAATTCTTTTCTGACCCTAAGATACTTATTTATGAACACTTATTTGTAAGGCGAAGTATAGAAATTTCTATAGCAAACATAAGCTGCCAATTTCCACTCTTTGATATCCAAGGATGTATGTATAATACAATTATCTGCTTAAGGAAACACATTTAATATTTCCTCAAGATATAAATATGTTAAATGGTCAGTCACGTCTGAGGTACATCATTTCTCACAGTGGATGCATTTTACATGCCATTCAACTTAATTAGATATGATGTTTAAGTTAAAGACGGTTAACGTTGTTCCAAGTTGCTGAGTTTGTGGTTCAGCTGCCACATGGCTCTGCCTGCAGCCCCCCACATCAGAAGCCATGACAGGGTCACCCATCTCCGCTCACTTCCTCTGTCTTCCTCCTGTTTTTGATATCTTTGCTCACCACTGCCTTCTTACACGTCAGTAACTCTTCATTCTAGTGACTAAAAAGGGAAAATGAAATTCACAATAATCAACCATAGAAAACCTCCTCATGGTGCCCCTTGCTCTCAGTCTCTTTTCCATCTCTTTTCTTTGATCACGGTCAAAATTCGCAAATACGAAGGCTTCGGTTCTTCCCTGCATCTCCATCCCTCGGTACTCTGAACACTTGCTCCTGAGCTCACCGGCCTCTGATACCTGAATGATGCTGCACTTCCACAGTCACCAACAAATCTCTACTTGCAAAATCCAGGTGCCTCTTCCTGGGTCTCGCCCTCCTGTGACTTCTCGCGGTGTTTGATATTGCTGACCACTCGTTCCTTCTTGACAAGCTGCCTCTTGGCCTCTTTTTAATTTCCTTATTCTCCTTCTGCTATTCAGCCTCCTCTATGACTTCTCTTCCTTCACCTGCCTTTAGGTGTAACTTTCTCAAGGTCACATCCTTGGTCTTCTCACATGCTCACCCTTTTGATTACAGCCATCACCGGAGTTTCAACCTTCAGATAATTTCAACTTGGTATTTCCAGCCTGATTCTTCTCTTAGACACCACTTCTGCATTTGCAATCTTTGCCTGGATGGGAATGTTGCACTTATCCCTAAATTCAACAATGTTCGGAATGAAAGCGGACAATAAAGAAAGTGCACAGAACGTGGCCTTTGAACTCAAGCCAACCTGGCTTAAAATTTTGCCTTGGCCACTTATTGACTGTGTGCCTATGGCAAAGATGCCTAAATTGTATAGACAGCTATAATGTGGGTAAACCACTCAACTTTAGAGAACAGCAATAATGCCTTTACGTTTTCCCTCAGATTGCTGCAGTGGTGCCCAGTAGCCTGAGGTACACTGACTGACCTTCTTCACCTAGCATTCACAGCCCTCCTCGGTCTGACTCTCAGCCTGTCTTTTCAGTCTCGTGTCCTCCTACTACTCTTTACGAACTCTCTCCTCTAGCCAGATTGGATAACTAACTGTCCTCCAAAGAAACTCAGCACAGCGTGTTCAATACAGTTCCTCACTTTGCAGATCCACAGAAGCAACGGCTTCCCCTGGAATTGGCACTGGCCCTCCTACCTCTTCAGTGCTGGTCATGCCCGAATTGTCAGAGCAACTGGTTGGCGACCACTCTAGTCCTCCAAACGTACATTTGAGATCTCATTTTCCACCATTATTTAAGATTTAATTCTTATAGTTAACTTATTCCCCATAATACATAGTTGTTGTGCTTCCCGATTGAGCCCAGATTGATACAGAAACTGGTACTTGGAAATAAGATGTTACTGCAACAGCAACAACAAAAAAAAACATGGCAATGGCTTTGGGACATCGGCAGTGACAAAGAGAACAGAAGACTTGAAGAGCATTGAGGAAATTGCTGCCATAGGCTCAGAAAGCAGTCGTGGAGCAATCACCTAGCCTTCCACCTGCAGTAAAATGAAAAATACAAAATGAATTTGTGGCTCTGCTGAAGAGATTTCCAAGCAGAGTATTCGAAGTGTCAGTCGGCTTCTTACAGTGGCATATTATAAGGTGTTACAACAGAGGGATGAGAAATATAAGAAGGCATTTTAAGCACAATTTATAGACTATATTTCTAACAGAATTTCTTGGTTTGGAAATTGAATTTTTTTTGCTATCAACCTCTCCTTCCAACAAAAGATCCTCAAACTAAGAAATGTCTTCAAGGTAAAGACCCAATCGAAAATGTTGAAAGAAATAACGTGGCCTCTGAGTCAAGATCAAATCAAGGGTAAGGCTGTAAGATCCTTTGTTAAAACCTCATAATGTTAAAAAAATGTGTTTCATAGATCATCTCAGCCAGTGGTGTGTTGATGCTGGGTCATACTAGCTTGTGAGAGCTGACTTGTGCATCTCGTCCCAACTAGCATTCCATGACTTCATGATAGTACCTTTAAATCAGCCATGTTAGGAGTCTTTACAGCACAGAAATGGGTAAAACTAAATCAGTCTCCTCTCCACCCCTGCAAAGAACTGCTTATTAAACAGTTAACTTTATACTATTACTCTTAGAGATAATAAGAGCGTTAGAGTATCTTCCTACGACACTCTGATTCTCAGTCCATAATAGAGAAGAGGCTGTCTTGAAGAAACTTTTTTTGGAAAAAATTTTTTTTATTTTAAGATAATTGTAATTCATATAATGTTGTAAGAACAGGGAGACATCCTGCATTCCCTTTAGACAATTTTCCCAATGATAACTGTATCTTGCGAAACTGTGCTAGAATATTACAATCAGGGCACTGCCATTGCTTCAGTCAAGACACAGAACAGTTCCATCACCATGGGATTCTTCGTATTGTCCTTTTGTAGCCACATCGACTTCATTTCCCCTATTTCTCATGACCCTTTCTATAACCCCTGACAACTACTAATCCTCCATTTCTAAAATTTTATGATTTAATGATTGTTATATAAGTGGAATTATACAGTAGGAAACCTTTGAATATTAGATTTTTTCACTAAGCATAATTCACTAGCATTTTATCGAAGTTTTTGCATTTATCAGTGGTTTGTTCCTTTTCATCATCAAGTAATATTCCACAACATGGATATACCCGTTTGGTTAACCATTTACCCATTGAAGGACATTTTGGGTTGTTTGAGGCTATACCAAATAAAGTTGCTATGAATTTTTGTGTGAACCTTTTGAGTTGTATGATAGTTGTGTATTTAGCTTTATAGAAAGTGTCAAATTGCTTTTCAGAGTAGCTATATCATTTTATATTATCAACAACAAAATATAATTGATCCAGTTCCTTTGCATTTTTGACAGCATTTTTTGTTTTCACTATTTTTTATTTTAGCTATTCTGATGGATTTAAGGTGAAATTTCATTGCAGCTTTAATCTGCATTCCCTAATGGCTAATTATGTTGAAAATATTTTCATGCGCGCATTTGCCATATATGTAGCCTTTCTAGTAAAATGTTCATTCATGTCTTTTGCTCATTTTATAATTAGATTATGTGGTTACTTTTTACTGCTTAGTTTTGAGAGTTCTTTATGAATTCTAGATATTAGTTCTCTGAAAGATATGTAGTTTTCAAATATTTTCATCTAGTCTGCATCTTGTCTTCATTTTCTCTGTCTTTCACAGAGTTTTTTTTTGTTTAATTTTGACAAAATCTACTTTATCAACTTTTTCTTTTATTAATTGTGCTTTTGGTGTCAAGTCTCAGAACTTTCTGCCTCGCATTAGATCTCAAACATTTTCTCCTGTGTCCTTTTCTAAAATATTTATAGTTTTACATCCTTTAAGTCTATAATGTATTTTGAGTTAATTTTTGCATAACGTATATGACTCTTTTAATTAAAAAGGTTTGATCCTCAGTTTCTAAAAAAAAATTTAATGGAGATTTACCTAATTAGACTAAAAAGAATATAGAAAGTTCAATATAAGAAGAGGCTTCTGAACTCCTACATTTTTAAGAGCAGGAAGTACACTGATGTTATTGCTTAATTATAAATATTGCCTATTTTTTAATGAAAATGAATGATGAGTGTGAAAATGAACCAGCACCCTAGGGGGAAGATTCAAGAACTGGGGAATTCTAATTCTAGGGACTAGAACTCAGCCCTAATAATGCAGTAGCCCCTGTCCCTGCGTTAGGAGCTTTAGAAACATTTTTGTGTGTGTGTGTGGGATTGCACTAGAGTTAATATGAACCAGTCATTGGCCACCACATGGAAGATGACAGGATGAGTGACCATCTTAGACTTTCTTCTAGTCTCAGATGATTTCTCGGCTCTAAGCAAGAAGGATGTTACCTTATAATACATGAAGAACTATACAGCTGAGCCTGTGTAACTCATAAAATCATGAGAAATTATAATGATGCTGTTTTAAAAGTCTATATTATGTAGTGGTTTTACAACAATAGATCATTTAAACAAAGCTATTATTTAACTGTACACTTTAATCTTTTCAATCTCATCCATTATTCTGAAACTCCACAATTACACTTGTTTAGTTTTTGTGTCTAGAAAGATGGCACTTTTCAGCAATACTATGGGCTTAGATCTTAAACTGAAAAAGTATGTCAGAGTTGTTTCTACAAGAAAATTTTCTTTACTTTTCAGTGAAGAGCCATGAGTTCAGTCATAATTTTTGTATTTGAGCTGCTGCTTCAGTTACAAATGTGGTCCTTACCTGTGGAGTCTATTTTTGTAAACACATATATAAAATTAGTTAATTCTTAGTTGTAACCTTATCCTAACTTTCTTTTCCTCACTGGGAAAACTTTTATTTATCATCATTTTTATTTTCACTTTTTCACTTAGTACATTACCAGCAATTATAGAAATAAGTAAAAAATTTTAAAGCTATGGCAGCAAAGTGTATAAAATATCATTATGAAAATGACTTCATCACATCATTGAGTCCTGCTGGCATCATTAAAGCCATAATGGAAAAATACAAAATATTAAATGAAACTGATTTGGATAGCATATCTTCTTTTCAACACAATTAGTGGAGAAAAATAATGTTTTCTTGATGACGCATTGGTACACATGGACAAAAACAATGCTGTTTAGCCTTGTATAAATAATTATAATGCATTATGACAAATAGATGCCTCATATCTTCCTAAGAGAAAAAAAGTAAGTAATTTATTTTAACCAATTATAATGCAGATTTCTTTCATACTTCTACAAAATTACCTTCGATCGCATCAGCTCACATAGCATCAAACTTATCAGAGAGAGAAAATGAGAATATTTACATTTAAAGTGAATTATCTTTAGTGCATCTGTGGCTAGAAGATTTGGCGTACATTCATTTGAATTTCTTTATTCTGTGTATTTAAGATACTCCTTTTTCTCTATTAGAATATAGCTAAAGGTACACATAGTTTGTTCCAGAGATCTCTCAAATAATTTATTTTTATAGTGACGAAGGGTAAAGCCAAGTCTATTCAATCAGGCTAATACATTACATTCTGTCTCATAGCTTCACCAGTATTAGAAGATTAAATTGTTTTCATAGAATTTGTATTAAAATATGAACTCTTGGAGGGCAAATGTTTGTGTATCTTATATACCTAAGCTCCAAATAGGAATTTCATAAAAATTTAATTAATTAAAATGATTAGTATTGATGACTGGTAAATTTTGATCCATCATGAATTAGAACAGGGTGATTTTTATTTATTCACAAATATCTTAATCAAATAAATTAAGGTAAAACAGAAACAGGAGTTCTGGCAGCATTAGTTGATATCATTTGTGTTTCTTTTACTCTAACTAATTTATTAATTGTATTGTTTGACTAATTTTTCTCTGATAATTATTTATTGACAATGCTACCAACCCCTGTTCTCTGAGATAGTCTGTCTTGTGTGTGAACTGAGCCTTGTGCCCCAGAAAGATGAAATGATTAAGAAATCTCTCTACTCCTTTATGTTCCTGGAAACAACAAACCACAGAGAACTACCTTACCCTTTTTTATTTAGAGATAAGACCCACCTCCATTCACCCCCTGAGACCCCATAAAACTCACTGGCCATCCCTCACCATGACTGGCTCATTTCATTTCCTCCATAAGACCCCAAATTTTCCGTCTTCTTTGAAACATTCTGCATTAATGAATATTTTTCCTGCTGTAATAGCCTGAATAAAATCATGCTCTTAATTGTAAAATGAATTCTATCTTTCACATGCAAGATGTCTGGGAATTGAAGTACATGATTAGGATAAAATAAACAAGATAAGTAAATAAAAACATTAAATACTTTAGCAACAAATAGAATTCTATTTTAAATTGTACACACATACAATGCAGGTATTCAATAAGAGAGAGAGAAAAGTGAAATTCAACAAGTTACTGATTAAAATAGCCTCTATAGTAGATTACTTTCTCTCCTATGTTTTTAGATAGTTCATTATTAGAATAAGGACAAGTATGTTTACAGTCATTTCAATAATAACCAGTTATTTAAATGTAGAGAAATAATAGTCTAACTGTACTTTAAACTACTTTAGGCAGTGTATTCCTATTGCTGCTGTAACAAATTAACACAAAATTAGTAACTTAAAACACACAAATTTACTATCTAGCAGTCCGAGGCAGCAAAGTCTAAAATGGTTCTCATTGCACTAAAATCAAGGAGTCGCCATGGGTGTTTTCCTCCTGGAAACTTTAAGGATAATCTGTTTTCTTCCCTTTCCAACTTCTAAAAAGTGTCCACATTCCTTGGCTTATGGCCCCCTTTCGCCATTTTCAGAGCAAACAACAGTGGGTTGAATCTTCACATCACATCACTCTGACCTCCTCTTCCACTTCCTCCTTCCACTTTAAATGGCTCTTGTGACTGCATTGGGCACAACTGTATAATCAAAGATATTATTCCCATCTAAGTAGCCACCTTAATTCCCCTTTGTCATATAACATAACAGATTCACGGGTTTGGGGGATTAGCACTTGAACATCTTCAAGTAGCTATTATTCTGCCTGCAGCTAATAATACAGTCATATTTTACCCTAAGTAGAAATAATTTCTTCTGGCGAGAACAGTCCTAGGAAAAGGTGAGGTGCTATGGGTGAGGTTTCTCTGCTCTCATCTGAGACCTTTTGCTCTTTTGCTGAGGTTTACTCCTGTCCCAACTAGGCCTCTGGCCCAGCCACACACTGTTTATTTCATTATTCCTCTGCATAACCCTGCTCTAAGAAAAGGATCTAATGAATTCAGTCCTAGTACACGTGTATGCAGCCTGTGGTCTAATTCATTACAGATCTCCCCTCCCCAGTTTTTATAATTTAACAGATGTTAGCAGATCTCATTTCAGAGATAAATGTGTAGATGTAGAAAGCATTCTGTTGGTGGAGGTGCTTCTTAGAGCTCTAAGACAGTGCTATATGCAAAGCCTAGCCATGTAAATGAGAACACTAGCATTGTGCTTTTGTTAAAGTTCTATCAGAAAAGAGACATTTCAATTTTGGAGCTCAGTAAAAGCATATGTAAAAGATTGCCCTAGCTGCTTACCTTAATCTGAGGTCTCCATATGGCGCACGCAGGCACGCGCGTGCACGCACACACACACCACACACACACAAACCAAGATAAAACAAAAACTCTTTAAACGTGCATTGGCCATGAAGTAAATGCTCTTTATATAGGTCTTTTTAAAATCAGGTCACCTAGAAAGAAAATAAAAATTATTAATACCAGGAACAAAAGAGAGGGCATCACTAACATCCTAAATACCAAAAGAACAATGAAGAAATATTATGAACTAAATTTTATTTTATTAAATTCAACAACTTAAATGAAGTAAATACATTTTAGAAAGATGCAAATTTTCAAACTTGGAAAAATTTGAATAGCCAAATATCTATTAAATAATCAATTCATAATTATAAATATTCCAATACAAAAAATTTCAGACCAGAGATGTTTCTTGGTGAATATTCCCAAGGAAAAAAAAACAATTATACACAAAACTTTTCAAAAAATAAAAAATCTTTTTTCTACTCATTTTAAGAGAGCAGCATTATCCTGATATCAAAGCATTAAGACATTATAAGTAAATAAAACTGTAGACAGTATCTCTCAAGAACATAGATGCAAAATTCCATAACAAAATGTTAGCAAATCATAGCTATTTATTTTATATATAATAATAACTTGTGACTTTTTCAACAAATGGTCAGGGAACAAGTGGATATCCACATACGTAATAATGAAATTGGACCCTTATTTTACAACATACACAAAAATTAACTTAAAATATATTAAATACATAAATATAACTATAAAACTCTTAAAAGAAGCATAGGATTAAATCTGCATGGCATCAGGTTTGGCAATAAATTCTTGGATGTGACACCAAAGCCTGAACAATAAAATAAAAAAGATAGATGAATTACATTTCATCAAAATTTATAACTTTTATGCTTCAAAGAACACTAACAAGAAAGTGAAAAAATAGGAGAAAATATTTGCAAATCATATATCTGATGAGGGATTTGTATCTTGAATATATAAAAACTCTTACAAATGAAAATGCAACTCAGAATTACAATGAGATAGCAACATCACAACCACTAGGATGGTTATAATGAAAAAGAAATCATTGCAAATTATGGTGAGGATGTGAAGAAATTAGAACTATTATACCTAGTTGGTCAGAATGTTAAATAGTACCGCCACTTTGAAAAACAGTCTGGCAGTTTTTCAAATTGCAAACATAGAATTAAATATGACCCAGCAATTCCACTCCTAGGAATATATTCAAGAGCAGTGAAAACATATGCCCACACAAAAACTGATGCATAAATATTTATAGCAATATTATTCATGATAGCCAAAAGGTGGAACAATCCAGATGTCCATCAACTGATTAATGGATAAACAAAATGTGGTATATGCATACAGTGGAACATTATTTGTTTATATGGATGAACCCTGAAAACATTATGCCTGGTCAAAGAAGCCAGTAATAAAACACAACAAATTTATGATTTACTTATACAAACTATTCAGAACAGGCAAATCTATATAGACAAAAAGTAGATTAGTGGTTGCTTAGGTATGGTGAGGATGGAAGGATGGGAAGGTAAACCCAAAGGGTATAAGATTTCTTATTGTGGTGATAATAATGCTATAAAAATGACTATGGTGATGGTTGCACAACTCTGAATTTAAGCTGTATACTTCAGATGGGTGAATTATATCTTAATGAAGCTGGTCTGCATAATATCCCAGCTGCTCTCTGAGGGTCCAGCTTATAATCAGCCTGTATGTTAGAGCTGACTGGATTCTGCCTGAAGTCCAAAAGAGCCAGTAGGCTTTTCCCTTGCCCTCTCCCTCTGGCTTGCTCCAACAATATAACCAAGCCTCCAGCTTCTCCCTAAGAGGAGTTTATGTATACATCCAGTTGCCTTCTGAGTGACTGGCACCTAAATCATCTAGCTCTGGATGCTAATGGGTCTCAGTATTCATGTGTCCTCAGGCCATGCAAAAGAAAGAAGCAGTTCGGTTTCAGTGTAAAAGCGCTCCTGGCAACAGTACTCTCTGGCTCAATGCAGAGTGAGTAGGTAAAAATACCCAGCTCTCCTTTTCTCTCTGATAGGGGCTCTACTGCATATATATCTAAAGTCCTGACTTTCCCAGCTGCTGCCTGAAGATTGGACTTCAAATTGGCCTGCACTAGGGAGCTCAAAGGGCATGCAATTAGTAATTTTTTAGGACCCAGAACAGGAGTCTGGATGTTTTCTGTGCTGCTGAGACACTAATGGGTCTTGGCACCCTCCCAATTACTGGGAGTCACTATAAACAAAGATAGCCACTTGGACAAACATAAAGGCTTGATAGGCAATGGAAGCCTGGGTCAGCCTCAACAAAGAGATAGGAAAGATTTAAAAAATCCCAGATAGAAATCATAGAGTTGAAGAATATACTAAGATGAAAAATTTGATAGAGGGGTTCAGCTGTAGACTGAAAAAATGAAAAGAAGAGATTAGTAAACTCAAAGATAGGGCAATGGAAATCATTTAATCAGAGGAGCAAAAATTTTAAGAAAGGAAAAATAATGAAGATAGCTGAAGGGATTTATGGGACACCATCATGTAGAAAAATATACACATTATAGGTGTCCCAAAAGAAGAAGAGAGAAAGAAAGAGACAAAGCTTTTTCAAAGATATTAAAGGCTGAAAACTGACCTAACCTTGGGAAAGAAATAGACATCCAGATTCAGAAAGCCCAAAAATTACCAAGTAAGAGCAATACAAGGAATCCACACTAAGACACATTATAATTAAACTGTCAAAAGTTCAAGATAAGGAGAAAATCATAAAAGCGAAAGAAATGCAACTTGTTATGTCCAAGGGAAATCTCATAAGATAACAGTGGGTTTTTACCAGACACTTTGTAGGCCATAAAGAAGTGGGATGGTATATTGAAAGTGCTTAAAGAAACTACCAACAGAGAATACTCTACCCAGCAAAGCTATCCTTTAGAATTTAAGTAGAGATAGAGTTTTCTAGAGGAAAAAAAAAAAAAAGCTGAACTATTTTATCACTACAGGCTTACTAGATCAGCTATACAAGAAATATTAAAGGGAGTTCTTCAAGTTGAAACAAAACTATACTAATTAGTAATGGAAACATATGAAAGTATAAAACTTACTGGTAAAGGTAAATACATAGTTAAAATTCATACTGTTCTAATATTGTTTTGGTGGTGGATAAACCACATAACTCTAATATAAAGATTAAAAGACAAAGGTATTAACAAGAACTATCTCCACAATATACTATGGATGCATAGTATAAAAAGGTATAAATTGTGATATCAAAAATATAAAATGGAGGCAGTGGAAAAGAATAGAGATTTTATATGCATTCAAAGTTACCAGCTAAATGTAGGTGGTTATAACTATAAGATGTTTTATGTAAGTTTTATGATAAAAACATAAATCTTTATGTTTTAAAAGATAAAGATATAGGAATCAAAACATACCACTACGGAAAATTACAAAATCATATAAGAGGAAAATAAGAGAGGAAAAAAGGAAAAAAGGAATTAAAAAAACAGCCAGAAAACAATTAATAAAATAGCAATTAAATCCACACTAATCAATAATTACTTTAAATGTAGATGGAATAAATTATGCAAAAAAAGACATAGATTATCTGAATGGATAAATAACAAGACCTAATGATACGCTGCCTACAAAAGATTCAACTCAGCTTCAAGGACATACAAATATTAAAATTGAAAGAATAGAAAAAGATATTCCATGCAAATGAAACCAAAAGACAGCAGTGGTTGCTATACTCATATCAGAAAAATAGGATTTAAGCTAAAAACTGTAATGATAGACAAAGTCATTATATTACAATATGGGAGTCAGTGCATCAGGAAGGTGTATTATAAATATTTATACATCTAACCTCAGAGTACCTAAATATATAAAGCAAATATTAACAGATCTGAAAAAAGAAATAGAGAGCAATACATAATAGTAGGGGACTTCAATACACCATCCTCAACAATGAATAGATCATCCAGACAGAAAATCAACAAGGAAACATTAGCCTTAAACTACACATTAGGCCAGATGGACCTGACAGACATATATAGAACATTCCATCTGGCAGCACCAAATTACACATTATTCTCAAGAGCACATGAAACATTCTCCAGGAATTGTGTCAGGACACAAAACAGCCCAAATAAATTTAAGAAGATTAAAATCATATCAAGCACCTTTTCTGACCACAGTGATATGAAACTAGAAATCAATTACAAGAAAACAAGAAAATTTACAAATGAGATTAAACAATATGCTGCTGAACAACCAATGAATCTGAAAAGAAATCAAAACAGTGTAAAGCTGAAAATTTTTTCCTCTATGATTAGGAACGAGGCAAGAATGCCATTCTCCCCACTTTTTATTCATCATGGTATCAAAAGTCCTAATCAGCAAATAGGCAAGAAAAAGAAATAAAAGGCATCCACATTGGAAAAGGAGAAGTAAAATTGTCTCTCTTTGCAGGTGACAGATGACATGATATATATATATATCATGATATATGTATGTCATGATATATATATCATGAGATATATATTATATATATATATCTCCATATCACATATATATATTAAATAAACCAGGCAGAGAAAGAAAAATACTGCATGGTGTCACAAACATGTGGAATCTAAAAAATAAAGTCTGACTCATAGGAACAGAGAGTAAAATGGTGGTTACCAGGGGCTGTGGGTGAGGGAAATGGGAAACATTGGTAAAAGTGTGCAAACTTATAAGATGAATAAGGTCTGTGGATCTAATGTATAACGAGCGCGATTGCTACAGTTGATAATATTGTATTGTACATTGAAAATTGCAAAGAGAGTAGAACTTAAGTATCCTCAGCAAAACTAAGTAAATAACATGTTAGGCGATGGATGTGTCAATTAACTTGATTATGGGCATTCTTTCACGATTTATACATATAGCAAATCATCACGTCGTACACTTTAAATATATTATAATTTTATTTGCCAATTATACTTCAGTAAAGCTGGAAAATACAGCTAGCATCATATATAATGTTGAAAAACCGGTCAGGGCCAAGGTAACAATGTTCACTCCCATCATTTCTATTTAACAGTGCACTGGGGCTAGTAACCTGTGCTAAAAGTCATAAAAATTAAATAAAAGTCACACTAGATCGGAATAGGTTGGAATCATATAAAACTGTCTTTATTCACAGACAATATAATTATGTAGAATAATCAGAGGAATCTGTAAAAAAATTAATAAATCTAATATGTGAGTTTGGCAATATATAAGGTCAATAATCAAAATTCAGTTCTGTTTCTACTAACAATAATAAACTGGAAGTTGAAATTAAAAATACCATTTATAATAGTATGGATAATATACTTAGGAATAAATTTAACAAAACATAACTAATGGACATTAAAGAGGACCTAAATAAATGGAAAGATATATTATTGTCCCCAAATTGATTTATAAATTAAATTCTGATGAAAATCTGAGAGGTTTTTTGTTGTTGTTGAACTTGACAAAAATTTATAGGGAATTGCTTTAGATTTAAGAGAACCAAAATTATTCAGAAATAATGACAATTTTGGAAAATATATACTACCTAATTTCAAGCATCACTAGAAATCTGCCATGATACTTTGGACAAATATATAAATATATGGAAAAGATTAAATAGTCCTGAAATTGTCTCACATGTGTATGATCAAATGATTTTGACAAAAGTGCCACATTCATTCAATAGAGAAAGGTGAATTTTTTAAAGTAAAAGTACTAGAACAATTGTCTATCCCCTTGAAAAATTGCATCTCCATTTACAAAGATAAAAGTATGACCCATACCTTACATCATTTACAAAAAGTAACTCAAAACGGAAGAAGGACTTAAATATAAACCTAAAACTACAAAACTTATTAAATTATTATAATTCTCGTGATTTGGGTTACTCTGGTGTATAAATTCATCAAAACATCACTTTGTTCACTTAAAATCTCCATTTTCACATGTAAAATTTACCTCATTTTTTTCCCTAATTAAAACAGAAAAAAAACTTTTAAAAGTTTTAGCTGTGTATCTGGGTTGTTCATGAAAGACCAGCTTTATAATTTTAGCCAATGCTAAGCCTCCTGTCCTGGGATAAATTCTGATTATGGGCCCATTCTCAGCTCTAAGATTACCACTTAAATTGTTTTTAATAACACCAGCTATTAACATTTTTATAGCCAGACTGTTTCAAAATTACTTTCAAAAATTTTAAGCAGTCAGGAATTGTGATTCCAGCCTTAGTTTCCAATGCTCACTAACTTCGAGATTCAGAGATAACCCTACAAGCCAGGACCACGGCTCCGCTGAGATTCAATCGGGTCAGGTCTAGAATTCTTTACATTCTCCAATTCCAATACTTAATTACTACCTCAAATCGTGAGGTCGAAAATTTTCCTTTTACAATAAATCATAACACTTTATATAGACCATTGTTCTAGAACAGATCATATAAATAGTGTGGTTTTTGCATATTAAAAAAAAAAAAAACTTTTAAAAATTGAATACAAAATTCCCTCCCCTGAAAATGTGCTACTTCATGGGGTTTGCAGTTTTAACACATTACAAACAGATGAAGTAAAAAAAGTGCTGGTATTCTAAAAATGTCCAGAAAGAGACAGAGCGGTCAGTTGACTTGCTGAAGTTCTCAGGCTGATTCACTAGATTCAGTTTTCTGATCTTTAAAACAGGACTGCCATTAAAAAACAAAACAAAACAAGAAATTTCACACCGAAGAGGAACTGCCTGACACCTCATGTTTTGTTTTCTCTGTGGATTAGAATCCGTGAGAACATATTCATTATTTATGCATATAGTCACAGAGGGAGCCACCTAGCATGTGTTTGGTGTCATGAAAAACATTCAAGAAGATTACCAAGGAGACAAAAAAGAATTTAGGGGAGGTTATCTGTTTTGCTTTGTATTTATTGGTTTTATTACACTTTCTACTACATGTAATTGATAAAGGAAAGGGAGTTCTTTCAGCATAGTTTCAACATTGGTCAAAATGCTGTGCCTCCTTTGTGTAAAAATGCATAAAAATACACCAATTTTTATTTTTTTTTAATTAAATTACTTATCCAAAATAACCAAAGTAGACCAGAACTAGTAAAATAATACAAATATGAGTGAAGAGAGTTAGTGTACGCTCTCCCAAAATCTTTTCCATGTTAATTTCTATCCCTGTAGGTAATCAACAGTCTTCGTGTTACTCCAAAATATTCAAACATATATACATAAATACAAGGCCTTATTGTTCATGTGCTTTTTAAGAAAATGTATTAACACTATAGCCAGTACTTTTCAACTCGCTTTTCTCTCCTAATAATGCATCACTGGCATATCCTTGACATATCTAAGGTGATTAGGTAAAGAACTCAATTATACTCTGGGTTTAGATCCTAGCTGACATTTACAGTGTATACAGTGAAGGACACTGTCTGGACATCTCGCCTTTGACCATTATTCCTGTGCATGTATTTATGTGCTTTAATTCTGTGGAATCAGCCCAGGTCAGGGTACCTAGAGGTCTTCTGTATATTTCAGGAAAAGAGACTTTATATATTTCTTTATCGTTTTCACATCTTCTTCATTTTAAGGCTGGTAATGGGGAGGGGGTTGAGGAAGAAGAGACATGTACCTAGAACTGAGACATTCACTAAGATACGACATCCTCTAAATTCCAGAAGGTAAGGTTAAGCAAGTGTATGTGCTTTTGAATAGTAGCCATGCAAAAAGAATCTTTTGCACGTGGTGATACGAGTGATGTCTTCACTGAAAACTCAGTGTTGCTATAGATACCTCTATATGATAAGCTTCCACCTGCCTTGTGTGGGATTCAGGTGATGGGCCCATTCTCAGCTCTAATCCATGGTTAACCACTTTAAAAAATCTTAGAGTTATAATGATACTAATATTTTTGTAGCAGAGTGTTGCTTTCAAAATTATTGTTTAAGCAATTAGTCAGAAATTCTTATCTTTATGAATTTTGATACTAAGGCACAAAACACTACAGACCTGTTCTTTCACGTTATACTCAGTGCAGTCCTCTGCAGAAAGGCCTGATTCTGGAAGCCTTTCGACACTAGCTGGACATCTTTAGGAATTCCAAAGTTCCTTTTTCAGAACTTTTCACGTTCTGTTGTATCATTTTCAAAAGCCAAAACGAAAGGAAAAGAAACCTGAAGAAATCATGCTGAGTGAAATATGCCAGACAAAAAAACTGGAGGAAACACTATCCATGGAGAAAAAAGTCTCACTTTTTTTTAAGAGTGCATTAAAATTAGGGCGAATGTGCCTCTGTCTGGGACGATTCAGTTGTGTTTTCCTGAAGGACCGACGGATTGCACGAATGTTCTCTCGAGATCTCTTCTTGCTCTGATTGAGATTCTAGGATAACCTGTGGGTGGAAAGGCCACATGCCAGCTCTTTTAAATGTTGTTGGAAGAACAATTAATCTGTGTTATTATGTGACTAATGCTATAGGATTTCTTGGTTCTTTTTCTTTCTTTCCTCTTTTTTTTGGCCTTGAAAATTTGCTGATAAATGAGAGGGATTTTCGGTCTAAAATGAGAAAACTGAGCTGGAAGGAAAATCGTCTCCTAAAGAAACAATTGTGATCATGTTTAATAGACATTAACTTCTTTACTTTAGGGGGTCATACAAGCTTCAAAATATTTAAATAACCTGCAGAGAACTTCTGAGACTAGGGGTACATTTATGTTTAATTACATACAGAGAGTAAGCCCACGGACCTCACAAACGATTATCATTTGCAAATAATCTAAAGTATGGCTAAATTTATGGGGGGAAAAGAACATCTTAAATCTGCCACTGGTTGCAGCATCTGGTTCTCTATCATTTTAAATTTATCTCAGAGATGCACTCATGCAAAGTACTTATGAGAGATGAATTCTAGAGAGAGTGATTCCAGAATTGATATAATATACATTTTTATTACAGGATATAATTATAGATAGTTTTTTCCTAATTCATTCTATTTAGAGTGCTAAGGAAGTGTCCATGCTTTAAAAAAGATGATTGCTTTAAAACGATGGAACAAAAAGACCCCACCATATCGGTTTAGGTTAGACACGGCTCCTTGAACCAGTCCGATGTCAGAGAGCAGTGACAGCAGCAACGCTCAAGTTCACAGTCTAAATTTGCACCATTCCACTCATAGAGGTGAAACTTAGTAGGAGAAATCATTTGGAAGGCATGTGATGGTCACAGGGAGTTAAGACGGCAGCATTAGGCCTCACATCTGCATATATGAAATAAGTATTTATTTAACGTAGGAGATGGGGCAGCTGCTAGTGCTTGAACCAAAATTGTTTTTTTGCTCACCTGACACAGTGACTCAGCATCTCATCATTCACAGTAGTCCTGGTTGATTTAACTAGATCCATAAAACACGGTAGGTGGTTCAATGGGAAAAGAACAGCTAGCTAACAAAACAGTTAAGTGACCCATTACCCTCCACTGTTATCCAGCAGAGAGCTAGAGAGCTGCGTGGGGAAAGGTTTGTTTGTGCAGATAAAGGAAGTAGAAATGTCCACACCATAGGAGTGTCCAACATGAGACATACTGGAGTCCCCAGGAGGACATGCTGCAGTTTCCACAGGTAATAAAGGGTCTGACCCTTTATGTTGGACTGCTAACTGCTTTTAAGCCTCATCCTCCCCTTTTGTCTTATGCCCCACATCTGGGAAGTTGTTAAGAAAGCTCAGGCGCGCCCTCCTTAAGCACCTGTGGGAGAGTCAAAAAAAACAAAGTCCCTGCCCATCCACATGCAGGAATCCTGAGGCCAGCCCCACCCACTAACCAAAATAAAAGACCCTGTCCTCTCAAGCCGTTTTCTGATGCCCTTGAGAAGCCTGCCTTGCTCTCCCCAGAAAGCCTCATTATGTAAGTAATAAATCTTTTCATACCTTCTTGGTGTGTGTGTGTGTGTGTGTGTGTGTGTGTGCGTGTGATCATTAGTGTTGACAACCAAACCAAATTTTGGTGAGGACACATCCTGATTCTGCAGAGTGCCACAACAACATGTAGTCTCAAGGACACTGGAATCCTAGATGTTGGAAGAGGGGAAGGGATTAGGTACCAATAACACGTTTGCCTGTTTGACCCTTCGTGTAGGTTTAACTATATGCATTTACCTGGGTGGAGTGGAACAAAACCAGATGCAGGGATTCTGAATTGGATACCAATAGCACTCAACTAAAGGATAAGATTCTATCAGATCCTTTAGTTTGGAAAATTAAATAGAAATCTATTTTATGGTGCATGGAGAGTTATAGTAACTTCAAGAAATTCCTCCTGTATCCTTAATAATCAAGTGATCATAGTCTTACAGGTTTAAATTTTTAAGTTAATGGAATTTTTTGTAAACTTGGTAAAATATACTCAAATTAAGACAAGATATGTTATATTAACAATATTGAAAAACTCACTGAATTTTAACAGTACCTTTGTATATACATGAAAAATGAAAGGAATTGGAAGAAAAAGTTTAATTTATCAGACTGCATCTATCCAAATAAAATTCTAGTCAATTTACTTTCACCACAGAATGATTTAAGGGCAATTAAGATTTGTTGCTATATTGGGGATATAGTATGCTTGTTTATGAGAGACAAACATGCTATATTTCTAATTATTAAATATCCAGTGTCATCTCCAAGGTATCTATTATGAAGATTTATGCTGCTACTTGGTCTAATTATGAATTAATTTGTTTAGAGGTTAATTCGACAAATAAACATTCATGAAAAGAAATTATCAGTGAAAACTAATTCTGTATTATTGATCAGAAAACAGGAATAAAAGAAAAATATCTTCAATTCACCGACTTTATCCCATTGACATTAATAATTTTTAATGACATTCATATAAATTAATAGCATTTCCATACTTTTATTCAGTTATCCAGTTATACAGAACTTTTCGAGTTTGTTTTCTTTGCAAAGGTTTGAATCAGGACAACTGAGATATTTAAACTCTTTATTCTTAAAAGCACTCTGTCGAACTTATTTGAAGCTTAGTTACTCTGCTCACCGTCAAGTACATCTTGACATTTTCAGAATGAGCACAGGCCTCAAGAGCAAGTGCAATTTACTTGGTTTAACAGCTGCTCTCATTTAGTGCTATATATGGTCATATTAAACATGTCTTAATTGCACTTCAGAAGCAACTCTGATGGAAGGGTCTACGAAAAAGATCCTGCACATTATCATTTATTTCTCTGTCACCTTCTCCTTTGTAGTGGCTCTTCTTGCAATGGTTTATCTTCACCAACAGATAAGCACTGGGTGAGAGGTTGGAAGGGGGATCAACTGATAAAAGGTAAATTCAAATTACAAAGTAATTTAGAGTAGGAGAAGGTACGAGAGAATGCACTAGAAGAGGCAGTTTCATGACCAGAGGATGACATCAGAGAAGCCCGGCTCCCAGTAAACCTGTGCAGGCAGCCGGTCTGTGGGCGAGCGTCTCTTTCTCTTCCATTATGCACACTAGTTCTTGCTCCTCTTGAAAATGCAAAAGGCTCTGGAGTTAGTCTGAGTTATTTGCATCAGAAGCTTTTAAAATTTGATGGTGTTCCTATAGCCATTTGACATAGAAGTAATTGCAAAAGCTTTTCGTCTCAGTTATTTGTTCAGCCTGTATCTTCTCTATTAATAATTTAACCTTGCTTGTCATTCAGTTTAACCTGAATGAATAGCCAGTTTTACAATCCCCTAGGTAAACTTAAGGAGTTTTTTATGAGATCAATTATACTCTCGGTATAATTCGTATAGTTGATCTTTTGTAAGTTAGGTCAGTTCTCAACATTTTCTCTGTAGCAATATACACGGAAGATTATTTTCACATGCAACGCACATTTACTTTTGGGTGCCCTGAGCTGTAATCACCGTCTGGCATGTCAACTGTAACCCACACAATTTCCTTTGCAACTCAAAAGGCTACATAGAAACATGGACTCTTATTTGAGATAAACAGTGATCTTCATAGATATAATCTAAGATTTGCTCTACTAGAGTTTCAAATTTTCTCAATTTAAAGCTTAAACTAATACTAGAAATAAAACACATCTTACAGCTGATGAGTATGTTCCAATTACTAGAACAGGATATGGGGTTGAAAATTATGGAGCCCACCAATACGTAGCATTTGTGCTGTAGGGGATAGAAAGCCTAAACTTCAAAGGGCCTTGTTGGTGACCCAGAGCACTCCCTACATAATGACTTTTGAGTAAAGGAATTTTTTACCTTTTTCAGAGTCAAATTATAACTGCCAGTCGTCTGTGTCTCCTCCCCAAATAGAAATCTGAACTGGAAAGGGCCTTTTTCTTCATAAAAAGTTGTTTTTCTATTCATGAATTTTCTAATTACCTAAAAGTAACATAGACGATTTCACAGCTACCTGTGAAACAACTCTACCCACTGCGTATATATAGATGTTGGATTTCAAATGCATTTGTGTGCATACTTTGCATTATTTGTAAAATAGTGAATAGAAGCCCTTTATGAAGTCATTCTTAACATTCAGAAAGCCACTAAGTCATTTCTCTGTTGCATCCAGCATTGGAAGAACCAACAGATAAACACTGAGTGAAATCCATAAAGTCTTTAAAGTACATGTGGTGTCTCTACCTTTTTTTTAACATTTAAATTTTCTTGTGCAAGGAGTTAGAGTTGATGAAAACTATTTTTTTTACAATTAAAAAAAAAACCTTAAGTAATTTCGCAATAATTTCTAAAAACAAGACATTTAAAATTAAAATTTTGGTTTCATTACTTTCAAAAATTAGACCTGACAAACTATCATGATGACAGGCCATTAGCCCAAGCAGAGAGGTGTAGCATACCCTCACTGCTTCCTCTCTTGGTTTTAGAAAAATATTAATGGTATAACATTTAATAACATGTATTAAATACTGTGTGCAAGATACCTGCTAGACACAGTGCCTTCCCTTAAACGGCTATTCTCCATATTGCAAGTGATGGAACCTAGTAAAGAGGACTTACAGTATAATATTTGCTTTGGCTATATTTTTCTATAAAAACTGTGTGTGAGAATAGTAAAAGATTAAGAGTTACTTTCTCTGGATTTTCTCCCTTGTGTTCTGGCTTCTAAGGAGCTCTGGACCCAATCAATCCTAGAGAGGTCTGGAAAACACGTATCCAAAAAAGCTTCTGTGGCTGTAGGGATCTTTCCAGGACAATATGTCAAGCTCTCTTGAAGAATTCCCACTTTTTTTTGTCATCTGAATTGTATTCATTTGACAAAGGAGGCAGTTAAATTTCCGTCAGGCAACATGCTGAGCTTCTCTTCAAATTGATGTTGAACACGATGGCATTCGGCCTCTGTTCAAGAGTCTTTATGACCTAAATGCAAACAGAATCCTCTCCGCCTAACTTCTGATACCTACCAGGCTTCATACGAAGACCGATGTGATCTGTTTGTTCATTCTGTTTGGCATCATCAAGAACCTCTATTTTCTTTATGCCATATTCAGAAGGAGGGAACCAAGAGACAGGCATACCATTACTGACAGACACACACTGTACTAACTACTGTTAGATTATTATGGTAAGTAGAACGGTAATTCGAAAGGAAAAGGCTTTTACCTTTGACTTTTTTTCAGAATGAGATCTGGATAAGAGCACATTTCCACTAACACATCCTAGTGGTTTGAGAGAATGACTTTTTTAACTTAGCCGTCACGTAAGCAGGGGCCAGTCCAGAATTTTTAGATGATTGAGGCCTAGAAAGGCCGATGTGTTTGGAAGAAGGTAGCTAAGTGGCCTCTGAAATAAATGTACTGTTTTTTCTTAGGGTACACGAGCAGAGTTCTATAAAGATGCTTTATTTATACTTTACAGAATATTATTTATGTATAAATATGTTTATATATACGGTACATAATTTTAAAGTATATGAAATAATATAAATTGTATTTATATATATACAGTTGACTCTGGAACATGTGTTTGAACTATGTGTGTCTACTCACAGTGGGTCTACTTATATGAATTTTTTTCAATAAATACAGCAAATTTTTTCTTCCTTATGATTTTCTTAATAACATTTTCTTTTCTCTAGCTTACTTTATTGTAAAAATATGATATATAATTCATATAACATACAAATTATGCATTTAAGGACTGTTTATGTTATCGGAAGGCTCCTTTGTCAACAGTAGGTTAGTAGTAGTTAAGTTTGAGGGGAAGTCAGTTACATACAGTTTGACCACATTGGGGGATAGGTGCCCCTCACCCCCACCTTGGTCAAGGGTCAAATGTATAGTTTTTCTGTGTGAGGCACCTAGGGATATTGATGGTGAGTTTTGGAGGTACAAAAAGTTCATCCAAGCCACCCACTACTACTGCTATTATGAATAAGAGGGTCCAAATTGAGCCTGAGGATTTTGTCCAGAATTTAAATGCCACGAATCGAACAATGTTTCTTATCAGAAACAGATTCTTCCTAATTTCATTATTCCCCAGAACTTCCACCTAATCGAATCTCATTATGTTTAGTAATGCCCTAATGGCTTGTCTCTTTTTACATTTCTATATTTACTACAACAGCCCTCTGTCAGCACTTCCTTTGAACTTTATCACAATACAGAGGCTGTTATAAATTCTTCAGGAACCTCAGAAAATAAATTCTGGTAGAAAAGATATAAGAGCTTCATTAAGTACAAATGGAGCTGGTGACTCTTAAAGTCAACTTACGTTTTCTGAGCCACTGTGATCAGAGCGCTTTATTCAAAAGCTCTGCTTAACACTGGACTTTAAAAATCTTATCCAGGAGAGTATATGTTCACTTCTTGACAGAACTTTAGAGGAGCCAAGTTCAAGGGCAAATCTGCAGTCTTTGTGCAGCATTTCGCACTTTGTAGTGATGGCAACTGTGATTACGGCCCAGCCTCCCCAGAGCCTGGTGTCTGTGCCAGGGGCTGCTTCCCCTGACAGAAAGCAGGTGTCTGAGCTCAGGGAGAAGAGGAACAAAATCAGCCCCAGGGAGCTTCAGAAAACAATAGCTCTGACTTGACCTGTAAACTCATACTTTGCAATAATTGTCCTTGCTGCAGGCAGGATAGGTTGTATATTTTTCTCTTACCCATTTTATTTTGTTTCTCCACAAATAAATTGAGAATAGATGTTAAAAAAATGAAGCAGTTTCAGAATGAATGTTATTGCCATAAAATTCGCATTAATTTCAGCCACAAAAGTGATTCTTGTTGGATTCTGCATTATGGTATTATAAGGTTTCTCTACTACTGAATAATTTCAAATAATTTACAGCATGGAGTATGATTTCAATCCTGGGCATTCAGTGAAAGTTAATGATGATTTCTCTATCCTTTGTCATTGATTTTTTCTGTACAAGTTCTTTATAATATCTGTTATCTAGTGAAATTCTACATTTTCTATTTTTTTTTAAATTTGAACCAAGAATAAGAAGAAAAAGAAGGAGAAAGGAAGGAGAGGAAAATTAACTCATTCAGGTGCATTTAAAGGGTCAATGAAGTATAAGATAACTTTCCTTTTCCCCATATTACATTTGATTTCATCTGAAATATAATTAACTTACTATAACCTCCATTAAAGTGGGGGTTTTTATCCCCCTCCCCAGCATTAAAGCAGTGCCAGGGACAGAGTAGGCATTTAATAGATGTTTGTTGAAGGGATAAGCCCGATTGATACGGCTTCTAGTTCTCCTGGTTTTTAAATCTGATACACTCTACATACTAATTTCACTATCTTGGACGTTAAATATGTGTGTTATTCTCACAATGGTTTTTGAACTATCCTAACTGATCATCAATTCCTTTTATGTAGGAAGGAAGATTAGCAACACTACAGGACAAAATGACATTATGAAGATTAATTACTTGCTTGAATAACTAAGTCATGGGGAAATATAAAAGAACTATAAAATATAAATATTAGATGTTTGACTTAGAATCAAAGCAGAAAAGCTAAAATTTTAGCATTGAAATAGACAAACCTTAAACATCTGAAAGGTTGAACTGTGAAACTGGCAGAAACAAGGGTAGTGATTCATTTCGGGTCCCCTGCTATATCAAGTTGGCCATTTGTCATAGACTGGCTGAAAACCACCAGGGTCTGAGGTACATGCTGTATGGATGATAAAAAGCTGAAGGAGTGACTTCTGACTGAGTCACATAAAGGCGTCTGGGCAAACCATTTTTCTCCTCACTTCTCTCAGGAGGACACATTCAGATTTGTACCGTATAAGTCAGTCATCCACATTGAAAATAATGACAAATATCTCTGAATTGTTTCATTTTCTGTTTATGAATATTGGATCAGCTTTCCCTTGTGAAGGGCGATAGTATGCTCTTGAGGAGTTTATGGTATTTAATTGATTCCTAAAATTTTTATCAAAGAAATACATTTATGTATCTTAGCAAATACACTTTAACGATGCTAGTGACAAATAGAAGTTTCTTGCCCACATTTACTCCCAATTCTTGTTCTCCATAAGAAACACTTCATGAAATTTCTGACATTTAACCATGTTTACCTACACACCGGCAATTTCATGGAGATGAACTTCATGACTTTATCGTATGTGAAAGGCACATAAAATGTGTGCTTCTTGTTAAAACACAGAACTCTTTAATCAACTTTATTTTTGAGAGTAATTGATTTTCTCTTCTTACTGTTTGTTTATGCTCCGATCTTTATTTCATTGAATCTACATGCTTTCTATTTAGTTTGTTCTTCTTTCTTTAGTTAATTCATGTTGTCTTTTTGGGTAATATCCCACGTATTTATCCATTTTGCTCTTGATCGACATTTTGGTTGAATTTTTTTTTCTTTACAAACAGCACTGCTGTAAATATTTCTATTCATGTCTTCAGGTGTGTATATTTTACAGTTCTTCTGGGTTATATACTTAGGAATGGAATTTCTAGACCATAAAGCATCTTCACCCTTACTAAGTGTTGCCCAGTTGTTTTCCAAAGTGGTGGTATCGATGTACCCTTTCATTAACAGTACATGGATATTCCTTTGCCCCTTTGCTTCAAATCCTTGACAACGCTTGGTAACGTAGACGTTTTTCCAGTATTCTTTATAGCCATCCTGGCTCAGCACCACACTCCCCCTCCCTCAGAGTTACCTGAGAATGCCACTTCCTGAGGTTCTGCCATGCTTCCCAGCTTACAAAGTTTAGTTGCTTCCCTTACATTTTCTTTGTTTTCACGGACTTATGCCCTTTTATTAATCCCTGAAAGATTTTTATTTTAATGGAGTTATAAGCAGGAATCTAGATAAACCAGTGTGCTCCAGCAGTATCTTTAACTAGAAGCTATTTCATAATGTTTTATTTGCATTCACGTTAGTTTCTGTTGTAAGAACTCAGCCCTGCATTATAGCTCAAAGCAACAGTATATAAATGAATGAATGTAGCTGTCCTCAAAGGAAACAATATCTATAAAAACAGCCATTAAATTGGATTAGGTCCATAAGCCATATTTTGCTGACCCCTAATATAAACCCACTGCCTGGTTGTCTGGCATTATAGATAGTACATGAAAAATGCATTTGCCAATATGACTTGCTTCCAGGACCTGTGTTGTCCATACCTCTGCCATCGATATATTAGTTGTAAGATCTTATAATTCACAAATGAAAATTCAAGAGATTTCTCTGAGTCTCCTCTCAATTCCAGGGCCATTGCAGCCTAAACAGAGGTGGACTAGAAGAGGCTGGCACAGAATACTGGCTGCCTCTAAAAATCAAAAGCCAGTTTTATAGTTGAACTCATGCCTGAACTCAGGAGCAGCAAATGAGGCAGTGTTGGGTTGGGCTCTCTATAAATTACTTTCACACGTTCATGCTTGGTTTGTCGCAAGCAGCAAGCCCAAGTAGGCCACCAATTGTGTTTTTCATATAATTACATAATTCCAAGTCAGTCGCCATTGGAGACCGGAATTCTCTGAATTGTTTTTTGAAGGAAAATATTTGTCATTTTTCTTCCATTTAAGTGTAAATTTTAAGTCTGTTGGAAAACAGTAAAAAAGGAAAATACCATTTCAAATGTTCAAGGCTCATTGTACACTTAGCATTCTATCCACAGAATTCTGATAGAGTATCATTACAGTACAGCTGCAAATATTGAACAATGGGATTTGTGCCAATGCAGCATCTGGTTTGATGTGAACAATGAATATTCCATTATCTGATGTGTGATGCCAGGGAGAAAAGTGGTTTGTAGAGGCCTGTGGCAGCTGAGCCTATGTCACAGACTCCCCTTTTGTCAGCATTGGTGTCCATTATAAGATCTCCGTTAAAAGAGCTTCATTTCTACCTTCCCATCGTTTATTAAAGAATTAAGCTATCCCTACCTTTTTAGCATATAGTACATATATAACATATATTAAATATGTACTTATGTGTATATATGTAAATATAAGTATTTACATATGTGTACGTGTGTATATATACATATATACACACACTCACACACACACACATGCATGGTTCTTCTTGAGTTTCCCAAAAACGAAATTCCAATTAAATTTTAAAAATATTTGTTTAAAAAAGAATATCATCCACGTTTAGTAAAAATGGAGTTTCAACTTATGGTGGCTTCAGTGGCTACCAGGGCCTGCTTGCCATGGCTGCTCACTCATTCCTGGTAGACTATACACGGTCAAAAAGGAGAATGCAGAGTCTGGTGCTCTAATCATGAGAAGTACAAGTGTATATTCTTTCACCTTAGTGCCTAGAAATGTTCTAATGTTTGATTCTGTTTTAAAATATATGAAGGATTCCCGTGAAGGTTATTTAAAATGGTCTCTGAGCACTAGCTCAATGATGATCCGAAATGAAATGAAATTGCTTCTCCAGTTACCAGCAAACAAAATCCTGTGGTGGCCTCAGCTCTGCTGGGCTTCAGCCTGCACAGTGAGTCCCGAGTTGCTTCATTAATTGCTGTCCAATGTGGTGTGGAATGGGAATGAAGGAGTGGTGCTTTTCAAATGTTAATATCTATACTTATCACCTAGGATCCTGTTAAAATGCAGATTCTCATTCAATAAGTCTGAGATAGAGGACAAAATTCTGCAATTCTAACAAGCTCCCAGGTAATACTTATGTTGCTGGGTTGTAATGCAGAATTAGAGTAGCAATGCTATTTAGAACCAAGAGTCCAGGGGAATAATGCCTTCCTGTACTTTGGCAATTACTGACAGATCTCCCCTGGAGGCTTTTAAACTGAGAACCACTTCCTTAGTTTTAAAGACAAACTTGTTAGTAGAAAAGCAAGATAGATATATGAACCTAGAGATTTGGTGTGTCTGTTACCTAGCTTTTGTGTATATATGTCTGTGTGTTTTGTATATATGTCTCTCTGAAGTGGGTCTTGTAGATGTTTAGGTAACAATACCATTGTTGCAGAAAGGCCATTATAGTTTCTGAATGCTGTAAAGCCTGGAATTAGAGGAAAAAAAACCATGATAGTCTAGGTTAAAATTATCAGGCCATATGCAACTGTGTAACTATTATAATCTCATAATTCTGGAATGTGTCTTTTGTTTTAATTATTTTCTTTTTTATTTATACTTTATATCATTCTTCCAAAAAAACCATAACGGTTGTTATTTTTGAATTTATAACTTCAGATTTTATGTGAATACATATTTGAATCTAAGTAAATCAATAAAACATAATATGAAAAAATAATATTTATCTTTCATATTTACTTATTTATTCTCACAAATATTTATAAACTACTTACTTTGGGCCAAGCTTTATAGGAGAAACTGCAAGGATACATGTGAGAATATAAGGATGAGTAAAATTAAGTGCCTTTTCTCACTAACCATAGATAGACAATTTAATGACTTAGTAAAAGTAGCACATTGTAAAAACTATTATATCAGGGGAACAAAAGAGCTATGGCAGCAGCACATGGTTAGAGAAACTAAGGTAGTTTTAGTATTTTCATCTCTCTGTAAAAATCCTTCATTTGTGCATGCACTAGATCCACTAGGCATAAATATATAATTTTTTTAAGTCAATATCTGATCATTACAACATCAGGTGTATTTTTGAGTTTGATTCTCTTGTTTGCTTTATCTCTTGACAGCATATTATTTTCTTTGCTTTTTGGTGTGTCTTGTAATTTTTACTGAATTGTAGACATCGTGTATAAAGGAATCATAGAGACTTAAATAATGTTTACACCGGAAACTGGGCACTCTTTTTCTTCTTCTAAACCAATAGTATGAGAAGTTGAATCAATCTAGTCAGAAGTTCAGCTGTGTTTCAATTTTGTTATTACTATTTTTATCTTCAGTGTACTACAAGCTTTAAATTTGTTCAGTGGATTGTTATCTTAGGTTTAGTGTAGGGCTTGAGGTACTTGAAGGCATTTATTATTGTTCCTACTTTTACCTCAGTTTCCGGCAGGCCTTGTGTAACTGTGTTAGAGGAGGTTGTTCCCATGCTCTTGCTCCTTTCTCTGGAAGCACTTAGCTGCTGCTTGTTATTTGACAGATGTGGAAAAATTAAAGTGGTAAGTAAATTCTTTCAGGCTTTAGAGCATTTCTTTAATACTTTGGCTCACTCCCTGACATACTGAGAAGTTGGTGAAAAAGTCGTCACCTATTTCCTGTATTTCATTATCAGTCTGCCGGTCGATCAATGAGTCAGTGCACAGTACATTTGTAGTGCTTAGATGCTATGCGCGTGTACTTTTTCAGCTCTTCGGCCTCCATAAATTTGACTCTTCACAATAAAGTCCGTGCTTTCAATAGAAAAACTGCTTTAATATATTATTCCCAATTCCTATTTCCATAGAGTAAAATTTGCAACACTATGTAACTTTCTCCAGGTTCAAAATTGTTACCAGGAACATGGTGTTCACACATTTGTCATGAGTCATTGGTTAAATTCTGAGAGTAGGCTATCCCCAAGCTCCCTTGAGGTATATGAACTTGATTTTTAGACAGAACTTATAGGAACATACCTCAAATATTCTAAGATAATTGCTTCACCTAGTAATGCTATTTTGAAAAAATAATTTATATGATTGTATTTGATATTTAAAAAATTAGCTCCTCCATATATTCACTGTTTCTCCTCACTCATAAACACTTCATAAGTACTAATGGTCATTCAGGATGCTGGAGCTGACACTAAAAATTACAGAAAAAAGTAAAAGAGCTAATACATTAAATTATTTTTCCCTTTATCTACCTTATCCACTGTCACCTAATGTTTGGGTCTTACTTCAGTGACATAACTTTTGCAAGTAAATCAAAGCGAAAGAATATAAAATTATGGAATCTGTGAAGTCGTTAACATCATCATAATCTTTATTGTATGAAGAATATTCTAAGCAGCCCAAACAGAGTAGTACCTAGATATCTAAAGAAATCTATGTAGACCTTTTACATAGAAGGTTCTCCAGATTTGGACTCATGTCAACAACTTCAATTAAATAATCTCCAAGTCAATAGAACTATGAGTAGCAAATCTCCGTGTAGTAAGGCTATGACAGGAGGGCCATTATATCTTCTACTTCTCAGAACCACAAGCAATATTCAGAGAGGCACAACTTGAAATATAGGATTATAAGTTCTAGATCTTGACTATACATAGAAGCAGGGAATCGTCAATGCCAGGTATGAAAGTCTTTTAAGGAATGGTCGGATATCAGGAGATTTTAGAACACAAAGTGGGAGTGGTGGTGGTGAATCTATGGGCTACAAAAATGATCATATCTAAAGATATGCTACATTAATAACCCAAGACTATTTGAAATTTTCTGAGAAATTATTAGTTTAACTAATATGAATTCTAATTGAATCTTTCAAATTCTCAGTCTAACGAACGAGTTTATGCTTCATAGTCTAGTGATTATAAAATAATTTTGGACACGAATTTCTAGCACATTAAGTAGAGGTTGTTCAGAAGAGGGCATCAGTTCACACAATATGATTAAACTTCACAGTTTGATTCAATACAACTGTCAATACAACTGTAAATGGGCGTGTATTGATCCTCAAGTTACAGTCTTTTAACTTCTGCCTCTAGACAGCAGGAAGAATAAGAAAAAAGGCAGCTCACTTCATTTACAATGAAGTTGATTTTCCAAAGGTAGGATATTCAGTTCTTAAGAAAGAACATTCCTTTATTATTTTTTTTTTTTTTTTACGCCTACAGCACCTGGTCTTCCTAGGTGGTCTCCCATCCAAGTACTAACCAGGCCCGACCCTGCTTAGCTTCTGAGATCAGACGGGATTGGGCTTGTTCAGGATGGCATGGCCATAGACTAGAAATAACATTCTTATTCAGTTTTATTTTAGAGAAAACTCGTTCTATAGCGTCGGCATAAGTAAGTGTCCAGGTGTTCTGGACAACAGATGCTCTGTTACCTGGAGTTTTTGTAAGTTATCTATTTAAGTAAAAATTGAATTAAACAAATATGAACAAATGTTTATTATGCATAGGTGTGCAAAGTATATTATGCATTTTAGGCAATATAGAAAATCAATATAAAGTCTACTTTCAGGAGCTTCTCTGTGTGTGTGTATGTGTAACTTGGGCATACCATACAAAGGAGATCCATCTCTAGAGGTATTGGAAATGCATAGGGAGAAGTTTAATAACTGATGTGATGGCAAATATATTGATGTCCAATGAAGACAATGATTTTTACTTTCATGCCAGATGAGGAAATCCCTGACATTGTTAAAAGAGGTTAAAAACACCTTCCTTTTGCTACAGCTTGCACAATATACAATAGAACTTTTAGCACTTCATGCCTTTTGTTTAATAGACTTTTACATTGTTGAATATTCTGACATTTACACTGTAGTCTAGAACTCTAATGAAGTTGTCATGCTTTTTCTATAGGTTAATTCTAAATGTTATAAACCAATAAATTACACTTATTTTATAAATGACATATAAATATACTTAATGTGGAAGCAAGGAATAAGCTAAGATCACATTTCTTCTCTGCTGTCTCAACATCACAACTCACGTGTTTGTGTACTTTACATTCTTACACTCTATGACAGTTTTAGTTTTCTTTTTATGTGAACTATGTCTTTCAAGTAACAGTTGGCTTGCTTTCCTTTATTTATTCTTTTCTTTCTTTTTTCTTTTTGGTAATATCTGATTCTCTTTCATCTTTTTATCTTAGGAAAATAAGACATTTGTCATCTTCATTGTATCTCTAATAACTTCTGATAATTGTGCATCCTGCCTATTATATAGATGTTTATAGAACAAGAAATCAGTATTTATTTATTGATACTATGTAATCAGTTGATAAACTTACGTTAGTTTTGATAGTGATGTAGACTTGCTCATTAACTCGACTTTTTCAAGGTCCTGCTTCCTTTTCAGGCTGGTTAACTAGTGGCTTAATATTCAGCTTTTTGATTTCCAGGAGTTTCTAACTGCCTATCTTTTTGTGGAACTCTGTAACTTTATTGTATTCTCAATTATTCAATTATATACATCAGAAGATAGCAAACTTTTTGTAGAAAGGACAGACAGTAAATAATTTTAGTTTTTACAAGCCATTCAATCTCTGTTGCAACTACTCAGCTCTGTCACTGTAACACAAAAGCAGGCATAGACAATATGTAAATGAATGCATAGGATTGTGTATCCATAGTACTTTCTTTATAAAAACAGATGATGGGCCAGGTTTGGCCAACTGTCTACATCATTCTCTTATTTGTATGGAATCTGGTGTCATCCATGTAAAATGCCACCCTTCTTCCTCTCTAATCTGAACTGGTTACTTTCTACTAGGTTTAATTACTATTAACTCGTGACTGACTTTTACTGCTCTAATGGGTCGGAGACACTATTTTTAGAACTCATACCTACATCTTTCTTGATTTACTACCTTATTTTGCTATATCATCAGGTAATTAACCAATAAAAGGGTATGTGGGGTTTTTTTTCCTGATTTCTTACTTGTCTGAAATAACTTTATTCTGTGTTCATCATTTGGCTGGTAGTTTAGCTATGTATCAAACTCTAGACTGAATATAATTTTTCCTCAACTCTGACAATATCATTCCATTTTATTCTGACACTCATGTTGCTAAAGAGAAATGTAATGTTCTAATTTTGGTCTTTGGAAATAATGTTTCTTTTTCCTCTTAGAAAATTTGAGAATCTCTTTTTTAGTGTAGGAATTCAGGAATAACACAATGATGTGTCTACCTATCGTCATTTATATTCAGACTATTCTCTATTCAGTAGGACATTTAAATTCAAAGACCAGTTCCCTTTCATTTCTATAAAATCTCTTATTTTAATTATGTGATACTATCCTTTATTTTTCTCTTTTATCTTTTTGGAACCTCTATTAACAGAAAATGGAATTTTTTGATTGTTGCTTTATGATTCTCATCAATTATCTTAAAGTATCTATAAGTAGCACGAATGTTTTATTGCTCTAGCATTTATCAGCACAAAATTTATATCTAAACTTCATCTCTTTTTTCAAACTTTGTTTTACTTCTCTGCGTTTCAACTATTTACCTTAGTTTCTAGCACAAGAAAATTTAAGACCCAGGGAATCTGTCCATTTCAAAGCTAGAAGAACATTTGTATCTCAGGCTCTTCCATCCCTAACGTTTCAAAATTCTTCCTTTTGGTGATGATTATAAGATTTATACATATATAGATAGATGTAAATATAGGTATATAAATCTATACACATATATACATATATAAAATATATGTATGCATATGTATATATGTAAATGCTTAACTAGTCATGAGGTGGGCTTAAATTATTTTAAATTTGCAAAGTTTTTTTTTATTCCATGATCTTATTCTATATTTTTCCAGTGATATTGTATCAGAGTTTGAAAATATATATTTATTGGAAATATTTGTTGCAGGAAATTTCTAGAACAAGAAATCAGTATTTATTTATTAATACTATGTAATCAGTTGATAAACTTAAGTTAGTTTTGACAGTAAGTTAGACTTGCTTATTAACCCCACTTTTTATTATAACTGTTTGACAAAAGCGTTTCTAATATATATTCCAAACTCCTTTGGAACTAACAGAGAAATAGGAATACATTATTTTTTACTCCAATGTAATAAAATAGTGTCTTTAGACAGGTTTTGACATGTAGAGATATCTCTACTAGAAAATTACTTGACTAAATGACCCAAAGGATTTAAATTTTTTTCTCTTGTTTTCTTTTTGTTGATGGTAGTTTGCTTCTTAAAGTAGATTTTATAGCATCTATTATTATAAATTTTTTTTCAGTTGGCTGCTTCCAGATATAATTTGCTCCCTCATTTCTAATTGTTTGTCTCTTATGTATTAATTATTTTAAATGACCTTTTATTTATGTTCTTATTGCAGGCTGAAAGAAAGAATATAGATAGGTAGATAGATGATAGATAGATAGATAGATAGATAGATAGATAGATAGATAGATAAATAGAAATAATAGAATCGTCTTTTTCAGTAAAAAAAAAAAAAATACAGATCTCCTAATAGGTGTCATTATTTAGAGTCTCTTTCATTATGTACTTTCTGTCAAATATCCTAAAATGAAATGGTACTCATGCATTTTCTGACAGACAGAAAATTGCATTTTTATGTGTTTGAAAAATTTACCTCGAATGTTTTGTCTTACATGACAGCTTTAAAATAATGTTGCTTTTCAGACTGTATTGCCTGCAGCTGCTCTTTGGGATCTTTTTTCGGAGCGCAGCACAGCACTCATGTTTGTACCTTCATGCCGCACATGGATCGAGAAACAAATGGCTGTGTTTTTAGTGGACCGTTCCTAGCAACTAATTAGGATCACAAATGGAGACAAACAGGGAATTGGAAGGCTGTTCTTTCACTTAGATTTTTCTGATCATTTTTCTCTTCAGTCATTTCTATACTTCTTTCAATATGTGGATGCAAGAGATGGTGACAAGTGACTTAACATTTAAGAGATATCCATGAAATGAATGTGGCTCTGGTTTGGTTGTCTTCAGGTGCTGCTCTTTTCCCCTTCACAGCTCACTAAAGGTGAATCTTAACCACAGTAGATTCAGCTTGCTGAATGGTGGACATTTGTTTTTGTCCAAGGAGATTAAAACTATTCAATTTGAACACCTGCCACGTATATCAAGCAGTATAATTCAGGTGCCATTTTCATTTCTAATCTGTTGCTTTCAGTGCTATTAGTATAACTAGTCATTGGTTCATCTTGTTATAATTATTATTTCATCAGTGTAAATCTAGGGAGGAATGCCTGAAAGATATCAGATAATATCCTAATACAGCAGGTGGGATAGTAAAAATTATAGAATGTTAAACACATTTGTGTTTAATAATGATCTTGCTAGTCACTGAACTTGATGAAATTTAGTTGCATCATTATAAATTATATAAATGCATATCTTAGTACATTTCATAATTGCTTAACAATGTTACATATATAATGAAAATGGACTACCACTGATATACCCCAAAACTCTCATGATTTTGTCATTTTCATTTGCCTATTCCAAAAGAGTTTTGCTTAATTTAAGAGAAAATTTTTTGTAAAGGTTAGGTTTCTGCAAATGTGCTTCGAAGGGATCGCTTTCCTCCTAGTTCGCAATAAGGCGTGAGGACACAGTAAGTAATAAGACTTGTTTTTAATAAGTGGTTAGTTCTCATCAAAATTGTCATTCTTTTGAGGAAAAAAAAAGAAAAATAAAGATTATGTATTTACACATAGGGAGACAGTCATGTAAAATAATTTATTCCACCTAGCATTAGCTCTAATATTATAAGCCTGGAGTTACTGTTCAGAAAGTATTATAAGACACTCACTTTATCAAACATAGCAGTAAAAGTAAAACATAAGTCTTCCCAGATTTTGCTAATATAAACAATAACTTAGGTATATATTTCTCTACATAGCCTCAATGTCTGTTTGGTACTTGATATCATAATATCCACATGATCCTCAGCACATTCTGAGAGAAGCTACATAAAATACTATCTGCTATTATGATACCATAATATGAAATTGAGTATGTGGACCTCATTAACTATTCCAAATATTATGATTGCAAAATTTAGGTTTGAGCAACCATTTATTATGCTTATGAATTTGGTTGTAAGAAATTCAGTGAGGGCCCCATGGAGATGGCTTGCCTGTGCTCCGTGATGTCTGGGTCTTCAGCTGGAAAACTCGAAGACTGGAAAACAGGGCCTCTGAAGGCTTGCTCACACACAAGTCTGGTAGCTGATGCAGGCTGAGATCTTAGCTGGTGCTGTCAATCAGAACTCCTGCTTTAAGCCTCGCCATGTGGCCAGGACTTGACAGCATTGTGGCTGGGGTCAAGGAAGAACATTTAAAGATTGGGAGAAGTCAGATGGAAGTCATGGAACCTATTACGACCTTGGGAGTTTTTGAAGCACCAGTTCTGTCACATTCTCCTTGTCAAGGCAGCCACAGCCCTATCTAGTTTCAAGGGGATGGGAAATTGGTTCCACCTCTTGATGGGGGTGTGGCAAGGTTCTGGAAGAGTATGTAAGACAAAGATTCTGTGATTATTTTTGGAAATCATAATCTGCCACATTAACTATGAAAAACTATTAAAATAGTATGATTATACATAATTAAACATTACTAGATTCTCGTGTTGGATTTCTTTCAATTGATGCTTTCAGCCTCTCTAAGAGAGATATATTTGATTTCCTTAACTTTCACTGGGATCCTATTATTGATAATTTTCTAGATATACTAATTGCTCTATAGATTTATTTAGAACCACTCAGAATAGTTCTTAACACGTAATGCTTGGAAGTGTCTTATTTTTATTTTTTTCATTAAAAACACTATCAAATTGTTACAAAAAGATGAATGAAATAATTTATTATTTATTCTGACATATAGAATTATTATTGCAGAACTCAAATATTAAATTATAGTAAGGAAGGATTGTCTGCAAGAAAGATAACAATGGCTTGCACATATTGAATATTTTACAGCGAGAACGAAACAACAGAATACCAAGCAAAACGTGTCTCAGTTTGTCAGATGACATGTCTAAGTTCAAGTTTTGCTTGGGGAATTAAAATGGAGTCTGACCAGTTTCAAAGGACAGATTTTGGTGGTGCAGAAGAATGTAAATTATAAATGTTAAAAACTCTGAAAACTCACTTAAAATCATCCTTTTTAAAGATTGAAATTAACAATGTAATTGAAATTTAATGATTTAATAAATTAAAAATACGTATACTAAATTTACTTTTGACACATCCATAATAAATCTCATCTTATGTACTATTAAATTTTCTCCAAATCGTTAAGTTAATTTTGAGGGGGAAAAAGAAAACACAAAAACTCCATATTCTGACTCTCTCAAACATGAATGATACATACTCTAGGCCAAAATAAAGAATATATACTATGAACTACAATCTAATAAGTTATATATTATACTTAATTTCCCTTTCTATAAAGACGGTATCTAAGATTACTTGTGCAAAAAGAAAAATGTGCAAAATAGCAAGTGCTATATAGAAATGTAAATAAAATTCTCAATGAAAATAAACATACAGGAAGTACTCAGCTTGGTTATAGAATTACTGAGTGCTTTCCTCTGCACTGCCATGGTCTTATAGAATATTTTTTCTCCCCAAATCATGCCAGTGTTCAGTGCTGATGTAAATTTATCTGTATCTGTCTAAAAAATAAAATTCGTCCCCTAAAGTAACGACCTCCTTCTCTGAAACTCAAAATAGACCTCATTTCCTATCACATCACAAAGGTGAAGACAACTACGATCGCAGAATGGTGTCTGTGCTCAAAATACCCGCCATGGGACACCCTGAGGACTTTGATGTCAGCGGGCTTGTTTCCTGGGTTAAGCAAGTTTTCTCTTATTTTTAACTCTGCCAAAGCCCTCTTTTACAACATTCAGTATAATCTACTAAAAAGATGTCTTGAAGTGTTAGAGTTGTCGGCATGATGGTGCCTTTCAGAATATCAAACTATTGTTGCATTCTGAATATGTGTAGTTTGTTACTAGGAACTTAAAGCATATTTGTTTCTCGGTGACTTTTTACTTTATGATGCTGGTATTCTGCTCAGTCACCAAATGCCACACGGCCCCGACACCTATTGCTTCTATTGGGTAGAGAATGCATATGATAGTACTGATTTCAAGCTCTTTTAAAATAAGTAAATAACAGCCCTTCTCAATTTTTACATAGCTACTGCCTTGATTTGTGTTTCTATTGTTTCTTTCCTAGACTATGATTTACCGTTTGACTTCAGTTCCCACCCTTCTCCCTCACCATGACATATATAATTCAGCTTTTTCATTGTTTCTTAAACCATATCCTCCACTTTAAATTCTTTATTGGCCCCTTATTGTCAGCAAGATGAAGTAAAAAATAGCCCACAATACTCCACGCTGGTCCACCTGCATTACCAACCTCTTCTCACACCATTCCCCATCCTTCATTCCCCTTTCTTTCTTCCTCCCTTCTTCTCTTTCTCTTCTCCTCTATCTCTTCCTTCTTTTATTTATTCATTCCAGAAGTATGTGTTGAGATCCTGCTACGCGCTAGGCACTGTATAGGCTCTGGAATACACTCATGAGTGAAAAAGACCGATCTTCCATCAGGTGTGTATAGACTAGTGAGGGGAGACATACTTCCACCAAATAATCATTACCACAGATGTCAAATTGCAACCATGACGTGTGCTACAAAGCAAACACATTATGCAAAAAGGATATATAAGGAAAAACTTTGACTGAGGCAAAAGGGATCTGGATTGGAAGATTTTACAGGCTTTATTCTTCCACGTGACACAAAGTAGATAGTTTTCTTTCATTCAGTTGAGGACCTGCTATGTACTAGTGCTGGAGAAATAAAGTCCAAAATACAGAGACTCTACTCTCTGTGTAGTAGTCAGTTATCCAAATTAGGGATGCAGGGGCTGAGTCCAGAGCTTTCCTAGAGAAGGTAATAATGACAGCCGAGCTGGGTTTTGAAAACCTCACAGAGAGGATGAGGTAACCGCAGATAAATTTGTGCCTTCCCTCTTTTTTCTTTGTAAGCCTGACAAGAGCTTGATCAATTGTATTGATCTTTCCAACAAACCAGCTTTCAGATTTCATTGGTTTTTCTCTATTGTTTCTTTTTTTTTTCAATTTCATTGATTCATGCTGCATTTTTAAAATTATTTCCTTTCTTCTGCTTGCTTTAGCTTTTATTTGCTCTTCTCGTCCTAGTTTCCAGTAACCAATTTGATTATTGGTTTTAGATCTTTCCTCTTTTCCAATATATGCATTTAATGTTATAAATTTCCTTCTAGGCACTGGTTTTGCCATATCCCCCAAATTTTGTTTTACTTTTATTATCTGTTTAATAAATCCCACATCTATATGTGATATCTGAGTCTGGTTCTAATGATTGCTGTGTCTCTTCACAGAGTGGATTTTCTTGCCTGTTGCATGCTTTGTAATTTTTTTTCTAAAGTTAGACAGATTGTTATCAGTAACAGGAACTGAAGTTAATAGACCTTTGATGTGAGGATTTATATTAATCTGGCTAGAAGTTGGGCTGTGTTTTACATTTGTGGTAGCTATAGTTAACAGAGGCTTCAAATTCCTTTAATGTCTTTCTGTCTCTTCTCTTGACTTTGGTCCCCCTTTGGAATCCATTTTTGAGAGTCTGTCTCAGCTGTAATCCACTGTTATTTCACTGGAGAGCTGTCACTGTGGTGGTAAGGTGTGGGAAAGGGGAAGTGTTCTATAATCTTCCCATTCAGCCTGTCTGTTCGTGAGCCTGCGTCTGGGGACCCAGACCTCACAAGTGCTTCTCCAGTTGCATAGCTCCCGTCCCACCTCTTCCTATTGCCTATTCCCTTCCCTCCTTTCCAATCTATTTTCTAGACACAAAGACCCCTGTTGACCATTTTTTTTGCCCCTTTGTTGAAACTGAAAGTCTGGGTTGGGGGAAAATGGGGTGGCGGTGTGGGGGAGTGCTGGAGGGTAGGAGGTGGTAGAGTGGGGAGGAATCCTCTTCCCCAAGCTGGGATAAGGCTCTGGCAAAGTCCTTTCTCCCAGAGCAGGCTTTGCTATGGAGAAGGCTCTAGGCACGTTTCACAGTGGATGCTCCTGCCCACTCCTTAACCTCCAACAAACCCTAAGGGCCCAGGCTCAGGTCTTCAAATGAGAACCTGGTTGGTTTCCTGGAGGAAAAGTCTGTGGAAGTATGAGAGCCCCCTAAAACTGTGGACCTGTGGAGTTTCTCACTGGCATGCTGGTCCATACTCAGCCTCTCACAATTCATCAAAATCACCATTTAAGTGTTCCTACCAGTTTACGGTGCCAGCAGCTTGTGCTCCAGGCACATGGATCTGGGCTCTCCATGTGCCTGTCCCTCTAACTTCCAGAGTGACAGTGTGCCCTGAAACTTCACTTTTCTGATGAGTCCAATAAAAGTCTTGATTTTCAGTTCATCCAGTTTTTCTTGTTGTACATGTGGAAGCTGCACCTGGAAGCCTCCTCAGCCTATTTGTAACTTTCTATTGATATTATCCATCTTCTCCAAATCTGCAGTCAGGAGCCTAGGTCATTTTTATAGTTTTATGGTCCTTTAAAAATAAATTGTACCAGGAAAACCTCCACTTCAAAGGCAAAATCAGTGATCTGACATCAAACTTAACAAATTTGGGAACTACACTTTAAAAAAATCATAAATGCAGAAAGCTCAGGGAATGTAAATTAAATTTTGTGACCATGATGAACCTATGAGAAGACTTCTAATAATGACCATAAGTTTAAGTCACTACCCACAATGCATAATTCTAAAAATGGATAGAGTATAAAATCACTTAAAGAAATAAATATAATAAAACAAATATATTCTTTATAATTTTATATCACTTACAATTCATTTATTATCATAACCAAAAAAAAGTAATATAACGAATGTGCCTATAATATAAATTAAGGAAAGCAAAAGTTCAGAAACTTTTCCGATAAATTAAAATGAGTGGGAAAACTATTATATTTAATGTGGTGACTTTTTCCAAGGACATTATCATCTTCAGTCATCCAAGCTTCTCTATAATTAAATTCTCTGGGGCATAGTTTCTTTATCTGAATCTAAAAGTGACTGGTAAGCTCTAAGTTCTCTGTGTAGGGCTAACTAGATAAAGATAACCAATACTCTCCAGCAATTAAGGTATTATCTAATACTGAGTCATTAATAAGAACCACTTAATCTGTGATGTTGACAGATTTGCAGGTTGCTGGATTTGCTTGGAAGGCTTATATTATGGAAATCCGTTAATTTATTCATCCTAATTCAGTTTATTATAGTATCATGGTCATTTTACTTAATATTTTTCATCATATGATCCACAGAGAAGCATATATTCTAGTTTTATAAAATGGACCAAATATCTGCTTTTAGAACTAGCTTTCTGTCAGGACTCTGAAAGTACTGTCATTTACTATCTCTAGTCCTGACAGTTTATTAGTATAACATTTTGATATTATGGGTGGAGTCACAGAAATTTTGCATAACATGTGTTGCAAAATGAGAATACTCAGAAAATGGCAATCAAGTCAGCATTCGGGATAAAGTTATATTTTTAGGCCATCAAAGCACTTTAAAAATAAATCTTATTTTATTGGCAGGTGCTAAAAGTGGGAGAAACAATTGGTATTTGGAGTTTGAAAGATATTAGCGAACCTTATAAAGAACACACTTTTCTGAATATTCCTATTTTTTCCTAGAAGATTTAAACTTATTGACATTTTTATTATTGACCTGTTTCATATATATGCCTTTCATCTCCACAATTTTCTTCTCTCTCTTATTTTCTTTTTGTGTTTTGTACAATGTGAACTGCCCTTTCAATCACTCAGAATATTTTTATTATGTATTTTGATCTGGAAGAATGGAATATGTCTGTCACGCTTTTTATCATACAATTGGTATGAAAAAAATACACTTAACAAATTATTATGACACATTATTATTAATGTAACAAGATAATAGTATAAAGAAAATGCTTTTTAAAATAGTAAATAATGGAGATAAATAAATATAATAAAATTTGAATACAAACCTTACAGTTTTTCATGTAAAACTTTAACTTGGCTTCCAATGTATCTTCATGGACATTTTTAAATGAATGATATCAGCATGACCACAGCTCCAAATGGGTTTGTGAAATATGGTTTTAAACATTCTTGTTATTAAAGCAGGAAAAAGGATTGACTAAGGATATTAATGCAATGATATGCGTATCATATGGTATCACAGTTTGAATAAATTCTGGAAAGTATATGTATTACAAAGAATGGCATCTGTGCATGTCTAAGTGGAACACTTATTTACAAACAACAGAATGTTTTATCGCGGTGATTCGGATTTCTGATTCCTGCTCAGAGAGCGGAGAGGTGCTCGGACGTACGCTTACTCAACTCTTTGGTCAGTCTGTTTAACACAAGTGACAGCAGAGCACCGGACGTTCATGATTCCTGCAGAAGCAGTATTTGATTGCCCTCCAAATAGAAGCGCTGCTTGTGTTGAATTTTCTTTAAGTGATTTAAATATTCTCTTGTATACAGCATAATCTGCCTTGACTGACAGATTCTTATAGATTCTGTCTTACTAAGACTCCACTGAGACCCACTGTGTAACAAAAGGCATTGATTCGATCAAGCAGTTGAGATGGATCTCCCCACCCACCCCTCTGACCCATACGTGTATAGTATATAGATATTACATAAAATTATATGTGTATATTTATTTATTGGATAACATTTGAAGGGCCCAGAACAAGAGGAAAAATGGAGATTCACATATATGTCTACATGTGCAAAGGATATTAATTGAACTAACAACTGTCAAATAAAATACAAAAAAGATACATATACTCATTTCCTCTTGAACTCCCAGAGGTGATTTGTTTGTTTTACATTAGAATCACTGTATAGTTAAAACCTGTCACCATGTCTCACATCGGTGAATGTGTTAGTAAATCATATAGTGCCTTTCCCACACTGAGTTCAATACCTCTGAACTAATATTTCTCTTTAATGTGTTAAAATTTCAATAATTGCAAAACTCTTTGATCATATGCAGGCCATATAAAATTTCAGATTTTATAGATAAAATAATTATTTACATTCTTTTATGTTTTATTTCAAAACATTTGGCATCTTGTAATTTGCTTTATTTGCTTCCGTTGAACCTGATTTGAGACAGCATGTCAATTAGACTAGAGAAGGTGAATCTCGTGGAAGTTGCAACATGTAGCCTGTTTTTCCGCTGTGATTAAGTTCCTTGTTGTCATTTCCAGTTTCCTGAGATGTTGTCCCTCTCCCACCCATTTTCTCTCTTCTCTCAGATCCCACAAACACAGGCCCGTTGTGCACAGAAGACACTTACTGAAGACTTGTGATAAAAAAGAGATGACAGAATAGCATATTATGGGTAAGAACTTGACTTGATCGTTAGACATCAGTGATCCATCTCTTCACAGGAACTTTATCACTGGTTATTTTTTTTTCTCAGAGGATCCCATGTGTCACCATGTAAGTTGGCCCCCTTGGCATTTCCCAATATGTACATGATTTCATATTTATAATACGATTGTAAAGTTCTGGCCTGCTCATTTTAACATCAGGGTCATTTTGAGTTATTTAATTTTTTTTCTTAATATGGATCATATTTTTTCTCTTATTCCTTAATCTCGTAACTTTTTATTGTATGCAGAGCAATCTCAACGATGCAATCGCAGAGAGTTTAGGTTATATTGCCTTCCTGTACATGGTGCTGACTTCTGTTTCGGCAGGCAGGTAATTGTCTGCAATATTCTTTTATCTTTTTGCTTCTGTAAAACCTGGTTCAATTATTGGCAAGAGCAGGTCTGTTCCAGTCTTTGATTCAGTACTAGGGCATGGCCCTTCCTCTAGGTTGTAAGACACACTTTTCTAGACTTTCAAATGAATGTTCAAGATACTCAGTTAAGTTCCTCAATCCTGGCTAACTCAGAGCCCTAAATTTCTCAGTCCAACTTGACCTCTAGTAGAACCTCATGTCTCAGCCCCGTCTTGATATATACATCTTGATATGCAGCAAATCTCCACGAAACTTCTGTCCTCCCTACTCCATACCTCTCCGCCCTTTTCTCAGGTGCTGCCACATAAATTGCTAACATTTCAACAACCCAAATATTCAGTTTTCTTCCTCCAATCAATAAGAACACTCGTCCAAAAGTATCTATAGTCAGAATGCCAGAATACCTCTTTTGGGTATCAGATGAAAATAACGTTTTCTCTGTTTAAATTTATTCTATCTATAAAAATTACAGAACTGAAATTATAAACTTAAACAGGATGTATATTTACTGAAATTATAACTTAAACAGGATGTATTATTTTTACTAAATCCTTTTTTTTAAAAAAATAGTGTGATTGTTTGAAAATATGTCCACAAAGTCTTTGACAGTTTCCCTTGAATGTTGCCTGGACTTAAGGATTTGCTTTTAATGAGTAACATATTATGGAATTGATATTAACTTTACAGCTATAATACTATTAAGTAAATCCTGTCTCTTAACATTTAGATAGCTTTTCAATAAATACATTTGCAGCCAGATTCTTCCAGTGTCCCTATTTCTCCTCCTAGGAGTCTTTAGGCATCTTTAGGCGTCTCCAAGGCTGTCATTCATGCTACACTTTAAGAGGGGCACAATTAAGTTATTGCTGCTTTCTTGGAAATTACATGTCTTGGAATATACAGAAATATACAGAGCATACAAAAATGAAATCTTGTGTTGCCTGACACTTTTAAGACACCAGGAAGTACACTGAAAATTTAAATCATACTTTTATTTTCTAAAGGAAATAGCCTGACGTTGGAGTGCCATCTTGATGATGACTAAACTTATAGGCTGATTTTCCTATTTTTTTTTTCTTAAGAGGTATAGAACTTTTGCCTTAGTAATCTTACACAATTTTCATGTGTCAAGTTCTCAGTATTCAGCCTATGTATAATTATACATAAACAATTTGGACATAGTAAGACAGGTCAATGTAAAGAAATTCTATAGATTTATCTTATATTAATCATGAACTTTGATCAGAAGCCTTTTAAAACAGCAATAAATAAGATGACTGACATTTACTGATCGCCTAGTCTATATACACATTTTTTTTACATTTATGCTCTATCCTTACAACTACTGTTAGAGGCATATAGTGTTTTCTTTATTCTATGAGAAACTTTAACTCAAACAGCCTAAGTAAGGTACCAAGATGACACATGTAGTAACTGCGGAATGTGGGCTTTATCTCGGGGTCATAACGACCAGATGATTTGTGCCTGATATACCACATAGCCATCCACATGAATCTAGTCCACAAAGGATACATTTTAGAAAATATGGGTTTTTAAGTGTGTACTTGTCTCTTTTTGTTATGCACATGTTTGTGATCTTTTCCTATAGTGACCTGATCCACTAATATTTTGATCCTTTAAGAAACTTAAAACAGTCTTTCAATATGGCAATAATAGAACCTTATTTTCCTGCTTATTTAATTTTTATTTTTTTAATTAAATTTATTGGGGTGACATTGGTTCATAAAATTGCATAGGTTTCAAATGTGCAATTTGACACCATTGCTCTTGAGAGCTTTTTTTCCTCATGAAATACTTCACCTGTGTATTTCACCTGAGGATCTAGACAGCTCAGTAAAGTAATTCTTCTTTTTCGAGTCATTCTTATTACCTACTTTAAATTCTTTCTCTAAACAGTGCTGTGAAAACATTTTGTTTTCCTCAAGATTCAACTTTTTTTAACTTTTAAGGTTTGGTTCTTCTTACTGTTGGGCATGGTTTTAGAGAGCCAAATAAGAGTTTTAACATAGAAAACAAAAATTCCAGTTTTCTCCAAGTGCCTACAATCCATCTATTGTATTTAATAAACTTTCCAAATCCTTTTATGCCTCATAGGTTCGTTTGTATTTTCAGTTGACTAAACTTAGGCAATTCCGCTTAATATATTTCATTTTTATTTAAATAGAAACAATTTATTTAATCTAGTAATCAGTTTTAAACTTACTTTTATCTTTCCCTGTGGGCGATTTTTTCCATTCCGGGCAACTATCAAAAGAAATCTTGAAATATGATATTATGGAAGTCTAGAGGCCAATAATACCTATGCCCAAGAATAATATTTCAAGGAAATGACCTAGAAGTCTTTATATAAATAGAATTCTAAATATCTCACAAAGGCTATGCCTTTTTTGGGAGCTATAAGAATCATGTCCTCTTTAATATTCTAACATTATTGTCAAGTAAACATCTTTTAAATACGCTAACACTTTCAGATCATCAGAAGTTTTTTTTTTAATGTAGAACTGATATATGCTATTATTTCCACAATAAAAGAAAGTTATATGCAAGTTGAAGTCTATATTATATTTCAATGTGGTATTTAATGCAAATACAAAAATTTGGAAATCTTTTCATAGAGGACAATGGGGAAATTTAATTTATTGCTAGGTTATACATTCTAATGAGAAATGGAAACAGTTTCAATGTTTAGCGATTACTGTGGCCTGTATTGTGTTAGTTGCCATTAATCAGAAATCTGTAAGCGATATGCTTCTCTTTAGTAACAGCAAGTAGGTTTTATTTCTGTTTTTTTAAAAAGCAGCTGAGTCAGTTTTGTTTATCCACGGTAGCTGCACTTGTCGCTTTGTGTTAGAGTCACTGCATTGAACAGGTCTGTGAATATAATTGAATAACCACACTAAAATATATTGTCTCTGCCATATTCATTTTATACCATATTCTCCCTCAGATCAGCATATGAGAATAAATAATTTTCTAAAATAAAAGTAAATGTTTTCCTGTATAATTAGTTGATTTCCAAATTAGGAGTGTAAATATGAAATGGTTATATTTTCTCCAGTAATTCCCTCCCTAACTCCTCTGTGTCAAATAACCCTTTTCAACTCCTTAATACATCATGCAGAGAGTCTGCACCAATGTAGCTGTTAAACTTAGTTGTTAAATCTTGATCTCATGTCCCTTCTCCTGGCCAAACAGACCACACTAAGAGCTCGTGGCTTGAAGCTTTCCTCCCCTCCCCACACTTCCCATCTCATACTCTGCCACCTGGGTAGGGGACAGAATGGAGCAGTGGTGGCCAAGTTACCCATTAAAGCAGGAGGGCAACTGGGAGGTGATCCTGCTCTCACTCAGCTCTTTGATGTCCCTGAGGCTCCGCCAATGTGATGGTCTCCAGATTTATCCACTTCTTTCACGTGCATTAATAAAAACAATATTTCTATCCTAAAAAAATCTTAAATGATTTTCATATGTGAGAGTTAGCAAAAAATAAACCACTGAGAGTAGTCTATGGATCTAAATTTCAATGAAAGTAGTATTGTGCTCCAGAGAAAACAACTTTAATAGAATCTAGTACAATGTGTTGTTGAGCTTTTTAAAAGGAAATTTAAGCAATATGAGTGGAATTCTTGACGAAGAATATTGAACATAAGGTCATTCTACAATAATAGTGTGTAAAACAAACAGAACACCAGTAAATGCCATTAAGATTGTGGATTCTCCTGTTGTGATGTTAATTTGTATATTAAATACATAGAATCTTGTGGTTGAGAAATTTCAATTAAGAGGAAAATCAAATGAAGAATGTTAGGTAACATTTGCGATGGTTCATAAGATTATACAAGAGAGCCTGATAAACATGTTTATTTGCATCTAGCTTATTGTTTTTCTTAAGAGCATAGCAACTTATGCCTTCAAGTAGTATTATACAATAACAAAGAATACTACCACAAAATTAAATGATAAATGGTGAACATTTAGCTGAAGAGTTTTACAGGAACAGAGTTTATAATATGGTTACGCAACACTGCCATCTGTGATGCTATAAAGAAAAAAAAATCATTGAATTGCTATACAAATTAACCTCTGTGACTCATTTGAGAAAAATCACACTTATCGGCATATCTAAAACATTTCTCTTTGCACAGAGAAAGTTTATAGTTGATAACGAGAAGGTACAGGTAAAGACTACAGAGTGGCCTTAAACGTGAGAGGCACTAGAGTAGCTGTTATTTGATTTATGATTCAATCGGTATGGCGTTCACAGAATGCCCACAAGAGTTCAAGACCCCTCACTCTAAAAGAGTAAAGCTGAGAATGCAGCTTAAGTGGAATGCTGAGGAAATCAAACCAATTAGATGGGGAAAGATGGGGAAAAGGAGTGGCTGGAGCCTGAACAGGCAACGTGGACCATAACACAACCTTGAGCAGACAGACAGGTCATTGATTAGGATCATAGAACGGAGCAATAGAAGGAGAGCCTGGAGCCTCCTATGTTTTTGGAGCTGTTATATCATCTCTAAACTGCCTAATATAGGACTTTTTTTATATAAGAGACTATATTTTAAGCCATTGTTTTGGGGCTTTTCTGTAGTATACAACCCAACCTAATACAAGCCAACACATAAATTTTAATTTGGAACTTAGGGTAATGACAGTGGGAACATAAGATTATACCAGATAGTCAGCTTCTGTTCTCATGAAATAGTCTACATAATGGGAAACATGGACAATTTAATAAAGAAAATAATGAATATGAGTGTGTTATAATGAGAGACTTTTCTTAAAATTCTGAGTACACAGAGCAGGATGAGCATGGGTCTCCCAGAGGACAACGTGATGGGTTTGTGCACTGCTGTGTTTAAGAACCAGGAGAACACAGTCTAATACTGATATTCACTTACGAGGACGACGTCCATGACCAACTGCATGTGAGGAAAGCAGTTTGTTTTCCTATCCCCCATGATGAATTTGTGTTGATCCTTGCATCTCCACCGCACTCTT
>NW_006443225.1:7328690-7339154 GCF_000325575.1 Pteropus alecto | reverse complement strand
GGAGTTTATATTTGCAATTACACACCATCATGGGTCAGAGCGTGGATCACAGCCCTCAGAAGGTGGTCCTGTAAAACATGCTGTAAACAAAACCACAGAGCTACAATTTTACAGACCAGTGCGATTGTGACATGCCTCGCTGCTGGGGTTTCTTATAAGGTGCCCTGAAGTTAATTTTCCTGAGCAAATACGGACAAATGACCTTCTCAAATAGAAGACTCCTTCTTGGCCCAAGTGTATTATTTAGCTTAGAATCAGAACTTATTCAAGCAGTATTTCAAAGAAAGATAAATATGTTTCTGGAAAAATCCCTTTAAGAAAGTATTATACCAGAGGGAAAAAATAAGTTAGGAGGTCTTTCCATAAAAGTAAAATATCCCTAAAGTTATTTTAGGAACAGAATTCTGTTTAAACTATTTGAGATGATCTAGCCCTGGACTAGCCCTGTTCCTAGAAAAATATGTGATGATGTAATAGTACCATTTCTTAATGGGCCATTGATATTTTAATTAGTACATATAATTAATCATTTCATTATTGTCCTATAATTCTAGAACTAATAGAGAAAAATTGCTCTGTATTTGCAACATAAGGGGACGTTAAGGCTATTAGTCTGAGAAAACAACCTCTCCTACTTCAGAGCAGCATCAAACAGCAGAAGCCCTTATGGAGTAATAATTTGCAGTGACCATTAATGGAGATTCTGAGACAAAGGGTGTAGTTATTTTTCCTGCTTACAGTTTTAATTTTACATTTGAAGAAAGTGGAAACAATCCCATGCCAAGTTTTACTTCAGTATAAAAGATAGAATTACAGTTCCTTAAAATCAATGGCTGTCAATCAAAATCTAGACACTGGGTGATCTGATGAATAACTTAAGGCTGATTTGTTAACTGTGCAGAAGTGAAGCTAGCCATGCAGGGAGACACATTGTCAATGGCCAGGAATGTACTATGTTTTTGAAAACCATAGGCGGCAATTTACAGAAAAGATTAGGCCAGTTACTATACACCTGTGACATTTTCTTGATTTAAGATGTCAATCTGGAAAGCTGTAAGCCGACAACTGGAGTTTGGATGAGGCTATATAGTTTATGAAAAACTGCTTTTACCTGAGGATGTCTGCATTTCTGCTCTGGGAAACCTCTGAGTGAACACCTCCTGCTGGCACTAAATGTGTGTATGCAAATGAGCACTGTCGAGAAGGGTGATGCACCTTCCTCAGGAGCCATTAAGCACCTCTGCATCACTCACACTCTGATGCACTTGTCCGTGAGGATGCATGATGATGGGTCTTATTTCTCAGAGCTGATGTTATTTCAAAGAAAACGAAATGAATACATTTCATTTACTCCTAAACCATCCGATGGATATAATTACTTTCATCCCACAGCAGAACTCTTGTTTTTTAGTTTGTTTTCAAATAAAATATGCTATGAGCAAAGCAGAAAATCCCCTTTGGATACCACAGTAATAATAATTACTGTGGGCAAGATGCACTAATGAATGATCAAACTTATGGACAAAACATTATGGAGAAACAGGTTATCTGCATAGCTTCAAAGCATCAACACCCAAATATTTACTAATTACTGTATGGGTGTTAACTTGTGTCCACAAATTCTTTGGCATTCCCCCTTTTCACAGGACGTGATACTTCATTTTTCTTCCTTTCAGTATGGACTGGACTTAATGAATTACTTCCAAAAAGAGCATGGAAAGGAAAAATGGTAACTTCATTGCGGAGAACCCTATCAGACAGCACGTAACCAAATGATCCAGATTCGTGATTCCACCAATAATAAGCCATGTTGGTATCATGTTCCCCCTGATATGATGTGATGAATATGGCATTTTGCTTCTGTAATAGCCTTCCCCAAAATTCATAATCCTAGTCTAATTATGAAGAAACATCAGAAAAACCCAAATAATGATATTCTACAAAATACTTACCCAATATTCTTCTAAAAACTCCGTGCCAAGTACATAAATCAAGTTAACACGAAAAATCTGTTAGAGATTGAAGATGTGGCTAAGTTGACTGAATGAAACTTGGTGTCTTTGATTGGATCCTTGAACAAAAAATTTTAAAATAGGCATTAGTGGAAAAAATAGTAAAATACACATAAAGTCTCTAGCTTAGGTAATAGAATTTTGCCCGTGTTAATTTTTTTAGTTTTAAAAAATATACTAAGGATAAATAAAAATTCTGAACATTAGTAAAAGCTAAGTGATGGTGTATGGGAATCTTCTCTATTTTCTCTGAAACTTTACATTTACTAAAACTATTTCGATACAAGTAAAAATAAAAAAAATTAAAGAAGAAAATGATCGCTGGATGCTGTGCATTGCATTGTGCTCCCTAAAAGACACGTGGAAGCCCTAACCCCAGTACCTTAGAACGTGACCTTATTTGTAAACAGAGTCCTCACAGATGTAATTAGGTAAGATGAAGTCCTACTGAAGTAAGCAGGTCCCTTAATCCAACCTGACTGGTGTCCTTTTAAGAAGACACACAGACACAGGAGGGAAGAACGCCCTGTGATGACAGAGGCACACATTCAACTGCCGCAGTTGCTAACCAAGGAACACCAGGATTGCCGGCCTCCGCCCGAGGCTGAGGAGAGGAAACTTTCTCCCCTGCCAGTTTCAGAGGGAGCAGAGCCCTGCAGCCTTCAGAACTGTGAGACTGTTTTCTGCTCCTTTAAGCCACCCAGCCTGTGGTGTTTGGTTATGTTAGGAAGCTAATACTATCAAGGACTCCGGTAAATTCTGTCCATGCCTTTTTTATGAGCATGAGCTATTCAGGTCTCTTTTTTTATTGGTATTAAAGTTAGAAACAAAAATTTTCTTTCCTAAAATTTTAAAAAGAGATACATAAAGGTATATTTCTAGTGAAAATTGCAAACTCCTGAAGGACATGGCTACTCAAAGAGTATTTATGGGACAAAAATTCCATAATTCAAATGCGTTGTGGGGTACAATCTGTGATCATTTCTCTGTGCTTTAGCAAAAAATAAACAACTTATATCTCTAAAGTTATTTTTAGTGCTTGTTTATATTAATTAAACTCTTTAATATTTCCCAGGAAGTTTAAACCTTGTAAGCCAGGATTTTTGTTGTAATTCCTACTCTGAAATTGCATATGCCAATAGTCATCATTTAAAATACAAGTTGACGTTTTGTTTTCCATATAAGAAACAAGGCAACATGTCTTTTTTCTCTAATTTTTTTATCAAAAGGGAAAAGAAAGAAGGCTGTTTAATAAATTACCTTTTTATCTTCGATCTCAATTTTCAAGAGTGAAATGTAAAATGGTAGATTTGATGGCAGAAGTCAAATATTGAAGTGCTTTGTGGATAGAAATGATTGTTAGAACATTATCTTAACTCTAATTAGGATTTTTTCTGATGTCGCAAAAAGACACAATTATTTGTTTAAAACAAGTCATCAGAGTTGACATTACACTGTACAGGATGAATTATATACCCAGATAAATGGACAGACGAAACAAAAATACAAGACGCATATGAACAGGCTCGGGATATGGGGTCTTTTTACAACACTATTTTGAATACTGACAAATTCAGCTCTAAATTTTCTCGGCTGTCATTTTTATTTTACCATGAAGGGCTTTTTATCATGATAGATTTCAGGTTTTATGTTACTGGCATACTCGTGTAACATTGTGTAAAACTCAGCACAATTTTGGAATGGCAATGGGGAATGTCATTTCATTTTTCCAAATAAACTTAATATGATAATATCAAGCATCTACAATGGTAGCTAACAAAGCTTTGATTTTCATTTCCTCAAACCTTTTTAGTTCCTAAAATTCGTGACTATATTTTAAATTATTAGCAATAAAATGCATTCTAAAATTATTTATACAGATGACTGTGGCTACTAATTGGTTAAATCATATGCTTTTACTGTTTATCCCTTCCTTAAAAATTTAGAGTAACCATCCTGTAAAAAGAAAAAAGCAATTTCAGAAGAGAAATGTTGGCGTATTTAGAGATAGCCTGCACCTCTTCCATGCCTAAATTCTTAACCTTCCAAATCCTGCTTGAGCTTCACTTTTCCCGTGTCGACCTGACGATGGACACTGACGTGGACACTGACGATGCTATGCCTTAGAGCAGGTTGGCTCACTGTCTCTGACCAGCTGCCAGGCCTCTGTGGGCAGATTCCATGTCCTGTTTGTCTTCATAATCGTGGGACATATCAAGTGATTGGCACAGAGAAAATATCAAATGAAGTCAATGACATATTAAAATTATACATCAGTTATACAACATAGTCATATAATTATGGATATGGAAGCACGGAACACTGAAAGATAAGCACAGTGCCACTCTTAGAATGTGCTGGAAAGGCTGCTTATACTTCACACCAGGGGACTGAGGCTTTTTCATCAGAGGGACTTTCAGGTGATGCTACTTTTCACAACATCTCTTTTCTTAAAAACCATCATATAAATTTCTTAAAATGTAAATTTGTTTGGTAGTTTTTTGCATTTTATATATATGTATGTGTGTACACATGTATGTGTATACTGTACAATATATTGTTAGTGTATTTTTTTCCTAATGTAGTTTCTGTTAACGATGAACTCTTAGGAAACACTAGTGTCCTCCCAAAATACACTGTGAAATACTAAACCAGAGTTTAAAATGAAAATATCAAACTTCCTTATGGTTATATCGATATGAATTTTAAAGTGCTTTACTCTTTCTAGTTCTATAGGTTTGAAAATATATTCTGCTAGATTGAAAGGGAGTTTGAATCCCTTCACTTTCTCACCCATCCCCCCACCCTCTTTCCATCTGGTAATCATCAGTTTGCTCTCTGTATCTACAGTGAAGGTGAAGGGATTAAGAAGTACAAAATAGTCACAGGGCTGTAAAGGACAGCATAAAGATTGCAGTCACTAATATTATAACTATGTATCGTGCCAGGTAAGTACTAGACTAATTGAGGGGATCGCTTTGTAAATTCCATAAATGTCTAACCACTATGTCGTACACCTGAAACTAATATAAATTGAATGTCAACTCTAACTGCAAAAAATTTTTAATTTTAAGAAAAAGAGTTTGAGAAGCAAAGTAACTGCTAACACAATTGGGGTGCAAAATCTTTAATTGAGAGATAGGACTTAAATTGCCCTGAAGGATTATGAAAGAGAATAAATTCACACCCTTATTGAAATGGAATACTACTCAAATTTAGTTAAAATACACCAGGTGAGCTTTTTATTACCCAGGGAAAATGGTCTGTCTCCCTCTCATTCTGCAGTGGGAGGCCTAGGATCTGAGGCAGAATGGCCCTGGGCCACAGGGGCAGAGCAGGGTGGCTCCTCAGGAATTCTCAGAGGGGACACACAGAGGCTGCAGAATGCAGGTTAAGAGCACAGCTCAGCTTGGGATTCTGCTGTTCTCTCTTTTTTTTTTTTCTTTTTTTTTTTTAGTTTCAAGTACACAGTACATCAGTAAGATGTTTATATAGTTTATAAAATGATCCCGCTACTCTACTCCAAATCCTCACTCTGCTGCCTAATAGCTGAGTGATGGTGCAAGCCACCTAAGTTCACTGAGCTTCAGTTTCTGCTTCTGTAAAAATTAGTTCAAATCTCACAGGGCTGCTGTGGGCATTATTTGAAAGATAAAGTTTATTACACAATAAATCTTTGTTATTCTTATTTTAATATTTTAGAAATTAAAAATGAAATCAGTTTTTGGAATACATATTCTTACTCTTCCTGTTCTTCATGTAATTACCTCTTTGACTTTTTTTCTGTGTTTCTGTTACCAAGTTCATTCCTCCCCATTTTGGGAAAATGAACTCAATCAAGACTAGACTTTCTGTCTTAGAAACCTCACATTTTTGCATGGAGGTTCTAAGCATAAAAATACCAAATCTACATCTATAGTCCTGACTTTTCTCTGAAGTTCCATGTTTCTTGCAGTTGGCAAAACAACTCTTGAAAATCTTGTTATTAGTGAAAATTGAATATCTTGTTATTAGTGAAAATTAAGTGACTTGCATTATCTCCAGCTTTGCTGTTTACGCTCTGCCTTTGGATGATTTGAGTCAGCTGTGAGTTCTTCGCAGGAACTATCATTTTTATCTCTAACCATATGACATGAGCCCATGTGGTAGGTGGTCGGTAAACAGTTGTCAAATAAATGAGTCAATGAATGATTGAAGAACAAAGAGGATTTTTTTTTTTAGATTAAAAAAGGTAACTATAATGGGAAGAGATGGGAAATAAAAGTAATAATAAAAAGTACCATTCATTATTTTTTTCTTTAGCCAAAAAAATAGCTTGTGATTAGGAATGCCAAGTTTTTAATTATTAATTACACAAATATTCTGTAACTAATTAACTTATCTCCAATACCCATTTCTCAACCTGTGACATAGCTATCCCCCAAATATTTTGTATCAGTGTATCATCATGTTTCTTGAGATAATCTGAAGAAATAGAAATATAGCATTTACAGATTTCAGCATCTGAAGTGACACAATACACATGCTCACACAATGTCACAATACACATGCTCACACAATGTCACACACAAACACACACAAGAAACTGCATACCCATCTTAGCCATTACGATGCTCTTCTTCCTTGCTGAGTGGTGCTTTCTGGCCTCAAAAGATAAAATATGCAGTAGTAAAGACAAGCATTGGAAATATAAATCTTTCAGAAATTTTGAAGTCATGTCCTTAGCATTTCCAAAGAAAAAATCTCAATCTGAATATAAAATCCTGTCTTTAGGGCTAAATTTAACTATATGTAAACTGAACATATATAAATACTCAATATAAATTGGGTATATGTAAATTTAAGTCTAATTTGAGTATATGTAATTTATAGCTGCCTGTGTGGCAGCATTTTGGTCGGTGTCCTTCAGTAACTTCATTGACACTGACTGAATCCTTTATCTCTTACAGGACCTTTCTCATACACTTGACTGTACTTCTAAAAGTGTGGTTGACAAATCCTAAAGAAATAAATTATTTATGCATTTTTCAGTGCATTGCTTTCTCTAAATAAGAAGAAACTATGCCATGGCATAAATTCTACTACGAAGGACTGCGTGAGAGAACTAAGTGTATTAATTTTAAATTCATACAGTATAAAATGCTATCTAAAGTACAGGTGGAGAGGTCACAGAGCAGATCCTTACTGTTACTGGACAGAGGAGACCCAGTGTTCACGTGTGAGGCTGAGTAGATGGTACTCTGTTGTGACAAGTGTGCAACCACACAGTACCTCAAGAAAATGGGTAATTTTTTTAAAATAAAAATGATTCAAATTTACTATTAAAAGTTCAAGAAGTCACAGAATTATAAAGAAAAATTATGTAAAATATGATCCCTCAGAGACAAATACATTTCATCTGTTGATAAAGAAACTAGTAATTATGATTTGGATGAATCAAAATATATTCACTACGTGACTTATAGCTTTAAAAATATCGAAAGGAATTTTCTTATTCCATTTTGTCTTTTAGCTTCTTTCTGGCTTATTCTCTTTAAATACAGATTATTTCATCAAAAATCGTGCTAAATTCAGATTGACTGAAATTGAGCTTGCTCTAACTAAGCATGGATATCCCTCCTATTTACCCTGCCTGATATTTGCGCTGAATTACAAGTCCTGCTATTACTATTTTCCTTAAATAGTTCATAAGGAAATTGGTTCTAGACAGAAAGGTATGCTAGCAAACACAAGTGGAGGCATACACTTTCTGTGATATGATATAATACATTCACAATTCGCGCACTACTATCTGCCATGTACAAATTATTAAACAAGAGCAGATCATTTTAGGAATCTTTCCAAGTCATAATTTTAATAACATTCTTCTACATTCTAGAGATAAGGAATGGAACATTGATAACAATCACAGAGGTTCAGCTGCAGGACGTCAGAACAGAATCACTTGAGATAACCTGATCCAGTGCCCATTCTGCTTTCCAACCTTTACTTTTATTTAAGAAAACTTAAAAGCTTTAAGTTTTATTCATTTAAGAAAGATGAATCCACTTGACTAAGCACATCTATTAGAGTCGGTCCTGAAATTTGAACCTATGACTCGGTGTCAGAGTCCCACTATTTACAATCTCCACAGAACTCCAACATTGCTTAAAGAAGTCTTGGTTTGGTAGAAATAGAAGAATATACTGGTCATCTAGGAAGTTACCACACAAAGCCTTACCCACAGAGGTAAGGCCTCTCTAGTCTAAGGCCGATTCTCTATGGCAGATCCCCTAGGAAGCTGTTCGTATCCAAGCCTTCAATACAATTAAGTTTTTAGAAAACAGAGACTGTGTTACAGTACAAGTCATGTCAGCTGAAGCAGCAGGGTTAGACCCAGACCCCAACTGTGCCAGTGAACAGGCTGGTGTTGCCCCATTCATAGAGCTTAAGAGCCCCATTACCTAATGGCTGGAGTTCCCTCCTAGGATCTAATATTTGGCCTCGTTAGATCCCCATGTATTGTCCAGAGACCAGCGGACATAGAGGATCCTGTAAACCTTTTCCACCAATAAGGCCCATTGCCCTATTGGGTCACTCGCCTTTATAGTTGACACCCACCTATGGGAACTTTCTCATTCAATACTCCAAACATTCCTTATATAGACCCTTATCTATGGAGAAAGAACTGTTCCTGTCATTAAAAGTATAAAGTCACTAGCTCTCTTCTCGTTCTAATGGAATAGTCATAGTGACGTAAAAGAGCAGTTTGATTTGACATTGTGCTGGAAGTCCTCCAGTGGTCCTTTTGGGCCCACTCTCTACGTTTCTCCACCCATAAACATCCACCCCAAATCTTAGGAACACAAAAGAGCTCACTTGTTTCTAGGCTTCAGGTTAGATTTGGCCAATGGGGAGTTGGCAATAAATCACAGGGAAGAAAGAGTGAAGAGAGAGGATGTATCCTCCTGCCTAGCTTCCATGAGGTTACCGCCCACTGGCCAAGTGTCCCCCAGAGGTCACTGCTCCTTTCAGCTGACCTTCACTGAAGCTCTCTCCCTTGTTCTGTACTGCCCAAGGCAACATGTTGGCTACTATTCCATATTCCTGCTATAACCCGTTTTGTTCCCTACAGCTGCTATCCACCTCGGTAATGATATTCTTTGTCAATGAAATGGTTTCAAGATATTCTAATTTCAGTGTAACATCTTTTTCATCTTGGAACCTTGAGTGACACAAATGCCAAACTTTTATATCATTATCTTTATTAGGGAATACGGAGTTTTAAGATAGGACATAAAAATGTTTTCTTGTTTGGAAAATGGGTCATTCAACCACTAGAGCCTTCTCAATGGCATTGCCAAACAAGCATCTGTCTATTTCTCTGACTCTCTCTCAGTTACTAGACATGTGGGTTTATGGCTCATAGGGCCTTTGAGAGAGTAAGCAAATCATAGTCAGAACTTTGGGAAGAGTATCTCTGAAGTAGCAATGTTGGTCATTACTAAAAGCAAAATAATGGCTACATACTGATTTTAAATATTGACCTTGCCTTTTTTTCTGAATGATTTTATGATTTTTTAAATTTTTATTTAAAATAGTTTCCAAAAAAATCAATGTGAATTTTAAACATCTTCATTCTTCATTGTTCAGAGTATCCAGCCTATTGGGACATCTACTCTGTACTTCCATTTGGGGGCCATAAGACCTATTTTGTGATGCAGATCATCTTTAACTGAGATTTTAAATGTGAAATTACACCAAAAGTTTTCGAAAATCACATTTCTCATCTAATCTAAAATCATTTTATATAGGCCCAAGTTAACATTATACTGTCTTAAAATGTTATTGTTCTCTAAAGCTTTTCCTTGTTTTATAATTAATTCTTGAAAATTATTACTTTAGAATGAATGGAAAGATCCTTTAGGATGAATCATCTTACCTGTTAGATAAAACTAACCACAACATGGATAAAATAGTGGAGCCACGGATCAATAGTAAGATAAATAAATAAAATATAGTTTATATTTTAAAATACATATATTATTATAACATCTTACTAATCTCAATGTTTTGTTTCCTGGTAAATAGTTTCTAGGAAAAGCCTTTCTAATTGTCATCTACCGCTCAACACATATTTATTATTTATAAAGTGCTTGGCACTGTGCTCGACCCAGGGCTATGAAGAGGAACAAAATACTGTCCTGTCCTCTTGAAATACTGTGAGTCTAAATGGGGAAGAGAGGTGTGGGAAGCTATCAGTGGTGTTTCTAGGAGCCATAGGAGCAGCATTCTGGAGCTTGATCTTCCTGGGGAGATGAGATAGAGCACACTCACAGAAGACGCGGTAGTTGACCTGTCCTGGAGGTGAAATTAATCTTGAGAATGCAGGAGACACTGACCAATTATTCTTCATAGAAAGCTGTATCCACAGAGCTATTAATAGCTGCAATTGCCTAAAATTCAAAGAGTC
>NW_006443225.1:7327555-7328655 GCF_000325575.1 Pteropus alecto | reverse complement strand
AATTGTTGGCTGACATCTTTTTTGGTCGTATGTCTCCTAGACAGTTTAATTTCTGCAGCCCAGCTTAATTTAGAGGTATAAATAAAATAGAGCTTAGAAGATGATTTTCGTAGACTTAAAACAACTCTCTTCATAATATATGAGACACCTATTTACATCAAAAACTGTAAAACAGTGCACAGAATATAAGATTTTGTATTTGTCTTATTGTGCCTTGGCCTCACTTTTTCTCATTGTCTTCCAAAATTGCCAACGAAAGCATTTAAATATGAAAGAAAAAGCAATTCTAGGAGATAATATGCTTAAATATTAGAAGTCTTTGCTGAGTATATGGTACTTGCTGTAGACCTAGAACTGAAAGACGCGCCCCTGCCCCCAGTGTACACCATACTGAAGGCGAATTTATATATTTCTAATATTTATAGTTTAAAGTTATAGTACTATGTCTATCTTTTCAACATACTTAGATTTTATTGATATTTTTGGAAATTTATAACATTTTTTTAAATTCTCACTTTTTATGAACCTGCAGTTTATTTCATAGCCCTGTTACTCATTAATTTCTATTCAAGGCATGAGAAGTTGTAAATACAGCAATACACACAATGGAAGCGATGGATGTGCTCACAGAAAGCAGCATAGAAGCCCAAAAGCAAGATCAACAAAAATAACGACATTCAAAAACTTCTTGAAAAGGATAATATTTCAATCATGAAATTAAAAACCCAAAGTGGACCATGATCAAACACAGCAAACGACTGTTAACACAAAGAGACATAAGGGCGTAAGAATGCAGTGTGTCTCCTGGCAGTGTCTGCGTGGGTGACGGGCCCACACCCCGCAGGCAATACACTCAAGTGTTTCACTCACTCACGTGCTGTGAAACCTATTCTTAAAAACTTCTTTAAGATAATGAGCTTTAAACTTTATATTTTGTCAAATCTAGCATTCAAAACGAATGCAGAAAAATATTGAAATATGTAATAGCGATTGCATCCACATCTCAGTGGTGTTGTTTCTTAGAATGGATGGTAATATATTCTACCTTAGAGCTCAGTGTCTGCAAAGTCACTAAAGTGTCATCTCCCGTAATTCTGTAG
>NW_006443225.1:7318329-7327542 GCF_000325575.1 Pteropus alecto | reverse complement strand
TAAAAAGGCAAGACTAGCCCCATTTGTTTTCTGAAATTCTTGGAACATGCTATCAAATAAAAAGACTTTAAATGAAGTTTTTCTGATGGTTTTGTTTTTGTTTTTAAACACATATTTAAGTAATTACTATGTGTCAGTCACTGTGCCAGGTTTTGGAGGTTAAGAAGTATAGCTAGTTTTATTGTTGTTGTTGTTGTTGGCTTTGTTGTAGAGTTTGTTTTGTTTTTAAGGAAATATTTGAGACCTCCAAATCCTTCAAAACAGTATTCTTAAACAACCAGAAGGATATTCTGCTATCTACCTGTCTTTCTGTCTATTTGAATATAATCTACCATCCCAAAGTTACTAGACAGTCATGTTTCTGATTTTTAGGGCTCTTTGTAAAGTTAAGCAAATCAGAGGTTCACTTCTTAAAGTCAGAGGAAAGGACAATTACAGAGCGATTATTTTTGGTTATGGCTGAAAACTAACTAATGGCTACACATTGATTTTAAATATCAATTCGCCTTTTATTTTGAATAGTATTTGTTTTTTTTTCCCCCTAAAATAGTTCCTGGGAAATTAATATGTATTTCGAAGGCCATTATTATTCCACATTATTCACACCACCTAGCACACTGCTAGATACAGAACAAGTGTTTAATAACTGCTGGCTGTTTAATTTGTTTGCATAATTAATTCATTATACAGTTGTCTATGATCAGTTCTATAGCTGTATATGTAGGCAGGCCATTCTTATTTTTATTATCTCTGAAAAATGTCACCTTTCTCGCATTTTCTCATTAGATGAATTAAAATGACACCCAGAAAGGGACTTTATGGCAAATACGACTTACAAGAAAAGTCTTTAACTTTTATCACCCTTCTTCTACCCGCATTATCAACTCAATTCACACATTTAAATAACTGAAAACTTAGAAATGATTTTCAGAGATGTAATTTTTAAAAAATCAGCTTAGGAGATAATACGCTTCAACACAAAAATGTCCTTATTAAGCCTATAATAGCTTTTTCTGAATGTAAAACTGAACAGGAAAGTTAATTTACATATTTCTAATGTTTATTAAAAGTCATCATACTATCCGTTCTTAACAGACTTGTCTGCGTTTCTTAAGTCGGTGTTTTTGGAAATCTATTTCATTTTTTAAATTCTCATTTATGATCTGAGCCCTTATTACATTTAATAACCCTAAAAATTGCCATCAGCAACTTTGATTCAACAGATGATAAACTTGACAGTTTTTACAGCTGTTACGAGCACAAATGCAATGGAAATAAGGTACATGCTCATGTAAAGTAACACGAGCCCACATACTTGCGTGGACACACAAACAGTTCTTTAAAATGCTGGAAAGCAGGGCACACTGGGCGGAGCCCGCTGGGCTGTCCGCACCACCACAGCCACCAAGACCACAGCGTGCAGTGACTGCAGCTGCCCAAAGAGGAGCAGGAGGGACCCCCACTAATGTCGGGAATACACTTTAGGAAATGACCTCAAACTCTTGGCTGCAATGTTGAACCCTACTCTCTAGATCAGCAGTCAGATTTTTTTTTTTTTAATGTTCTCAGCTATTTAGTGTTGGAAGAACAAGATTACCTCTAGTACATCCAGCCTAATATTCTTAATAAATATCCTTATACAAGGCATTTAGATGATACTGGACAGAATTATCTAGAAGGGTGGATGAAGTTGAAAGTAGATACTAGTCATCACACATATGAGAGCACCAATGTTACTGAAACCCCCTACATGAAGGTGAAAGTTCTTTGCTGGGTTATTATGACAGGACTTCAAAATCTAGGACAAATGACCAAATTCATCAGAGCTACATGGACCCAGCCTTATACTACAGCCTTGTTTATGAGCTCAGAAGAAAGTAAAGACTTCCCTGCAGTGAGATTAAACACTAAAAAGGCAGAGACCGATTATACTGGAAAACAGTTAAAGCCTTTTAGCATATTCGTGACTATCATCTAGAGAATATGCTAATTGGTTTATGAAAGCAGATGTGGATGCGTATGTCATACTAGACAACTCGAGATGGCGGCTTGAAGTGTTACGTAAAGCAGGACACGTGAATGGAGGAGCAGGACATGTACTGAGCAAAGAAGCCTTGAGATTTGTTGATGTAATTAAAACATTGCACCTCTGAAGGCAGCTCTGGGGAGATGCATGGAAATCCTAGACGCAAAACCAGATTCCAGTGATCTATTGGAAAAGAAACTTTTCATCCCCCTTTGCCAAAATACCATTTACTCCAAGGTTCTCTACCCAGAACCCTTTGGTGGTGGAAATGTAACCATTATCCTCCCCTAGAGGGTCCCACTCACCCTTCCAATTTTGCAATTTCCTTTCGCGATGCCAGTGCTACAATTATGTTTGAGTTAGAATACCTCTGCTGTCGTCTCCATTAATATGGTTATTTACACAGATGTCAAGCTGCCTTACCTGAGAATCTGTTAAAGAGAATAAGCAAAACAAATAAAAATAAAGATCGAGAAGCAAACTTAAGATATCCTTGAAATGTGAAAGCCGTACGAGGATGGCTTGGACAGGTTACGGCAGTGGAGTAGAATAAAGTCGAAGTGGCTGAAGTATATTTAGAAGATAGGATTGTCGAGGTCTCGTGGGACACTGGATGTGAGCAGTGAGGAGTAAGAGAGTGAGGGATCCTAACTGGCCTCTGTGCCTCCAGTCACTGTCTACTCTCACGCAGCATCATACATGTATTACCAGTTAGTAATTTCATAATGTCATCCAATGGCTTAGCTTTACTTAAAACAGAGGCATTGCATGACCCTGTAACTAGAGTATTTATACTTCTGTTATAGCACTTAAAATAGCCAAACTTTTATTACAATTAATTTTAGGCATTTGTTCCTGTGTATCCATCAGTCTTCCATAAAATATAGTAAATTTTTTGAAGTCGGAACAACATTCAGTGGGTCTCAATTCTTTTATGAGACCATAAGGAAATTAAATGGAAGGAGATTCTCTTAAATACTGGCATATGGCAGGTAGAAAGCGAGTTCCAAATTAGCTATTGGAAGTATGGTCTGAGACCTGACATTGTTTTGCTTACCATTTTATTTTATGGGTCTGGTCAAGAGGAGCACAATGTCAGTCCTGATCCTTTATTTTTAATAAATTCAATAACCATGTGTTTAGAGTATGAAAAATTGCTGTGAGCACAAGTAACAGTGATGATTGATTGAAACAACATTTTTGTTAAATGAAAATTTCTACTTCGCCATGTTCTTTCTGCATTTGTATTTTTGCAGGATCTCGACTGAGAATTTACACTGTTCTTCAAACTCACAAAATATCTATGGTAAACATTAAGATTTTTTTGATCATACTTTCTGATTTCCCATCTGTACCTACAAAAAAATAAATTCTTTTCTGAAAAGAAAAGTAAACACATTTACAAGTTTAATTTCCTCTGGGAAAAGTGGAGTTTTCAGAACAACTTTAATGTTTTTTTATTTGTCTTTAATGTGTAACTTGTGATTTAATTTTTATTCACATTGTATATTCATATTTGCATGATAAAGAGATACTGTGTCATTTTTAAATACCTCTTTATCATCTGAATTGCTGAAAGAAGAATACGAAGGGATGAAATAGGGAAATAATTTTTAAATCTCATACGGATGAACTTCTCTAATCCTGCGATATTCAGCACAAATTAGCAGCAGACAATCATCTTTCTGTGGAAAGTTTGGAATGACTATTCAATCACAATATTCAGTTTCATGACATCTAACTAATGTCATCTCACTCTTTTTTTTTTTTATCGGCATCACCTCTCTAATGGCAGTTAGCATCTTGGTTGATAAGAATGATCATCAGGATTTTCTCTTAACAGCATCGGCACTAGCTTGCCTGGCATGTGACCCAAAAGCTCTCCTCGCATTTTTGATCCAGCAGCTTTGTTCAAAGCACTGCCAGGCATATGCTTGACCAATGCTGCTGGTCAAGAGCGATAAAGGCTTTTTAGCCTGGTAAGGATAACTTCCTTTCCAAAAACGATAAGACAAATATAACGCTCCAAAACTATCTTTTTCCCTTGCCAGCCAGTCGATTTGCAAACCACTTCCGGGGATGTTCTGAGCAGTGGCCTGGTACATGCCAAGCCCTGTTCCTTAGTTTTCATTATGCCAGTGAAAGAGGGTCAACGTGGAGAGTTACACTGCCCCTCCGAGGGGCAGGTCCCGTATGCCAGACACCTGTCAAGCACATCACACACGGTATCTTCTTGCGTGATTCTGCACAGAACATTGAGAAATGGGGATTACTTTATCTTTTCTTCAGAGACAGAGCAAAATAAGGATATTTTCAAATAAGAACGTTCTAAAAAAAAAAAAAACACTATTTCTTAAAAGGCCATGGTTAACAAAAAAAATAAAGTAAAAACAGAAAAAGAAAAGAGAAACTCAGGGCTTACAGGAAATAGGAGATGATGAATGATGGAGAAGAGCTTTCTCCACTCCCCTTGAATCTGAACTGGCCTGTGACTTTCTTAGGATAATGAGACAGGAGCAAAAGAGACATAAGCAGAAGCTTAAAAGGCTTTTATATTAGCGCTTCCTCATGACTGACTGCTCTTGGGACCCCTGCCACCTTCACTGTGGGGAAAAGCCTGGGCTTGCCCACCAGACGATGAAAAATACGTGGCCTGGTTAACCCCAGAAGCAGAGGTCCCCAGCCAAACGCCGTTCAGACCCAGTGGTAAGTGAATGCACCTGAGACAAGCAAAAAAATTACTTGATTGAGTCCAGTCCAAACTGCTGATACACAAATTTATAAGTCAAATGAATGGTGGTGGTTTTAAGCAACTGAGTTTTCGGGTAGTTTATGTGCTAACCGATCATGAACTTGGAAGCTAGATGTGGCATGATGCCAAAAGAAAATGTTAAAAAATGTGGCATTGACTTTGAGACTAGGCAACTGGAAAAATGGTGAAGAAGCTGTTTGGAAATTTATAAAAATGGTGATCCAGGTTATACATAGAAGTACAAAAATTAATACCTGCCACAATTTGGAAAAAAAAGCAGTATCTAATGAACTTTTGAATTTTCTAAGATCTCCAGACAGAATCATAAACGTGTCATTTCATTTATTTTATGATAAGGTGTGGAAAGAAGGAGATGGGTTTAAGGAAGAATTATTTAATTTTAAAGCAGAATGTAGAGAGAATTTAGAAGGCTTGGGATCTAGTTACTTGCTCACATTTCACCTTTCCATGCAGTAAAAATTCTTAATGGTAAAGAGCAAATCAAAAGTGTGACTATAAGGAAAATTGTTAAGATCTATAAAAGTTTTATGGTAGTGCCCAGAAATACCTTTCAACTAAATAAAAAGGATTCTAAGAAACTTAAAACATGTTTTAAGGGTTTTATTCAAGCAAAAAGCCACCAGCTTTCACTTGCAGAAATGCCTCTGGACTGCCAAAATCACAGTAGCAGAATGCAGATCGAGACAGCTGCTCACACGCAAAATGAGCCATTTTTTTCATGAGAAGAAAAGGACATTTCAGAGAAAGAACCAAGATATAGAGCCAACAGCTCTGAAGAGCAATGGATCAGGAAGCCATTTCCAGGACACAGTCGAGAAAACAGACTGAGAGCCCCACCTAGGGAGCAGAACCAAGCTCTACTCAAGGATCATCTGCCCATAGGTGGGAGATCTGGCACGTTTAGCCTGGAGGATTCCAGAAATCTTATGAACCGGTGGCTACTTTTTTGCCTGAGAGTGTCTATTATGGTATGTTACATCTATATGGCATGGAGGTAGAGGATGTCGTGATGGGGGCATATGTCTTGTCTTAGTTCACTGGTCTCTGGAGGTAGAAGACTCGTATCTAATAGATGCTGGGATCATGGACTTCAAGTCTGATGCCCAGATGAGTTAAGACTTTTAAGGGCTCTGAGATGAGGGACATATTTTGCATGTGAGAGCAATATAAGTTACTGCGGCCAGAAGTCACAGATAAATTGCAAAAAATATCCACAATGTTTTGTAGCTCCTCCCATCAAAGGTAACATTTTGTTCACCTCGAGTCTAGTCTGGCCTTGTGACTTACTTTGGCTAAGTGATTAGAAGTAAACATGATACAAACAGAAAATTGAAAAGTGCAGCTGCACCAGAGAATCCTCTCGTTGCTTTCGGGACCATGTGAAGAAGTCTCAGCTAGCCGACTGGATAAACAGTAATATGTAGACATCCTAGAAGCTGACCCATTTAGCTGACGGGCAGCCACTCAAGATACATACATGAGAAAGCCCAGATAAGACTGATAGAGAAACATTCAGCTAATCCCAGACCACTTTGCGAACTCACAGATTACATGGTAAATAAATAGTTGTTCGGGGGTAGTTTGTAGCACAGAAATGGCTGATACACTCACCACGCAGCAGCTGACTGGTGACCCAATCGTTCTATTCTTCAGAAAGTGACCTTTTACCCACTCATTTCTTTTCCTTATCCCTACTGGCCGCACTTGAATTCCAGCCTATCCCAGTTTCCATGGGCATATTTTTAAGTGTCAGAAGATGCTGCATATTTATGCTGGAGCATGTCTGGAAAGCAGTGATTATTCAATTATTTGAAAAAACAGAAGGGATGCCATGAAAGATAGCTAAAAATTAAGAGGGTAAACTCTTTGGAGAGACATGTCCAGGTATTCCTCCCCCATAAGGATATTTATCATTATTTCATTCTTCTAGTGTCTGTTTTATTTAAATATCATTTATATCCCTGTGCAATCACTTTGACACTGGGCTTGACTCTGTCAAGTCCACGCACTTAAATTAGTGCCACAGGGAAGAAGTAACACGCGGGGCACTCATTCCACTCCATCTCCTGGTCCCTCCTGAGCTGGCTTCTGAGACGATTTACTCGGGTTTGTCTCTCCCGTCCCCATGAGCAGCAATGACCTGCTCTGTAAGGACTCATCTCCATGCCGCCCCCTGCCCTCACAGTGAAGGCTAACGTTAGACTTGAGCTCAGATGCTGGCTCTGGCACTCAGCGGCTGTGTGTCAAGGTGATTATACATACCCCTCAATGTTTTGTAAGGATTAGATGGGATGGTACACAAGAAATACCTTTGAGCCTTGCACGTATTAAAGTCTCGGTTTTTAAATAGATTTATCTGACTGACAGATATAGTACACCTCTGCTTTTGCTGTCCTTGTGACAACAAAGGATTTGCAAGACTGAGGCGCTCCAGCGTGGTCTGCCGTGCAGGACAGAGACGGGAAGCTGCTTCTTTGTGATCCGTGCCATCTGTGCTGCTTTTCTGGCCTAAAGGTGAGAACGGATTTGACCATGCAGTGGGCTGCGTCCTCTCTGGCCAGCCATATGCCTCAGGAGAGGTCTGCCTGCTTACTTAGCTGAACTGGAGCCACCTCTGGGGTGGTGTCATGGTTTGAGGACAACAAGGTTTCCTGGATTGAGCACAGGAGCAGGGATCATGGGTCGTAGGCTTTATGCCAGGTCCCAGTGCTCATTTGCTGAGTGACCTTGGGCAAACCACTTCCCTTCTCTTCTTTCTATTAAAAGGAAATCATCAATCTTATGGCCAAATCTCACAAAGAAGTACTGAAGATTAATTTAAAATATCTGGAACAATTTCAGAGGAAAACACCGGAGGGATTATAATTAGTTTATAATCTATAATTAAGTCTATAAATAGTGAGAGGTATCCACACCTGAATTATACATTTAAAAATGACACTTCACTCTTTAAAAAACTTTTTAAGGAAAATGAAAACCAATTATTTGGTCATATTCACAGAGATGAACTGGAAAATATGAAGATCATGGCTGCAATACAGTCTTAAACTTGGACTTCCCAGTGAGACGACAAAGCTGCTGGCAGAGAGTAACATGAGTGTCAGATGTTCCACACTAAGGATTCAAACGCGAACTCACGAAGGAAATGAGTCGGGGGTATTTGGGATCTTAACCCAATTCCAGATATGGAGATTTTATGACAGAATAATAAGTCGTAGAGCCTTCGGAAAACACTGGAAAAACCCTCTCCCTAAACTTCCTCTCACGCCCTTCAGGTCCGCTGTCCTTAATCCTGGCAGGAATGAGCTGCTGCGGGAATAAGCGGGGCTTCCCACAGCGGCCGAAGCTCGTTCGGTCACCTCTTTCTTGGGACACACACTGTAACTCTCTGAGCATCCAGAAGTCTCTTCCTTTTTCTGCTCTTTCCCCCTTCCGTTCCTCCAACCGAAAACCACTTCGGACAGTACAGTAGAGCATGGTTTCAAGTGCACCAATTAATCTTACCGCTGTTTTAGGAATTTCAAAATATGCGGTTGAGGCAATTTAGGTAAGACAGACCTCCAAAGTTCAAGGCAGTTGCAGAAACACACTTAATCAGCGAGCTGAAAGCAGATGAAAGCGCGGCCCCGCCCTCCCAGGTCGCCGGCTTCACTCCCTGGGCCGGCAAACCCGTGCCCGGACCTGGGCCTCCGCTGTGCTCTGTCCTCCCTCCCGGTCAGGAGTGGCTCTCCATGCGCATCGCGACCCCGAGGACCTTGACGCCCTCTTCTGTCTGAGCCGCAGGCCAACACCTGTTTTCCGGCCGAAGCTGGTCATCTCACAGCCCCTGACCTCCAAGTTGACAGGTCACGGTTTTAATGCACTGGGTTCGTAAAAACAAATAAAATGGCACTTTTGATTTTTTCTCTGGCTTATCTTCCCCTCTTCGCTAGCCTTCACTTCCCTGGGCTGGGGCCAAATGTGGAGGAGACGAAAACTTAGCAGCACAAGGTTTATTCTCAGTCGAGATCATCTCTGTTGGGTAAATAGTTCATGCATCTGGCTCCACTCCTAACAGGCCTGTTTCCCCCTCCCCCCAACTCCATCCCTGCCCCTTCCCCAGATGGGTGCTGGCTTCAGGGGACGCCTCCTGTCCTCCTGATGTCAGGATGAGGGACAGGCCTGGCCTCACGGGAGGTCTTGAGCTATTCCCCCTGCTCCAGCCCTTTGATCCCAGCTGTCCTCTGACTAGTCTCGGCTGAGGCGGGATGGGTCCGGTCTTAGCTGTGGAGCCCTGCCTGTGTTTCTGCTCCAGCCCTGGCTGGTGTAACTCCTGGTGTGTTTGCTCTGCTGGGCCACGCTCCTGGGGAGCCCAGAACCCCCACTTCTGAGCAGGCCCCTCTCCGACTCTGACAAGTACAATTCCCACGCCAAG
>NW_006443225.1:7300695-7318100 GCF_000325575.1 Pteropus alecto | reverse complement strand
GTTTACTCCCCGTGGTTTTTATCCATTCACCGCGTCCCTCAGCCTCACTACAGAATGCACCGTGGGAGGCGGATGGATGCGCCTGACTCTCAGACTCTCCCACAACCTTCTCCTCTTGCCCAGACCGCCCCCCCCCCCCCAGCCCCCCGGCTCTCCTCCCTAGCTAGGACTGACTTTTACACCTTTTCTCCATTTCTTTGAAATAAGTATTTCTTTGGGCTATATCGACCATTCCTAAAGTAGTTATAACTTGTCCATGTTTCTAATATTTTTATTCCCTTTCCTTTAGCATCTTTTTTCCTTATTAGCTTCCTCACAGGAGTCCTTTTTACCTCCTACCCCTCAGGAGAACCTAATATACAGTAGTCTTTACAGTCTACATAACCAGTCTTTAATCATAATATTTGCACACGGGTAATATTTAATGAGCTGGACTTTCTCCTTCATGCTGGGAATACAGTAGCTGAAGACAGTCAAAGCCCTGCCCTCACAGAGAGTGCCTTTTATTGTAATCAAACATTATTTTCTTTATTTTTATTAATTAATGAACTTATTCCTGCATTTTTGCAAAATTTGTTGGGTACCTGCTATGTGCAAAGCACACTGAAATAATACTATATGTATGTATTTGGAGGAACGTTCAATAATGGATAAGTCTTGCCTTCAAAGAACTTCTATCTTCAACTATCGGAAACAGAGGTGGGTAATCGATAGACTGATACACGGAGATATGAGAATTTTAATGGTTAATGGAGCAACACGCATGCAGCCTAAAGAGAATTGCAGCCGGGAGGAACGGCGTGGTTTCCCGATGTGTCGATCCTTCTCTTCACTTTGCCACACCCTGGTCTCCCTCCCGTGACAATGGGCAACTGCCCCGTCCTGGCCCACGTCAGCTCCTTCATGCTTCTAGTGGATTCCATCCTGCATAAGCTAGCCCAGGCCCACTGCTCCTACAGTCATGACCCATCCCCGCGTCTTCATTTTTTTTCTCTTTTTTGCATTTGTGTTAGTACAAAACCAATACGGTTGCTCCTTAGGCAAATAAACACCCAAATGACAATGCCAAAGTTCAGTCGTGGGCCCCTTGCTCGTCCCCTCGCATGCTCAAACCCTGAGGTGATCTCATCCAGTCACTTGGTTTCGAAGACTGTGTATAGGTTGGCTACTCCCAAACGTGCCTCTCTAATGAGCCTCAGATTTCCAGCGTCTCCATTTGATTATCTAGTGAGCCACCTGGAACTTAACACATCCAAACCAGAATTTGTCGTTTTTTTATACCAGCTTCTCTATATGATCCAGGAGATCTTTGGCCGGAATTTCCTTCCTTAGGCCCAAAGACCCCTTGTATTCACCAAGTACTTAGCTGTTGATTTATTCTTCACCTAAGAAAAAAATGAAAATAACAAACCGTGACCTTCGACTAAAATAGATTTATCATAAACCCAATGAAGCTTAATTCCGGGCCCTGCAGTATACGGGCCCCTTTCAAGGTATTAGGAGGGGCCATACGTTTCTGTAAAAGTTGTGTGAGGCAGATGTTTTAACCATAACAGGTTTAGAACTCTGTCTCCCTGCATTTGTCCTTTCCCTCTGTCACATTTCTCCTTGTGTCGGGTGACATGAGAGACGATGCCAACCGATGAGGAAGTGGAGTGGAGGATACATTTCGTTTGGGTCGAGTGGCATTTATTGATGTAGTTTACAAACTTCTGAGTCCTGTTAACCTATTGCTTTGTTCCAGAATAGAAATGACTTCTCGCACTTCTCCCTTCTGCCTGAAATGTTCTTCCATCCACGCCGCTTTACTGTGTCTCCCCTTCAAATGCCTTTTCCCCTTACACACCCCTACAATGACACCCTCTCTCCCTTTCGCCTGCTTTGCTTTTCTTCATCACACGCATCTACCACAAACAGTGTCACTTGTTTTCTTGTTGACGTTTGCCTCCCCCACAGGAACTTAGGCTCCCAGAGGTCAAGGTCTTCGTCTTGTTCATTGATGTATCCCAGTGCCTAGGACTGAGCCATGCCTGAGTAAATATTTGCTGAGTGAATAAAATAATATCCTTAAAATGTCTTGATAGCGTTCATTTTAACGTTATGAAAATGGAATTCCATATTGAAATATGCAATAGGATACAGCGATGATATTTTGAAATTTAGATACTAACTAGTGTCATGAGTTATAAGAGAAGAATTTGGGACCAGAGCTGTCTTCCTACTTTCTGCCTGCTGTTATTTCTATGATACTGCTCAAGCTATCTCCCTCAATAATATGATAATTAAAACCGTGTTTGAGATTCCGGGCATTTATGTAAGTCTGCAATCAGATATCTGGATCAAAAATTAGATTTATTATTAAGTCAACACCTGATTATAAAAGTATTGATATGCTCAGGGCAATCTATTTTAAAATAAACATAGGAAAAGAAAAGAGAAAATAGGGACTTTCAGTTTATTTTTTTATTTTTATTTTTTAAATCGTACATATGTATAGCCACATATATCCAAATTATAAATACCAGTTTTGCAGTACACCTATAAACAGTTTCTTTTCATGTGCATATAAATGTAGCCAATATTTTTGTAAAATTATTGCATATAAGAAAAAATAAAATAACTCCTATAACTGATTTTTAGTATTATACTCTACCTGCCTATAAATTCTATTTTATTTTTTTATGCCTATAAATTTTAGACTGTGGTCTTCAATAGCGATAAAGAAAAAAAACAAAGTGAAGAGGTGATACTTCTTTTTTAACCTGAATCTCTATCTAATCCTGCCTGTGTCAGTATCTGAAACAAGTTTAATGTAGCTATAGCCTTCTCTAAATTTACACTTTTTCTGTTTCAGAGAGATGATTTTATTGTATAAATGCGTGCAAAGTGTATAGTCATGCTGGCTTGTACACACACACAGAGAGGACGGGGGGAAAGTTATAGCCAAGGGCCTAAGTGACACCACATTATGTTTTCCCTGGCTCTTTCCATTTGGCTGGTTGAATGACTCGTTTCGCATCCATTCCTCTGAGGCTGTGACAGGGTGAGGGCTGTCCTGCGATGGATGGAACTTTCAGGATCCACGGAGTATTTAGATATTGCACTAGTGAATTACATTTACAAAGAGCTGTGTTATAGGAAAGTCTGTAACTATTCTGCGTGTTTAGGAAATGAACTGGTAGTTAAGGAGCAACGATGCATTTTCTCCTTTCCTCGGCTACCATCTCTCCTGTGTTGCTTAGCTACACAAAAGAAGCCAACCCCAAAGCTCTTGTCCACGGGCTTTTAATATAAGGATGAATTCATTTTCCTTCAGCTAGCTTCAAATAATCCAATATAGAAAAGGCAAGGCACTTGGAAATCAAGTTCATCGCTCTGAGAGGGCAGAAAAGTTTTTCCTTCATCCCTGCTCGGTTCTTTTGGCTGCTCTAATAGTTAAATTGATTAACAGAAGAAAAATAAATTTAATTACATACATATGGGATTCTAAAGATGAGAAGAATAAGCCACCTTGTTTACTAGAAATCTAGAGAACAAAGAGTAAAATAAACACGCTGCCTATTCTCTTGCTCAGTGTGGTATTTCCAATAAAAGCATTTGTGTGTGTGAATTAACTGACTTCATCTGCTATTCCCTCTTTAAAGGTGAACTTGAGATGTCAGACCATTTCTCTTAGGAAGCATGCTCTGTATTATTTGCATGGGACTTAAGGGGGCCAGTCTCTTTAAGTGGTAGAACATAGCTTGCAGGCTTTCAATCTCAAGTTTTTCTTCCAACAACATTTCTAAGTGTCACACAGCGTGATCGGAAATATTATCTCTAAGCAATTCCTTCTCCAGAATTGTTCTACCAGAGTAGTGGCACTTTACCTTTAAGATATATGTTTCTAGAAACATTCTGATTTTCTGACCAGCTTAAAATAACGAAACAAAATGACAGTAATCGTGCTGTGTACTCTTTTAGTATCCCGGTTATCTGAGGACCTGAGCATTTTCTCTGGATAGAGTCCACGTCCCTTCCTACGAATACCCCAATTTCTTTTGGGGAGAGTGACTCTTCCCATTGCAGAATCACAAGCCAAAGAGACCAGATCCATTTGACCTTGTGATCCGCATCTCCTGCGAATTTGCATCTTGACCAAGAGAGGTGGTGAAAGGGGAGAGTTGGAGGCATCTCACTCACCGGGGGGTAGGGATTCCTGGTCAGACTGTTGAAGTTAGAGATGGGTATCCTGTTGTTTTCTATTGTATGCATGTGCATGTCCTTATGTCTCCCCTTTTGCTTCTTCTGTTTTCTGTTATTTTTTTTAATGCCTACAACACCCTATATTCCTAGGTGGTCTCCCATCCAAGCACTAACCAGGCCCAGCCCTGCTTAGCTTCCTAGATCAGGTGCATTCAGGATGGCATGGCTCTAGAATCCTTCTTCTGTTTTCAAGCCTGCTATATTAGTCTTATATCAATTCCGTATTCCACATGGGCTCACACACACACGCATCCCAATATCCTTTCTCACAAATCACTTCTGCTCAAGTTAGAACTAATTTCTGTTGTTTGTGACAAAGAACTCTAATTGACATTGACGTCATGATCCTAAATCTTATAGGAAAGAGGATAACCCAAATCCTAGGGGATATGTATTTGACCCAGTTGAACATTGAACAAATTGAACATTCACTATTAAGTTTGTGAATAATGAAAGTGTGGTATGACCAGTGTTACAGAATAAAAAAAGTTCAGGTAGCATCTTAGGAAATAATTATGTTTTTATTGACACTTTCACCTTTATATGAAACTGGCCTTCATTCTTGAACATTTGAAATGTTAAATCTATCTGGGAAATGTGGAAAAGGCTCAACCAAATTTGCGTAACGCCAAGTGCAATTAAGCTTCTTAGCATCCTATTTCCCCTGATAAACTGAGTTTCTGAGTTTTGATTTTGTCATCGTTGTTGTTTCGAGAGATGATCTGGCAACTTTGTATTTTTAAAATATCTATTTATGCCCAAGGTCATTCTGTTATTTTCTTCAGGTGCTCTTCACAGGAGCTAAACATTAAACTGTATAAAATTGAAATTTTAGTGCCAAGATTATATTAATTTGATAGTATAGATAGTAAGTACTTGAGATTTTAGAAGATTGTTCAGATTGTGTTGGAATCTATTCTAAAAACATTGTTTATAGTGAAATTATAACACTAAAAATTGATGAGAGCTTAGAAGTTTCTGTTCACCTCTGAGTGTTTTTATTAAAAAATTAGAGAAAATAAATATCTATTCACAATAAAGTACCGTTAAGCACAGCATACAGTATGGTTCCGTATTCACATGGACATCTTATGTTGCACACAAACAAAAAATTAATTCACCTGACTTAAACAATAAATAAAAATGTATTAGCTTATATAACTGAGATATGCAGATATAGATCCATTATAAGACAAGGCTTGACCCTTAGAATCATGATGTCATTGGGACTTTGTCTCTGTGTCTTTCTAATTCTCTTGGTTCTTTCTTCTTCTGCTGGTGTCACTAAAAATGGCGTGACAGTCCCAGGCCTCACATTTGCAACTCCGTATCATTTAGATGAGAGTAATGTGCTCGTGTCATTTCTCAATTCTAAGCCAATTCGGAGATTCGTTCTTGCTCCATTGAATTAAACCTCACGTCCAGCCCTGCATTACTCACCGTAGCAGAGTAATGAGATGTAGTGCCTGGCTAATCCCGCATCATTCGTTCTATCCACGCAGCAATGACGCGAGTACGTAAACTCCCAAAAGAAGATCAGAGACTGTTTAAACGAGGAAGGAAGAAAAGGACACTTCGGAGGTAACCAACAGTGTCCATTTGTCCTATAGTACATTGCTATTGTAAGGGAATGTGAATGACATCTAGATGTTTCTTGTAAATTTATCTTCATCATCTATCACTTAGCAAACAGGTCTTAAGTGAACCAGAAAGTGTGCTTCACGTCAATTCAATGTGTACCTTGACAGATTCAAATTGACAAAGACCTGACTGTTTTTAATATTTCCAGGACATTTCAGTTAATTTTAGTCAACATCAAGGCCACTGTATTCAGAGCTGTGAACCCCTCAGGGAAAACTTTCTCTTCTCTTTTGTCGTCCCTGCTAAGCGACATTTGTGGGTACATCTTTCATGGAATGGGGATGTGTTACTTTGCACAGTTCGAAAGGTCAAAGGAATTGACTTAGTGTTTTATCAGCTGATAAGGATAACTAACCAATAAAATTACTTCAGTGTGAGAATTTAAATTTGAATATCTATCGTCTCAAATTCTCTCTGCTCCTCACTTTTTCTCAGTAGTGTTATAACACTTGTATCTTCCAAAGTCCACTTCATTTTATTAAACTTGACAAGCAGCCAAGTTTAGATCGTTCTCACCAGTGATGGTCCAGAGACATGTAACATCTCTGTCTCTAAACTTTAAGGTCAGAGATCTGAAAACTTCACTGGGCTAGAAAGAAAAGGAACCTGAGCCAGCAGCTTTTGTCCCCTCCCTTGTTCATCAAAGGCTGCCAGGTTCGCCATCAGGACCACCAGGCAAAGGCATGCTGCCGTAGGTAACAGTGGCCTGTGGGAAGTTCCCATGAAGCAGGGTGGGGCATGTTATCTCAGGCTCATCACATCTACCTGGTATCATCCATAGGCCAGTAGGGCAACCATGTCGTCTAGAAATTACTTAGACTACTTTCCGCCCAAACTGCTCTTTTTCTTAGGTGGTTATCTTTCATTCATTCAACTGACATTTGATGTGCAAGATGGTATAGAATAGTAACTTTAAAGAATAAAATCATCGAACTCAGATCCTCATGGTAAGGTGTTTTCAGTCTATTAGTTAATGGCTGTACACGTCATAGGATAATACAAAGTAGTGTTATAACACTTGTGTCTTCCAAAGACAGTGAGACATGATGTAATCAGAGAGAAAGGAGGAGAAAAGCCAGTCTGCATCAGAAATCTCTTTCTCTGGACTTCTTTGAGCAAACGGCACAGTCACTACCGGTGTCTCAGGGGCTGGGATAATTCAAGCCTTGAGATGCATTCACACATGAACGAAGTTAGTTAGCTCTTCACCATAGCCCACTGGGTGTCAGATGATTGTTCAAGATGCCCCAGAAGGCTGTGAGCCTCAAACGCTAATAATGTAAAAAAGCCTTATGACATATTAAGGAAAGCGCTCAAATGAACACATTTTGTGCCTAATGCATTTCCTATGTTTCCTAGGTCCCCAGTGCAGACTCAGTGACACTAATGGTAGCTTTCATCCCTTCTCCACTGTACACTACACATTGTGCTGACAGGTGGTGATGCAAAGCACGTTTTGTTTTCCCTTTAGTTACATTCGGACATGCATCAGGGCCTCGTTATTTCGGTTTTGTTTTCAAATTAGAAAGGAGACAATTTGACATTCTTTCCCCCTTTTGCCTTCTCTAATAGCTTTATTTCCTTTAAAGTATCCACAAGCAAAAAAATACTTTTTTCCTGCTACTCTTTTGGAAATTATGTGCCGAAGATCTCCAGGCAACAGAGGAGTTTATCAGTTAGCCACAGGGGGACGGAAAAAGGAAGCTGACCTTCAGAGAAGCTAATTGCCTCTCTTATGCCAGCCTCAGTATCTTCACACAGTTAAAGTTTTGATCACGCTCTTTGATTCTTAGTCTTCTGCCTACTACTATCCTGGACTGGGTTAGGGATTGTCCAGTATGACCCTTAGCTCACATAGCCCATGATGCTTGCCTGTGCCTCCCTGACAGCTGAACTAGGTTTTTGAATCACCTGACTCAGAATGTAAGCTGGCCTCCTCCCATCCAGTCACATTCTTCTTGACCATAGTCCTTCGTAGGCTGACCTAGTCTCTCCAAGTTGAAAATTTGCAGGTAAAACTGCACCATCTTGTGCCTTTAAGCTAATAGTCTCGACAATGCCACAGATAATTATTTCAAGCAGAAAAAAAATATGAGAGTCGAATATTTGTTAGTGTCCTAGGTCACGTCCCATGGGAACAAGACTTAGCAACAGAGATTTGCTGCAGGAAATTGATTGGGAAATGCTTTCAGAATCAACACCCCTGAGGGAGAGAAGGACGTAGAATTGATCAGGGGAGAATGTTTTAGTTTTTTACTGCTGTCATAACAAATTCCCACTGACTTTGTGGCTTCATACAACACGAATTTATTATCTTACAGTTCCATCGGAGTCTGATACAGGTCTCACTGGGCTAAAATTAAGATGTCTTCCAGGATGAGTTTCTCTCTAGAAGCTCTAGGGAGAATCCATTTCCTTCCATTTTCCTGCTTTCAGAGAACGCCCACATTCCTTGGTTCCTGACTCCTTCTCTTCAAATCCAGCGATGACAGGTCAAGTCTTTGTCATATTGAGTCACTCCGATCAGCTCTCCTGTTTTCTTCTTCCACTTCTAAGGCCACTTGTGATTACATTTGGGTTCTCTCAGATAATCCAGAATGGTCTATTTTAATATTAGTTGATTAGCAACTTACTTCTATGTGCAATCTTAATTCTTTTTTCTATTTAATCTAACATATTCACAAATTCAGAGGATTGGGACATAGATATCTTTTGGGGGCTTGGTGAGGAGGCATTCTTCCGCCTATCCATGGAGAAGTTGAAATGAATTTAGTGATCCTACAGAGATGACACTTCAGAGTTGTCTTGAGTTAGAACAAAGGTGATAGGTTTTCTCAGCCCCCATAGACTAGTTGGAGGTGGCCTGCCCTGGGAAAGGGGCATAACCATGGGTGAGTCAGTTCTTTTCATCAGGGGACAGCCCCAGAGAGAGCTGAAAGCAGCCAAAAGCTGTCTGTTTCTGTGCTGCCAGCAGCTGAGAAATGAACATTTCCGCCTCTTTATCTATCATTGTGTGGCTGTAATTTAATACAACTGGTGACACATGTTAATGATTTACTACAGAGAATACGTTGCATCATTGGTTTGCCATGCCTCAGCAAAGTTTCCAAAATAACCAGCCAAATTCTATCTCAGAGCTTTTGTAGACTTGAGGTATGTTAATAGACTTAAACTTCATCACTTAGTGTATTTTTCTTAATACCAAAATATGGGTTTGTTGGTTATTTTAAAGAAGTCGCAAAATCTATTTCCAAGAATTTTCATTATTTTATGATTATGTCTTCGCGTAATATGTGTAATCAAGAATACGTCGTAAGTAATAGAATCCATTTTTAATTAGGTATTGAGAAGAGGTGCAGAAAAATCTCCATCTCTCTGAGACTTGATTTTCTCATCTCTAAAATAAATGTATTTTTTCTTTTAACATACATTTGCATATAACATATAAATTACCTACCTAGTACCTGGGGAAATAATAGTTGCTCAATAAAGTGCAGCTTTTGTGATAAGACATATTCTGTGGTATAATCTCATTGTTTCCTTGGCTATTGCTCTTAATAAGGTAACTTATAGGACAAAGTAGTCTGTTATTCAACATTTTATATTTAGCTCCCAGCATAGTACGTGGCATGGAGCAGCTGCTTAATGCTTGCTGATTGGGCACTTGATTGATTAGGAAGCTAACTGAATAAATGAATGAATGATATTTTCATTCCTAATTCCTTTTCTGCTCAACACACATTCTAAGTGTGTGTCATCTCTATCAAACGTGAACATGAAAGGAAGCATTGAATTGATGTGAAGTCACTCTCCTAGCTGGGAAACAGGTGAAGTTAGAAATATATTTATATTTTAAACTGAAAACATGTAGATATAATTTAAATGTAGCAATGAATAAAGGAACAGTTAATAAAGGAAAATGAATAATTAATAAAGGGAAAATTTTAAGTAGAAACTTCTGTTTTTCCTGAGCCTTTACAGCAAATGACTGACCAGAAATCTCTTCACTTTTCCATCTCTGCAGCTATGTCAATTGTGTGCTCTAGCTGCATTTCTCTATTTAAAGAACCTTGTATTTTCAGTCGTGATAAAAGTCCAGCAGACCTTTTTTTAGTATGTGGTGCTTTTTTTTCACATGAATAAATGATTCCTTTATCTGCCTAGTACCTTCTAATAAGACCAAAGGAGAATAATTGCCTAGAAATTTCTTGTCCATCATGTCTTATCCTTAAGAATAATAATGGAGCATATTAGTAATTATCTTATTAAAATGTCTCAGGCAGTAAGAAGCATTAGTAGATAATTATCCAATTCTCCAATCTCCTGAACTTCAGCATCAGTATGAACCTTTAAAAATGCCCATATTTTATAATAATTAATCTTGAAGAATGCTTTACTTTCCTACAGATAAATTGATATTTATAGCTGAAGAATTAATGGCTTTGAATTTACAAACTATTCCCATGTAATTATTTAAGAACCTGTAATATAACAATGCTAACCTGAAGATAATTTGGGAATCTTATTCATTAGAGTTACTATTAAACATCAAATAAAGTTGTTTTTATGTATGAAGGTACTACTATTACTTCCTGAAACTACAAGTTTAGGATTTCATTCATTTGCTCAGTCTTAATTCACCTACTACATTTATTGAGCACTTAAAATATGCTAAGCAGTAGACATAAAGATGAAAAACACAGACAAGGTCCCTACTCAAATTATGTCTACATTCTGGTGGTGGGGCACGGCCTTCGACAAAACAGTCAACAAGAAGATATCAGGTATCAATAAATTTTCTGCAGAGAGTTAAAACAGCAGCCACTTATTTCACCCTTACTGACCGTCTGTAAGGCTGTAATAACTCATGAGGAATTAAAACAAGTTAACCATAAACTTTGCCCCCTAGGAGTTTACAAGCTAGCATTTTATTGCACACATGCAAGAACAATGTATGAGTGTGAAATGTCATATGAGAAAAGTGTGAATAAAGTTTAGAGAAAATAAATGTCAGAGAAATTGCTCCCAAAAATGAGGACAAGGAGAGGAGGCTGTAATGGGAATAAAATAACGTTTTATGTGAATCTTGAAGGATGGGTAGAGTTCCATCGGTAGGTAGTGAGAAGAGAACGGGGCCATCGGCAAAGAGGGAGACTTTCCTGAAAAACATGTTGGGTGATGCCAGAACAGGGTCCAGAAACCGGGGCAAATAATCAGATGCTCTAACACCCAGGCAGACAGCGCATGGTCTGGGCACTTGAGAGCTTGAGTGCGAGGGGGGTTAGGTGCAGCTGCCGCAGAGCACACCCCAGTCTGCATCGGCAGTGGCTGCTGTGGTGACAACGAGGCCATGGCCGTGGCAGCAGCACTAGCCAATGCCAGGGTCTTGCCAGCCAGAAAGCAAGGTTAGTGCCTTAGTCAGGGGTAGAGCAGCTACGGATCGAGACAGTGCTTGCTATAGACCTATCATCTCCTGTGTTTTCTTCTTTTTTTTTTTTTAACAAACTTTTATTTATTTATTTATTATTTAGTTAGTTAGTTTCATTTATTTATTTTTTATGGTGATATTGGTTAACAAAATCCAGTAAGTTGCGGGTGTACAATTTATATATACATATATTGCATTGTGTGTTCACAGCTGATAGTTGTGTTGTCTTCAATGACACAACCATTCAAAATCGTCGACGATTTATGACCATTATCAAGTTCATCTGTTAGGCACAGTGTATTGGTCTCACTCAAATCGTTCACTATAAATCTTCAAATTTTTACATGGTTTGAGACTGTGAAGAAATACATTCGTTTATAACCTACTAAAGCAATCAGTAAGCTGCAGAAATTCTATAAATTAAATGTTTTCAACATTGTTTATATTAAAATGGGTGGGGAAGGGTCTAAATAATTGACCATAAGGCATTATTAAGTAAATTAGGATGCATCTACTTGAGTTATTATTACCTGATTTTTAAAAAGGTAATTATTTAAGAATATTGCAAAATGGGGAGAAATCCTAATGTCATAATGTTAAATTAGAAAAGCAGAGTGCAACACTTTTAAATTGTGATTCAAAATTATGTTAGTCAGGAGAGGCTAGGTCACACAGCAGTAAGAAACAGCTTTAAAAATCTCCGTGGTTTAGGACTCTATGTTTGTTTACTGCTCACAAGTGGTCTGATGCGCGTTCCGGAGGTTCCCCGGCCACTGTATTGTTCATCATTCTTGCTACTCTGTTGGAGGGCGGGATGCATGACACCCCTCCCTGGATCAGCCTGCAGTCTAGTCACTAGAGTTTCTGCCTGTGCCTAGACATGGGAATATCCACAACCAGAAACCATCAGATGTGTCAAAATCAAATATCAGGCAAACCAGCATTTGGAAAACAAGCAAAAAAAATAAAAATAAAAATAAAAGTTCCTGTCTTGATATGACTCAGAGTGGTAATGGAATAGGCACGGATGGCGGGGTTCCTCCGTTCAAGTGACAGGAGCACCAGCGGGAAGCTCGGCTCAGCGCATCTTCCTCTGCATAGACCCCGCGTGCCTGCTGAGATCAGCTTGGAATGCCTGCCTGTACGCACAGCCCATCACACACACAGCGACACACAGCTACATTTTGGTTGACTGCGTATCATAGCTCATCTTGTACAGTCAGTTTCAGTCTCGGTGCTAATATGAGAGCCCAAGAGGGTTGCATCTAAGATCATTTGATGACAATTGTCCAACTTACGCAGCATGAACACTTTGCGGAGTTGGGCACTTGATTGAAAATCTCTTGCACCAACCCAGAAAGGTAATATTTTCAGTTTTTCTCACAGGCGGCACTTCTTCTGATCCTATGTGGATGTCTGCTTCCCTAGAAAAGGTAATTTTTTCCAATTACTTAGGATTGAAACTCAAAATCTATGCATCACTGGCAATTGAATATGGGTATAAGAAAAATTTTCTGGGAATCTTATGGGTTATTGAACACTAATATGTGCTTCTGGAGAAAATTGAAGTTCTTTGGTTCTGTCTGGAATCAGGGATACTGAACAGTCACTTCTCACAGTACTTCCCAGGCCTGAGATTTTATGATAGGGCCATAAAATCAATACACTGAGTTGAGGAAAATTACATCGTCCTAGTCAGTGAAGAAATAAATTGAAAATATTCTAGATTATATTTATTGTGTACTAAACAAGTATTGCTGTCTTAGCAAAGACTTACTCCGTTTCTTTGATTGCCAAGTTTGCAGAAAGACAACACACTTGGAATAGAGTTTAAGTACACAGAACATTTGATATAATAGTGAATGTGGCAAAGATGGGGAAAGCCTTTTCTTAAAGAAAATTTTATATCAAGTTCCAAATGTAATTCTAATCATGTCCTTCTTTAACTGCAAAACTGTAGTTAAAAAGTCATTTGAAGGGATAGCCCTGAATTCATACTACAAAAAATATGAAAATATAGACTGGCAAAGATCATACCATACTGTTTTCTTAATGACATAACTTTCTATTTCTTTATATTCATAATTAAAATATTCAAGCAGTTATCCACTTATACACTGGTTGTGTTCTAAAAGTTTCTTTGTAACTCATTTTTCCAAAAGCACAATTATGATTTTGTGATCAGGCTATCCTCCAAAAATTTATTTAACTTATTATAGAAATATAGTACATTTGCAATAGAAGAAATTTTTTAACCTGATTTTTTCAAAAAAATTAAATTAGACTCAATAAAATAATTCAGTGATAAAGCAGGATGTCATATTAACATCGGGGAATCAGTAACCTCCCATACACAAACATAACCAGTTACAAGATAGAATATTGGAGAGAGCGCCAATTCCAATAGCAAAATAAAGAATAAAATATTTCAGAATAAATCTAACGAGAGATTTGTAAAATCTACATAAGGAAAACTTTAAACAAGACAAAAGATTTGAACAAACAGAAAGAGATCCTTTGTTCTTGAGATAGAATGACTTAATTCATCGTTAAGATGTCATTTCTTCCTTCGTTGATTTGTAAATTTATGGTGATCGAAAAATTAATAAAAATAGACATTTTACTGGAGCCACACAAGTCAATACCAAAGTTCATAGTGAAAGATAAAATGCAAAAATAGTTATGACGACATTAAAAAAAACTATAGGGGAGTATAACCCTATCAGATATGAAAAAACTTTGAAGCCCCTATTAAAACTGTGGTATACCGGCACCTGAATAGACAGACCAGAGGAATAAAACAGAGTCCAAAAATTGACCCAAGAACAAATGAAAATTGAATAATTGAAAAAGATGGTGTCTCAAATTGCTAGAGCAAAAAATTTTTGGAAAAGCCATCTGAAAGAAGATTAAATTTTATCTTTAACTCACACCATATGCAGTAATAAATTCCAACTGATCTAAAAAATAAGAACATGTGGGAAGAACCCATTCTTCCATAACCTATGGATAAGGAAAGGCTCTATTCATGAATCAAATCCAGATGTAATAAAAGAAAATACTGATAAATTTGACTATATAAATATTTATGTATTCTGTATATTTACATGTTATACATTGTGTATAATTATGTAAAATAATAAATATTTTAAAATAACTTCTGCATTGCAAAAATACATAAGTCATAGCAAACTGGGCAAAAATATTTGCAGCAGGTATGTGATTGGTAGAAATGGCTGTCCTCTGATCTTAGAAATCTAGGTAAGAGGTCGTCTTGAGATTTAAGAAACAAGAAATGGAGTAGCAAGCAAAAACAACATTGCAGCAAGATCTGTATAGTATTGGCAGAAGACTGATTCTGTCTGTACCATAGATATTACACTAAGTGTTCTGAACCAGGTAGATACTGGAGTCTACATTGGAAAGAACTACAAGTAAGTGCCAAATGACCCAGCTGGGAAAATTAAAGGGCTGTCTGACGTTAGAACCAGTAACATCAGGAGAGACATCAGCGATCTCATGAAGATGTCGCTGCCCAGAGTTTCAATAGAATCCCTTTTGGAATAGTAGGATATTGACCAGTGAGTTGGAAAGGACTTGTCCATGACCTTACAATGGATAAGGTCTGCTGTTTAAACCCCAGAGCTAGTGCTCCATTTGCCCTCGCTCCTGCCCTCTTGTTTTTATCCAATCCCTAAAAGCCTTAAGAGCAGAGCTGAGTCTCTCCAGAAAGAGAAGAAATTCTGCCTGCAGAGCGTAGCTTCAGCACATGCCCGTGACTTCCAGTTGACATCTGCATGGCTTGCGCTACAGACTTTGGACTTGTATAACCAGCCCCACAATTGTGTCAGCCAATGCTTCACAATAAACCTATTAACATACATCTTCTACTGGTTCTTTGTCTCTGGTCGAACCCTGATTGACATAGGCACCATTAAAATTGTAAATGGGAAACGCTGGGCAATATAGAGGTCTTGGGCTAGCTTGTTGATGTAATTTTAGTCAGGGTTAAAGGAATGAGCCAATTCTTAATGTTTCAAGTCCTCCCTTAAGGACTACAATCAATGTCTCAACATTTCCAAAGTTTTGTTACCTAAATAATTTTTTAATACCTACTGTGAACGTTACTTTGTGCAAACATTATGCCCCCCAGTGCCTCTTATTCTTGATCATTTTTATTAAAACAATATTGTGAAAGCTATGTTTGTATACAATATTTATCCTTGTTATATGTACTTAAGCAATTGTATAAATTATATTTAAGATAGATTCAGGGAGAAATGTAATTAATAAGCGAAATCAGTTATTTTTAAGACCTTATGCATTTTCGTAAAATAATCTACAAGAAAACTTTTTACCAATTTCCCCTCCCACCAGCATCTGTGAAAATATCTCTCTCACTCTATCTTCTATTCATTTTCTTTAGACCATTTCCTCTTACACTTGTCTGTCTTCTTGCTCTCCAACCCTGTATCTCCCATGCTCATTTCCTCAGGTATTACAGCTTTCCACTGGGCTTGAGTCCCTCAAGAAATCCCCATTATTGAGCCATGAGTTTAGCAAGAGCTTTGTCAATATCTGAATATGATGTTAGAGAAGGTAAAGCAGACAATTCAAAGCCCCAATGACTAATGCCTGCTGAGACACATCTCCATTATAAAAGCTTCTTCCGTCCCTATAGAAAATTCCCTGTCTTCGCCCAAAGAGGTTCCTAAAATTAGAATGGTGGGGCTGGAAAAAGAATGTCTTTCTCTGCATTCTTCTACTGATCTTCTCAGATTATTAAATATAAATCCACTCACAGGTCCTTTCTCTACTGACTTGTCTCCCAACCCCAAATCTTTTCTAATACTGAGTTCTCATCTAATACAGAAACTTGCCTTCCTGATGTGCTCCTGTTGGTTGGATTCCTGCGAGGATAAATCGAGTGTCCCGTGTGATGCTTTATTGCTCCAATTCCTTTTGACTTTCATTTAGCATCACTCATACCAAGGGTGAGTGAGACGAGAAAAATTTTTACTCTCTTTTTACATCCTAAAACCACACTATTCATCTCATCTTTAACATTTCTTATTGAATAGAGGTATTTGACCACAGCTGTTAAGCCTTACTTCCTTTTATTTCTATGGGGTATTAACTAATGCTTAACTTTCCCTAGTCACTATTCAGAATGTTTACCTTAAACACTGCTCACACAGATACACACTATAAATTCAGTACCCAAATCATTTTTATCTTTGTCTCATTAATCTCTTGATCCCTTTTCAATACGTGTGTGCTTATTATAACTGGGGAATGCTTTGGCCACAGATAAGAAGGATGCCCAGAATACAGTGTCCACATGAGGAAGAGAAACTCAACTGTCTGTAGGGATTCCTTTTACTGGAGTTGGAGACAGCTTGAGGAGAACTAGCCCCAGAGCAGTCAGGGTCAAGTACCTAGCTGTCCAAAGGAGTCCATCAGGATTAGGGCTTCCAACTAAATGGCCATCAGCAGAAGAAGCTCATGGTGAGCCGATGTTGTTGCTCCAGGATTCTGTCTCTATAAGGGTGGCCGGAAAGCAGGGGCAGGATGAAGTGAGGGCCACTGAAGAGCGCGACAAGGAACAAGGTTCTAAGTGGAATGAGTGGGAAGATGAGCTTCTAAACCAGAGCTGGGCCTAGAGCCTCGGTAGATGCCACGACTCTAAATGAGAACCATTGGGAGGACAGGGGTGTGGACGCGGGACCCGTGTGAGTAAATGTCAATGCTCATCCTTATGAGGCTCGTGCAGAAGAGAAAAAGTCCACGTTCCGAAGAAGACTACTCCTCAGCCAGGTGTTAGATCTCAGCTTAATTTGGAGATGAGGAATTCGAAGAAGAATGCTCCCAGAGCAAAAGGGGGTGCAAGACATAGGTTTCGGGACAGGCTCAGTACAGGCTGAGAAGTGGAGCCAGACCTGAGACCAGAGCTAAGACGGGTCTGAGCAGTCGGGAAGGCGAACCGGGGGAAGCAAAGGGGGCCGGCAGTGCTCATCTGGGGATTCTGCTTCCGAACGGTATCGCCAGGGAATTGAACATGTCATGTAAATTTGGCCTCCTCACTTACCCT
>NW_006443225.1:7257286-7300674 GCF_000325575.1 Pteropus alecto | reverse complement strand
CCCATTGACAGCATTCTCCTCCTGACAGTACTACAGCTGAATACTGAAGAGGCTGGTCATGTGACGTGTCATACCCACCGATCACCCGATATCTGCAAGATATTGTATCAAGTGCTCTGAAGAGGACACGGAAGTACAAAATATATGATATGGTTGTTCAAAGAGCTAAAATCTATTCATACTGATGGATAAGGACACAAAAGAAAGTACAGTTTGGTAAACTGTAATGAGTGCAAGAAACTCCGCCCTGTCTAAATTTTAATTGATGGATTTGGTCAAGTGGGTGGCACTGACGAGTCATACCACTTTCCCAAGACGAGTGAGCTTTGGGAAAACAACCCTCCCCTCCGGCCTGGGCATGCATAGGCATTGGTAACGGCATGACGATCTTGATACGCTGGTCCCCAAAGACAATTAGATCTGTTGTCAGGGACACAGATGATACAACAGAAAGAAAGCCATTCCATTAGTTGACATCAATGTAGCTATATTTTTTCTTAGGGCCACAAACTGAGCAGCTTAAAATAACAGAAATTTGTCCTCTCATAGTTCTGGAGGCTGGAAGTCCAAAATCAAGTGTCAGCAGGGGTGGTTTCTTTTAGAGGTTCCGAGGGAGAATTTCTTCTATATCTTTCTAGTAGCTTCCGGTGGTTGCTGGCAATCGTTTGCATAACTTGGCTTATAAACTCATCGCTCCAATCTCTGTCCCTGTCTTTACATGGCTTTCTCCCCTGTGTGTCCCTGTCTCTTTTTCTCCTTATAAGGAAACCTGTCATTAGATGTAGGGCCCACCCCAGATCCAAGATGATCTCCTCCGAGATTCGTAATGACATCTGCAAAGTCCCTCTTTCCGATTAAGGTCGCACTCTAAGTACCAGGGGTGAGGGCTTAGACATGCCTTTTTGGAGACCACTATTTAACCCACTGCAACAGCCAAGTCCTCGTATCTCTATCTCTATGTCTTCCTCATAGTAGAGAGGAAGGAAACTGAAAGCTTCGGAACAAAGGGGATTTATTTTCTAAAATCTAGGCATCTTGGAGAAAACAATTATTGGACCCAAGAGTATTAGGATCCTTGCAACTAAAATTTCGGCCACTGAAAGATACACTCTGGGAGTCTGCTGGATCTCAGCAGCATCTATCACTTGTCTGGAAAGCCCTGGAAGGTGTGGACATGTGATTATTGCTTAAGAGATGCCACTGTCATGGCACTGCCTATGGTGAAAGAGTTGTGAGCCTTCTGGATGAGGTTTTATTTGGAGGCGTGTCCTTGACTGAGGAGTAATTTATGATATGCAGTCCTCACATCTTGGAAGTGGGAGCAATGGTGGTGAAAATGAGCACCGAAGATAATCTGAGGGTCTCTAAGAACTCAGGTGAGGAGAAATGGGGGTGAGGGAATTAAGCTGGGAGGCAGAATGGAAAATGTGCTCAGTGAGTGGGAAGGAGAATTTGGGAGGACTGATATATGTAAAGATATTTTCCCTGGAGGATGTCCTCAGAATGAAGAGAACAGAGGATGTAATGTGTTAGACATTTGTAAACTGGGACACTAAGAGTTTTGCCCTGAATGCTATTTGGTTTACGATGCAGAACATTAAAACCTAAAAAAAGAGAAAGAAAGAAAGAAAGAAATCTGTTCTTTCTCAACAGGATCCCATCCTTGAGGGAGGCTGAGGGTTAAGAAAAGGAATGAGACCAGAATTTATGACACTTGCCATCCCCTCTTGTCATGTATTTGTTTATATGAAACACAGCATCAAGATCAATAGTCCAACTTGATATTTTTCAAGGTTACAAAGATGCAAGATGTGATGAAGAAAAATTTTAAACAGCACGTTGTTCTGATTTCCGCTTTCCCACAAGCTTAAGTTCTTTGCTATGGCACAATGACCACAGGTCTCCCCACCTAGAGACTTAGAGAAGACAGCTCACCGCATTAAGACATGGGGGTCCTGGTGGAAGGAATACTCAGGAAAAGAGTAAAGGGAAGGTATCTCACCCCAATATCATATTTTGGGTAAAGAGGATAACAAGTACGGAGAAAGTACTAAAAATGTGTTCTTGACTGGCACACAGCAGTCCCCCCTTATCTGAGGGGACACGTTCCAAGACCCCCGTGGATGCCTAAAACCATAGGTAGTACTGAACCCTCTATATGCTATGTTTTTTCCTATGCATACTACCTATAATAAAGTTTATTTTGTAACTTAGGCACAGTAAGAGGTTAACAACAATAACTAATAGTAAAATAAAACAATTATAATAATATATTGTAATACAAATTGTGTGGGCATAGAGTCTCTCTCTCTCAAATTATTTTATTGTACTGTACTTACCTTTTCACTTAAAGGAAGCACTTTATGGCTTCTCTTTGGCATATCCAAATTGCCAGCATTACTGCTCTTGTGCTTTGGGGCCGTTACTAAGTAAAATAAGGATGACTTAAACACAGGCACTGCGATACCATGACAGTCGATATGATCACTCAGATGGCTACTGAGTGGCTACCCGCAGAGAGCTTCTACAGCGTGGAGATGCTGGACAAAGGGAAGATTCATGTGCTGGGTGGGACGGAGTGGGATGGCAGATTTCATCAGGCTACTCAAAATGATGCATGATTTAAAACTTATGATATGTTTACTTCTGGAATCTTTCATTTAATATTTTCAGTGTATGGTTAACCATGGCTGACCACGGGTAACTGAAACCTCAAAAGCGAAATCACAGATAAGGGGGACAATTATATATATACACATACACACACACTCACGCACACACACACACACATACAATATATATACATATATATTATACACACGCACACTTTTTTTTTCAACTTAGTGTTATGACCTTACTATTAGGATAAAAAAGACATAGATCTACCCCAAAGCAAAACATAGAGAGGTTTCCTCCTTCTGTATAGGCAGCATCAGAAAGAGGGAGGGAATGTCTGCCGCCACCCCAGGACTTTCCTCCCCACCTCTTAACTCTGAGAAGAGTTTTATTTTCCTTAGATAAAGAGCCATTCTACCTGTCTAGGTCTGAAAAGATACCTAGATTAGAGTTCAAAAAAAAAAGACGATGGAACATTTAAAGGGCAATGCAAACAATAAAACCGTTAAAGTTCAATTGATCCAAACAGGCCGGCAGCCAGAGCCCTCAGTGACAGGAGAGTGTGGCTGCAGTCACAAAGCGCTGGGTCAGTGCAAGCTTCACATGCCCAACAGGGAACATCATTCTTTCTTGGCTCCCACTGTCGGAACACCAAGAACCTCGTTAGGAAAGTATTCCCTCTGTACAGTGACTAGACAATTCTTTATCGAACGATTCTCCAAATGAGACCTTCTAATTTAGAGGGAGTTGGTACTGGTTAACCGATGTAACTGGAAGTTGAAGCATATTTTCTTGATTTGTTCTCTCTTGCAGAAGAGTGCAGACGTCTTAAGGATCCACATACATGTGGTGTTATGTTGGCAAAATAGAAAACGACAGTCACTGCTCTCTAGAAATAATTTTATAATTATAATCCAATTGAACTGAGTAAAGACAATATATGTATTTTGCAAAGGGAAAAGTTGCTTCGAAATTATTTTACTCAATCTAGAAATTCTTTTTGTATTAGGCAGGTGGTAACATTTTATCTGCAGAGAAACTTTTTCTACTGGAATTTGACCCACATTAGTCCCGTTTTTCATGGAGGATCACAGGCTTGTGAAACTTCTTTTGCTCTTTGGAATAAATCCATCCTTAGTTTCTTTTTTTAAAAAAATTGATCTCCTATGCACTTTTACTACCTGTTACTATTTCTCCCCTGCTGCTATTTTGGATGAGCTAGTTTAACTAGCAACGGATTAATTCATCCTGGTTAGCAATGGAACAATTAAAAATTTAACGCACCGTTTATTGATTCCAGTGTACACAAGCGTGTGAGCGTGGTCACGTGTACGGAACACCAGAATAAGTAAGAAAGCCTCACTTATTACTAACATTCAATAAATAAAAAATACCCATATAAGTGCACCACAACCCAGATGTTAAAATCAGGTAGGAAAATAAGTTTAATAAGAATTTTGCTAATTCTACTTCATTATGATTTATTTTTATTGGGTTTTGGAAGGTTTTCTGAGAGCGTGGGAAGCTATAGTTGCTTTTCTTGCTGTACTTGTGACTATATCATTAAGTAATAGAAACAGGAGAAGGGAAAGGAATCGGAGCAATTAGCATGAGAAAGGCTACATTCCATCTTTAGGTAAAAAGAATGCAGATTGCTAATTATTTATTTGATTCTATCATTTGCATTTAAAAGTACCTCAACCTACTACTTGCACTGTGTGATGTTATCAGGGAAACCTTTGGCATAAGTGATGCAGGACAGGACAAATTTCCTGAGTCGGGGGCGAGAGACTCAGGCCTGCAGTGAGGGAAGAAGAGGGTCCTTTGGTGGAGAGTGTAGAAAGAATTCGACACGTCCGCCAAAGCTGGGGTCAAAGGGAAAGTTTATTAAAGAACGGGAAAATCAAAGACTAGAGAAAACAAAGACAAAAACCCAAGTCAAGGGGAAAAAGCCCGAGGTTGTGGGGGATCCAGTTTACATATTATTCTTTAGTTCCCGTGAGTTACAGTTTAAAGACTTTGTTTACCCATTTCCTTCAATAAAGACATACAGAGTAGTGGAGTGAAAAAGTTAAGAACATATAGCACAAAGGCCTGCTGGCAGTTCCCAGCCTTTAATCCATAGGTTCCCTAGTGATTTTAGCCATAGAGAATGAACAATTTTATTTTATGTAGGGCAGCCACTTAAAGACTCTGTTTTTCCCATTTCTCCTTCGCAGGCGTGGGGAATGGTTTGTTAGCAATCCCAGCAGAAATCTCCCTTTGTTCTGAAGGTGTCCTCCTGGCCTGGCTGCTGGGCCGATCAGCACATTGCAGTCTCCGAAAGAAGCTTCATTTAACACTGTAATACTCTTGCCTCCTCCCTACATTATAAGTATTAAAAGTCTATTTTTACCACTTGAAATTTTAACCTTCTGAGAAAGATTTTTCACTATGAACAAATTGTGAATGTATGTTATACCAATAGGAAATGGAAATTCAAAGGCTTCGTTTAAAAAACAAAAAGCTCATATTTAAATATTCGTAGTACGTACGTTGTGGTTTATTTTAGAATCGTTACACATGGTAAGGCAATGCTAACTGAAGTTAGAGCTTAACTTGAAAATACAGTTATTCTTTGTCTGACCCCTACTGCTTGCAGCAAGTAAGTGTAGAGTCTAAAACAAAATTGAAGGAAAAACTTGGCAGTTTCTCTTAAATGGCATTTGATTCATTCAAAGCAAGAAAAAAATAATATGTCCCGGAAAAATAGTTCACCCTCACTATATTCTTAGCATAGAAAGACAACCATCGAAATAACCTTAGATATTTTCAAATTCTGTCTCTACCTTTGATCAAAGGGAAACCTGAGAAAGACTGTTTGCAAGGTCGGGGCACAGTTTGAATTGGTTTGTGGGGCCCCAGTTTTTTCTTCCCTCACTCCACTGGCCTCAAATCTGTTCTACAAGAGCAGGAAGATAATCTTGGGGATTTTAAATCCTTCCGCCCTACCCAACCACCACCTGAGTGGTGACACCACCTTCACCAGGGCAAATATTGACACCCACCAGGACCAACCCCCTTTCCCAAAAAACCTCTGCTCTCGCCTCCTGAGGCTGTTTGTGAGGACAAACAGGTATTACTCAAGTAAAGTGAAAGGCAGAGTCAGGCACAGGAGTCCTTCTGAGCACAATCTTCATTCATTTTTCTGCTTTCCTTATGGCACACTGAAGTAACCGCTTAGTAATTAATGCTCCACTCCAACCGCAATTTACATGGCTTTCCTCTCACAATTCAACCAGCTCCATTTTCTTCGCTGTGTCCCCTGCTCGCCGTGTCCCCCGCTTGTGGATAATTCTTGTAGCTAGAAGCCCTCTGAGATCGAGCATGAAATGTACCGCCCTGCGAAATTATCAACCAGTGGCCTATATTTTTCTCCATAGTTTCGAAAACAGAAAGGGAGAACACATTCTATTAATTTTGCTTGTTTGTTTATTTGTTTGTGGTTTTTTGTTGGTTTTTTATATGACATGTAGCATCCATTACATTTAGTCTCTGCCCCTTCATATTTCATACCATCCTCAGTTTAATTTCCTCACACCTTAAAACACGTTTTATTTAAATATTCCTTCTCTTTACTGGATACTTAACTTATCCAGTTCATAAATATTTTCCCAAAGGTGTGTGTCTAGTTTTAGATCTTCGAATAACTCAGCTTTGTTTCCCCATAATAAGAACATTTGTCCTAATTAATTTCTCTAATTCTAAACCAGGAAATTGTCCCTCAGGTGTTTTAAGATACTTTAGACAAGATATGACCTTTCAAATTGGTTGTTTAGCAAAAGTCTACAGAACTGGTGTCCCAATTACACTCAATTCTTTCATTGGGAATATTACTACATGGCTCAAAGAAGGTCATGCTTGAAGATAAAATAATTATTAATCTCCACTCGCTTGTGCCTCTATCTACTAGACTTAATATTCGAAATATAAAAACATTTTTAGAGGTAATAGAAACATCTTTTAATAGAACTCTTCAAATATTTTGCAGGATAGATGTGCATTTAAGTTCATTTGCTTTGTTTAGACGTCTGCCATGATCAAAAACAGTAAATACATGCCAACAGTAATTACATCTGACTGGACTCTGACATCTCTGTCTGTGTCTCAGCACAATTGTCACGTGTGCACACACACACACGCACACACACGCACACACACACCAGCATATCAGGGCTTTCTGGTCCTAGTCTGTGGTCCAGCCCCCCACCAAGTGATAAATCCCACTTTTCACTAAGAGATTACTGTTGATTTCATCCAAACTCCTACCTAACAAGTTGTAGACAATAGACATTCGAGGAAAAAGAGGGAATTTGGAACTAGTCATCTCTCTGAGATAAAGCAGAATGCAGTAAAATTCTCAATAATAAACCCACCTGGGAATTTAGAACTTCATAAAGAAGCTATAAAACACTAATTAAATTATCACCTCCAGTCACCAAAAATCTTTCTAGGGTAAGGTTTTGGGTGGCTGCACAGCTGCTGACAAGAAAAGAGGATAAAGAACGTAAGGACCCCAGACTGTCAAAAGTTAAGTAGCAGCATTTAAGTAAAAGAGGCAAAGCGAACATGGTTATCCTAATAAATGTCAAGAAGCCACACGGTAATCACAGTCTGAGTGCCGTATTATTGATGATGGATAATTGTGCAAGGAATTCCTGGAACCAACATATATAAGTAGCCCAATAAAGTTCGGCTTTGTTTATATGGAAAAAAAATCCATACCTGGTGAACAGAAGCCTCTCTTCAGCTACCGCAATGGAGAATTGTAATCCTCGTTCAACCTCGAGATGCTAATTAGCTCATAGACAAAGAAGTCCTTGAATAAAGAGAAGACTGGGTGCTCTTCAAGAGGAACTCTGGAGTACGTCTGTTAAGTGTTACATGTTTTAAATAGATGTCCTTACAAATTGTCAGAATTCCCATATTGATTCTTTGATCAGTGGCTATTTCTTGCATCTCAGAGTTTCATCTGGAATTATTTTCATTTAGCGCAGGTCTACTGGAGCAAGCTATTTTCAGAATACTTCTAAGATTTTTCTTTGATTTTATTTTTTACCATATTATATATCTTGGTACATATTTATTTTTATTTATCCTATGTAGGATTTGTTTTATTTTTAATTCATGGACTGATTTTTTAAATTGTCACCTATTATCTTTTTAAATACCGTTTCTGCCCATCCTTTTTCTCCTCTCTTTTAGGAAATCATATTTAAACTTCCTCATTCCATCCTCTATGCCTTTAGTGTTCTTTTCTGTGTTTTCATGCTTCATTCTGGGTCATTTCTTTGGCTCTATCGTCTAGTTTATTAATTTCCTTTTGTTTCACCTGCTCTGCTGTTAATCTGTCCATTAAGTTCTTGATTTCTTCTGTAAATTTGCTATGTCACTGTTTATACTTTTCTACTTGTAGATTTATTCAAGTTTTACTTCTCAATATCTAAGCACAGAAAACATTCTTGTTTTAAAGCCTGTCTCCAATAATTTCTATATTTGACATTTGGGTGGCTTATTACTCTGTTCGTTATGCAGATTATTATTCACAGTGTTTTGGTTTTTGTATAGCTGGATATCTTTCTGTCATAACGTTGCATATTTTATTTTATTTTTAGAAATAATTTGCAAACTAAGATATTTTCCTCTATGAAGCTCGTTCCTCTCCTCTGGCGTTTTTTGTTTTCGTTTTTGTTTTTGTTTTCCTCTTTCTAGGGACCAAGTGACATTACACTTCAGGAGTAGCTTAATTTAAGTTCAAAGATTGAGGTTCTCGTAACGGAAACAAGGACTGTGACGAGTCAGAGTGAAGGCTGTTTTCCTTTTGGTTCCCTGTCATCCTGTGGGTGTCGCCCTTTAGAACCCCAGCTTAACGCCTCCGTGTCTGCAGTGGGGAGGATGACAAATAGGTTATCTTACTCCCCACTGTAATTGACTTCCATTTCTTTTGTCGTCAAAATCGCAGCTCTGTCACTTTCTTCTACCTTAGCAAATGAAAGTAGCTTCGAATATGGAGCTTGCCTCTGAGCTATTTTCTCCAGTAGTTCCTCCCAATCTGATTATCTCTTACAATGCTGTAAGTAGATGTTTTTTCATATTTCTTTTACTTTTTAAGGGTTGTTCTAGGTAGACTAGTCCAAAGTGTTAATATACTTTTCTCTACTTTTTGACTCTATTATTATATACTGTATATGGTTAGTTATTCTGTAATCTGATCTTTATTTTGCTTTCATGTTTTCTTTAAAATCCTTTGTGAGGGAAACAAAACTTTATTTTTAAAAATTGTATTTTAGAAATCAAGTAAAGGAGGTAATATACTAGATTAAATAATTCATTATCAGTAATATAATAGTGTGAATCTGGGTTAATGTTCAAGCCAACCATATCTTTGCCTAAAAAGTATTATAACATCAAATATCTGCTTTACATATGTATACATAGTCAATGGGGAAAAATGGAAAAATGAAAAGGTATACACTATAATGTTAAGATTAGTTATCCCTGTATTGTGGATTAAGAGCAAAATTAATTTTCCTTACACTTTTCTATGCAATAAACATAATCAGAAAAACGTAAATATTTTTAATGTGAAACTTAATTGCTGCAAATGAAACAGCCCCAAAGACATAAAGAAAATAACTCTCATGCTTATATAGATGACAAGAAGATAGAAAGATAGATAAAATGTTAGATATACAGCAGACAGACATAGAAAACTAGGAAATGTTGGCAACTTCAAAAGTGCACTCACATAAGCTATTTGTGGGAAAAGTGACTTTTCCATGTAGTCTGAGATTCTAGATAATCCATAATACATTGGTTTGCTGGCAAAAAAAAACAACAACAAAAAACAAACAAACAAAAACACAACATTTTAATGCTCATTTAATGTATAGTATGGAATTACCTGCTTTGTAATTATGGCAGAGAAAAATTTATTCTTAGCCTTTCTTAACAAATCAGTCATTATTCTCAAGTTGGATTTAGAAGAGTTTTATTGCTATAAATGAAATCATGAGTGCATCTGTAATATAAAGACTATGAAGGGACTTTGTGTATTTATTCTGTGATTTTATTATGTAGATCAATTTCAAGTTTACATGCATGGTTACTCCTTTGCCAAAGATAATTATATATTGCATAGCTTGCTAAAACCCTCTTCGAATGTTTTAGAATTTTAATTAAAAATTACTCTTTGAGAATGCCAAGTTTATTTCACCTCTGACCAATAAAATAAGTTCTAAAGGGCGTCCAAATTTTCTTGTGAAATAACTCAGGATTTTCTGGTTTTAAAGAGATGACTTGTGTGAAAATGGAAAGGACTTTTCAAGCCAACCAAAAAAGATAAGACAATGAGTACAAAGTCCACTTTTATCATGTGAAGCACCTTCCGACCCCATGAAGTTCTGGTCATCAAGTGCCACTTTGTGTGTGGTGGGTAATGGAATTACGGTGTGGAACAGAGTCAAAAGGATGTGCCTTATCTTAAAGAAGTCAGGGAAAACTAGTTACATCCCTCAATTTCTTCATTCCTCCCAAAGTAAAAAGCATGCTGTCAAAAATCTGTATTTTTAACTACCGTTATTGAGATGTAACTTACATTTAATAAAATGCACTCATAAGCATATAATTCAGAGTCTCAAAAATGCATATATGTGTTTATCCACCAGCACAAACAAGAAATAGAACATTTCCAGTACTCCCAGAAGTTTCTGGTGACCCTTAGCAGTCAACACGCTCCCACACCAGGCTGTAGGCAAATACTGATCTGTTTTCTGTTACTATAGATTAGATTTATAATTAGACTTTAAATACTGAATAAGAAATAAGTAATTATATGAATCAACTCTGTCAAGGATGGTGGAAATCTGTTGCCACTCATTAAGAAACCGAGTCTGACATCCTAAAATAACTCTCTTAAACATGCTATCTGAATGCACTCTATATTAGGGCTACTACTTAAGATGCCAGGGCACAAAGGGTTTGTCACCACCCTATTTCAAGGTATATACATGATTTATGATGGGGCCTAAACACTTTTAGAGCAGTTTGAGATTACCATGTCATCCAATTGCATGATGATTTTTCTTAGAAATTTAGTCTCACTGTATTTTATAAAAGCATTGGTCAGTAACAGGGCAGAAATTTAAAAACAAAATCAAAGCTGGTACTTCACCTCGGACAATCATAGAATCACTGCTCATGCATACTTTCCATCTGCCCCCACCTCCAATAGTTTGGTTTTTTTCCTTCTGTTCTTTGAGTAGTAGCTTTGAAGCTTTTGGAAGCTATGCACTGAATCCAGCGAAGGAAATGTATGAATATGTGTCAATATTTAAAAATATATAAGTAGAGAAGAAAGCCTTGGTAATTCATTTAGAGTTAAACCAAAACATGTGTCCAAGCAGGAAAAAGTCATTTAAAAAAAAAAAATAGGCCGAGGAAATTACTGCTGCTCATTAGTTGATTTAAGCTGATGATGCAAGTAGCCATTAGTTCAACTAATGGTAATGGACCTTCTGAGAAGGGATTTAGTGAAAATGGCCCAGATGCCTCCATTCTGCAAAAGACTCAGAAGAGGTAAGAAAATAAAGACATTTATTTTCTACATTAATGGTGAACAAATAATTGAAATAAAAGCAGCAAGGATATTCTTTAGCAATGAGAACTAATAAATTGTTCTAAAAGTCTCTGATATGTTGTGTCTTGTAAAATGATATACTAATAATAATATTGGCAAAACCACATAGCATGTATCATATGCCAGGCACTGTTCAAAGTGTTTGACATATATTATTTTGTTTAACCCTCATATCAACCTATGAGATAAACACTACTATCATTATTTTACAAATGAAAAAACTAATAAAAAGATTGAGTGAACTGTCCAACAACACACACCTCATTAGTAGTCAGGTCGAGTTCTAAACTCAGCTAGTATGGTTCCTAAGTCTGTGTGCCTACCTTCTTCGTTTACTTTCTATTTGCTGTTGAGAAGCTTAGCCTTCAACCATAGATGCCATTAATTGAGGGCGCTAAGGAAGAAAACAAAGAAGTAAATCAATGCTCTATTCAAGTCATTTCCCTATAAATTCTTTATATCATTTCCTAAGTTAAAGTATTGAGCGTTAACTTCTTTTTCTTTCCTAGGATATTTTCGCAGTGGCTTTTGTTAATCACACTGGAATTATAATGTCATAATAATCAACTGAAAATTTTTAAAAATATAAATCACCAACCAATTGTTTGTTTGTTTTTTTAATGAGGTTAAACTATTTATTTTTCCTATGTAAATAACCATCTACTTTGAGTGCTGCTAAGTCATGGCCTACTTTGAAAATGGCATGAAGTCTAATCCAAAAAAAATGCTAATATAAGACTGTGGATATTATGCTTTACTTCTGATGGAGGAGGTGCCCATCTACATTTGAATTTCTTCTCTTATTTCGCATGTTTCTGGATCTAAGCATCACACATCCTCTATACATTAGGAGGTAATTCTGGCTTATGTTTCACAAAATTATTAGAACTCCAAATTTGGTCATACTACAGAAATTCTATGACTTTAATTTCTTAATCTGGAAGACTTTGAGGGAGTGAAGAACATTTAAAGAATTCAGTCTTTTATCGTGGTATTTTCACTAAAATTGGACTGATTACTTCTGCTATGGACCTAAGTGAGATGTTTAGCTTCTTGACGTTGTATATATGTGCGAACTCATTTTCCATCAATTCAAAAACTAGACTAAAAATATCTTTCAAATATATCAGCACCAAAGAAAATATGTCTTCCCAGAGTTTTCTATAATGACATATTCCTTCCATGCAAATTCCCATTTAAATTTACCTTAAAGTTAAAACAGTCACTTAATTAAAAGAAAAGTATGAAACTTTACATCACACTTTTTCTGAGGTTAATGCACAGGCTATTGTGTAGGTTCTTTTATATTCATCATAAATATAACAGGTTCAAATTTTGATTTAGAAAGAAAGTAAATATTTGAGTAAAAAAAATGATCTGAAAAGTCCATTTATTTCATTTGAAGAGCATCATTAGACATGCACCACATACCGTGATAAAAGTATATTATTGTTTTCCATACAGGATTTTTTATTTGAAAAGTGGCAAAGCATAAAATGCAGATTTCAAAACATTTATACTTGAAGGCATGACACGTGTCCTTTGCAAAAGCAGTAGAAGTTTGTACACCAGATTAGTGACAGATTAGTTCCATGAACATTTAATCCTCTGACAGTTGAAGATTTTAAATTGATCGCAACTGGCTAAGGAGCAGTTTCTTCTTAGGGACACAAAAGTGTCTCATAACAACATCGGATGCTAAAATATGTGATGGACATGTCAGTAGTGGTTTGAAATATCATATATGCTACTGTATATTTAGGCTGAGATTTATTTTATAGAAATGACAAAAGTTGTTTTTCTCTCATTATTGTTATCACCAAGCATGAAAGAATTAGGATGTTTAGGCATTTCTTAAAGAGACAATCATTTATCATATTTCCTTAAATTCTTCTGTCCTCAAAGTTACCTCTATATATTTATTGACTGAATGCTATGTGTCAGATAGTGTGCCAAGTTACTCTAAAAAGATATGGTCTTTGCCTCTAAAGACTTGTCAGTAGAGACACAAGTAAAGCATTAATGGTTACGTGATTTTAATCATCTATACATACACGGTGTGATTAAATGTCTACAAAAACCTTAACACGTTATTTGAATGGCTTTGGTCTGGGAACAAAAACTCCAAAAAGAGTATTTTTTTATTTCTTATTATAAAAAAAAAATTATCTTAAAACTATAGCTCACAAAAGTAAGATTAAAAATTGGTGGGCTAAAATCATAAAAAAGGTCTTGAAAATAAAATGTCCTTACAGGTTTTTGAAAGCTGTGACATATTTATTAGAATCTAGAAAGCCACATGCATGTGTAAGGCTGTGTGCATGCCAAGGAAAAACATGAGAAAGCTCTAATATCTCCTTTCTGGCTAACCTTGAGGCTCTTTAAAAACAGGAGCAAAAGCTAAGGCACAGTTGTAAACTGTCACTTAAGGCATTCTCTAACATACACAGAGCCCCTTGGCAAAGGATAAGAAACTTATTGGTTCAAAGCATTTAAGGTCCTTTCTGTCTAAACATTAGCTGACCGTTAAGTTAAGCAAGCAGAGATTTCAGTGGTTGCACATGACAAAGATTACAAACATTACAGAATTAGCCAAGAAAAGTCACTAAACAAACAGCAATGATGAAAAAGTAATGGTAAGAGAGGGGTCTGATTTCCAGAACTGCCACATAATATTATCTAAAATGCCCGGTTTTTAATAAAATATTATAAGACATGCAAAGAAATAGGAAAGTGTAGCCCATGAGCAAGGGAAAAAAACAGTCAATAAAAATATTCTGCTGGGAAGCCCAGATATTGGACTTACTAGATGAATACTTTATAGTAGCTATTACATACTCAAAGACTAAAGGAAATCATATCTAAAAAGTTAAAGTATGAGAATAATGTCTTACCAGTCAGAGAATACCAAAAAAGATATATAAATTATTTTTTAAAAGAAACAAATACCAATTCTAGAGTTGAAAAGTACAATAACTGAAATGAAAAATTCATCGGGAGAGTCTCAAGGGCCAATGTAGGCTGGTAAAGAAAGAATCAAGTGTACTTGAATGTAGATCCAATCTGGAGAAGATAAAAAATGAAAGTACAATGAACAGAGCATTCCAACATACGCACAATGGCAGTCCCAAAAGCAGGAGAGAGAAAAAAAGGGGCAGAAAGAATAATTGAAGAAATAATGGCTAAAAACTTTGTAAATTTGATAAATATGTTATATCTATAAATCCAAAAAGCACAATGACCTCTTAGGAGGATAATCTGAAAAAAAAAAATCACACATAGACACATCATAGTCAAACTATCAAAAGCCAGAGGGGGTGGGGGGGAAATCTTGAAAGTAGGAAAAAAAAAGAAGTGACTCCCGATAAAACTAAGAGCTGACTTTCATCAAAAACAAATGGAAGCCAAAAGGCAGTGAGAGGACATCTTCCAAGTACTGAAAGAAAAAGACTATCAACCAAGAATTCTATATTCAACAAAGTATCCTTAAAAAATAAAGAAAATATAGGATATTTCCAGATAAACAAAAATTGAGAGAATTTGTTGCTAGAAAACCTATCTACAAAAAATACTAAAGGACCTTCTTCAAGCTTAAATGAAAGAACACTAGACAATAATTTTAATCTACATGAAGAAAAAAATAATACAAGTAAAGGTACTTATGTAAGTAAGAGTAAAATACAATATAAATCCATTTGTGTCTGACTCTTTTATTCATCTATTTTATGTAAAACACAACTGTATTAAGCAATAATTATCCAACTCTGTTTATGGACTTATAATGTATAAAGATATAATTTATATGTGAAAAATGACAGAAAATAAGGAGGTCTACTAAAGTTTTTGTATATTTTTGGTGTTAATTTGAGCTAGAAATTTTAAATTAACACAATTTAAAATTTAAAATAGAACCAATTTCTTGGTTCTATAATCCTTAGAACCAAGAAAATAACTCAAAACTTTTATCAAAATAAACAATAAGAAAATTCAAAAGGTACAGTAGAAAATATCTATTAAATGCAAAAAAGCCAGCAATGGAGGAATAGAAAAGCAGCAGAGACAAAAGACATATAGAAAACAAACAGAAAAATAGCAAACATAAATCTTACCTTGTCGGTAATACATTACATGTAAATATATTAAACACTCCAATCGAAAGGCAGAGATTAGAATAAAATTTTTAAATACTCCAACTATATATTATCTACAAGTCATATTTTAGATCCAAAAACATAAATATATTGAAAGCAAAAAAAAAAAAATGAAAAAAAGATGTACCATACAAACAGAGCCAAATGAAAACTGAAGTAGCTATATCACAAATGACATGAAGATAAAATTGTTACTAGAGAAAAAAATTGACGCTTTTATCATTATATCATTTTGTAATGATAAAAGTGTCAATATTCATCAAGAAGATATAAAAATTATAAGTATATCAACAAAGTAAAAATGCAACCCATAGAATAAAAGAAAATATTTGTAGATAATAGAAATCATATCTCTGATAAAAGTCTAGTTTCTATTATAAACAACTCTTACAACTTGGCAGTAAAAAAAAAATACTCAATTAAAAATGGACAAAAGATTTGAATAGACATTTTTCCAAAAAACAATATGCAAGTAGCCAATAAGCACACAGAAAAATGCTCAACATCATTAGACATTAGGGAAATACAAAGCAAAACCATAAGGAGATATAACTTTACACCCAACAGAATGGCTAAAATAAAAAGGACAGTCAATAATAAGTGTTAGAAAGGAGGTGGAGAAAACAGAAACTTCATACAATTACAGTGGAAATGTAAAATGAAACAGACACTTTGGGAAACAGTTCAGTAGTTCCTTAACAAGTTATATATCAAGTTACTATATATGACCCAGCAATTTTACTCCTACGTGTATACACCAAGAGAACTGAAAACGGTCGTCAAACAGAAATTACACAAGAATGTTCGTAGCAGCATGCTTACGACAGCCAACAGGTGGAAGCAATCCGATGTCCATCAACGGATAAATGGATAAACAAAATGGCAGATCTATGCAATGGAATATTAGTCATAAAAAGAAATGAAATACTGATCCACGTTATGATATGAATGTACCTTGAAAACATTATGCTAAGTGAAAGAAACCAATCACAAAGGCCATCTATTGCATGATTTGCATAATTGTATTTATATGAAATGTCCAGAAAAGGAAAATTTATAGAGACATAGTTTCATGATTGCCAGAGCTTGAGAGGAAGAGTATACGATGAGTGACTGCTATGGCTGTGAGATTTCTTTTGGAGTTGATGAAAATGAAAACGTCTTAATGTTAGATAGTGGAGATCATTGTACAACTCTTTACTATACTAAATAGTATATATACTAAATATTATATACACTAAAACAAATTTTGCACCTTAAATGGGTGAATTTTATGTATATGAATTATATATCAATAAAGCTATTATTTAAAATGTAACACACATAAATTTTTCCACCTGAATTTTTTTTATAATCCTTGTATTCTTGGATAACCTGTATATCTCTTTATCCCCATATGTTTGAATCCTTCCTGCAAAGGAGCAGATGGGTTCAAAAGAGCAGTATCTTCCAAGAAAGCACTCTAAAAATAAAAAGGTAAATTTTTTGCAGTAAGAAAAATACAATATATAGTGAATTTTAACAATATAACTATTGTAATGCCTCAGGTGTATAATCGTCAAGAACTATCCCTTGTCGTTCTAAATAGATGCTCTGTGGTTCCAAGTCACCCAAGAACCAGCTCCTTAAAAGACACTTCAAAAACTATTGACTAAATGAAGGAATCCTTACTGCCTAACGTGTTTCATGCTTCTAAGCATATTACTTTACCTTCAGCAATTTAAAAGACCTTCTTAAGGTACAGTCTCCATGGAAATCTCAACTTCATACTCTGCTCTCAGCCTTTGTGCCCTGAAAGAACAACCTCTTGAACACATGCTACTATTGTCCACGGAATGGCTTTTCGTGTTTTGTGAAAAATGCTTGAAACCTAAGCAAAGTCTTTATTGATGTTATCAAAACATAAGTTTTAAAAGAAAACTTTTAATTTGTGTCATGACGAGTTCATATATTTTCTGAACATCAAGAGCTAGCACAGGGTAGTTAGACCTTGGATATCACAGGCTAGAAATCAGGATATCTGAGTTATAATCCTCACTCTCATTACAAGAAATTTAGCTGAGGCATGTAATCTTTCTCAGCTTCACCTTTCTCTCTTGTGAAACTAAGAAGTTGAAATTAAAATTTTCTTAGATTCTTCATACTTTAAATATTCTATGCCTCCGTGGATTCAGAGAATAACAAATTCTGGAAAATTCTGTCAGAGCATAGTATCCCAGTTTTAAATGAACCGGGGCACCAAGACCAAGCGATGCCCACATGACTTCCATCCCCACATAAGACTTCTACCCCCATCATCTGCTTGTGTGGTGCACATCAGGCTTCCCCAGAAACTTCTCTTCCATCTGTAAGGTCAAGAAAGAAGACACACAGCTCTTCCTTCATCAACTAGAATTACAAGTGGAACAGGGCCCTCCTGCTTTAAACCCTCTCCAGGAACGAAGATGAAGTTCTTGAAATGCACGCTTTTTATCCTCTATTGCCCCACTCCGCCTTGATTATCCATTGGAACTACACTCATTATGTCTTTTTTCCCTCCTTGCCAGTCATGCCTAGAAGCCCCGGACTCCCATCACCCCCCATCCATCCTTCAGTCCCCATTCCCTGTATAACTCTGCACAGTCCCTTTTATTTCTCCTTCTCTCACTTCTCTCCATCTCTAAGTCCAGAAACGCTTCCATTCTGCCCTTCAGAACGCACCATCCATCCTCAGTAAAATCCTCCATGTTTTCAACCTCATTCCTAAATTTTTTTCACCTTCTGAGCCTGGCTCTTCCCAGAGACACTACTTCCCTGTAATCCTCTCGAGAAATGGCTGTTTTCTCCTTGTACATGGTGCCATCCTTGTACTGTTCCACTCAGTACAGAGGGAGCAGAGACTCTTCTTCTTCCTCCTTCTCACTCTTAAATCATTCTCTCTTTTCTCCAAAAGCTTCAAAATTTGAAGATCACTTCATAAAACAATACCACTTATAACTCTTCATTTGGGCTGTCACCTACGGACCCTCAGATCATTGCCTTACATTTCTTGACTTAATTCTTCAAAATTTCAGCATACAACACCCTGATCTCTCAGTTCCCCCATCTTCTCCCTGTAATGATCTTGCCTACCCACCCTACGGCAGCCACTTCCCCTGCGGTGATATCCAGGTGTGTCCTTACCAGACAGCGCTGCAGAATCGGACAGCTCCTGCTGCAGCCCAGGTATATGATGAGAGCTGCCCCGGTCATCAACAAAAGTCCTGACAGCAGCTCCTAAGGACAAAATCCACGAACTTGGAGACACTAACGTGGCCAAACTTACTCATTCTACTTGAAAAATAAAAGACGGACGGTCTTTTTGTTTCATATGGAGAGGCCCATGTGAAGATAAACATCGGGGTATATTATTTACATCGTTGTTCTCTTAAATAAATAAAATACATAGTCTATCTAGTATCCACTCACACGCTCCCCACAAGGGCATTTAAATAAATCAACAAACAAATGAGTATAAACAAATAAGTTGAAAGCAGGGGAGGGGGAGAGGGGGTCCCCAATACGAACAAACACAAAGTCGCAGCTCCCCCAGTAAAATCGGCACTAGTACATTGCCATTTAGATTTACTTTTTGTAAACAGTCTACATGAGATTGATTTAGTGTGCCACCCTAAGGTAGCTATGATGTTCTAGCTTAGTTTAATTTCAATTCTGAATACATGTCATTATCAAAATATAATGGATTTAGTTTACCCTAACCAAAGAGCCATATTTGCTAATTACAGGCTTACTATTAAATTAGGTCCTGTTTCTCTGTAGCCACAAAGTAATCAGATGAGAATCCCAACGCCTCTATTAAACATTTACATTAGAACTGCCTAATTACACCAGGATTTGTTTGGGTAGCGCTGGCAGATGCTCTGAAAGGCTGTGGAAGATGCAGTCACTGTTTCACAGACAATGGGCACCCATTTAGGACCATCCTGACATCAGATCAGGCCACCTGACTGCATGTGTCAATCACAAAATGAAGCGGGTGCTTCTCAGTATAATTCAATACATTGGATCATCTGAGCACCTGTAACGAAGGTATTGATTTGTTCTTCATCAGCCTCAGAAAAATATTGCAAGGGCTCACAAAGGAAGTTCAGAAACTTTGATACTTCCACAGTTAAATGTTATGGAAACAGAAGATTATTTAAATTATTATAACCAGAGTTGCAATCCCATTTAAAAAAAAAGTAATAAATCTCCTTAAATCTTCATTGTTCCAGCTGACAGTACATTTTCTAAGACTTCTTTACACAACATAAGGCATGAGATTTGAGACACTGTGAGATTTTGTTTGTTTTAAACTCTGGTGGTTCACAGTTGAATGGGTGGCACCCTGCCAGCCATTTCTACTTAACAAAGAGAGAACAGAGCCGGGCACTGTTTTCTATGTTTTCTCCCATGCTGGCATACTTGACAGGGTAATGTGGGCCAGACAAGTGACAGATGGTACGTTTGCATCAATGAGATCTGCCAGAGCGGGAGGCTCTTCCCTCACCACCATACTCAGAGACTGCCACGGCTGCACGTACGTTTGAGATTGCTCCAGGAGTACGGGCTTGGGGCACAGTTGCCGGGATGGGCTGGACTGGCATGAACTCTGAGTTTGTCAGATGTGGGTGACCCGTACTTGGCTTACCATAGTTCTGAGTCATCGCTGGACATTTCTCTCGGAGAAATCCCAGAAAATTTAAAACTTCTTCCCACTAGAATCAAGAACTCCCAGCACTGACTTTTTCTTTCTTTGAAGTCAGATTTTTTTCCTGAAAAAAAGAAAAAACATTAAGTTCGCGTCTAAAAGAATGAAACTCTGAGGGAATAATTCTGCTTCACTTCCGACCAAGCTTGCCTACTGCCATCTTTCTTTCCATACTCTGTTCTGATGTCTTTCTCACCCTTCCTCCCCCACCTTATACTGTTCCTTTGATTTTATAGGTAAGAAAAGAGAACATTCTTTGAAGACAGTGATTGGTCTTACTCACCATTATATCCCCAGCATCTAGCAAAATACCAAGAATATAATAGGTGCCTAATAGATGCTTATTGAATAAATTTTGAAAGGCCTATGTGATGTCAAGAAAATAAGAAGAAAGAATCAAGACTATCTGTGTAACATAATGTTTATCCACAAAAAAAGTAAGACAAAAACTCCGTGTATTAGGTTGTTATAATCATGGTCCCCAATAAATCGTACTCCCCATGTGGGTGTCTCGCCTCCCACCACCAGGGCCTGAACCCGATGGACCTCCATAACCAGACTGCAGCTACTTTCTCGGGTTCAGGGTACTCCTTGTGCTCCCCCAAGCAGTCACTTGCTTTCATCCATTTTCCTAGATTCTGTACCTTCGCCTCATCCCTGGATCCTCTCTCTTTATTTAGTTCTCTCTAACAAATAAATTGCTTAGATGGTCTACTTAATTTTTATTTGAAATTCTTCCCCATAGACCTACTACTTGGTCAGCCTCCTGAGTTCCACACTGAGGACCGACCCCATACCCATATGCCCACTTCTCATTAAACCTGACCAAACTCCTGGGACACACAATGCCTAGGACCCTGCTTCTTCAGGAAAAGTGTTCAGACCAATGCTTTAACTGGAATGTTTTAAAGAAAAAAAAAAAACCTGTGGATAATGATCTCACATAAAAGAAAAATAATTATGAAACGTTATTTTGAACACAAAGCTACACCCTGTCTCTATGTTTCATTTGGGCCTTTGCTACTATTTGCAGCAAATTCTTAAATTTTATAGCTGCAAATGCTCAACAGTGACTTTCAGGGAGCTCTATGCAGAGCTTAACCTGTAACCTGTGCGATTTGATTTCTTTGTTATTTATTATCCCAGGAGTAGCCTTGTCTGTTTACTCAGCTCTGTGTGATCTTCACAAGCCAAATACCCTTTGACCTGGGTTTAGAGTCCTCTCCTATGGAGACATTCTTCTCTCATTAATTTTCCAGGTATTTTGGAAATAATACTCATTTCACATTATTTTTAGTGGAAAGGCTCATTATCTGGTTGGGGTCCCAGGTGCGAATGCCAACGAAAGCCTTCTGGAATTCCAGCCTCCTGGCGTCAGGTGACCCCGCTCCCCGACTGCTGCTGCCACGTAGGGTTGGGTTTCTGCTTGGATCTTTCGGTCACAGTCACTGCCCGAGCCGTCAGCTGCAGTGCCAGGGGCCGCTGTGCCAGGGACAGCTCGTCATGGTGGGTGGACTTGGAAATCACTCTTCTGCGCTTTCCCGGTCACCAGCTTTGTCTCCAGATCACAGGCTCCCTCTCAAGTATTCACTTGCAAAGCCAGATCAGGATTTAGGCTTCAGACTGAGCACTAACCTTTCCGTTTAGTCTTATCTATTGCTTGTCACTCTCCATTAGAGCGATAGAAACAGAAAGTTTTCCTAGAAAAAATGAGTCACTCAGTGGCAATTGTCTTCCTAGAAAGACATTGTACCCCTGAGTCAACAACAAGGAAAGAGCGTGGCTCAGGGTCCACCAAATCTAAGTGTATCTGGTGGAGTGCATATTCCCTTTTTAATTTAAATTTTGGTGTTTTATAACATAATATTAACAGAAAACAGTTTTTAGGAAGACACTGATAGGAATATGCCATAGGCATGGTTCAAGTATAATCTTTACATTTTCTTGGCTCTAGGATTTGGATGTTCTCTATAAAGACAGTATTTCGGGCTAAGTTTTAAATGAGGGCCATGTAGAAAAGGGATAAGTGAGAGAAAAAATGAGAGGAGCAGTTTCTCTGCCTCTCACTCACTGTCTCAGGACTGAACCAGAGCACACGCCGTGATCTGGAACCTGTCTCAAGCCCATCTCTGATCAAACCTGCTGGAAGGAGCAGGTGCTGAGAGTAACACGCCAGAGATGCTGCAGCAAAGATGCTGCAGCCGAGCAGATAGGCACAGGACATCTGTCCCCAGCACAAGAGTTCCCACCTTTGAGATTTTGACATTTTCTGGGAAACCCAGTGCGGAAGAGTAAAAATTGCATGAATTTTCAGGTCCAACAGACCTGGATCCTAATGTTCTCATATTTACAATGTTGCCTTACAACGTGTTATGAGAATGAAGATAAAAATATAAGCAAAGTGATGACATGTGGTAGCCGTGATTGCTTTTCTAAATGATTTTTATGAACTCATCAGTTTGAATTAAATACGATTCATAAAACTAACTACACCCTGTAATGATTTCTTTGTAGCTTTTTTAGTCCTTTCAGGCTGCAGGGCTATTTTCCTATAACACCCGCTCACCAAACTCAACTTTTCGAAAGAGAAGTAACTAAAGCAAACCACACCATGATGTCACCCCAAAGTTCACTATCATGAGAAAGTATTTCTTGCCTCCCAACCAGTGTGGCTGGTTGTCCAGGAGTCCACTTTCTCCACAACAGCGCTACAACAAGGATCCCAGGCCTCTACACACAGGGCTCGCGAGTGGTCCTAGGGATGCGTCAAAGAGCGAACTACAACCTCGGAACACTAAAGGCCATTCCGGAGCTTTCCTAAATTTCTCGAGATGAAATCAAAGGTATTAACGAACAACACCGCGTATTGAGTGCTGCCCATGCGTCAACCCTTATGTCCATTGTCAGCTCTGACCCTCACAGTAACGCTAGGAAGTATTACGCCTCTTATTTTTCAGACAGATCATTTGAAGTTTAGATGAGTGAAACCACCCGAGGCGACGCAGCTGGATGGTGGTGGAGTCAGGATTCAAATTTGGACTTTTGACTCATTTTATTCATATTTTTTAAGCTTTTTTTGAGCAGCAAATGCTTTTTATCTAAATATTACCCAAATCTCTAATAAATAAAACTGATGACCCCCGCTGGTGTGGTATGGCTGCTAAGAAATTCCCACGGAGCCCTGGGAGCTTGTGGAACAAGGTGAAAATCGCTCTCTCCCTACTCGTCCTTAGTAGCATCAAATGGCACAAAGTTCTTATGGAAAAATGGAAAGTAACAGAAGCGGAAGCACTGCAGTACTACGCTCGCCTTGGGAGACCTGGCATCCTGCATGGTTTTCCCACTGCCGGTTTAGTCAGAGCATGCTCCTCCCCCTTCCACTGAAACATTTCTGCTGGCAACAGAAGAAGCCTTCACCAAGCTTCCAAAGAGAAGGAGCAAAAGAAAAAGAAAAGCATCATGACTTATCCACGCTCCAGCTGGGTTGGCTGTCAGAGAAGAGACTGACAGAAAGAAGTCATCAAGAAATTTTCCCAAAGAGCAGTATAGCTGAGGCTAACTACGCACACACACACACACACGCACACACGCAGGGTCCTTGTGCTTATCTGACCCAGTAGGGCTGCCACCGAGGCCCTGGAGCTATGTATGCAGCCCATGGCCTGGATAACTGCCGGTCTGCAGGGGTCCATGCTGAGGCACTCTTGTGTAGCACTCTGACCGTGCATCAATTCAGGCCAACCTACTTGGGTATTGCCAACTTTTAACCAGGCATTTCTGTCATCCATGGGTCTCAGGGGTCTATTTCAATCTCTCTTTTCATTTTCATTGTTTTTCTTGGAATTTTTGACACAATGTGGGAAATGGTCATTTTCTTGGAACCTGGAACTTTCAGATTACCTTTGAGAACTGTCAGATTACTGAGAGGCTGTGATTCCAGGTGAGGGACCAGAGAAGTTAGCTCTGTTTATTTGATGAGCACATTTAATACTCAACAACAACAATAAAAAAAGTAACACCTTCTCTATGGTCTGTTAATGAGTTATGTTTTGGTGATAACTTTCTGGAACTGTGTGGGCACTGGTCATTCTCAGTTTAAGGAAGAGGCTGCCCACCATCCTATATCCTGAATAACAGTCTTTGGCAAATAGTGATAAAATGCTGTAAGATCTAATAGTTCATGTGTACATTCTTTATATTTTTTTCTGTAATTTATTTATTAAGGTGACCCAAACAAATCAGAGGTAAAAGATGTACGACTTTACTGAGAAAGGAATCTAGAATGAGTCCACAATTACGCCCCATGTGAGACCCACATTGTAACCTCCTTCTCAAGATTCAAGTGCTCAAACACTGTTGAAACCAGCAACAGCCAATATTTCAGATTTATTAAAGCTGGAAGATGTACAGAGAAAATATATGCATACATTAGGTGTACAAATTTAAATATTCTACCTCTTTATCAGTGTAGTATACTTGTAAGATAGACCATATATCTGGCCTATTAGTGGAGTATCTTTCTTAACTTTTAAGCAATATCTTTTAAGAAATGTCAAGACATGTTTACAAAACTTTTTCATGTGCCCTGGCTGGAACTCGTCCCAAACTATTTCTCCCTATTCACCTAAAATCCACATCTTCTCTGTAAACAACCATGACTGCTTGCTTGAAAAATGAGCACCAACTTAGATTCTAAAATAATCAAGTGATTTCTTCATTAGGAAATGTAAAATGAAAAGGAAAATGTCAAACCTTTACGATATTAGTAGAACTTTTAAAATATTACTTTATTTATGGAAAAGAATTATTTTACTTATGGAAAACTGTTTTATAATAAGAGAACTATCGTAGCAAGACAAATATATCTATTTCTTTAAAAAGTTTAATAGAAACTTAAAGAATTCAGAGGAAATTATTCCTATCAAAGGATAACTATACATTTCTTTATACATCAGGATTTTTGCCATAATTTAACAGATGGGTCTCCTACCACATTTAAAATATTATTTAAGATTTTAAAAATTCGAGGTAAAATACAGTTGCATCTACATGAACTCTAGAAAGAAAATGTCTGATCTAAAGTGCTGGCAAGCAGATCAGTGGTTGCCTGGGCTGGGAAATTTGAGTAGAGGAAAATTGAGGAGGGGCCCAAATGAACTTTTGAAGATGATGAAAATGTTCTATATCTTGGTTTGGGTGATAGTTTTATAGGTGCATACATTTGTTGAAACCCACTAAATCATTCACTTAAAAGGGATGCATTTTATTGAAAGTAAATTATGCTTCCATCAAGATGACAAAACAGAACAAAGGCATATCTATACTTTAACCAAGGTATAGCTCTAACTTAATCTTGAGAATCATACATACAAACCTTAATATACCTCCAAATTCTTTATATTTATTTTCATTTCTCTCTTTTTTGCCATGCTCCATTACTGACCTCTACTGAGCATTAGTAGATTTTACAAGAAAATTCCAAAGTCATTATCTTAACAGGTTTTCTTCATACTAGTTGCTGTTTCTCCACAAATATGTATGTTTATTACAATTATTGCATCTGGGTAATACATTTCACTTAGAATGGCTAGTAGAGCATTCTGCAGTCAGTATCAGAACAATCAATATGCCCACTGGAGGTGCTCGGTGGACTCAAAACTTATTTTCTTTAAGGTACAGTTTATTGAAATCACTCTCTCACCTCTTTCCAAAGAGCTTTAATTTTTTTTATTACACTTAGTAATGTATCTTTTGTCTTCAAAAATACTGGATCTGTATTAGTTTCCTGTTGCTGTTGTAACAAATGACCACAAACTTGGTGGCTGGAAATAAGACAATTTTATAATCGTACAGTTCTGGAGGTCAGAGGTCAGAAATGAGCTTTACGGGGTTAAAATTCCTGTGTTGGCAGAGCCGTATTTCTATGTGAGAACTCTAGGCGAGAATCTGCTTCTGTGCCTTTTCCAGCTTCTAGAGGCCTCCTGGGTTTGCGGCCCTTTCTACTACTTCACAGCACATCACTCCGACCCCTGCTTTCTTTGTCACATTTCCTTCTCCCACTCGGATACTCCTACCTCCCTCTTATAAGGACCCATTGGGCTGATCCAGAAAAATCCAGGATAATTATCCCATCTCAAACTCTAATTAACCCAATCACATGCGCAAGTTCCCTTTTTCTGTGTAAGGCAACATGCTCACAGGCTTCGGGCGTTAGGACATCAACGACTTTGGGAGACGATTCCGCCCCCACCCTACCCACCACAGTCGCCAAAAGCAATTGGTGACAGATCTCTCTTTCTTAAAAACTAAATGGAGTCAACAACAACAGACAGACAACCCAATTTAAAAATGGACGAAGGATTTGAATAGACATTTCTCTAAAGGAGATGTGCAAATAACCAACAAGCATATGAAAAGTTGCTTGTATAATGCTCACAGCAATGCTACTTCCAATAGCCAATGGATAAATGGATAAACAAAATGTGGTACATGCATACAATGGAGTAGATGTCAGTCTAAAAAAGGAATGAAGTATTGGTACATGCTACAGTGTGGATGACTCTCGAAAACATTATGCTAAGTGAAAGAAGCCATACTTAAAAGGCTGTATATACTGTATATAATTCCATTTATTTAAAATATCCACAAAGCAAATCCAAGGACACGGAAAGTAGATTAGTGGTTGCCAGGGGCTTGAGGAAGAGGAAAACTGGGAGTGACTGCTTAATGGGTAAGGGACTTGCATTTAGGGTAATAAAAATATTCTAGAACTACATAGTGGTGGTTGCACTACATTATGCATTCATTTTATGCCGCTGAACTGTATATTTTTAAATCGTTAGAGTGGTAAATTTTATGTCCTGTGTGTTTTACCACAACTTAAAAATGAAATAGAAATGTTTCTTAATTCACATCTTTCAAAAATCCCTTTTTACAAATATTTACACATTTGTATCTTGTTGTTCTTATCCGCTTAAAATTTTCAAACCCTAAGTCAGTCTTTTCTCAACACCTAAGAGATTTTACTCAGCGTGAGTAGGCTTTCGAGCTTGATTCCTATAGTAACACACAGGTTATTTTCTACTGCGAGTCATCGTTTAAATGACATTCTAATAAAATATCCCAAGTCATCAATGTTGATATCTGACTAATAGATAAATTTTTAAAGATTGAGAGGAACTGTATCAAGGTCATTTCTAAAGAGTCTTCTGTCTCTTAGACACAAGCAGAGGTTCTGAGCTGACCTGGGCAAGGTTGCCAGTTCAGCAAGTTATGCATGTAACATTTGCCACTACACTTTCTACAGGCTGCAAGTGAAAAGCTGCTCCTTAAAAAGTTAGCCTTTTATCTTCAAACGAAGTTTATAGATTGTAAAATTACAATTATGCTTTTATAAAGAGAATAAAAAATGGATCTTTTGTAATAAGATAAAAAATAATGTTATATCTTATGTTATTATGCCTTTTTGTGCATGTGAACTCAGTTAGCCCAACAGACAGTGTGATTATCTTTATTTCACCAAGAAGAAAGTACAGCCCAAAGAAAGCAGAGGAAAGTCCAAACATCTGGCTCCTGACACCAGGCTTGGTTTGGGGAGAACACTGCTTCCAACATACACACCGTGAACATCAGCCAGGTTTGCTTTAGTCAGTAAAGTTTCTACAATAAATTAAGATTGGAAAATATTAAACATTATGGTCTCCTTTGAAGCTCAGCCATTCGTATGAGCATAATAAGAGCTCTGAGAACTCCTGCAGTAGAGAAACTTGTTAGATTCTTGGTTAGCCTAACATATGTTTGATTCTAGAATTCATTATTACAAGTAATGCTGTTTTATACTACAGAAAATTCTTAGGAAATGATGTTATAATGGACTCATACTTATTAAAATTTCATGTGTATTTTGACATATATTTTTATCTTGCCCTTAATAATTAGCCCACAGCCCATAATACAGTCTAGTCTAATTTAAAATCCTGAAGCTCATCCAATTCCCAAATAATGTCCTATCATCTTCCAATTATCATTGTAAACAGGTGAATTACATTAATATTGAGTCTAAGAATTATATTAACCTCATTAAGTTCTACTACTAATTATACATTTACTAGAGAGCAGGTAACCATAAAAGCAAGAAAAGGAACAAAGGCCCATTCTTCATAGGATCCTTGTGAATTGTATGATAAAGATTGAAAAGCTGCTGCTAGAAAGCCCATGCTTGCAGTCACACTCACAGACCAGGAGCTCTGCCGGACAGGTGATTGAGGGAACTCCCCTCCCTGGCCCCCCAGGATTGACCTACAAGGACTCTCAAGGGAAATAGGTGGCTGTGTGTATCAAGAGAGAAGAGAAGGTATCCCCCTGATCCTCTTATGCAGCAATAGCTTAAGTTCTCCCATCTCTATAAGGTCAAGATTCTAAGCTCCATCACTCTGACAGATGCTGGCAGCAAAGGGCAAGGATTGGATGGCAGTGTTTACATGTATGTGTGTGTGTGTGTGTGTGTGTGACATCGAGCATACCTGTAACACTATTGGATGTTCACTCCCTGCTCTTCTTAACTTAATGTGTCTAATTAAAATTTAAAATTAGTCGGTCACAGTAAAAAACAAACATACAAAACAACCTGTTAAACCATCTTTACTAGGGATCACCAAGAAAAATGCCATACTGTTTCACAGTTGTCTGCGTGAAATGAAGTGTGCAGCTTTCTGACCTAATACTCAGCAGTATTAGGCTTCCCCCAAGGACCATGCATGCAAGAATGAGTGCTATCAATAAATAAAAGAGTGTAGAGTGTACACAGAATCATACATTTAAATTTCATGGCAAGTTGGTAGGGACCGTGAAACAGCAACACCAACAAAAGTACAGTATTTTTTAATACTTGTGAAAGCATATATTTATGGTGATTTGATTTTATTTAAAATGCTGCCTACAGCCATGCCACCCTGAATGTACGTGATCTCGTCTGATCTCGGAAGCTAAGCCGGGTCGGGCCTGGTTAGTACTTGGATGGGAGACCACCTAGGAAGACCAGGTATAAAAAAATGAATGAATGAATGAATGAATAAACAAACAAACAAACAAATAAACATAAATAAATAAATTTTAAAAAAGTAAAATGCTCCCAGCTCCCAGAATGTGCTTTGAGACGTGTCAGGGTACTACAATGAACTCAAAGAGATGTTGCAGGATACTGATGTTTCATACGTTCAAAGGAACACAGTGCCAGTCACCCTGCAAACCACTACCTCAACATCTGCCAGTCACCCTGCAAACCACTAGCTCAGGTGAGTTCACGCTTCCAATATTCAATCATGCTACATTCTTTTAAACATCGTGATATCTTCACAGAGCTGTGTGTTCTGTAGTGGCTATGACACAAACCAAGTGCCTCCACAAAAGTCGATGTGGAACAGAAAATGTAGGTGGTCTGATCTGTTCTCAGCTAGTTGTGGAAGCTTCTGCCACCTCCAGTCACCACTGAGAACAGGAATCACACTTTATCCATCGTTGTGCAGCATTCAGTAGAAATGCACTGCCTTGTGTACAGCAGGCGCTCCATAATTATTTGTGACATGGAGTTGTTGAACAATGCAACAGAGAGTAGCACATCACTGCAGAGCAAAGTACTTAGATTGTGTATACGACCGTGGTAACTGTGGTTTTGAAGAGCAAGACCTGCGCTATTAGGAGTCTGTGGGAAAATCCGTCAAATGGGATGCAGCAAGAAAATCCACATGATCTTTTTGGACCCATCTGAGATGACATACAAGCCACAGGGTTCCTCAAACTGTTGGTAATAATGTGTACAAAAAAGTTTCGTCAGTGAAGGGGGACAGGCACCACCAAATAAACCACTCAACGTTAAGAACAGGATAAAGGGGCCACCAGGTGTCCAACTGTTCCAAATGTCCTGTGTCTCAGGAAAAAGTGATGATGTGATGATGTGGCATCCTCTGGGGAAATGAGTAAGGAATGAGAGTCACAGAGCCCCCACTGTGGAAGGGGAGGGACAGGAGAAGAAGGGACACGGACGTTGTTACAAAGTAAAAAATGAAATCGGTGTGCGTAGCTCCAGTAGCCACATCAGGTCTGGGAGGGGAGCCGAGCGGGAGGAAGTTGCTGACCGAGAGGGAAGTGGCGCCTGGACTGAGCGGCCGCAGTTAAGTACGGGAAGGACCTCGGCCCCACTCCAGATGGAAGGGCAGGAAGGATCTGGCCACGTTGTCCTCCCCCAGCTGTGCTAAACAGACCACTGCAGGCACCGCAGGGAATTGAGCTAGTAGTAGAGGAGTGTCTTTTTTATTTTAACGGCTCTATACATAGTTCCATGCATTTCTATGCCCTTTTCAATCTATACTTAGCACCAACTGCACAGTTTCGCATTATAGCTGACAAGAAGGCTGAAGTGGTAAGCTTTATCGTTCCCCACCTGCCACATGTGCAGAGCTGCTAGACGGTTATGTCTGAACTCAGTGGGTAAACTTGGGAAATTGGAGAAACATGGGTTTATTACAATTCCCTAGAAACTGGGCCGGGCTTTTTTCAAACATTGCATGGCTTTTGTTATACAAATTCTTTGAATATGCAAAGCCTGATTTAGGAAGAAAGGAGCTTGTCTGCTGGTGCATCTGGGCAGGAGAGCAGTTGCTTGAAAAATTGTGTGGGGAGCAAGGTAAACATTTCTTGCCTAGGCAAGCACAGGCCAGAGGTCCCCAGAGGCAAAAGAAAGGAGAGGCCACGAATGTGTATAATAGAAATGTCAGGTTTCTGCGCATCTTAAATATCTAACGTGGCACAGGTCTAATAGGGGAAAAAACTTTCTTTAATTATCAATCGTATGGTTTTATGCCTGAGCTTTCCATGTACCACAAGAAAAGGAAGAATGCATTTATTAGAGTGAGTTTATCATTCTAAAGGAATAATATAATAATTAAATTCCAGATGAAAAATATTTTTATTATTTCCTTCCCTAAAGCATGATCTTCAGAAAAAAATATTTAAGAGAGTAAGATTTGGTATTATTTTCACACACCGATTTTCAGCAATTTCCCAAGTATTTCCTGTTTTTAGTGCTGTAATCCACTTATCCCTTCCTCAGGGAAAAAGATGATCAAGGGATATTTCTTGGTAAATGCTCTGAATTTATTCCAGTTTGTTGTGTAAGAGAAAAAAAAAAATACATTCTGGAACATATTAGTTGGTAGAAATGAAGCAGGGATGGTAGCTTGAACAAGGGCGTGTTCCATATGTAGACCATGTTGAAAGGCCACTGAGGCAGAAAATCCCAACAGAACTGAGTGTTGAGTATTATTAATAACTCTGTGTGTGTGGAGAGAGCTATCCCTACCTGATTAAAAAAACGTGCACTTACTTTTAGAACTAGAAAGCAGTATTGATTTCAAGTATTCTCGTTTACCACTAAATAATTCCCGCCCCCCAGGAGAAGTAAACAATGCAATAGAGGATTTGTCGATATAATGAATTATCATTGAATTAATAAATCACAAATAAATCCATGTCTCTATGGATGCAAGTGTGATGTATTCGACACAACGAAATCATAACAGTATCCCCAATTCCAAACTCAAATGTATGTGGAAATTAAAAGCATCAGCTACCCATAATATTTACAAACTAACTCAGAATTCACTCAAAAAGTGGGCTAGCGTATAAACGAAAGTCATAAAGCGTGAGAGAACCTATCACGGCCAGCGCAAGTCATATATAGAAGAAATCAGAACAAGGTTGAACGTGTCTGGTTCTCAAATGAGAATGTGAATGAAGGGTGGTGGGAGTTGAGAGATCGCTGCAAGAGAGAGCAATCGAGAAGGCTTCGTCGAGGAAGTGGCATTTATTTTGGATCCTGAGGAGAAGGTATGACTTCGGCAGGCAGAGATAAGTGAGAATGCCAGAAAGAAATTCTAGACAGAGGAGCCAGAAAAAAGTCAAACAACAAAGATAGAAAACCATGGCATGTATAGCCTTTGAGAAAATGAAATCGGTTTGGAATAAGCCAGTGCGTATGAAGGAAATTCCTCATCACAGCCAAAAGCGAACATGTACTACACACCAGACGCTGTTACGAACACTTTAGATACAGCATGTCATTTAATCCTCACCACAATCCAATGGGGTGGGTGCTATTTTCTTCACCATGTTAAAGTGAAGAAACTGGAACATAGGGAGATGAAGGGAGTTGTGTGAGGTTCTCCGGGTGGGAAGGGACAAAGCTGGTGTTCAAACCGGGGAGTCTGGGTTCAGAGCGTGTATTCTTAATTGAAGCATCATAGTTTATCTCAACCTGAACTCAGCACCTTCTGCCCTCCTTGAGCTTCTCCTCCTTGATTAGAGTTTATATTTCTAAATAAACGGTGTCTACACACCCAGGGGCTTATGTCAGAGATCAGGCATCACCCCTGACTCCTTTCTCCCCCTCAACTCCATATCCCTCCCATTACCCAACTCCCACATAGCTCTCAAGATCTCCGAACTTCTCCCCATCGTCTCTGCCTCTCAGGTCACCCGCCATAGCTCGCCTGAGCTAATGGACAGCCTCCTGTGTGGCCCCTCAGCCTCCAGTCTTGCTCCCCTCTGAGCAATAGTTCTCAAGGTATGGGCCCAGGCACTCCTTCGGTATTTCCTCATTGCTTGTTAGAAACGCAGATCTTAGGCTCTCCCCAGATCTACTCGGAAGGGTAACCCATACTATAATTTGAGTACCACTACCTCAAACCATTCTCTACATTGTAACCTGAGCGCACCTTCTAAGATGCAAATCAGATCAAGACTTTTCTTCTACTGATGAGTTTTCACACATTTAAAACTTGGGTGTTAGTTTTTAGAGAAATCACCCTTTTCCATTAGTTGGGGTTCCCTATGCATCCTCCCTTCCCCAACACTTCTTGACCAAAGCACTCACCATACCTGACTGGAATTGCTGATTTGTATCTCTCTTTCATTCGCACCCTCTAGAAAGGCAGATATGGAGTTTGTCTTGCTCATCGGCTTATCCCTAGCACTGGGTACAGAGGCGTTTACAATACAGAATAATCATTTGTGAAAAAGAAGGAGGGAGGGAGGAAGGGAAGGAGGGAGAAAGGAGGAAATGACAGCTAAGAAAACCTGAACGTCAGGATAAAAAGTCTAAAATTCAGTAGATAATGAGGCGTCTTTGGAGTTTTCTGAGCTGGGTCCCAGGAGCGAGAGTGGTTGGGATGATCACACCACGAGCAGAGGGTGGTTCATGGGGCTGTGGCGTGGAGGACAGATTGAACAGGTGGAACCAGAGGAAGGGCAAGGGGTCCTCCAAGCGGAAGACAATGAGGGCCTGAAACGTAGCATGGGTTTTGTGGGAAAACGAACAAAAACGAACCAACATTACTTGGCTTTGAGTGAGCTGGCCAGAGCAATCCAGAGGTAATGCAACCCGGAAAAGCGTTTGTCTTTCAAATCCCAGTCAGTAAAAAGATGGCGACTCTATTAGCAAAAATGATAAGTGTGTAAGGTAAACCATTCTGACTGAAAGGATGATGAGCTTGGGGCTGTATTGCATTCAAGGCAACTGTGGGTTGTCTTCAGGACGATACGTGTGGCTGTAAATGCAGGACTGAACTAGGAGGAGAGGCCTGAAGAGCCAGAGTTGAAGCCACAGGAGAGCCTGGTGCCTGCAGTACCTGGTGACTCGGGGAAGGTGAAGGAGAGACCTATTAACATTTGGGGGGTGAGAGGGTGAGCAGCCTCATTAGCACACTTAAAGAGTAAAGGAAAATACACTAAGCCCACCAATTAAAAAATTAAGTAAAGAAGGTAGTATTTCCTACTTCAGTTCTACTCCCAAGGGGTAATTACAGGACAGTGTTTACTACATGTCTTTCTCAGACTTTTCTTTGCTTATTCAAGGTAGCCCAAGGCTTCCCTTTGAACACACTATCCTCTCAAAAATCTATACTCTTCCAATTCATTCCCCAACAATGTTTAACAAATACTAGTGGGAAAATGGGTTCCTCAGCTCAGAAGCACAAACCTGTAACTATGGTTGTATAGAGGGAAATGTATAAAATATTAGTGTGCCGAATTTATTAAACTAAAGTACCCTATTAAAATGTAGGGTTTTTAAACCATACACTCAAATATTCGAATGCCAGTTTTTAATGGAGGGAAAGAATTATAAGTATCATATTAACTATTTAAATACTTTAGATGGCTGATTTACTATTCAGTGTGGGTTGCTTTACCTTCCTATAAATGTTCAAAACAAAAAATAATTACACTGAGGAATCTATAAAACCTTTTATGAATTTAGCCTTTTCCAGTGGAGGTAGAATTATATGTATGCAATGAAAATCCTTGGATCATTAGACTGGACCTCCCTCCCAGCAATCAGGAGAACTGGCTAATAAATCAGCTTTTTGCACAGTATAGACAGAGGCAATAAAGACAAAGATCATTCAGATAAAGAGTCACTAAATCTTAAGATAGCATCGATGGGATTAGTAAAAAGAGACGAATGCTTATTTGTTCTTCCAGGAGGATGAGTGGCTAATGTCTGTTCTTCTGTTAGAATGTAAGTCCCATTAGAATGGTTTTGTGTTGTCTTCTTTTATACTGTATCTCAGACTTTAGTAGCGTTACAGAGTAGATTACCAATACCAATGGAAAAAAGCAAGGAAAGAAACGAAGAGGGAAGGAAGGAAGGAAGGAAGGAAGGAAGGAAGGAAGGAAGGAAGGAAGGAAGGGAGGAAAGGAAAGAAGCAAGGGAGGGAGGGAGGAAGGAGGGAAGGAGAAAAGGAGGGAAAGACGCCTCCTCATTTGGACCTACTATAAAAACCAGACCGCCTCAAACTGCATTCACGGGCATCAGGTATATTCTTAATGGTGGCTCCTTAAACTCTTCATGCTGTATTTCAAAGAGGAGGAAGAAAGAAAGTTCAACTTCCTGGGAGCATTGCCCTCTGGCCAGGCATCACCAGGGAGTTAAGTTTGCCCTGCTCTTTGGAGGATAGCTTCCCAAGAATTATTTCCAAACTTACAAAGTCAGCTACTTTGCATTTTTTAAGCATTTGACCAAAGATCTCATTTTTTCCCACTCTATCATTAAGAGATTATCACAGCTGCGAAGGTACTTAAAGGCCTAAAAATTTCCTTAGCAGAGCAAAAGATAGATTAAATGTCATATTTATCGTGTTTATTTTAGGAGGATAAGAATGTTCCCATCTTGATTATATTGAAACTAACTTGCTGAAAACTTTCCTCAATAATCTGAGCAACTTCTATACAAATGTTATTTTTTAAAATATATGGCCATTTACAAAGTGCTTTTAAAAGTATTTTCCCAGCAATCATGTGAGAAAATAGGAAATCCCATTTCACAGATGAGAAAATCGACGCTCAGAAATATTTAATTACACAGGTAAAGTTACAGGGTTTAGGAAGAGGGGGAGCAGAGGAAGAAGGAACTTTGATCCTTCTGCTTCTTCCCACCAGCTAGCTGATTCGTAGGGGGAAAAAAATTCTTTTTAGTTGTTATTATTCAGTTTCTAAGCCAAAGCAAGCATCTTTCCACTGGACCTCACTTCCTAATCTCTCACTAGGTAATTTCGAAGATAATAGCTATATAGGAATCAATTAAATTCCCACAGGAGAAATTCCCCCGTGTGGGTAAAAACCACCCAAATCATCGATACTTCGGCTTCAAAACACCTGAGCATCCAAGAAGTCATTTCCATGTGTTTCAGAATACACAGCTGTTGAACTGCCCCATCTATTTAATTTGTTTTGAAATTAATAGTTGTGTATCTTTCCATTACTAATGCCTCCCAGTGACCTTCTAGGCTGTCACCGCCTTTAACTAGAAAAACTGCCTGCTGACACATTAGTCAGCAAAACAAGGCTACCCCACGATCCCCAGCCCATCATGGCTTTACTTAGGCCAGCTGGACGGAGCTATTCCATACAAACATCTTGGTCAAGTTCATAGGAATGGATGACAGAATCTTAGATGACAGAAAAGTTTCAGGTCTTCAGTAGCCACCAACGTGAGTTTCAGGACCCTCTGTCTTCTCCAGCCTGTGGACTCTGTGTCTCTGGAGACACAAGAATTCCACCAGAAGCTGTTTGGTGTTGCAGAGAGAAGCTGTCTCTTCTGGAACAGATGTTACTTGGTAAGGCATTTTATTCAGGTTAAACATTTTTTTTGGACAATTATCCACTTAACGGAAAACCACATGTGATGCCATATGGAACTAACTGGGGGCTATTTGAACTGGGCTAGCTCCCGGGATCTGATGCGATGGACAGAGGGCCAGATCTGAAGTAAAGCCTAGATGCAAACATAGCTGAACTGTTTACTGGTAACTGTCGGTGAGTCCCTTAATTTCTCTGTTTTCTCATTAATAAAGTGAGCAATTTAGTACAGGATATCGGTAACATACATTTTGGAGCTAAAATCTTATAAATGTATTACTTTAAAGTGTTACGAAATGAAATAATGATCACAAAAGAATCACACATTGCTAAAAAGACATGTTGCTTTATGACCACCTTAAAAATAAACTGATATGATGTGCTCAAAAAGAAAGACCTGTACACATTTTAGTTGAATTAATTTTCCATTTTGAAGGGAAAATACTAGTAGCCATTAGCCTTTTGTGATTTTTCTCTATCAAGGTGAATAGCTTTCACCTGGAAATTGTCTAGAACATAAGAAATCATAGTATAGACAGAAAAGTTGTACTTATTTAAAATATATGTATATATGGATGAGGATGGAGACAGAGGGCCAGGAGCACAGGTCCTAATGTCAGGAGCCTAGGACAGACCACAGTGAAAATGGAAGACCATGTTCTAGACAGGCTGGAGGACAGATCTTTACTGCTAGGGGGCAGCACCAACCCCGATCTGAGCCACTGTTTGATGTGTGCTAATCATGAGTTGATTTTATGTAAGCATCAGGTTTTCTTCTTATTATTGGAGGATTTTTGTGGTTCCCTTGATGTGACAAAAAGCTGTGCAGCAGCATTTTAAGACTCTGGAGCTCGCACTGACAAACATTAAGGGGAGGATTATAAACAAATTTGTAGTTCATTTAAGCCAGAGGTAAAGAGGGCTCAAATTAAGCCAAGAGAACAGATCTCAAATTCAACCCGAAGACTCACCAAACCAGATGTGGATGGACAGTTTTCCAGTGATTCGAGGATGGTTTGTGTCCCTTTAATTGACAGCTATGGACCTAAGTAAGTACTATCACCTCGAACTTTCACAGTTGTGCTCATTTTAATAGTATTCGATGAGGTCCTGGTCAACGAAACTTAAAATTAAATATGCTGGCAGTTATATTTTAGACAAGTAACATTAGAGAGTTGTTTTTCTCTAATATCTTTTCTAGAAAACCAAACCTCTGAAACTACCAGAGTGGAAAAGAATGGAATCATCTTCCATGGTTGACACACAATTAACACACAATTAATTTATAAGGATGTAATCAGTGATGATCCCAGGAAGAAGAACACATTTTAAACAGACAGGACACTGACAAATCCTCAAGGCCTTTTGATTTCTTCCAAAAAATGCACTATTATTTTCTCTGGTTGACAGGCTATTGAAACATGGTACCTAGAAACAAAATTATCTTTGTAGACAGTTTGCCAATTTTTGCATAGGAAACATTTGTATTCCTGAGAAGTATGTAATTATTAGGTCAGATTGATATTTCTTATTTATGCATAATAGACAAAGAAAGATGAAATTTCTCTTCATCATACCCCTAAATTTGGGAGACAAAAGAACTCTCATAATATTACTGAGTTCATTAAAATTTTAAGAATGCCCTCCAAAACCTATGTTGATTATATGTCACATTACAAGACAAGGGAGTCAATCTTTATGTTATAGAAAACTAAAAGATAATGTAGGTTTAAAGGGCACCTTAGCAGTTTGATTATTCTGAATTTAGGTACTAAATTTGGGAAAGGCAAAATCAAGAAGAGCTGTCGAAAGAGTCAAAATATAAGTATAAGTCATAGCATTTAAACGCAAGAAAGAATAATAAGTGATATTTTGACAACACAAAACAAAAAGTAGCAACGATCCTTAGAAACTTAACTGTGTTCAAACATGAAGGACTTTGGTCAAAATGATCAGGGTTATGCAACAAGTTCAGAGTGTTACTATAATATTTTGAGAAAAGGAATCTCTGTTCTCTGAGTAGAGAATAATTTAGTCATTTTACAGAAAGAAAAAAACCCTAATATTCTAATTTTACTTTCTGTATATCATCCATTTTTCAATTTACAGTAAAGACTACATAAGCCTTTCTCTTTATGAATAGATCTCTTAACACTAAGACAACTTTGTCAAAACACAAAACAAAACAAACCAAAATGCTTAACACAATTCGTTGTTTTCTTCGATCATCATCTTTGGTATTAGAAATCTATATCATAATCGTTAGATCTTCTACACTTACAGTGTGCCCTCAAATTTGTCTATTATCTTGTTCTTTATTTATAAACTTTTTAAAAGTAATCTAAAGATATTTTTATATTTATGCACTTTAAAATATATGCTTATATGTATAACTATATATATTATTTATATATAAAACATTATATAACTATACAAGTTGATAATAAAATTAAAACCATTAAAATTAGTTATCTAAATTATAACTACCAGCATATTTAATTTAAAATTGTGTATATATTTATATATACATATATAATGGAATTTGCCATCTTAATGAACAATAATAATTTTTAAGGAAGAAAATAGACAAAATATATTTATTATCTTACATACCCATTTTGTATTTCTCAGTAACTATAGTATAATCTGAACCATTTATATTAATTAAAGTAATCAACTTTAACTAAAGTAATCAACTTTTGTTTTTCTGGACTCAAAAGAAAACTAGAAAATGATACACTACAAAATGTCTAATTTTTTTCCCAAGAGTACACATTTTATAGCATTTTAATACATTTTAGATACATACATACAGTCATGTGTGTAGCATTCAAAGACATTTAAATGTCCTGTTAATCTGTAGCATTCTGTATTAAAGTTTAGAAACAAGTGAAATCCAAAATAATGTTTCTTAAGCAATAATGGTCCTTTTAGTTCTTACTTAGAAATGTCTGTCTATGGCCATGCTACCCTGAACAACAAGCCCGATCCCGTCTGATCTTGGAAACTAAGCTGGTTCGGGCCTGGTTAGTACTTGGATGGGAGACCACCTAGGAAGACCAGGTGCTGTAGGTGTAAAAAATTAAAAAATAAGGGATTGTAAGCTGTCTAACAAAGTCCTTGCAATCTGTGAGGTCAACCAAGGGTTGCCTCACCTAAAAAATAAAAAAATAAAAAGAAATGTCTGAGCTATAATTATATTTAATATTAGTTTAAGGTCTTAAAGCTAACTAAAGATCCAAAAATTACAAAATTTACCAACACATTAAACCCTTACGATTTCACAAGGTTCACAATATTAATCTCTTAAAGACATTCATATTTAAAATTTAATTGGGCTAAGCACAATTTAATATTTTTGACATTTAATAATTTGTGGTTATAATACTAATTTATTGGGCTCATAAAACTGATATTGAATTTCTTAAAAATTTTGATCATGAGAAATTGTACCCAAATCTCGCCTTATGTAAAATATTAAGCTACCATTTTTTACATGGTAATAAGATCAGAGAAAAACCTGTAGAGTTTTTGTAAGCTAAAATTAAATTATTCTTATTTGATAAATGGGTCCTCTTTTTAATATAAATGAAATTCTGTAATATCAAACAGAAAATTAGGATCCATTACTCTCCAAACTTTTCTGATAGAAGTTAAAAATGGGGAGGAAAGAAAAGACTATGTGAGAAAGGTGACTGTAAATATGAAATCATCAGTGTAAAAAGCGAATGAGCTTCACAAGGAAAGCAAAGGCATGTATGCAGGAAAGAGCACTCTCTCATTTACATACACATATACGCGTGTAGTCACACTCATACACACATGCACACACTCACACAAAACAGACACAAGCACAGCAAAGTAAAAAAAGATTCCCTGTTTTAAATAAAGTAATCTCTCTTTCAGATACACAAGGCAGATGATCCTCTCCTGAGTTTTTGCTCTTTTTGTTCTAATGCATATCTCCAATAGACAATCATGATTACGTCCAAAATTTCTCAATGTGGTCCTTGCAATTTCAATTTCAAAACCATGATGGAATTACTCCAGTTAGAAATGCACTTAAGTTAAAGCATTAAAGGAACAGGTGGTTGTCCTAGAGGGACAAGCACAGTAAGAAGTTTTCGCAAGAACTTTGATAGGCGGTAGGAGTGGTTCTTGTGCAACTTTGTGTTTGTAGAGTCTGTCCACAAACCAGTCATCAGTAATTGGAGGCCCAAGGAAACTTCCCACAATTGGCAGAAGAAACTAAATAAAACATTTCTTAAGAATACGAAGACTAGTCTACGGCCATGCCACCCTGAATGTGCCCGATCTGGTCCGATCTCGGAAGCTAAGAAGGGTTGGGCCTGGTTAGTACCTGGATGGGAGACCACCTAGGAATACCGGATGCTGTAGGCATAAAAACAAACAAACAAACAAAATGAAGATAAGACAACACTTCTTACAAGTTTTTGAAAAGGTTGCCCAAGGCAAAGTTTGTCCAAAGTACATCAATCCAATGAGACCTGAACTCATCCATCCCTGAAATGATCTGGAGGACGAAATTCTAGAGCCTGTGCCTGTCCCTTCATCTAGGTTTCCTTCTGTGGACTCACAGGAGAAAATGAGACAGGCAGATGGTGAGACAGAGTAGATGTGTTAATAGCAAGGCAGTTTGTCACCATTGATAGTAATTTTCATATTTTCATATTTAATCAGATAATGAAAGGATTCTTAAGATGAGTCCTTATTCCTAGGAGACAAAATAGATGTATCTGAAAATAAACTCAGCAACAGCAAATAAAAATCGGGAGTTCGGACACAAGCTAGGTCCTACCTATTCTTGCAGTTGGTGAGATTCCTGAGCAGGAGGCTCAGGGGGCCTTTGGGGTGTGTCCACTCCTGAGTCGAGGGTCTTGGGCCTCAGCAGCAACGGGATCTTTAGTAGATCTCGGTGAGACTTCCAGGATTGTTGACTACTGACTCTCCCAAAGTACCACCAGGAAAACTTATTTCTCAAATAAAGCCAAGTTCATTCGGCTCATTGCAATAAGGGAGAACAAGAAGGGAGAAGTCAGAGGAGAATATTTTTAACATTGAAAGGGCTGGACTGGGTGATTTTCTGCAAAGCAAGAAACTAGTTGGCAGAGTTAACTACAGTGTTTTGAATAGGCGAGCATAGTGAGGGGAGGGTCTTAAAATGGCCTTGGATGAATAAGCTGTTAGTCTTGAAAAATAAGCAATTAGAGTTGGTTCATGGTCCCATCTTCCAAGAGCAATTATTTCCTAGATAAAGCAGCTAAGTTATTTTTGCCTCATCATTGGTCTCATCATTTTGGTCTCATCATTGTCTAGTATGCTTTTGCTCAGAGTTGTTGAGCACAGGCACAAAAACTCTGTCAGTTTGGTTTTCATAATATGAACGACATCACAGAGATAATGAATATGGGTTCTGGGGTCCTAATGCCTGTTTTCCAATCTCCAATTCCTTAGTTAACGAGCTGTGTGATCGAAGCCACTGAATTATCTTTTCTCAGTCTTGTTTTTCTGATCTGCATTATTATAGTTTATATTTATTAACCTATTCCTACTGTGTTCTGGACGCCATTTTAAGTATTTTATTTACCTCTTTACAACAGCCCAACAAGGAAGACACAGTTGGGCACCTTTGCCAGATGAGGCGACAAAAACAAAGAGGTTCAATAACTTTTCCGGACAAGGAAGTGGGGGAGCCCTGATTTGTCTATGCTATACCGCCCCCTACAGGCTCAGTGGGTGGAATGAATGAAATAATCGAAGTAAGCCACTTGGTCCCTGGCATGTGACAAATGATCGCTAAATATTAGCTGCTACTATTAATATTAAAATGAAAACTAAGTGAAAGTGCAGAGTTCAGAAGAAAACTGGATGTACGCGTCACTCTGTCTCTGACTTTGAGATGACGTCTGATGATGCAAAGAGTAAAAACCACGGCTGCTTTGTAAAAAGAGAAGAAAAACCTCTTAAAAAATAAAAACTAGTAGCACGTGATACATTATAGTCTTTCTCGTTGAACGAAACTTGCAGAAACTCAATATTAGGGACCGCGCTTCTACCACAGCCCGAGAGACAGGGACGTGCGGGTCCTCTACGTTGGAACAGAAGACAGCACCTCCTCATGAGAAGTACCAGTATTATCTCTCCATCTTTAACATTTAGCTCTAAATCACCCACCCCGGGGAGTCTGAAAATCCCACTGGCTAGAAGGATGAGTAAAACGCCTTATGCTGTCATGGCAGCTCCTCCTCACGAAGCACAAAAGTCTCAAGCAACAAAGTTGCCAATCGTCCTGGGAATGGTGTCTGCCTCCCTGAGGGAGTGACACAATAGTAACAAACACAGGTGAGTGCTTGCTGTATAAAACGCCATATGGAGTGCTTGCTGCATCTGTTAAGTCATCTAATGCTCACTCAGCCCTGTGAGATCAGCACTACCATTGCACCTACTTTAAAGGAAGACAAGTAAACTGAGGTATAATGAGGTTAAGGGCTTGCCCTAGGTCACACAGCTGAGTAAGTCACAGGCTCAGAATTGGACCCCACGCATCTTGGCTTCAGAGTTTGTGCTCATAACAACTTCGTAATGCTGCTGTGGGAACCTGTGGGACACTTCAGCTACCTTCCAGCTCCTACGGCTCTGTGCTCTGCTTCTAAAGAAGCTGAGTTCCATTTGATCTATATCATTAAACTTAGTCTGTTATTCTCCAGATTCTCTATATTCTCACTTAGATTTGGCTGATAGTTCTTTCAGAGATGTAGAAAACTATGCTAAGTCTTTCCTTTCTTTTGGGCTTTAAAACTTTTTCTTTCTCTGTACCTTATACAAAAGTATTTTGTTGTATAAGGCAATGACGTGTTAGTCATCGCATGCATATTTCCGGCCCTTATGTGTGTAGGGTACCTTGTACTTTTTTGTGAAAATAAAATGCCCTCCATCAAGAAAGAAAGAAAGGAGGGAGGAAAAGAGGGAGGAAGGAAGGAAGGAAGGAAGGAAGGAAGGAAGG
>NW_006443225.1:7212511-7257235 GCF_000325575.1 Pteropus alecto | reverse complement strand
GAAGGAAGGAAGGAAGGAAGGAAGGAAGGAAGGAAGGAAGGAAGGAAGGAAGGAAGGAAGGGGAGAGAGAGGGAGAGAGAGAGAAGAAAGGAAGCCAAGCTCCCTCCAGCTTTGTCTTACATAAGCCAAAAGAGCAAGGAGTGTGATTCCTCCTGTTCCAAGAATAGGTAAGCCACAGTGTCCTAAAGGGAAATCTATAGTTGGGAGTGAGAAAGATTTGAAACAGATGCTACCAGAAAGACAAAAGGAGAAGCACCGTTATAATTATGCTTGGTGATGCTTCTTGAATGGCATATAAATATAGTTAAATATAGAGGGAGTTTGCTGGCTGCTAAGAGGAAAAAGCAGAAGTAGGGACCAAGGCAGATTTAAAAGGATGCAGAGAAAACTCAAAGGCAAAAATCTGACCACGTGGAGGTAAAGGTAATTCTAGAGACACTCAGAGGGGAAGGCCCCCAGCACAGAGCTGCACACAGTAAACGTGAGCTGCTTGACTGGCAGTGAGAGGCTTTAAAACATTGCTCTTAGTGAGAACTTCAACATGAAGTGACCTAATTGTCTCCCTGAAAAAGACAAAAGCTCCTGTTCCTAGCAGGGTGACAGATGTATTTCAGTGGAACATAGAGTAAGCAGGACTGTGACAGGCAAGAATACAAGCCTGAGTGGGCTGAAGAAACCATCCCAGGCCTGAGCGGCACAGCTGTGGGGAAATCTGGTGTAACAATGAGAAGAAATAGTACTTACTGCTGCCTGTTTTGAGGAGACATGAGATAAACCTACTTGAAGTAGAAGCTCAGCTCCAGGGCATATGTGGAGCCAGAACTCAGGCTTCAGGGAGAGAGGAAGCTGCTCTGCACAAAGGAGAAGAAGAACTTGACTTTGGTGTGGGATCCAGAAGGTGGGAGGAGGCAGGAAGGGAGCCTTCTGGCCAAAGCCAAAGGTGACTTTACAGGTGACCATCAGAGAGTAATGGGGATCGTTGAGTTGTCCCTGCGCGGGGAGAAATCCTCAGAAAGGATCGCAGTGATTACTAGCAGGCGCTTTTGGCGTTTGAGTCGCATGCCTGGGTCCCTCAGATCACAGCCAGCTCTGTAATGGACTTGGCCAGTGTGGGACCTGGAAGTGCAGGCCAATTCGTGCCACCAGGAGCCAGAGATGAGTGTCCTACTATGAGCAATTCTTGGAGACACTCTATGTTTCACAGAAGGCCTGCCAGAGTGGATGGAGCCTTTCTGCATGCAGCAGCAACTGCAACAACACTGACTTTTCTTCCTCCTGTCACATCCTAGTCCCTCATCCCACTTCCTGAGATCATCTCCCAAATGAGCTCCCTGCACCTAAGTCTCCTCTCGGTTTGCTTCGGGGAGAGCCCGCAAGTAAGATACCGCCCATTGTGTTTGTGTGAACGACATGCAAAGGCATGAAGCTCAGAGCTCTATGTCCTCAGTTTGGCCTGACGAAGAGCAACCAGAAAGTGCCCATCTCGATGCAGCGTCTCGTGGACAGAAGGAGAGTGGATCCCAGTGACTCTAGGACTCGCCGTCAAAGACACGTGTTTCCTGCTGCCTTCACCTCCCTTTCTTTCATTTTCTTTCTTTTTGTGTGAATACCTGGCTACCTTTCCCCCCTGTGACCTGCTAATAATGATACTAAGTGCGAAAACAGTCCAGTTCCAAAACAAAAAACAAAAAACAAAAACGATTTGAATAGATGCTCTACAGAGGAAGACATGAAAATTCTCAACATCATTAGTCATCAGTGACATGGAAGTTAATACCATAAGGAGAAACCATGATTCATTAACTAGAGTGGCTAAAATTAAAAGGAGGAAGAGCATCAAATTCTGATCTGGACATGGAACAACTGTGGGTGGGAATATAAAATGGTAGAGCCGTGCTGGAGAACAGTTTGGCAGTTTTGTGTGAGGTTAAACATATACTTACAGTCCAGCAATTCCGCTGAAGAAATCTTCCCCAAAGGAAATGAAAACATATGGCCACGGAGAGACATGTGCAAGAATGTTCATCACACCTTGTCTACTCGTAGTAGACAAAAATAGAAGCCACCAGTTGTCCCTAAGCCAGAGAACAGGTAAACAAAAGCTAGCATATTTACATAAAGTAATAAATATACACGAATTTTAAAATGTTATGCTGAGCAAAAGGAGCCTGCCAACAAGAGAACATAGTGTATTCCATTTATACGAAGTTCTAGAAAACATCAAACTAATCGATGGAGTTGAAAAAATGGAAAAAAAATAGTTGCTTTGCTGGGGGTGAGTCAGGATACTGATTTATTAGAAAAGGGTAAGAGAGAACTTTCCGGTGTGAAGAAAAATTCTGTATCTTGATGGGGTTTTAAGACACAGTTTTACACATCTATGAAAAACCAAAAACCATAGGTACGTTTAAGATTTATGTATTTTATTCTACATAAATTTTATCTCAAAAAAAAATAAGAGACATAAACAAATATTGAACTAATGATACATTCAATGAAGTGTTTAGTGAGAAACGTACTAGTGTCCATGACTTACTATGAAATGCATTAAAAAATGGATCAATGTGTGAGAAAATGTGAATTGTAGGGTCTCGGAGTTGGTATATGGGTGCTCGTGTTCTTTCAACTTTTTGTTAGGTTTGGAATTTTTCATGATGTTCAAAAAAATCAAGAATGACAACCAAAGGAGAATAACTGCTGTTACTGAGAAATTACTTGGTGTCATGCTCACTGTTATTACCAAAACACCTCATTCTTTGATTCTCATTTTTTTATCATAAGTGGTGAATACAGTTACCCCCCTTATCCTCAAGAGAAAAAAATAACACTGAGAGAGGTTAAATTAACTTTTCCAAGATCAAATGGCAGAGTATAAGACGATGCGGCCATTTTGGACACAGTTGGACGGTTTCATATAAAGCTCAACAAATACTTATGGCCCAGCAATTCCACTCAAGAATCCTTCCCAAGAGAACTAAAAACATATGCCTATCAAAGACTCGTAGAAAGCTTTCTTTATATCAGATTCAAATCCAGGTCCTTCTCAAGTTCATGCTCTTAACTTTCACTGGCATCTTCATTTTTAAAAACATGGGGGAACAATCTCTGCCCTCAAGCAACTCTTGTTTGGATGGGCAACAGGCCTATCATTACAAAACTAGCGTGTGTCTCTCTGCTTTTGTGAATGCCTGCCTTGAGGGGTACTCGCAGACCATGCTAGGGCAAGGCTAGGAGGGAGGAGTCAGAGCCAGGGAGGTGAGTGCCATCTCAGCACCAGGTAAGGGTGAGAAGGACCGGCCGATGGGCAGCGCAGCTCCCATTTATCCAAGAAAGTAGGGCACGGCTGACAGCAGGGCCCTGGGAGGGCCCAAGTCAGAAAGGCCACCAGCTCATGCACAGTGGCCAGCAGAGAGTTATGGGGCTCTGGGACAGAAGCAAATTGCTCCAAGAAGACCTTAGTCCCCAGGCCAAACTAAAGTCTAAGGCAAGAGGTTGGCCAGAAAAAGAACTGGATTTATAACCACAGAGCCTAGTTGATGTCGTTCAATAAACTTTATTTTTTTGGAGCAGTTTTAGGTTCACAGCAGAGTCAAGCAGAAAGTACTGAGACCTCCCACATATACCCATCTCCAACACGCATACAGCTTCTCCCACTATCAATGCCCCTCCCCCCCAGGGTCACTGTTGTCACAGTTGAAGAATCTACATTGATTAACACACCATTAGCACCGAAAGGCCATAGTCCACATTAGGGTTCGCTCTTGGCATTGCACATACTACGGGTTTGGGCTCGTGTATAATGACATGTGTCTGCCATTATAGCATCACGCGGAATAGTTTCACTGCCTTTAAAATCCTAAGTGCTCTGACTCCTCATCTCTCTCTCACCTCTAACCCCTGGCAAATGCTCATCTTTTTACTGTCTTCATAGTTTTGCCTTTTCCAGAAAGTCATGTAGTTGCAACTATATAGTATGTAGCCTTTTTAGATCGGCTCTTTCAGTTAGTAATACGTTTAAGTTTCCTCCATGTCTTTTTGTGGCTTGATAGCTCATTTCCTTTCAGCACTGAATAATAACCCATTACCTGGATGTGCCACAGTGTATTTATCTGTCATCCACTGGACATCTTGGTCGCTTCCAAGTTTTGGCAATTATGAATAAAGCTTCTATAAACATCCATGTGCAGGTTTTTGTGTGAACATAAGTTTTCAACTCCTTTGGGTAAATAAAAAGGAGCAAGATGGGTGGATCATATGGTAAAACTACGTTTAGTTTTTTAAGAAACTGCCAAACTGCCTTGCAAAGCGGCCGCGCCATTTTGCATTCCCACCAGCAATGAGTGAAAGTCCTTATTGCTTCACATCCTTACCTGCATTTGGTGTTGTTGGTGTTCCAAATTTGGGGTATTCTGATGTTATCTCATTGTTGTTTTAATTTGCAAGTCCCTGATGACATATGATGTTGAGCAACTTTTCATATGCTTATTTGTCATCTGTATTTTCTTTGGTGAAGTGTGTGTTCAGGTCTTTGTCCCATTTTTTAATTGGGTATTTTGTTTTCTTATTGTTGACTTTTAAGAGTTCTCTGTATATTTCAGAAAACAAGCTGTTATCAGATATGTATTTGCAAATATTTTCTCTCCCCAATCTGTGGCTTATTTTTTCATTCTTTTGATACTATCTTTTGCACAGCAGAAATTTTTAATTGTAATGAAGTTCAGCTTATCAGTTATTTCTTTCATACATCAGGCCTTTGATATTATATCTAAAAAGTCATCACCATCCCCAAGGTCATCTAGATATTCTCCATAGGGCTAAAGAGTACTGTTATTAGAGACTCAAAAGGATTTGCTTGGCTGTGCACTCTCAAGCCAAAACAAGATATGAGCAGGAGTTTGTAGCAAAGAAAGCAAAGGTTTATTAAAGGAGTTGACACCAAGCCCAGAGACACAGGTGAGCTAGTGCTCTCAATGGCCTGGCTCCCCGATGGCCTCTTGTGGCAGGTTATATTAGGGACAAATCACAGATCATGGTTATTATGGGAGCTGGATATGGGGGCTCTACTTTTGGTCGGGGCTAAGGCGGGGAACGTCTTCACATCCTGATGTTGGGTTTCCACAGGATGCGTTCCATGGGGTCGTGCCGCTTTCATGGGTCAGGAGCTGATATGTAACTGAGGCCAAGGTGTTTTCTCTGTTTTATGAAAACCTTATTCTAGTTTGAAGTTTAGTTATCATAACCTGGTCATGCGACAGGCCCGAAGCTTTATTCTTAGGTGAATTTGATGCTGACCAGAGCTTGACATCTTAAGGGCTTAACGATGAAAGGAGTGGACGTAGAGTGGCCCCGCAGGTTGGAAGAACTGCGGGAAGGAATGCACGGGAGTCGGAGTTCTATCAGGCTCAACGAAACGAGCTTGGATCAAAGCACAATGCATGTTAAAGACATGAAGTTCTTGCAAGGTGACAGTACCAGAATGTGCCACCCCAAAATATGCCTCTTTGGCATATGGAGTATTTTGAGGTAAAAACCACTAGGAACTAGCAGATGCAGGACAAGCTCTAAAAATAGGGCACAAGTTTTCCTGGCCTGCCACTGTTAGCCACGTGACATTGAGCAAGTCACATAACCTCTCTAAGCCCCAGTTACCTTAGCTATAAAATGAAGATAACATTATGTGCCTCTCAGTGCTGTTGTGAAGATTACATGAAATAAGTACCTTAAAATGCTTATTACGCAAGCTGGTCTTATGAAATACTAACAAAGACTTTTAAGGCAAATGATTTTAAATTTGAATTGTCACTTTCATATACATTTGAACTTCGGACAGTACCAAAGCTTTTCTAAAAATCTTTAACTCTTTAGCTATGTGTACAGTCTAGGTAGTTTTGTTCTAAACCATTTCATGTGACTCGTGGCCATGGTCTCTCTGGTTTGTGCATATGAACCATTTAATCTGGAAGCTGGCGTATCCCTAAGTGGGACAGGACTTTGGGCCCTATTATCATGCATGACCAGGAAGAGATCAAAGTAGCCTTTATTTTTCTCTCTGCAACTTAATACAAACTGACAGCCCGTAAGCAGCAATTTCTGCATGCTGCGTCAGTTCCAAGGAGTGCACCACACCTCCTGACCGCCCCCTGACCTGGAGTTTTCTGTCACTCAGCACTCGCTAAAAGACGTTTACTCCTCAGCTTACTCCCCTTCTCTCCTCTTTGCTTTACTCTCCGAGATCTGATAAATAAGTGTCGAACTTCCAAGTTCCTTTCAACACATTGTACAGTACTTATTTGTTAGGAAGGAAGGAAGGAAGGAAGGAAGGAAGGAAGGAAGGACTCATATCTATCAAAAAAAAAGGAAAGAAGGGAGGAAGGAAGGAAGGAAGGAAGGAAGGAAGGAAGGAAGGAAGGAAGGAGGGAAGGAAGGAAGGAAAAGAAAGAAGACAGACAGAAAGAAAAAAAGGAAAGGAAAAAAGGAAGGAAGGAAGGAAGGAAAAGAAAGAAAAGAAGACAGAAGAAAGAAAAAAACGAAAGGAAAGGAAAGGAAAGGAACAACAGAAAGAAAGAATACATGGTTCCTGCCTCTGAGAGGCAGCTGACAGGTAGGACCACTAGGCAGTCCAGCATGGGGTATGCGGATCCCAGAAAGGGTCTTGGCTGAAGAGGACTTTGGATTTGGTTGGAATGAGTGTACCCCTAAGATACATCTAATTATTTCCATCTCGAGTGGCTATCAACCTGATCAGGTGGAGAAGAAACTTTCAGTTCAGTCTTGTGTAGATGAAAAAAAAGGGAGTTCTATGGACACTAATCTCACAGGGTGATCTGATCATAAATTCCTAACTGGGCAGTTTTCGTGGTGTACAGTCTCTCCCCAGGCCTATAATTTCGTTAGGCTTATCTTTGCCTTGAGCAAGGCCTGGGCATTGTTTCTGTGCATCTAGGTCAACACACCTTTGAAATAAGTTGCAACCACCCTCAAGAAAGCACATAATCTTGTTAACTATCGGGTAATCCCATCCCCACCTTGCCTTCTCCCACCACCGTGCCCTTTCCTTTATAAAAGAAGCTGCAAACTGTTGTTCTCCAGAGCATTCGAGGTCTTGCTCCCCTGGATATGACATCAGTTTGGCTCAAAGAAAGTCTTATAAAAATTTTCTACAGGTTTAGACATTCTTACATTGACACCTGGATAAACTTTTTGGCAGTTGTGTGAGCTTGGACAAATTGTGGGCAATATAACCAGTAGTGGGGATATGACCTACTTTCTTCTAATAATGTTTTTAAAACAAAAAAAGATTTCTTTTTCCCAGAATTCAGAATGTTAAACACAATCAGATAAAAATCTGATCTTGAATGCCTCCTAATCTACTCTAAGATTTGCATCTTTGGTGTTAAATTCAATGTTAGATCTAGTATTTCCAGTTTAACACTAAATTCAGTACACAAGTAAGCATGATTGACGTTTTCGTGTGCAGAGGCTGTGCATCCTTCCTGAAAATTTCTAAAAGTCTTATTATTATTAAAAGAATAATTAGAGTAGGATTACCATATTTAGCACATAAAAATACAGAACTTTGGTATTCTGAAATTAAAGTTTAACCAGGAGTCCTGTATTGTATCTGGTAACCCTAAATTAGAGGGAAATCAAAAAATAAAGAAAAATTATTAAATGTTGATGATCAAATACAGCTAATCTGGGCAGGGGTTGGTATCAGATTCATTAAAATCAAGAGATCAGTATATGAGGTAGGCACAGAGATACTAGACTCTGATTCTGCAGATCAAAGGTATCCAGATAGAACCAGAGAAAATGGTTTTAATACAGATAACAAATTAAGGTCTAATCTCTTAAAGCATTTAAAATTTTACCAGGAAATGACAACGGCTAAAAATCAAATTAACAGAGACAGATTAATAGAAGAAAATCAAAATTTTAATATATGTGCATGAGGAATTCACACAAGCATGAAAATTCTTAAATGAGGCAAAATTGGGCATATATGTAATTTTGGACAATAGAGAAAAGGGGGAAACAAGATCTTAGATTCCAAAAGTGAGAATGGATGATTTACGGCTGACTGAGGAAGAGCAGAGCATACACAGCAGGTAAATTTTTGCTAGGCAACTCAGAAACAATGAAATAATCTGGTAAAGAGGATTCTGTTTAACAGCCTCCCATCCACCAAACTCAATTCAAATTAGGCTACTAGGATGAACTTTCTAATATTTCCTTCTTGGAGTAGGTCTTTCTCTCTGAATCTCCTAGGCAGGAAAGGGTAGGAAGGGTCAAAGGTTCTTTCTGAGTCTTGTGTTTCTTAGTGACCAGCTTAAAAATTAATATCGCAAAAGGCAAAACTTTTGGTCCCCTTCATAACCATCAGGATGACAGACACCCTCAAGCGCCTAACTAGAAAAGTGACATTTTATTCCATGTAAAATGGCTCAGTGAGATTATGTGGCTCAATATGCACCCTAAGAATGTATCAAGAATTATTTGAGAAGAATAAAGAGGGGTAATCTGTTTCTACCCTAACTGCAGACTACAGTTCGGCTATAGCACTAACCATCTAAAGTTAGTGCAGACTCTGCAAGCTAAAGTTTTGGCCGTCCACATGCCTGCCCCACTTCAGATGTCAGCCATAATTTCAAGGGGCCTCCAAGCCGTCACTTGTGGCTGACTGGCTACTAATTTGGAGGTTCCCACAACCCACCTCAGTTTCAATAATTCACTAGAACACCTCACAGAATTCAAGAAAGTGCTCCATGTGTGATGACAGTTTTATTAGAAAGGACACAACTCAAAAACAGCCAAATAACAAGACCCATAGAGCAAGGCTGGGAGGGCCCTAAACACAAAGCTTCGCATTCTCTCCTGGGGGAATCAAAGCATGTTACCCTCCCAGTACAGGAAGCTTGGCTGAATTTCAGTTCAGAGTTGTTATGAGGCTTCATTATGTAGGCGCAATTGATTAAATCATTGGCCACTTGTTGAACTCAATCTCCAGCCAGTTTCTCTTCCTCAGAGGTCAAACAGCTAAAATTTCCAACCCTGTGCTTGGTCTTTCTGGTGACTAACCACTATCCTGAAGCTCTAGGGGCCAAACATGAGTCACCTCATTAGCAATAAACTCAGGTGTGATCAAAGGGGCTAATGCATAACAAACACTTCTGCCAATTGGGAGATTCCAGTTTTCAGAAGCTCCATGCCAGAGACTGGAAAGCAGGGTGTGGGGAGACCAGACAAATTCTCTGTACTGTTGTACAATGAGGGATGAGGGGAGGAGAGAAGCAAGCAGCAAATATTTGAAAAGGTAAAGTACTCTAGAGCAGTATCTTCCAAACCTGATGTCATGACTCTTTCATGGATAGAAAAAATAATTGAGTCCATTGAAAACTAGTGTTATTTTAATAGAATATAACATGAATAGAATAGAACAGAACAGGAAATATCAGAGTATGTTATGTTTAATAAGGATGTGTTTTTTTTATTCTGGTAGATATAGATATGTAGCTAGATATAGTCATATAGTCACAGTTTTATTAGAAAGGACACAACATACACACACACACACACACACACACACAAACGTATTTAAAATGAATTTTTGCTGTGGTAAATATATAAAGACCAGTGCCCCAAATGGACAGATAACATTTCTAGATAATTTTAAGATTTCATATGGGTTGCAGTATCATTTTATCCTTTTTTTAAATTTTTCAGTGTCTGTCACTATCACTGGGACTTTGGTAAACATTTTCATTAGCATACAAGCTATTTGAAAGTAACTCAGTTCCTATGATGAATTGTGCTTATTTCTCTTGTTAAAACAAACACTATAGTACCTGTTAATTTTTCGTTTTACCTACCGCTGACATAGCTAAAGTTGTAAATTCACCCTGCTCCGTGGATATGTGGCCATTAAATCATCAGAATAAGAAACTTTTCAAGGAAGCACTCCTTTTGAATTATGATGCTGCTGTGGAATATATTTCCAGATTTCCTACATTAATTGAATCCCTTTCACAATTGCTTGATCTATGGAAATATTGATTCATCTATATTACAGGTATTTCTTGTGTCAGGCTCCATGCTAGGCATTGGGGATACAATAGCAAAAAAAAAGGCAGATGTGATATCTCTTAGATACCACAAGTTTTATAAACTGAGATAGCAAACTTGGCCTGGGCAGTGAGAGAGGTCACCCAGAGGAAGTAATGGTTAGGCTGATGTCTGGAGATCAGCCAAGAAGAGAGAGAAGCAATGGCCCCCCAGTCAGGAGGGAGCCAAAAAAACCTGAAAAATGGGGAAAAACAAAACAAAACAAAACATAAAAACACAGTACAGCTGGAGGGGTGGGTAACAAGAGGCGAGCCAGGAAGAGATGAAGTCTGAGGCATAGTTAGGAGCCATATTTTGAAGAATTGAAAAGCCACGTTATGTATTCTAGGCATTATTTGAAAGCCAGCTCCTATAGAGTGATATACTCTTTTAACTCTCTTAGCACTGTAGGGCAAAGTATAGAATTCCACAAAATTGCTGTCAACCTGGAATTTCTAATGTATGAACATGTATTGTCTAGTGGAAGGTGACCAAGCTAAGTCATATAGATTAGGATTCTGGGGAAAGAATTGGGAGCATTTTGAAGATAGAATTGAAGGAAGCCTACGGAATGACCAGTCATTCTAGAAATAAGGGACCAAGGAGAACATTAAATTTGGATGTCAACAAAGAAAACAGTAAAAACAGACAGTGGAAGAGGATAGAGAAATAAATTATATATTAAAAGCTGTGGCAGCTGTCACTCTTTGTTTCAGAATTTGATGTTCATCCTTTTATTTGGTGTCTATAAAGTAAATATACCAAAATTCAGTTCCATTTTTAATTTTAGCACAACATAATATTCAACACATGGCAGGCTGAGGGATGGTGAGTTTAAAATGTCCCTTTTTTTTTTACATCTTTTTTCTTCAGCTATCACAATAAAAATATTTTTAAAAAAGACCAATGTTTGGAACTATCATTTCTTAACACCATAAAAATAGAATCTAGTACTTGGAAACAAGAGAAGTAAGCCTCCAACCTGACTTAAAATAAAATTCCCACTTTCGAAATCTGAAACTAATTTGCATTTTTTGTTCTCTTATATAGTTTTTTGGAGAATTTTCCTATTTTAAAATAGACTTTAAATAAGTTCCAATGCTATGCATTTTGCCTGGATACACTTATTTTTGTCATTCGTAATCATTCTTTTCCATTTTAAAAACAACATCTTATTGTCATTTTGCTTTTACTTCAAAAGTAAGATAAATTCCATTCTTAGAAAAAGTCTACTCTGAAAAAATAATAACCCTATATAGATTCTATTACTGAATTATTTGGAACTCATCGTTGCAAATGATAGAAGCCAAGCTTAAATTAATTTAAACAGAAAAGGAAGCTATTATTGGCTCACATGCCTAAACCACATGACACACGACTTTAGGTATGATGAGAACTAAAGACTAGAAGTCTTTCAGATAGTTATCTCTACTCTTGTTTTTGATTCGCTCTGCAAGTTCGCTGCAGCTGCGGGTAGGTTTCTTCACATGAGAGGAACATGCTGTCAGTTATTCACAGCATCCTAGTAATTCTGCAGCCAGAGATAAAAGAGTACTCTTTCACCAGACCCATCATGAAACAGCTCCCCAGAAGGGAGAATTCTAATTGGTCTGATTTTGATCATGTGATAGTCTCTAGTCCAATGAGATGGCGTATCATCATTGGTGGCTATCATTAGAACCACATGGACTGAATAAAAGGAGTTATATTATAATCAAAAAAAAAGTTAACTTCGATTCTGACTAGAAATGTGAACAGAAATTTTCTTTGAGAATAAAATGTATTATTTTAAATCAAATGTATCTTCCTTTACAAAAACCCTTTAATATATCACAGTCTATTGACATCACCTTTTTAGGTTTGACTCTTTCAATGAATAGCAAGAATCAATACAGACTTGTATTGCTGGTATTTAACATGTACCTAGCACATAGCAGATGATCAAGAAGTGTTTGTTGAACCGAACAGGTAAACACACATAAAAAATCACTTGCAGATAGCAAAAAAGGTACAGATAACATTGGCCTATTCACAATAAACACCTTAGATGCCTCCAAGACACACACACACACACACACACACATACACACACTCACACACACACACCCTACCACCACTGTCCTACTAAGCTTCAGGCTTTTTTTTTTTAATTGCAGAATATTTAGTAGTGTGGAGAAACTTCGGATTACCCATTATATTGATTCATTATTTGTCCCTTCTTCCCGGATACATAACTAAATCACATTTCTCAGATTCCCTTGTATTTGAGCACGGCCGTGTGACTAAGTCCTCACAAGTGGAAGTCGTATGTGCCACTTCCGATGTAAGGCTTTGAACTGCCTCCTCAATATTCTATTTTCCTCTTTTCTCTCCGGTAGAACTCAGATGAACCAAACTGCAAACCGTGCAGATGATGACGATGTCTTAGGAAACCGTGGAGTCCTGCAGTGCAGATCACAGAATGACCGAACGGAGCAGAGCTGGCTCCCCAAAGCACTTACTTCAGAATTGTTAACATGGGAAAAAATATATCTTTGCTCTTTAAGCCACTGGAATGTTGGGTCTCTTTGTTACAGAAGCTAGCATCTTATCCTAACTATAAAAGAATTGCAAAATTGGGGAAAGCCAGAACCTGGGAGGTAGGATTTCACATTGAAAATATGAAAACAAATAGTAGAGGACGGAGGAGCTGGAATTGTGCTAAGTGAACTAAGTCAGACAGAGAAGGGCAAATATCATATGATTTCACTTATGTATGAAATCTAAAAACAAAACGAATGAACAAAGAAAACAAAACAGAAACAGACTCATAGATACAGAGAGTGAACTGATGGTTACCAGAGGGAGGGGGCAGGGATGGGCAAAAAGGTGAATAAGAGAAACAAACTTCCAGTTATAAAACAAGCAAGTCACAGGGCTGTAATGTACAGAACAGGGAATATGGTCAATAATATCATAATAACTTTGTACGGTGACAGATGGTTACTAGATTTATCATGGCGATCACTTTGTGGGGTATATAAATGTCGAATAACCATGTTGTACAACTGAAACTCATCTAATATTGTATGTCAACTATATATTAATTTAAAAAAATTTTTTAAATAACAGAGGGTTGAAAAATGTAGGAAACTGCATGGAGAGAATGAGCCCACATCAAAACTGAGAAACGAGAGATGTTTCAGGTTTAGAGAAGCATTTTGGCATTTGCAGAATGTGTAGGTGACAAGGAGAAAGAACAGGAGAAGGAGCATTTAAGAACTTTTTTTTTATTGCGTTTCCTCTTGAGTTTGACAATTTCATATTTAAAACATTTTAAAAATCATTCTTGATAGTAAATTAATATCACATTAATTTAAATGTGATATTAAGTAAATAGACTGGCCCTAACACCAGTCAAAGTAAATCATCTTATACATATTTCCATAAGAATTGAATTAATATCACTTTCCCATTGGAATTGAGACTCTTAAATCACTTTCGCATTTTAACTTTTATTCTACTGGCAAAAAGGTTTTTAAATGTAGTTATTGGGCAAAGAATGGTAATACTGGCATTAGACAAGCATGTTTACAAATATTTCCAGAAATGCACCAGGCTGGAAAGTAATTTATAAAAATAAGGAAACTACTATATCTTTTTAGTTGTCATCGATCACTGTCCTTTTGTTTATTTTGCTTCAAGATTTTTATTTTGAAAAATTTCAAACCACAAAAAGTTGACAAATAGTACAATAAACACTAATATACCCTTCACCTAAATTCACCATCTATTAACATTTTTCTCTTTCACTTTCTTTTTTTCTTTTTCAAAACTGTTCCCTTGCATCATCTGTTTTTTGTTTTTTGGTTTTTTTTCCTAAAGGATAACGTTTTGCCTTACATAATTAAACAAAAATTTATTTGGCATAGGTTTTTGTGTATAATGTAGTAGGAGTCAAGATTCATTTTTTGTTGTCGATATCAGTGCTTCATATTAAGCTATTTCCCACAAATCAGGACCCATGCAGGGCAACTAGAAGGGGACCAGGGACACGTTCCTTCCCGTTGGCTCTGTCGCTGTCACTCCAGCAATGTCCCTTCGACACAGCAATGTCCTTGTTTTCAGTAGCAGTTGTTTCAATTTCGGGTTATTTCCATAGCTTCAGAACCAGCCTCTTGTGCCCCTCGAGAAAAACTCAGCAGCCGGTACCCCTTCCGTGAGTTCTGGGTCCCCACGCTTCTCCTCGGGGCTTCTAGGTTTCTAATTAATCACAACCCCTTCCTTTCTGACTGCTACGCCTTAGCAGTGGCAGCTGCTTCCCACATGCTCTCTGTTACCCAACTGTGCTCTTTGGGCCACTGCGGTCCCCTGGGAGTTGTTTACCACACTGCCTACACTCGCTGTTCTCTGTGGAGACGAAGGGTGAGATTTCTGCTTTCCTCAGTGGAATCGGACTGATACAACATCCAATGACCCAACATCATTTATCAGAAGACCATTCTTTCTCTCAAATAGACTGCAGTTTTTCATAAATCAAACTGCCACGTATGGGTAGGTCTATTTTGAATCCTTTGAGTTCCACTGAAATATTCGTCCGTCTTTATACCAATATCTTCATATCTTTCTTACTGTGGTGTTATATAATAAATCTGGATATCCAGTAGTGTTAGTCTTCTCATCTTATTCATTTTCTTTTGGATTAAGTTTTGAGGGTGCCCAGCCCCTTTAGAGTTTCCTTCAGTCCAGAGAACTTTGTATGAGGTCATGCCCTCCTGAAGCGGCCAGCATCCAGTAACTGTGAGATGTAAATGCAAAAGGATGTGACTTTCAGCCAGTGCAGGACACTCTGATGGGCAGCACCCACTGCTGGCCTCCCTACAGGTCGGCTGAGGCTGAGGCTTTGGTAGTTTGACATCTCCCTGTGCTCACTCTTTCACAGATGTTGATCCCCACTCTGCGATGTGCATCTCCACATCTGCTTCAGGAGACCCCAACCTTCAGCAAGACCTCATCTGATACCTGCTGCTCTCCTGGTTTCGGTGCTAGGAACTGAAAGCAATGTCTTTGATAAAGGGTCTATTTGCTTGCTAGGGTAAAGGGAAGTCATAAGTCATGAGCGCTGTGGTCAAAAAACAATCCACAAACTCAGAACATAGAGCGTGGCTTTGTCACTAAAAGCTTCAATGTAGGAAGAAAAGGAAAGAGTCAAAAGCTAGAAGCTGGGAGCCACCCCCACAGACCATAATATTCCAGTTCTTTCACAATATTGTTTGGCGTCATCTCTCTTTTTCTCTTGACCAGTGTTTCCAGAGATTTGTGTATTTTAGTTTGTTTTTTCAGAGAACCAACTTTAAGTTTTGTTGGTAGCTACTGAAGGGAACCAGTTTCGCCTCCCTCCAGATGCCTTTTTGAGATACGGATGTTAATGTAAGCTTTTTATTAAGAAACAAAACTAACAAAGAAACTTTCACCCTCCCCCTTCCTGCCCAAGAGATTCAGACAGAAAAATATGCTCTGGGAGAAATCTTAAGATGTTCACCCTAGCCTAATTTGAATTAAATAAGATCCCCGCCATGTCTCATATTTTCTGAGGTGCCCAGCAAGAATTTGCCTGCCATGTACATTCGCTCTTTCTAAACTACCTGTCAATCACCCCTTCTCACTTCTGAAATCTATTACACAATCCCCCTCTTTTCCTCTTTGTCCAAAAATGTCATATATACACAGTGTCGCCTCACTGTCCTCGGAATTTTCATGCCTATGTAAATTCCCCATGTGCATGTGTTAAAATTTGATTTTTTCCTGTTAATCTGTCTCTACTAATTTGATTTTTAGTCCAGATAGAAGAACTTAGAAGGTGGGAGGAAAAGTTTTTATTATTATTATTAGTATTATTATTATCCTCCATAAATGTCATATATACACAGTGTCGCCTCACTGTCCTCGGAATTTTCATGCCTATGTAAATTCCCCATGTGCATGTGTTAAAATTTGATTTTTTCCTGTTAATCTGTCTCTACTAATTTGATTTTTAGTCCAGATAGAAGAACTTAGAAGGTGGGAGGAAAAGTTATTATTATTATTATTATTATTATTATTATCCCCCACGTTACCGTATCTGAGTTTACCATCATATTGATTTCAGCTCTAGTTTTTCTCTTTTATTCTATCTTTGGCTTTATTCTGTTGTTCATTGTTTCAGTTCTAAAGATGGACAGTTGGTCCATTAATTTTGATGGTTAACTCTTCTCTAATGGAATTATTTAAAGCTATGAATTACCCTCAAAGCATCACTTTTAATGTAGTTTTTTCATCCCCCACTCTGAAAGTGTGGGCTGCCCATAGTGACTTCCTTGGACAGAGCATCCTGTAAAAAGGGTCGGGGGGAGTATAACTTCACATCGGAGAAACCTGACAAGCTCCACCTCAACCAGGCGATCAAGCTGATAGTAGTTACCACTGATACAATGTGGTAAAAATGACACTTTACCTCTTCAGTCTTCCTCCCAAAAAAACAAAACGCCAGTGTAATCATGAGAGGACCATCGAACAAATTCCAATATCAGAGCATCATTACAAAATATATGACCACTACTCCTCAAAACTGACAAAGGCAGCAAAATCAAGGAAAGTCTGAGAAAATGTCGCAGCTAACAGGAGCTTAAGGAGATGTGACTACTAAATGTAATGTGATACCCTGGGTGGGATTCTGGAACAGAAAAAAAGACATTTGGGACAAACTGAGGGAAAATCTGAACAAATTATGATATTTAGATAATAACGATGTATTAATTGGTTTATGAATTGAGGCAAATGTACTAATGTAAGACGTTAGTAAGGGAAAATGGGTGAGGAGTATATGGGAATTCTCTGTACTATCTTCCCATCATGTCTGTAAATCCAAAACTGTATTAGTCTGGGTTTTCCAGAGAGACAGAGAGGCAGAGAGGCAGAGAGACAGAGAGACAGAGACAGAGATATAAAAGGAGATTTATTGTAGGAATTGGCTCAAACAGTTTTGGGGGCCAAGAAGTCCCACGGTCTGCCCTATGCAAGCTGGAGAACCAGAAAAGCCATGGGAAGGCAGATGTGCAGTGATGCTGGTTTAAGTCCCTGAGTCTGCAGGCCTGAGAACCAGGAGCTCTGATGTCCAAGGGAAGGAGAAGGTAAACATCTCAGCTCAAGAAAAGAGGGAAAAGCGGCCCCTCCCCTCAGCCCTTTAGTTCTATTCAGGCCCTCAGTGGGTTGGATGATACCCGTCCACTTCAGTGAGGGCACACCTTCTTTATTCCGTCCAGCAATTAGAGGGCTAATTTCTTCTGGAAACATCCTCACAGACACACTCAGAAGTAATGTTTTGCCAGCTATCTGAGTATCCCTTAGTTTAAGCAAGTTGACACAAAAAATTAACCATTACTCTGTTCTCAAAAAAGAATAATAACAAATACATGTATTTTATTATGGGTCAGTTCTAAGTATTTTTAAATTTTCATTATGATCCCTCTTTAACTCATTTATCATTTAATAGTGTAATTTTTAATTTGTAAGTACTAGAGAATTTTAAATTTATGATTATTATTTTTGGTATTAACATACCTTCTTTGAATTATGGTCAAAGATCATAGTCAATATAATATCTCTATATTAAAATTGTTGTGGCTTTCTTTATGGCTGAGAATATGATCAATTTTTGTATGTTTTTATGTTTGCTAGACAGATATAAGTATTTTATACTTGTGAGAAGCAAAACTCCTAGAAGTCTACTAGGTCAAACAATGTTTTTGTGGTTTCAGTTTTCTGTTTACTTGTTCATTTTTGTCTGCTTAGCCTTTAATAGTTAAGAAAGGTGAACTGAAACCTCCCATTATAATGATGAATTTCTCAATGTCTTCCTACTATTGTGTCAATTTTGGCCTCACATATTTTGAAAGTTTTATTAGATGTTTAACGGTCTAAACGTTTTCTCACTATGCAATTACAGTCTTTATCTCTTCATCTTAAAATCTCTGTTAATGTGAATACACCAGCTCTCTTTTACTTGGTATCTTTATGACATGTTTTAAACATTCTTTCCCCTTCAACCTTTGCATCTAATATGTTTAGGTGTGTCTTTTGTAAATTGCATATATTTGGCAATATTTGTTTTTTAACCGGCATGTTTAGTTCGTTTGCTTTTTTGTAATTGATACATATTTCTCTTTCTACCATTTTTATTATTTCAGTTTGTTCTCTCTTTTTCTATGCTTCATTTTAATCACCCAAAAGATAAAAATTTTAGCATGTTCTCACATCCCTTGGCCTAGTCTACCTCCAAAACTTTTCAGGTTGATACATGCAAAACTTTGGTGGTTGGTCATAGCAATCTGTAAGAACAAAAATATTAAAATGTTTGAGCATCTTTTCTTCACTCTGTCTCTTGCAACATCTCTTAGATTCGTCCGTCTTATTTAAATACTTCACAAAAACTTTTTTCAAGGAGGAATTTTGTGTGGCAAGGTATCTAAAGCTTTGCATGCCTGAGAATTGTTTTTCCACGCCCTCATTTATGAATGACAGTTTGCTTGGATACACAATTCTATGTTTTAAGCTTCTTTCTTCAATGCCTTTAAAATACTACTCAATTCTCTAAAGTCATCTGATTTTTGTTATTTTGTATTCTCCTCTCCCTATATAGTAGTTTTTAGAATTTCCTCTTTGTCCTTGGTGTGATTAAATTTCTCTGTAAGGTGTGAATGTTTTTACTTATCTCTCCTCTTTAGTACTCTATGTCTTCCATTTAAGGCCTAGTTTTAAAATTAATTCTGAAAAAATTATTATTTATAAATATATAAATAAATAAAATAAAATTTAAAATTTATAAATAAATGTAATCAATTTAATTAATCCATTAATTTATCATTTCTTTAAATATTTCTTTGAACATTTTACCTCTCCATTTTTCATTTTTCTCCCTGTCTGGGCACCTATTATTTAGATATTCTACTCCTAGCCTTCATATCCGATAAGTTTTCTTGTATAATGTTGATTTCTTTGCTCTTTGCTACTTTCTGGAAGTTGTTCTCAGTCTGATCTTTCAATCTGCTTGTTCATCCCTCAGTTGCATTTCTTCTGTTACTCTTCACATTAGTGTAGGCTTTATTAAAATTATAATTGTGGAAATATCAAATATTTTGGCTTAGTTCTCTCTTTTATTTTTCTTGTTCTTATTGCTAATATCTTTCCTGTTTTCATTTTTTGTGCTTATGGGGCTCCATTTAAATTCTTGGCCCATCTGTTCTGAGTTCCATCTCTTATGAGAACTGTAACACGGTATGTTTTTCTTTGGATAGCTCTTCAAATGCCTTGCTATTTAGTTTCGTGACTTCCTGTTTACCCTGAATGTGTAGGACCCCAGAAAGCTTGAGCCCAGTGAGCCAGGAGGAAGAGTAGATGCGCCCTGAGTAAGAGCCCCAACCAGTAACCACATCAGTCAGTCATCCTTGGGCCTCAAAACGACTTCCTCTTCCTCACGCCGCCCACGCCACCCACTCCACCCAATGTGAGGCCTGGGACACTCTCTAGATTATGATTCCACATCTGGGGGCTTTGAAGGGATGGGAGGGAGGAAAACATTGCCCCAAATCAGTGCCAACTTGTTTTTGCTCCGCTCCTCTGAAGCACGGGACCTGTGCCGCCCCGAATTAGAGCTCTAGGTTTCTGCAGATGTCCACGCAGGCGCTGTCTAGCCCAAGGCACTAGCGAGAAGAGCAAAACGAGTCCACAGACTCATTCCTATTTTATTCTCACACCGCATCGGCCTCACCACTTCTTCCTCCCGCTCACCACAGCCGCTCCCCACTCACACCACCCTGTCCTTCCCCGCCCCTGCGGTGTCTTAGTATTTTTGGTAATGTTTTCCTTCCACTATTCCTCCGGAGTGTGACCTCTTGTAGGGGATATAGTGAAATCAGCATTTTGATAGAAGCTAGACACTCATCAGTCTAGTTCCTCATCTCATCCACACGAAAGGCTTTCTTTTCCACAGGAGCATGATGCAACGCCCTGCCAGGAGCTGCCTGGGGCCCCAGAAGAGGGAGGGGCAGGGAGGGGGCGGAACCTTTGGAGATTCTTAGCCCAGGTTTCTTAGCAGGAGGAGGCAATGAGACTCTTTAGTTATAAGGCTGTAAACTTCGAGGACCGTTTTGAGTGGGGTGCTAAGAACATCCACTTGAAAAGGATCAGTGTTTGCCCAGTAAAACTTTAAGGTCCCATCACTGCATTGGGACATTTCACTTTCTTGCTATGAATAGTTACCAGGTGCACTTCCTTGCTTCCTTTTCTTCTTTTCCTGTCTTTTCTTTTCTCTCACTTTTTTGGGCAGCGCTGATGATCAGAAGGCATTTGGAGATACACGTGTGCAGCTAGCTAGCTTCAGGGACATCTGGGTCCCACTTCGGGTTATGAAGGGCAGTGGGAACCATGACAATAGATGAAATTGCTGCCAGAGAAGCTGCCAGAAGAAGAGGAAGAGAAGATGAGGCTGGAAGGGCGACTGACTCCACCAACAAGAGCAAGTCTGGAGGAGGAGCACCCAGAAGGACTGGGGAACGGCGAGAGGAAGAAGCAAACCCATGAGCAGGGGGATTAGAGAAACAGGGAGATCAAATGTCTCACAGGGGAAAGAACCACCGTCATGTCAACGTGCTGGTCAGGTCAAGTACGACTGGGGATGAAGTTCATGGAAGTGAGAGAGCTGGAAGTGGAAAGCAAGATCGAACTAAGGATGAACTGATAGTGAGGGAGGCACCAAATGTAGGCGACTCTTCCAAGAAGTTTGGTTATAAAGTGGAGAAAATAGGGGGCAGATGAGAGGGGATTTTGTACATTAAAGAACTGAGCATGTTAAATGATGAAGGTAACATCTCAACCACAGCCGCCCAGTAATGCCCGTGGCTGGACCTTCCCCATGGACACTCTGATTTAATCAGTCTGGAGTGAAGCCCAGGCATCCATACTTTTCTGAAAGCTCCCTGGAGAAGTCTCACGCACAGCCTGATTTGGAGCCCCTGGTCTAAGGGGAGGACCCAGGAGATGGGGAGAGAGAAAATATAAGAGAGAAAAAATTAAATACTGGAGTAAAAGGGGCCCAAGCAGGGACAGAGGACTTGGTCATAAGCAATATGGACATCTCTTCTGCTGGGAAGATGAAGGATGGTAAGGGTGGGTTTTTTTTTCCAGTGTCTGCCCGAGCTGTGGAAGGAAGTCTGGAGTACCAGGCTGCCTCTTCTCTGTGAGGCAGGAAGAAAGGCCGGGCGCTAAGGGACATGGGGGAGAGCTGGAAAAAGGGTTACAGACGGCAGAGAAAGGGTGGCGTGATTGCTACAGCAGGAGCCTGAAACAATTTCTGACATTTTTGAGGACCCATTTGAGGCTGTGACGGAACCAATCTATGTCCTTGGGTGACTTTCCTTCGTAGTGTTAAGACTCTAGGTTTGCTCAGACCGGCAAAGTAGACATTTATAGTTATATGAGTTCATGACTGGGAAACCAAGGGACACAATGAAAAGACTGCAGATAAAAGGAGTTATAGATGTGGATTGCAGAACCTGGGCAAGACGGAGAAGGAATTGAAGAGAAAGGGGAGCTGGTGGGAAGAAAATAAAACATTCAAGAGACTGGAAGGATCGATGAGATTGAAAGTTATGTAGCAAGAGAATGCCGAATAATAAAGGGAAAGATTAGAATGTTGTAATCCGAAAATTATTATTGCAATCTGAGGCTTCAGAGCTGGACAGAGCTGGATGACAACCAGGCCTGGCATGGCCAAGGGTGGACATGGCCAAGGAGAAATGGAAGAAAAGGCATCAGAACTTTCCATGTCCTAGATACCCACTTTCCCAACTAAGTATTTCAACTAAGTCTTACTTATCATTTATAGTTATAGTATACAATTTTACTGTAAATAGTATATATAAATATACGCTATATATAAGGGAGGAAAACAATAAAAAATAAAAATCCCACATATGTAGACATGAATAAAAAAGACTAGATAAACATTAACCAAAATATTAACAGTGAGATCACGGTTAATTTGTTTCCTCTTTTATTTTCCAAAACTTGTGCAATAGTCAAATAGTATTTCAATAATCTTAAAGACAATACATTTATATTTAAAAAGAAAATGGTTTATTCCAAATGAACTGTGCTCTTTCAGGACATTTTAGTCTTGAAAGGAAGTAATATTCTGAACTTCAGAACATTGCAATTGTAGCTTGCAACTGCGGTACCTAATGCAAACAGTGATTTCAATGAGTCACTTTCTTTCCTGTTCATTTTAAATTATGAGATAGCAATCAGGCCTGATTACTTAGATTTATAAATATTTACTCTCAAGACAGTTTCCTTATGTTGATGCTGTTGACTTAATAAATGCAAGTTGACACTGATATATTACAGGACTTCCTTCTCTAAGGGTTATGTAGCATATTGAAATACTTGAATATGAAGAACAAGAATAAAGTGGGCAAAGAAGGCCATCTCTGACTATTCATTTTTATCTTGTGACCTCTCCAGCAAACATACACATACATTTCCTATTCCCCTTTCAGTCTTACGTTCCTCCATAGCACTTATTAACATACTATTTATACCATAAGTATGTATGAAATCTTATACACACACACACGTCTTTACTATATATTAAATCACAAATTCTGAATTACCTGGTCTGGGGTAAGATGTGAGTATCGTTATGTTTTAAAGCTTCCAAGCTGATTCTTACAAGCAGCCGGCATTCTACACACTCAACTCAGTTAAATCAAAATGAAATTTTTAGAGCCTTGCTTCCTTGTTCCGTGAATATCAAGATATATTCTCTTGGCTGTTAACATTTCTGTCACCTTTGATGTCCCAACTTGTTCATTTCCCAGCTCATCTCCCACTGGTAGAACCCCGATACACCTATTCTCAGTGTCTGCCCTTTTGTCTTCCCTTTGGAAAATTTAACTAACCAAACCAACTAAAAATGAGAAAAATAAGTGCTTAAGGTTCTTTGAAAAATAATTAAGTAAAAGGCAAACCATGTCTCTTAGGTACTTCAAAAACACCTTTGATGGAAATGTTACACCTGCAATAAGGTAGAGAGTGCTGCTTTAAAATGCGTAATGGTGTGCCTAGAGCCACAGTTGGCAAGGTGATGAAGGAGTCCTGTAATGAAGGTCACCAGAGAACCGGGAGTGACACCTGGCAGATCTTACAGAGGGCTACTTTAAGGAAGTTCATTGGTGATCATGAAGCAACAGCTGGCAAAACAATACAGGTGAAATCGACTCAGATGACATAAACTGTACTTTAAAATGTCGCTTTCTCAATCTGCATCATCTTTTTTTTTTCAAGCTTTGCTTTTGAAATAATTATAGACTTATAGGAGATGGTAAAGCTAATACAGAGAGGTCCCATGTACCTTTCACTCAGTTTTTCTTGATGACTGCATCTTGTATAACAATAACAAACCCAGAAAACCGATAGAGGTATGACATGTGTATATAGTTCTATGCTATTTTTTTCACATGTGTAATTCATGTAACTATCACTACAATTGAAATATCGAAATATTCCATCATTTTTCATTTCTATAAAAATGATAAATGCCCAAGAGCATGATTGATTGCTAAGTCTTCATGGTGGATTAACGTTTTCATTATTGTGGTTCTCTCTATACCTGGTAATTTTCTCTGCTCTCAAGTCTATTTTATCTGCTTTCTTCTGTTTGTATGATATACCTTTCCCCACCATTTTACCTTCAGACTATCCGTATTGTTATAGTTGTACTGAAGTTATTATAGACAGCATATAATTATGTCATTTTCTTAAAAAAAAAAAACTACTAGACTTTATTTTTAAAGGTTTTTGATTTATGGAAAAATTGAACAGCGACTAGAGAGTTTCCATATACCTTCCCCCTTGTTTTTCCTCCCCCCGCATCACAATTTCCCTATTGTTAACATCTTACAGGGATGTGCGACATTTGTTGACAATTGATGAACGGGTAATTGATACATTGTCATTAACGAAAGTCCATCATCTACATTAGGGTTCACTGTGTCATACAGTCTATGATTCTGACAAATGCATAATCTGTATCCACCATTACAGTGTCACTGAAAATAATTTCACTGACTTAAAAATCCCCTGTGCTCCACCTATTGGTTCCTCCCTCTCTTGCCCCTATTGCCCAATTTCCCTATTGTTAACATCTTACAGCATGTCCTTGTTCAGATTGGCTTCCTCTGTTTAGCAATACGCACATAAGATTCCTCCACGTCTTTGTGGCTTTGATGGCTCTAACAGTATCACTGAATAGAATTTTATTGTATGGATATATCACTCGTTGAAGTATATTTTGCATCCAAATTTGGGTAATTATGAATAAAGCTTCTATAAACATTCACGTGCAATTTTTTTTGTGTGTATACATAAATTTTCAACTCATTTTGCTAAATACCAAGGAAAATCGCATCTAGTCCATCTTTCCGGAGAGAGTCTCCTAGTCAGTACTATTTAGAAAGAGGAAATCAATGTATTATGAACTAGTAGCTGATTGATTTTTTATCCTGACCATAATTTCTTTTAATTACCATATAGGCTCATCAAACCTGCTCTCTTTAGCCAAAAGTTAAAGAAAGGGGTGCCCTAGAAAGACAGATTTTTTTTTTTTTAGTATTAGTAGTCATCAGGTATTACTTGAACCTTATAGGACCCAAGGTATTAAACTAAATGTGGTTTAAAAATTAAAGGTAGTCTCTGGACCAGCGCCTCTCATATTCAAAACCAACCAGTAGATCCTAGAACTCAATAAGAACTTTTGAATCGCTTATTGCCACATGATAGCATTCATATTTTTGTGATAGAAATGAAAAGATTTTTAAAAAGTAATATCTAACTTTCACAGGGAATCATAAACCACCTAATTGTAAAAGAAAACTGAGAAAATTAAATGGAGTTAACAGAAAAATAACTCAAGTGGGATCAAGTTTCAATAAGCCAAATTAACATAGCAAATGATTAGTGCTTACTGAATGAAAAAAAATTGTCACCCTATTTTAAACTCATTTTAAATTTGATATAAGTAGTTTTGCCTAGTGATTACCTTTTAAACAATAAATTAATATCCTTTTTCGACTGCCAAAAGTCCCTGTTTGCCAAATTACAGATAGGCAACAGACTTTCCAGATATGGAGATAGAGTATTTCATTGACTTCTAATGTGTTAACGTTTATAATAGCTTTATCTCAGGAAAAGGTGACTTGTTACCTCTTACATAATTTAAGTCTGTGCTGTTTTCTGTTATTAATATTTTATACAACTGAGAGTAAAAAGTTATTCATTGTTTAAACAATAGCAGTATAAATATGGTAGATTCATCCTGAAAGTGATCGAAACTTTAATAATAAAGAAAGTGTTCATAAAAAAAATAAAGTTCACTTGCTTGTATAATACAATGCAAAAGTCATTCGGGGAAATTGTTAATAAGATGTGATGTCTACTCTTAGTCTGCTTTGTACCACAGCTCAATTTCCGCCACAACTTTTTCTTCCCAGCTGGCCACACGAGCCCCTGCATCAGGATGTGCCCCACGTGTTGGTGGCTTTCTGATGCCCAGCATGCCACATCCAGTACCTCCAAGGGCCAGGGAAGCCTCGGGTTGGCTCGGGAGAAGAAAGGGGACTGGTACCTCCAATCAAGCCCACCACGGTCTTCCACAGACGCTCTACTTCCTTCTCAGTGTCTGTTTATCCTAAATGACTAATTAGAGACAGGACACGCATTGTCCAGATAGTCATTATTTATTCCATAAATATTTATTGAGTACCTACTATGTGCCACATACTATTTTAGGTGTTACAGGGACTATAGTGAACAAAACAAATATTCTTGTCTCACGGAGCTTATATTCCCATGTTGAAAGATAGATAATAAATAAACGCACACATATATATGTATATATGTATATATAGTATATGTGTGTATGCGTGTGCGTATAAATATATGTAACGTCACAGTGATAAATACCATGGAAAAAAGCTGAATAAGAAAGTAGAGATTGATAGGGTGACAAGGTCATAGATGTGTCACTGCTCCTCTGTGGTGGTGCATTCTGAGCAGAGGCCTGGAGAAGAGAGGAGAGAGGGCTTGCTTATTGGTATGTAGATAAATAGAGTCCCAGGCAAAGGTCCCCAGGCGGTGCATGTTTGTCACCTTCAAAAAAGCGAAGAAGCCTGCATGGCTCGACCAGAGCGAGTGAGCAGGAGAGGAGATAGAGTCAAAGGGCAGCTAGGGAGCAGATCATGTGTGGCGTTAGAGCCATGGACAGGATTTCGGATTTATTCTAAACCAGGGAGAAAGCTACTGAAGGCTCTTTGTTGTTTCCCTAGATCTGGCTTATACTTTCCAATAATCGTCCTGGACACCAAAGGGAGGACATGCAGAGAGGGTGCATGGAGAAACTGGGAAACCATGTAGAAGGCTATTCCAGGAGATCATGGGAGGTTGGGAAGGAGTGATTGTGGGAGGAGTGATGAGAAGAACTGTGATACAGAATATATTTACAATTTAAAGCCCAAAGAATTTGCTGCTGAAATAAAGGGGGGTGTGACATGGACAGAAGCATCAGAGAGATGTTGAAAATTTTCAGCCTGAGCAATTAATTGGGTGAATGGTAGTACCGTTTTCTGAAATGGTGAACACCGAGGGAGGAGAAAGTCTCTAGAGAGAAATTAAGAAACCCTAATATGACAGATGCTTGTTGTTAACATTTTTTTGAGATAAATATGAGACCTTCAGGAATCTCTCAAATTCATCAGCACCACGTGTAATAGTTCCCATAAAATGCAGTACGGTGACCTTTTCCTTTTTAGTCCTTTAAATATCTCTCCCTTGCCTGAGAACAATTATGGCTGAGGTCAGAGCACTCTCTTGAAATGGTGTCACAAATATCGTTTTCTCTATGGGACCACATAGTATACCCACCTAAGGTGTGACTGTTTCACAGATAAATTTGACATTTAACTCGAATGTATTTAGAACTTTGAATTTTCAGCCAAAGATTTTTCCAGACATTTAATTCCATCGTAAGTATGAACAATTAGTTTCTTTTGGGGGGCCGCTTTTCAAAAAGAAATGAATTGTTTCACCTCAAGAATATGGAACAATGACTCGGCACGAGAAAGCCAAGGCAAGACGAGACTGCTAACTGAGCTATGAGCATCTCTCACTAGCTAAGTAGATCATTCATGAATATCAACTTGCCTGAAATATTCAACTGTATGAATCAGTAAAATTTGAAATTCGTTCAATTATTAACCAGGAAGTCTCATAAATGGTTAAAACCATGTATTTTAAATCCAAGAATGTCAACAATTTGTCTGGATTGATCACATCCAGTTTCTGCTACTTAGTTTTATATCCTATATGTCATCGGTGAAGTCCTGCACCTTAAAATCCCTTTACCTCTGCCCTAAGATAATGCAAACTTCCCCGGCCTAATTTTAAGAATTTGTTAAGAACCTCAGCAAAGTTTTAGATATCCTAAAGAGGACATGTTTGAAACAGAAAGACTTTGGTTCAGGTCCTGTCTCCGTTATTTACGAGCTCTCTGACTTCTAGAAAGTTGCTCAGCCTCTCTGAGCATCTTTCTCAGTGTTTGAAAATGGCCCAGAATAAGTGTCTGTGGTGGTCATGGAGATGCACCACTCAGATTTCCCTTCAAAAGATCCTGCTGTGAGGAGCTCAGCTGGCCAACAACTCTGGCTGCCACGCCTTTGGATTTGCTGTGGCATTTACGTGACGTCGTTGCTCCCCACTCATGGCAGGTACTGCATGGCAGGTATTAGACGTCTAAAGGCCATACTTGCTGGGGACTGCCATTGGCCTGGCTGAGATTTCCTTACAGCTATTCTGAACAAACTACGATTATTTCTACCCAATCATTTTTCCTTTTCTCTCTCCTTTTGCAATGGTCTGCATCATAGGCGGAAGGTGCTTCCTGCCCACTCCTGCTCTCTAGTTCTTTATCCTTCACAGGTGTTTCTTTCAATACACCTCTTGCCTGCCTCATTGCATCTTGGTGCCTGCCTTTCAGGGACCCTAGCCAACATGCCGCCTTTCATGGACACCAGTGGGAGCTTGGGCAGGAGTCTTGAGCACACCATCATTTCTTCCTAGCAGCTCTTAAAGCATATGCCAGACTTTCCGTAAGGAGTTACTCATGGGTAGCTAGTTGAATATTAGCCATGCTTGAAAATTTCTGCTCCCATAACTGCTCTTGATCTATGACCTCTGAAGTACATGCTATCAACTTCCCGGTTGGGGTTTACCCATGCTCTTCAGAATTCTTAACTCCACCTTTGCGTGGGGTACATCATCATCGCACCCCGCCCCATCCCCTTGCTATTCCAGCTCTTAGACTTTCCAAGATACTAGAAACACACATACAGATGACCTCAGGAATTGGGTCATAATCCCCCTATAGTAACATTACCAGAGAAACAAGAACTCAACTGTGCAAGCGCCCAGACAGCCTTCAGGTTTGGGTAATGATCATCAGTGTAGTGGACGGGAAAGCTTATGCTCTAGCGCCAGACTGCCAGGGTGGTCCTGGCTGACCTTGAATATGCCGCTTAGTAGATATGTGGTCCTGACGATTAGATGTGTGACTTTAAGTAAGTGGTACCTCAATTCTCTGATTTGTAAAATTCAGGTAGCAATCAAATAGTAAATGCTCATTGATCATTAATGTTTGAACACATGCATATGGCCATAAAATGTTTTTCCAGTAAATTAGAATGCCTTTATAAATTTGGTTTTTAAGTATGAATTTTTTTAGAGAATGAAATTATGGTTAAGGGATTGTGTTTCCCACACCTGTTAATTTACACACTTTTCACAGTAATAGTTAAACCATATCAGAGCGCGGAGTGCCTGAACATAAGTAGTTCACTGTAAACACAGTAGCCTTCGAAGACTTTAATGATTAGATGGAAGAAAGAAAGAAAAAGTAAAAAGGCAAAGAATGGAAAAGAGAGAGAAAGAAAGAAAATCAACAATAAATATTAACATTCAGAACCATGAAGTAAAGATGAAGTATCAATAAAAGACGTTTTATTTCTGAATTTGTGAGGTAGAAGAGTAAGATGGTGGCCTGGCTGTAAGGCAGTGTTTATCAACATTTTTTAACAGCTTTATTGATGTACAAGTGATATACAAAATCTGCACTTATTTAATGTGTATGATTTGATGAGGTTGGACATAGACCCATGACACCACCACAATCAAGTCAACCTTTTAGAAAAATTATTGTTCCCTACTCTGCAAGGGGCCTTTTTAGGGAATTCTTTTTCTGTAATCATCCTTCCATCCCAAGAAAATGTAATACCACAGATATAACATATCTGTTTATGTACTATAGCCCTTTGGAGAAGGTAATATCTAACACTATTTTGCCCCCAGTTCTGTGTTAACTGATTATTCAAACTTTCGCAGACCAAATGAGACTTACTTTTCACATATGAATACTGAAGATGTTGAACATTAGCAGCCCTTGAGCCTTATGATGTTTACGTGTCATGCATGAACCCACTGCAGCTGACCCTCTGGCCCTTCCTGCTCCCTTGTCTACCAACCTTTGTGTGTGGAAGGAGAAGGTAGTGCCTGGTATATTATTGTTAGTTCGTGTGCCAGGCTCCCTCCAAAATGGCATGAGCTCCCTGAAGAAGAAGTCCACGTGTATTTGGTCCAGTACCTGGCAGGAAGTGGGCACTTGATTATCCTTGGTAGAATAGGCCGCGTAGAGGACTTACAGATTGAACTAGATGAAATGCCAACGTTAGATCTTTCTGACATCAAATATGTAAGCTAAGTCAGGCACCATGGAATTACATAACACCTGCCTTGTACTGTAGCTCACAGGGCGGTGTCTGACATGTTAAGAGATCAAGAAACATAAAGAAAGGAAAGTTGGCAGTAAGAGAGGAAAAAAAGAAGAAAAGTCATATCGTTACCAATTTTATATTTTTTTCAAAAATGCCTAGGAAGATTATTCTGACAAAGATCCAGCACATTGGTTAATGACCTTGGTCAAAATTGGGCACATAGGGATATTACCATTAAAAAATTTTATGCTTTTTATAGTGTACATCTGTCATGAAAAATTAGGATAAAACAATTGTCTACATTTATGAAACAAATGTCTACATTTATAAAGCACTTCCCAGTTTCCAACGGGCTTTCTCCTGCATTATCTCATCACAGGTTCCAGAAAAGTTTTATACAGTGCAAAAGGCAATCAAACTAAATAAATCCTCTGAACCAGTAATAGGATCATTCCTTTGTCACTACATTTGTATCTTATGTGAATGTATTAAGCATTCTCTTTACAGATTAGTTGATAGTATTCAAAGTTGGCATGGATACAACAGCTATATGACCCATTATCAATTTCTCATCCTCTGCCACCAAACCTATGAACAGACTAAGAAAATATAAGAAATCATTTCCATTAGCAGCTACCAAGACTTAACATCATAGATGCAAGAAGTAGAAGGAACTTTATCTTCCAGTGCAGATATTCTTAACCTTTGGTACGTGAATCCCTAAATTTGACTAGAAAACTTTACAGGTCTCAGAATGTTTCTCATGATGGTCCACAGTGCTATTCTGAAAGCCGTAAAGTTTTCTAGTCAATTTTAGGGATTCATATATCAAAGGTTAAGAATTTCTTTGGGTTCCACAGCACAACTAGTTAGAGGCAGAATATGACTCGTGACACTCCTAGTTAAATGCTGTTTTCCCCTGTCAATCAAGTGCCTTCAGGAGCCATATATTTTTTACCTCGATCAGGAAATGATTATATTTGTGTTTCTGAAGTTTGAATATGAAAGGGTCTTGTACATGCTTGACCAGTTTATCCCGAGATTCCATCATTTAACTGGGTTTAGTTAACATTGCCTTAATTATACAATCTCAGTAATAAAATATACAGAAAATGAGTCATATCACAAGGTGAAATTTGGTGGGTGTGCATCAAAATTTGAGTAGAACTGGTAATGTTCCATGATTACAGATTAGCACATGTATTCAGTTTCCGTGGAAATGGTTAAGGCAGAGGTTATTATTCAAGAATTAAGAAATTGGGAGAAAATCTCATTTGTAGCCTGGAACAGCCTTAACTCATATATATAAAAAGCAGCAGTGAAGATGCCGAAAAAGCTTACTATAATCCTATAAGTGTCAAGGACGAAATTTTTAAAAAGCAACAATACTGAAGTTATCAATGGGGAGATATGAAATGTTGGTAGATTTATGTGAAATAAGATTTCCCTCAGTTTTTGTATGTGAGAATTTGCTCAAATTATCTGAAAAGCATTTTTTAAAAATATAGTTCTTATCAGCAAAATATAGTGTAAGGATAAGCAATTAACTGGTTGCCTAATTTAGGTAAGACTAGGGAAACAGTTTTGGCTGGTTTCAAAAGGATAGCATTTTATATCGCTTCCGTCCTCATCTTTTATTTTAGTTTATTCCTCCCTTTAGATCTTCAGATGCCATCTATTGTCCCTCTCCTCACATCAAAACCAGCTCTCAAAGCAAAGATGATACTGAAAGATAAAGCCCAGAAAATATTGTCATGTCTATGTAGCAAACACTGCCAAAATCTTAAAACCTGCAGGGGGAAAAAAAAAAAACCCAAAACATGTGTTAGCTTACCAGCAAACGTCCAAATATTTTCCGCCCTGTACAATTCTGAATATAGAGTGTGGATCTGAGGAAAGGAAGCACCAGCTTCAAAATGAAGGACAGCACAATGAATGCACTCTGGTGACAAGGCAGCCAACAAAGTTCCTCTAAATGATGGAGGAAGCACCACTCCTCACTCTTCCAAAGCCTTTCAGATCCCCCCACGGGGAGTGTGGAGAGAGGAAGGTGGAGGAGAGAGGGGCCCGAGACACCAAGATTCCTAAGGGATTGGAGTTTCTGAGGGCGCTGGGAACGCAGAGGTGGAACTGGCTCTCTTTAGACCCCTAGCTCTGCTCCCCGTCACTTTAGAAGAAAAGGATTGGTAGTGACAGCAGCCCGAAGATCCACAGACTAAGGCATGAACCTCTGGAAACCTTCCTCACAGTTCTTCTGACCATATGGGGTCGTCTGAGCAGGGAGATAAGGAATTAAGCAAATGGTGGGGGAGGGGCGGATATGTGGGGAAGCCTTCCATCAGAAACCATCACAGGAGCCATAGCAGGGGAGGTAAGGAAATGCCACTTTCCTCTCTTGGTTATTGCTCCAGATTTTGGCCATCCAGAAAACAATTGAGTGTTCAGAACAGCCACAGAATATGGCCTTGGGGGCTGGTAATCTTTCTTTCTTTCTTTTCTTTTCTTTCTTTTTTTTTTTTTTGGATCAGGGAATCTTTTAGAGAAGGTATCACAAAGGGAGGGTTATTCCATTAGCCACCAATGCCCCAAGGGCCGGCCTACTCTGTATCAGGCCCGGTGGTTAAGTGCTGAGATGGGGACAGAAGGGGTAACATGGAGTTCTTTTCCTAACGATCTTAAAATCTGATTATAATCTGATGATGGCAGCGACTGCAAGAAATTTATGTCTGCTCCTGCTGGAGTAGCTCTGACGTGAGCACTTCCGAGAAGATGGAGAGGATCACCGTGCTTGTCTTGGGGAAAGCTGTGGTCTCCAGAGAGGGGTCTTGTACCAGTCACGCTTCCCCTGCAGGTCCTGCTCTATTGCCTGTTGGTAAGGTCTCCCCATTCCCTACTCCCAGCACTAAATTGTTTTGGCCAGTCTGTCTGGCATGGTGCCTTGTTTTTTGCAAAATTGTTATTCTGTGGGAGCAGGGCCAGAGGCAGGCCAAGTTTTTGCCAGTCATGCTGAATCTGCCATCCTTATACCTTCACGACTTGCATTTTTACTGAGAGTCTTAAGAGCGGGGAGAGAAGGAAAGAGAGCATTCTGCTGATTGGTGGAGAGCCTTTCCAATAACCCTAGGACTTTCCACCTGCTTTCTAAGCCTTAGCCATGGAAAGCATTTAGCTCTGAGTCAACAGTATCTCCCAGGCTGAATTGATTTCGCCTGCATTGTTGACAGACCAGGGAGGAAGGCCCAGGGGTAAGAGACCAGCAGGCACCTACACTCTGCATTCTTCCCTTTTTCTTTGTGCCCAGCAGTGTATGGGAATGAAATGGGGCAGTTTTCAAGGCTGAAATTCATTAGTGAATAACAGAAAGAGGAGGACCAGAGGTGTCTTGAACATCTTTCCTTGATGCTTTGAGGCAAAGGTTGATAAAAGAATGGGAACACATCACAGTGCTTGGTAATAGACAACTGTACCCTAATTGCCTGTGTTATGAGTCATACTGCATTCACAAATGAGAATTGGACTTGAAGAAGCATAACTCTGTGAGAGTTGCTTCTTTTAAGAGCTGATCTTTCTGAGAATCTGAATTTGAAGTCTAATGAGTCCAGTTACATGTCTTTAATATTTGAAGTGATTTTTTTTTTGAAGTGATCTTTTAACTTAAGATTTGACTTTCTCTTTTTATTGACTAGGTGAAACTCTGAACTGACAGTATATAATAATCTATGTGAAATTCACAAATGTTTAATGTATTGGCACACGTGTCCAGTCAACTATAAATAATAACAATGAGCACAATTCTGGTGTTACAGCCAACATCTTCTAACTTGGAAATTGAAGAAAAGACCCAGACAAACCTAGCAAATGGGATAAAACATTTTTTTTAATCCTAGGTTTATACCATTCACAGATTGTCTTCTCTGTCCCATGCTGGTCTGATATGGAAGTCACATCATTATTTTGAGGCTCTAATTATAGAGAGTTTGTCAGTTTAATCTATTTACAATTGGTCAGATTTCACATTTTAAGTAGGTATTCATGAAATAACCTTCTCTACCTCAGGCTACCATTTTTTTCTGATTACTGCATAGATTCATACAACGATTCCTTCTCTTCCAAAGCTTGTTTTTTAACTTCTTACTTTATCTATCCATGGCTGGTCACAGTTTTATGATGGGATAAGTGCTAAATGGGTTACCCCTACCTATTTTTAAGAAAATAATTAAAATGTTAAGTTGTGTGATACTTAAAAAGTAAAAAAAAAAAAAAATATTGATTTTGTATTTCTTTTTTTGCATTACTATCAAATATAAGCCCTTACCTTACTAATATAAGCAGCTCTCCAGAAATGGCAACACGTTTCATACCTATGTACAGAGTGTTCGCCAGGAGGTATGGAAGGGCTTTGGTGTAAACTTAGAAGGTGACAAGAGTCCTGTGGCTTTCCAGAGAAAGCATGCCCCGGGCAGAGGAAGAACAAGAGCAAAGAGCCCGAGATGAAAACATTTATTAAAACCTGCTCTGTGCTAGACACTGCTGATTTCCCTGGAGATACATAGATGAGGCCACTGGCAGTCCTCACCCTCGTTTGTAGCCTGTTTGTAGTTTCCTAAAAATATTGTTTATGGCTTAGTTTATTTTTACATAAGCCCAAGCACAATAACGAACAGTTCACATTTTATTTCAATTTTCTCAAATTTGCAATGAATGTATTTTTTTTTTTTTAATCTCTCGGGCTAGGTCTAAACAGTCAACATTTCTGCACTGAGGTTTTTACACAATCGTTTCTGTAAGGGCACCTCTTGGTCGCTGCTTTCCTCAATTCTTTTGTGTTGGTGTTAGAGAGGCTAAGTGCACTACGGATACCAGAAAGAAGTAGAAAAGCTAGAACCGTAATTTGTGAGACGGTTTCTTGGAAATATTCTCCACAGAGATTGTTTTACTAGATTAATATGCTCTCTGGTGCTGAGAGGAGCAGCTTCGGCAATCTTCGAGGGTATTGATATCTGTCTCTAGTTCAAAGGGATCCACCCACAGAGAAATGACTTCATCAAGTGATGAAGTCAGCATTGTAGCAGTTCCATGAAGAATTACAAAATATTCGGGACTACTGGCCACAATCTAACACTAAACACTTTTTAAAAGTAATAAATATTGTACTTCTTAAAGTAAAGAAACACTTAGAATTTCAAATATGTTAGCAGATGTCTTCAGGTTAATAAAATCTCATTGCAATGACTCGAGGAGACAGACCCTCCCTATTTTCCGTGCTAGCAAATTCTTTGGCAAAGTCTTTTAGGATTTTGTTTGTTTGTTTGGTATGCGTTCAGTAATGTTTATCATGTGCTTCTGAAATTGCAGAATAGATTCAAGTCAAATGATGACAGTGTAAAAAGTACCAAGTCAATACTGATTTACATAGTGTATGCGTGATTTCTCATCAGCTATCAAGGATTCAAGTTGACTGATTCAATTTTACAGATTGTAATAACATTATCTGTTTTAAGGCAAATACATCTGCTTTACGTCCTTAGACTTGATAAAGTTGGAGGATCCTAGAAAATAGTTTCAGGATAGTTTTCTCTGGATTAGAAACATGTTTTCACCCGGAGAATGGTTGTTTTCATAAAAGATACCGAAATAATTACTTTAATCACACACACACATCCACACCCCTCCCCACATACTCATTAGATCTTTGAGGCAAATGTAATTTAAGTCAAATTATTATTCCTTAAACAATTGAATCTTTGAGATTCCTTCACAATTTTTCTTTTCTTGATTTCTTCATTACTTTCTAAAGACTTCTAAGTCACATCGGTATTTCATTTTATATTCCATAGAATGGCCATGCCTATAATCAGTTGTTACTCTATTTGACTTGTTCTTCACATTTAAGGTTTGTTTCTGGCATTAAGTTTGAGACTTAAAAGGAATCAATTCTATCAGTTCCCTATACTAGGAAACTTAAGACCTATCGATAACCATTACTTAAATTTTATTTATTAGGAAAGAAATTTGGCACTAAGAAGGATCAATCCTGATAGAAAAAATGTAAAGCCTTGAAATAAAAAAGAAATGACAGGTTACTTAGCTAGTGTTTTCATATTATTTTTTTCACATTACAACACTGTATTTCTGATTCTAATCCATTTGACTGGATTTTAAATTACTTTGCTCACATAAATTCACTCTACAAATATGTAATGTAGATACCAGCCAGTATTATTTTTTTCTATGGTAATATAAAGTCAAGCTGTTTGATGAAACCGACAGTTCACTTACTTCTTGAGATATAATGCACATGGGAATAATTGCTTTGAGAACACTTCATGTATAGAATGCCTTAAAAGAGCTCTTGTACTTATCGGCACAGTTTTCATTGCAACAAATTCTGCTAATGTAAAATGAATGCAATTGAATCATGACCAGTTGAACTTTATTTATTTATTTATTTGCCATTATGACAGTATTTACTATAGTAAATAAAGATGAGGAGATACTCGTGTTTAGTTTGCAAAAATAAAATTTTACATTAAGAAGACTGCATGTAAATGAGAAGTACTTTCTAGGAAGCAGGTTAAAATGCAACTAGTAGGTATAAATGAGTCCAGAAATATCTAATTTGGAAAGCATTTTACTGAAGGTTGTGAAGGGTCAACACAGGGGGAAAAAAAAAAAAAAAAACTGGGACAAATCTTGTCCTCAAGTTCTCACTTGCAAATCCCAGTGAAGCCAATGAAAAGTTTATGGAAATATCTGAAAGGCACATTTGGCCCAGTTCGAAAGCTCTATTAAATTAGTATTTTAATACATTGTCCTAGTTAAGTCTTGTCTTTACAGTCCTTTTCACATTGCTTCATCAAGAGTTCAATCATAGCTCACTCAGGAATCATAGAAATGAGATCAGACTAACAAGGGATATTTGACCTTTCATTTAATTTCAAGGATACTTTGACTCCCTAACCTCCCCAACGTCAATGCTGACAAAAACACCTGTGTGAATCTGTTGATGAATCCAAGGTAAGCTTTGTTTTTTTTAATGCTCATAAAGAGGGAAGTATGAACAGATGTAAAATGTATAATATTGATACTTCGCTTAGAGAAATTTTGTCCCTGCCACTAAACTGTATAGATATCCAATAGTATCTGATGTCATAAACATTGTTATAAATTTCATTTTATAATACCGAGTGTATAAATGTCATTGTAGGTGTTTCCTTGTAGTACAAGGAGGAAGTCAGATAACCTCGAACTTCCTCTGCTCTGTATTTACAAAGCTTTGTTTTGGCCCGGTACTGCCTAAGATGCACAGCAGTGTACCTTGTCGATGTTACTAGACTTGGTTTCTGAAAATGCAGGAGTAAAGCATCACTTCATGGCATTTGGGAGTTAGTTATCAAAGAAACTTGATTTCCTCAAAGAGGTGGACTTTGCTAAGCACCCACCATCAGGTTTCAGACCTCTCTTTGCAGGTAGAACCAATGAGACTCCAGGGAGACATTTGCTAAAAGAAGAGGAAGCCAGGTGAGACATTCTCTGCTCAAAACCAAGCCTTGTTCTGGAAGGAAAATTTGGACCATCAGTTCTGGAGCCAGATGGACTGAGTTCATATCTCTGCTCTTTCACTTACTGGCACTGTGGCTTCAGTTACTTTTGTTTAACCTCCTAAGCCTCAGTTACTTCATCCCTAAAACTGGACACAATAACAGGGTTTTGTGAGAACTGAAGAATTCAAATATCTTGAGCATTGTTTTTCTCAGCTTAGCTCTCATTATTTTATATTAAGCAGTGTCACTTAATACTTAAGTCGCTCCTCCAGCCCCCACCCCTTGAAATAATATAAGGGGCCCCGGATGGGAGAAAGGATGTGTGGAGGCAGATGCCGTAAGAAAAAAAAAACAAAAAAAAACAACTGCTTCAGTAAAAACTCCATAGACTTCTCTGCTTCTGCTTTATCTTGATAATTACCTAACGTTATTTCACAAGAAGGCGAGAGAGGCCTTCCCTTCATTATGCAACACGATCAGTGATTTCCTGCGCATCACTAGGCAGTGTCCAGCGGCAAAGGGGCCATTCGCTGCAGAAGAGGGGGTTGGGCCCAGGGACTTGGCAATGGGGGAGGCGGGGCTAGAGAAAAAAAACAAAACAGATATCACACTGCAACTGCTGCCTCTGGTTCCCGAGAACTCCCGAGACACGCCTGGGAGGTGCTCTGAAACATGGTCAAGAATTGGGGGAAGGTCTTAAGAAGTTGCCAGAAACGTATCAAATCACCAAACATTTCTTGCTTGTTTGTTACCCACCAAGCATCGTGTCGGCAATTGAAGACACAAGGACGAAGGCTTCAAGTCCCTATGTGCTTTATTCACAGGTCTAGATACATTTAAGACCACGTGCAGAATTCAGAGGCAGCACAGGCCCAGGGAATGCGACCGAACATGGGTCCCAAGGTTGGGGGCATCAAGGAAACATGAGTGTAGGCATAACCCAGCGGAGAGAGATTTCCAATAGAGGGACTGAACTTTTTGTTTTACATTTACATTTGCACCTCTTAACTAAGATTCTCTGAAAATATTGATAGCACGAACGAAATTAAGTCCTGTTTTAAAATAGAACTGATCAATTACGTGTGGCTTAAGCACAATTTCATGTGCTTACCCAGCACAATTTCAGAAATGTCCTAATACAAGAAACACAGCTCTTTCGCATGAAGAGGGACTGCATTTCTGGCTGTCTGACTAGGGAAGTGGGGCATGAACAAAATTCCCAGGGAAAGGCCTAGATGCTGCGCGCACCGTGCGGACGCAGCACACGTGTCCGCCAGCCCCGCCTCCACGCCCCGCCCCATCCCGAGCGTGCGGGGTCCTCCAACGCTCGCGAGAGCCCTCTCGGCTTCCACGTTTGCCACGTTCCAAAGGACCGGGACAGATTGCAAAGCAGAAACCGGTTCGCGCTCACAGGCGGCTGCGTGGTGCCACAACAGCCCAAAGTCTGCGTGGGGCGGAGAACCGCGGCAGAGTGCCACCCCTCACAGAGGCCCTTGTGATAGGTCCTCGCCCGCGTCACTCAGCCTTCCGTAGGCGGGGAGGAGGCGGGGCTCGGCCGGGAAGGGGCATGGACGAGAGGGCCGGCTGGCTGCGCGCTCTCGCCTCCGACGGGAGTCAGAGATTCGGCGCTCACGAGGACCGGGCGCGCGCAGCCGGCACACGGGCGAAAGTCCTCCGAGGCGCGGCGGGAGGTGCCGAGGCACAGGCGCTGCTGTAGGAGTCGCGGCCAGCACCCTCGCTGCAGCGCCCGCTGCCGCCAGCGGTCCCCGCGCCCCCCGTGCCTCCCACGCACCAGGGGAGTCCGCCAACCCTCGCCTGCTCCCGCGGTGCGCGCGATGGCCCCGCGCAAGAATGCCAAGGGCGGCGGCGGCGGCGGCGGCGGCAACAGCAGCAGTAGTAGCGGCTCCGGCAGCAGCAGCGGCGGCGGCAGCAGCAGCCCAGGGGCCCGGAGAGGTCAGAGATGGTCCGGGCGGGGGGCTGGGGCTGTGAGCCGGGGATCGGGGTCGGACCTGGGGGTGGGGTCCGGGCGGCGGGCGATGCGGTCCCATCTCTCCAGGTCCCGCCGTGCGTCTCCTCCATCCTCCGCGTCGCTCCTCCTCTTGGCGCGGGCGGAGGCTGCGCTTGGTGGGCCCGGTGAACCGGCTTCAGGGGCCCAGACGAGCGGGGTTCGTGGCCTCGGGTTGGTCACGCTGTTGAGCCCCTTCTCGGCTGATCCCTCACCTGCAGGGTGCAGCTGAGATGGAGGTTATTGGTGGACACCTTCCTGGCTTTCCGTGGGGTTGAAGATGGAAGTGAGAGAAACAATTTACTTTTGCCTCGCTTATTTGGGGGAGTTTGGAAGTGAGCCAAAGTCAGAGAAAATAAGTTCCTGCCAAATCAGCCGCTTTTAAGAGCAACTCAAAGGATAATCTACAGGGGGTGTGGGATGGTGGGGCGCGAGGAGTGATTTGAATGTTTTTGGAAATTAAATATTTTTGCCTTTATGTAGCTTTCTTAACATGCGTTGTAGTTGCCTATTAAAGATCACCATACCGTAGAATACTGGGCAAGTTTCTCTGTTATAGTCTTTTCTTTAAAAAAATCTAATGGTTATTCACCTTTCTCCATGTGCTTACTCAGCAAAGAGAGAGAGAGCATGTGTTTTAAATCTGTTTCATCTCATATTTCAGCGGTTCTCGGTTTCTTTTATACTTCTTTTGACTCATAGGCTATTGAAACTGCAATACACATGTGTATTGAATGTGAGCTGTAAACTTTCTTTTTTGAAATGATTTAGATTCTTTGTTTCCTGAGGTAAACATGTAGCGTATTCATACATATCAAGAAAATGAATCAGATAACCATAGTCCTACTTCAAAGAACTATTTGTTTATAGCATTTATCACCATCTGAAATGATCTTATTTTCATGTGTATTGTCCTGTCTTACTCTCTCCTCTTGTTCATTCTTATTCACAACTCCTAGAATGGTCCTGGCCCCTAATAGGTGCTCACTAAATATTTGATTAGTGAGTGAATAGATTTAAATGGTGAAAGCAGTGCAATTAAGTCATCACACAAGTTTATATTCTGAGAACTAATATTTGTGTTGTCAATGGAAAAGGACAGTTTGAAGTTCAAAGCAAGCATAGTAATTCACCTTTGACTTAAGAAAAAGTTTGTGTTCCTTTGACACTTGTTCTTAAATGCCAGTCAGTGGCTTAAAACAGGCAGAATAGTGTAGACGAACTGGCTCAGGTGGCTCTGGCTACACTTTTTAAAGTTTCCAATGAGAAGAGACCATTGTGCCATTTGAGGACCAACTTAGAAAGCTGGTGAACAAGACTTTGATGTTGTTTGAGGAAGTTTTCTGTATCTGCTCACAAGGGAAGCACATCTTTGTTCCATTTTATCCTTTCCGATCATGAGTAGAGAAGACGGACTGTACCTGAGGAAGTCTCGTTATATGGCCTTTTATTGGTAAGAATTAGTATTGCTAATTGTGTACATAGGGTTCCCACCCCTACTGGTTCAATAACTGAACCAGTTTTAACAGGCAGGTAATAAATTTAGGAAATGTTGTGACCTAAATGAATATATTCTGACTTTCATATTCAGGCATTTTAGGACAAGCTCTGTCCATATTTGAAGATCTACAGCCTTTTAAGCATTTTACACATTGATTCCATAATTGTCGTGAAACAGTCATAGTATGTAAAAGAGAATATATTAAAAGTCCTTGTATTACAAAACAAAATAAAAACAAAACCCCCAAAGCATTTAGAGAGTTGATATTGGAGTTTGCATGGTACACAATGAGTATTCTTTTTCTGCAGGTATTTTTTTCCAGTAAAAATTGAGTTCTGACTGTGTGCCAGGTAGAAGGTACTGGAGATGGAAATGAGGATTCTTTTAGTGGTAAACAGTCACGCTGCACTCTGACAATGCGATTTTATTTATACTATTTTCTGATAGCTGGATGTACCTGAAACATAAGGGCAGCTTCTCTTTTGTTGCTGTTCCCATCTGCAGGGGAAATCACATAATTGCAGAAATTTTAGCAATGATATTACTGTGAGGCCCATTTAGTTCTGCCTCTAATCTTACAGATGAGGAAATTAATGTCCACAAAGGTTGTCTAGTTCGTTAAAGACTATGTAGGTATTGGTAACCCACTTCATGGAAGATCCAAGGCTAGAACTCAGGTTTTCTGTTATGCAGTCATTATACCGTAATACATGAATTTTAGGTTGTCTAATTTGTAAGATTTTATCGTATCTTAAAGTAGATTAAGTTTCCTTCTGGCTCTATGGCACACTACCAGTAGTTTAGGAAAAGAGTGCTTTTGTCATATCACTAATTAAATTTCCTTTGGCTAAAATTACGTTTGAAACAGTACATTTGAAAATCTTAGTTTGAGAAGTACGTGGGCTGAAAGAGTAAGTTTTTTGAGATGTTTTGCATTGGCAGTCTTAAGCTAATGATAACATTGGTTACATTAAACATTATTGGTTAAATCTTTATATGGGGTAAAAAGGACCCAGTCTTTTGAAGCATGCCTTTTAGAAAAAAAAAGTGGTAATCTGGCCTTCTGTTTATTTTTGTTGAAAAGCGATGTTTGGAAACTGAAACTCTGGGGATTTATATAACTTCAAGCAAGTGCCTGCTTTTCATTTTACTCAGCTTAAATTTAAAACTGGTAAAATGTCTAGTAGCCTACGGAGCTCAATTTTACCTTATTCAGTTTATACTTTAAAATATAAAAAAGACATGAGTAAATTGGACATCTTACCTTTAACTTGCATATGAAAATTTGATTCGTATGGCCGAGGAGCCAGAGAAAACCAGTTTCAGATGTATTGAATTGAAAATCTTTGTTTAAAAAGGATCATGATGTCCTTTTGGACTTATTTTGCAGTACAAAGACACTGGTATGTGTAATGTTTTTGTTTAATTTTTCCCTTTTGAATATCATTCAGTCTTTTTTCCCCATATCTCTGCATGCTACAGGGATGTAACATCTGTTTATCTAATACCATCGTGCTGCTCTGTTTCCCTTTACCGGTAGGTGTCACTGTAGAACACTATTTCCTCTCATTGGAAGCTTCAGATTCTGTAACACCAACTAGTTTCTTATTTAATCAGCCTTGTACGTACTCAAAACTGTTGATGGACAACTACTTAAAAACTCTTAGCCACTACTCTCAAAAGTCTCCAACATCAGATTTTGAAATATAATAGTAAGATTTTGTCCCTAGCAGCCTTATTTATTTAAGCTTCTCTTATGTGGAATTAAATGCATTCATGGATTATCTGTAAAATTTATATATTCACAGATTCTTTTGATGAGTATTAATGATTTAGAATTTTTTTTCTACTTTCAGTATCTCTTAGAATACTTAGTAACTAATGAATGCAATACACTGCTGATTGCATTCTGGCATCCTTGAATGAAGAGGCTTTGGTGATATTCCTTCGTAAGTCCACTATCAGTTAAGACCAGCTGCTGAATCCTCTATTAGTCATTCTCGGATAAAAAACTAGGAAGAACATAATTCTTCCACTACAAGAACTGGGCACTGTTTTTGTGTTTAGTGGAATAGCATTTTGTCCATTTGGCTGGATCATATGAAGCCAAGTACTAAAATGTTCCAAGAAAATTCTTGAACACATTTAAAAAAGACCAAAAACATTTACCTGTATTGGGTTTAGGAAGTAAAAGGAGAGATTTATATTTTAGTCTTGTTTTAAAATCATGTATCTCTGAGAGATTACTAGAAAATGAGAGGTTTTCATTTTTAGCTCATTACCCCGCAGAGTAACTTCGATGAAGGCTCCTATGGGCTCTCTACCCTAGTTTAGGTAGCAGCCGAGATTTAACCCTTGAGCTCTCTGGTCCCAATAATAAACCTTTTTTTCTCTAGAAAGGCTATGTAGTTTGAGAGCCTGTTGACCTGATTCAGATTGATTTAAGAACCACGTGGCAAGTTACTCAGATTGTCTAATCTGTTTCCTCAAATGGGAAAGAATTATTCTCTTCTTTCTTTTCAGAGTTGTGATAGCCTCTAAAACCAATTTTATAGGCCTTCGTGTTTCTCAGATGTTTTTATTAAAGTACTTATATAAGGGTGAGTACAGAATTTTGGAGAATATAAGGATAAGGATATAGAGCTAAGCAGGCCATTCATTGCATTCTTGAAATTTTTAGATGACATATCGTAAAAAAAAAATCATTTTTGTTATATTCATAGCATCTGTGTTTTAAGTAAAATAGTGGTTCTAGAGGTCATTTTCGTACTGTGGCTTTGAGTACCACTTGACACTTTCTGTCTCCCTCTGGAGGTGTAAGTATCCCAGTTGCATATCAGCCTTCAAGTTGCACATTTACTACAATCCCTCTGAGGTCTGTAACATTATTTTATTTTACTAGAGCTCAGATACATTTTAGTCTTTTGATGCTCTTCCACCACACTGTTTTAATATCATGAAAATATGCAACTAAGTTTGTGTCTTGGATATTTCTGCATCTTTTAAGTGGTTTAATTTCATTCTGTGCCAAGATACAAAAAAACCTTTTTTTAAATTCTCTTAAACCCATGCGTGCATACACCCGGTCTACAGTTTACCCAAATCTCTGGGGAAAGCCTCAGCCATCTCTTGGGAGCTGCAGGGGTGCTCGGGCACACTTATGTGTTTCAGTGTCCGCTGCTGAGCATCCACTCAGCACTGCATGCATCGGCATCAGTCTGTCTGGGGGGTACACGTGTCCGGTTCGGGCCTACAGTTCTGGTCATTTCTGTTAGAGGATTAGAGATTGAGATATTCGTTTCTTCCTTCTCTTCTTCCCTGGGTGCCTCTGGGGGCATTTCTCCCAGTGCTTTCACCTTTTAACTTTCTTCTTTCTTAGTGGTCCTGGGAGCCAGGATAGTATTTTCTTGTTGTTATTATTTTTTAAAATTTTATTTACTTTCTTCTGCTGAGATGAGAGTGCTTTAGGCATTTGGTCTGCATTTGAAATTTTTTTTCTCAGGGATGTTTCTTAGTTTATCTTTAGCTTTTGCGGTTATCTTTTAACAGCAAATCACTGAATGTAATTTAGTTCCAATCAGGTTTTGATGGTACCTGAAGACAAATTTGCTACAGATAACCTCTTAGACTCAAAGGAAAATTGGAGCTCACTTGGTGAATAAATCTTTTAAAAAATAGTTA
>NW_006443225.1:7165046-7212434 GCF_000325575.1 Pteropus alecto | reverse complement strand
CCAAGGAACAGCCCAGATCCTTCAAAAACCTTCTGGTCATTCTGGTTGCAGTATGACTGTCATCATCTGTCATAGATGCTCTCTGTGCTCTAATTTGGGGTTAATGAATTAAGCGGGGCTGGGAACGGTGGAGGAAGGGTGTCCAGTTGGAACAGAGTGGAAGCCACTGTTGCTGTACTTGGAGAAATGCCAGCGCTTCTCCCGCACATTCGCCTACAGATTTAACCCAATGACTCACTCTGTGTGGAAGCCAGCACGCATCAGTCTTAATTTTAAAGTGAGAGAATATTGTTCGGTAAAATAATTTTATTCCATAACCAGTATTATGTAACTGCCTTTTCTTATCTTATATTGTCTACATGTTTGGCAGCCTTTTGTGCCATTCCTTTCTGCAGAGTCACTGCTGTTTTGTTGTTCTATCCTGTCTCTAACTTCTGTTTGTTGTTGATTATACTGTTAATACAGATAATTTCTCTCTCATCTTTCACACCCTGTTTTTAATATTCTTGAACTGGTATACTGAAAAGCCTTTTTGGCCTCAGGTTCACATATAAATTTTATTTAGGAGCAGTTGTTTCTTTTTTCCTTACACGAAAATAAGAATCTGTGGTTAATGTTTATTGAAAGAATACCTAGCATTTAGTTTCACTTTTTCATTTTTTTGAATTAAATTATTTTGAATAAGATGAGTTGTCACTTACTGAGTTTTATAAATTATGCTATTTGGCAGTGACTCATCCCTCTAACTTCTAGAGTGCCAGTATTTCTATATGCTCCTCTTTAAAATTCTATTTGAAATATTACATACTTATGACCTATGTATATGTATATGGAATAATGCAGTGAATATCCACGTACCTACCATACCCGTGAAGAAATAAAATGCCACCAAACTCTTGGTTTCTCCTCTCCTGTATTTATCCCTTCCCAGCTACTCATACATTTTGTGATAATCATTCTCATGCACTTCTTTATAATACATAATATATAGACACAAATAATATATAATGTTATGCTGCAAACTATTATCTGTTCATTCATGTAAAATACATCTGTTGTTAAAAGCAATAAATATGAAAACTGCTTAGGAAGGATGTATGCTGGTTTGGCACATGTTAAAAATAGTTTTATGAATAGGCTCACACTTGGCATACTAGTTTTGATACTGTTTGGGAGTCTATCAAACTCTGGCTCTCCATTTTCGTATATATAGTCCTTCACTGTGTGAACGGTCCTCTTTTGTTGAGCCATCCTGCTGTTGAAAACAGGTTGACTTAGTTTTCTTCCTTTTCTGTGAATTATGCCTTCATGTATTTTGCCTTTTTTCCTGTTTTTTTTTTTTATTTTTGTTTTTTTATTTTTTTTTTGCATTTTTAGTTTTGATTTGTAGAATTTCTTTCTTTATCCTGAACCTTTGGATTTTTTTTCTGAGCCTTTGAGTTTTTGCATGGTGAGGGGCTTCTCCTTGTCTGTGTATTCACATTGTCATTTTCTGTGGTGTTTTGTTGAACAGAATTTTTAGATTTTTAATAATAGTATAATTTTTCTATTTTCTACTTTATAGTTTATGCTTTTGGGCTTTATTTAAGACATCTTTTCTAACACAGAGATAATAAAACATTCTGCTTTCTTCCAAAATATCTTACATTTTGCTTTTTCATGTTTAAATGTCTAAACTACCAGTCGTAAATTTTATTATGTTTATTGCGAGGTAGGGATCTAATCCAGTATTTTTAAGGAATGGCTTCCTGTACCATTAGAATGTCTCCTTTCTACATGACTCTTGAGTTGCACCTATTGTGTATAAATTTGTGGGGCTCTTTTGGTCCAAGTGTGTAGGAGCAGAACCTCACACAGGTGTTCCGTCGCATATCTGACAGGGCAGGTCCTTTCATCCTGTCTTCTCCATCAGCCTTGCAGATTTTGCACCTTTCCTCATCAGGATTATACATTTTAGAACTTGCTTATCGATTAAGTTTCATGAAAAATATTTCAGGATTTTGACCGGAATTGTATTGAATTTGTAAAACAATTTGGAACAAATAACACATTTATAATATTGAGCTTTTCTATACATGAACATAGTATAATTTCTTATTTATTTAAATGTTATAGTTAATTTTTATAATTTTATCCAAAAGTCATATACATCTTTTATTCGATTTAGTCTAAGTACTTTATATTTTTTAAACCAACATTTTATTATGAAAAATATTAAAATATGTACCCAAGTAAAAAAATGATGACCCCATCACTTACATTTTACAGTGGTTAACATTAATATATTTGCTTTACATCATATTCATCAATTAATCTTGTTTTTTATGCATTTCAAAGTAATTTGTAGATATCTTTACACCTCATTTCTAAACATTTACGCATTAGAGCTCAACATTTGTGTTTTTTACCCCCCCCCGAGGTAATATTTTTATGTGTTGAATTGCACAAATCTTAGTATATGATTTGAGGAGTATTTATAAATATATATACATCTGTGTAACCCACCAACCTGTTAAGATAGAAAATATTTCCATCTTCCAGAAAATTCTCTCAAGCACCTACCATGCCACCACCTCTGCTGTCAGAGGCAACTAGTATACTTAATTTTCTCACTCTGAATTGGTTGTGTCTGTCCTAGAACTCCATTTTCGAAGTACTTTTTGCATATGGCTTCTCTGACTCACGTGTGTTTTGAAGTTCATCAGGCATGGGAGGAGCACCATGTTCCTTTTTATTGCCAAGTAGTCCCTTGAATGTTTATGGCACCCTGTGTTTACCCATTTTTTCATTAGTGGACACACGGGTTTTCCTAGTTTGGAGCAGTATGAAGAAATTTCTGCGAATAATGTAGAAGTGTTTTTTTGTTTTTGTTTTTGGGTTTTTTTGTTTGTTTGTTTTTTGGTTAACATATGTCCTCAATTCTCTTCAGCAAGTACCTAGGAGAGAAATTCCTGGCTTATGGGATAGAGGTATGTTTCGTTTTTTTAAAAAACCTGCCAGACTGTTTCCAGAGTGGTTGTACAATATATTTTACACTCCTGCCAACAATGTGTGGTAATTCTGGTTGTTCTACATCTGTACCAACATTTGGTGGTGTCAGTTTTCTTTCCTTTGGCTATTCTGGTGGGTTTTCGGTGGCTTTTCATTGTAGCTGGAACTTGTATTTCCCTGATGACTGATGATGTCAGGCACTTGTGCATATTGGCCGTACACATTATATTCTTTTGTGAAGTTTCTGTTTATCTGCCAAACCATTTTTTATTGCTTTTTGGTTGTTATTGAGCTGTAAATTTTGAATATTCTGGATAGACGTTCTCTTCAGATATATGTATTACAAATATTTCTCCCCATCTATAGTTTACCTTTTCATTTTCTTAGTAGTATTTTTGAAAAATAAATATTTTTAATATTGAATTTTTTTAACGCTTTTTGCTTTCTGTATCTCGTCTAAGCAGCTTTTCCTTTTCCCCAGTCGTGGAGCCCTCCTGTATTTTCTTCTCGAAGTTTTATAGTTTTAGTTTTTATGTTTAGTTCTATGACCCATCTCAAATCAGTTTGGATTAGTTTTATGTTTTTCCGTATGAATATCCAGTTCTGGTGCCATTCGTTGAAAAGAGTTTACTTTTATTATTGCATTGCTTTTAGTTCTTTTGTCAAAAAGCAAATGACAGTGTAATATACCCATATATATCTTATGTAATAAGCCTGTCTCTGGTCTCTATTCTGTTTTTTGTCTGTTGTTCTCGTTACCTATTTGTCCTTATGCTTTTACCATATACTCTTGATTACTCTAGCAATGTAATAAATCTTAAAATCAGGTAGTGTAAATCTTCCAACTTCATTGTTCCGTTTAAGATAGCTCTGGGTATTGTAGGTTCTTTTTATATCCATATACATTTTAGAATTAGCTTGTCAGTTTCTATAGAATAATAATGCATACTTGGGTTTATGATTAGAATTCAGTTGCAAGTATAGACCAAGTTTGGGTGAATTAACATCTAGAATTAATTTTTTTTTTTAAATACTTAGAAAAGAAAACCATGAACACTAGGAAACACTGCAGGTTTACTAAGTTCAGGTTATTAAAAAACAACAACAACAACTAATTAAGCATTTCGATGAGCCTTGGAGACTACGCGATCAGGATGCTATCTTGCCATTTTTCCTTACTTCACCAAGGTATTCAACAGCATCTCTGAAAATCCCCTAGGCCACATGTTATAGTTTGAGTCATAGTTGACTGTAGAACTGTACCCACAGAGTGCAGGATTAATGGGTTAATGTCAAGTGCAAGAGAGACCTGCCCAGTTAATGCTAATTGCATTTGTGTGTGGCACAGTGCTCTGTCGGAAAAATAGTACCAGGAGGAAAAGACACATTATGCGAAAGAACGGCCTGCTTGGGAAGGCGGACTTGAACGGGGTTAGCACACATTTGCAAAATGAACCCACTGTTCAGTATAGGCTCGAAGCGGTAGATTTTAATTTTTTATTTTTTTAAGAAGCCCTAGTATTTTGTTTGTTTGGTTTTTTAATACTTGCAGTGTCGGAGCGAGTTGCCTGCATGCTGCGGTGGGTGAAGACTGTCCTGCAGTATTAGTGTTATTAGTGTCCGGAATGAGGGAGGCGGAGGTCCCACCTTGTGTTGGTCAGGCTGCATCTGGATTCGTGGTTTCAGTTGTGGGGGCAGCGTGTTGGGGGCCGTGACGGAGACTGCTCAGAGGGGATGAGCTTTTGGATGAGGCCCTTGGGTAAGGGAAATTATATGTTGACCAGAAATGTTCTGCAAAACAAGGTACTTTCAGCTCTGCAAGCTAACACAGATTTTGAACCATAATGTGAGGGAGAGGCGAAAACTCTGGGTCTGGCTGGCCTGGATAATTTTTGGGGACATCACCGACTCCAAGGGTTTGATTCGAATGGCTTCCAGGTGGCCAAGGAGTTAGGTTTATTCTCCCAGGTGAATTTGAGGTGAAACTCAGGGCGTCTGTGGAATGTGTCCAGCAAGAAGATGGAGATACTGGAGCTCAGCTCTCATGAAGGACACCTCAAGTGGAGACAGTTTTCCCTTTGGTTTTTAATAAATTTGAGACTAGAGGCTGTACTGGTATTCTTTTCATTACTGCTGGGTTTAGGACTTGATTCTTGACTTCTTTCATCTTTTTTAAAAAGCTGGTTTCATTTAATTTTTATTTTTATATTTTTCCAACCTTCTGTTTTGAAACTTTTCAACCCACATAACAGCAAAGAGATTGGTCCATTGAAAGACTCGTATACTACTCACCTGGATTTACCAACTCTGAGTAATTTGCCACATTTGCTCTGTGTGTATCTTATTCTCACCCCGCTCCCCCCCACCCCCCTTTGGAACTCTTTGAAAATAAGTTGTCATCATGACAGTTTTAACTCACTTAACTACTTTTCCATGTATCAACTAAGGACAAGGACATTCTTCTACATAATCACAGTAGAGTTCTCAAACTCAAGGAATGTAACATTGATACAGGATTATCTAAGTGCATTCCATGTGTTCAGATTTTTCTAGTTATCTCTAGAAACAACCTTAAAACTTGAAGCTTTCTTTAAAAATTCTTTTTTACTTATCTAGAATCCAATGATGAATGAACATGGGGGTTTTAAATAGTTCAGATTCTTGGTCCTTACGCTCTGGAGTATCTGATTCTTTAAGACAACAAGGGCCTGGAAATCTGTATTTTCCCACCTTTTTAATTTGAAAAAATTCAAACCTTCAAGACAGTTACAAGAAAGATCCTTTAGATTTACCAGTCAGTAATATTTTGATGCTTTGCATTATCTCTTCATTTTGCCGCTGAACCATTTGAAAGTTAAATCATGATACTTTTCCTCTGAATTCTTCAGCATGGTTTTCCTAAGAACAAGGATGTGCTCCAATGTAATCACAATGGTAATCATAATGTAATTACCATGCTCAGAAATTTAACACTGTTGCAGCACTGTTACCTAATGTCAAGTCCTCATTCAAATTTTCCTGATTAATTCCAATAATGTTTTTTAAACTGATCTTCCAACCCACTTTTGAATTCTTGATGTCCTTTACAGAAGGATTTTTAAAATTAAATTAGATTTTCTTCCACAAAGTCTCAATAGGTAAACTGTATGCCTTCTCTCTAAAATATGTTGGTTTTTTTGCGTGTGTGTTATTTTTCTAAAGATTTTATGAGGCGGACAGTGAAAATCACAGTGAAGAGACACTATTTTGTTTTCTCCTGTTACAACAGTCTGGTAATTTAAATTTGTGGGAAGGAAACATACAAATAAAAGCACATGTAAACTGCTCCTTGAAAGAAGTCAAGGGGTTCAAGCGTTGGCAAGGCTTTTGGATGGCAGAGGACTTAGACTTATTCCATCGAGCTGAATTTGAAGGGAAAATAAATGGATTAGAAAGTTTTTGTAACTCAATCATAACTAATGAAAATATTGCACAAAATTATCAAACTTTCTCTTGCTTTTACTCTCTGTGATACATACCACTAATAGACATTTAGTTGACATACTAGCCTTTGATTTCATGACCTTCCTTTTCAGTGGCACAGTGTTTGAGCTAATAATGAACAGGGCTTCTGCCAATGACTGTATGTCACAGATCCAGTGATTATGTGTAAGTGCTGAAGAAGATGTCACATTTCAGAATGCGAAGCATGGAAACTCTGTTAAAGTTTAAGAAACATTTTCCAGTTTGATGATATATTTGAAAATATGTAAAGTGAATACGTAGGCAACATCAAAATTAAAAACTTAAAACCATCAAAAGATTCTTTAATAAAATTAATAGGAAAGACATAGCCTGGAAGAAAATTTGTAACCATGTATCTGTGAAAGGACAGGTGTCCAGAAAATAGAAAGAAATTCTACAATTCAATTAAAAAAGCTACAAAAACAGGCACATATGTAAACAATTTGAACAGTTCACAAAAGACAAACAGTCAATGAGCACATGAAAAAACTGCTCAAACATTCATTCTCAGAGGAATGAAAGTTAAACCATAATGAGATACAACTGCATAGGCACTAGAGTGGCTAAAATTAAAGACTGACAACACCAAATATTGACAAGATTATAGAGTAAAAGAACTGTCGGACATTCTTGTTGGGTATATAAATGGGAAAAGGGATGACAGTTTCTTATAATACTAAATGTATGTGGCCCTGTGACCTATGCATATGTCTCTAATATGCAAGCAGTAGTCTTTTATAAGTGAAAGAGTCCAGGCTTCTACTAACAGGAAAAGGGAATAGGCTCTGATATACTCCGGTGTGTTTATACAATGGATTCTACACAGCAATAGAAAACAATAAACTATTGCTATCATAACACTCATGGCTCTCAGGAACAGAAAGCTGAGGTAGCAAAGCCTTACACAACAAGCACAGGTCATGTGGTACCATTTTTATGACATTTCAAGAACAGGTAAAACTAACCCACAGTGAAAAACGAGAACAGTGGGGCTGCCTGTAGGGTTGAGGCTGGAGTGGAGTGTGACTGGGAAGGGCCTGGAGAACTTAGGGGTGGTGGTGATGCTCTGTGTCTTGATAGGGGTTATCGATATACATTTTTGTGAAAATTCAGGTATTGTACAGTTAAAATTAGAGCATTTCATTTTATGTAAGTTTTACATATGAAACAAAGAAGTATTGAATTGTAAGTACTTAGGGGAAGTCAACTAATGTCCATAATTTATTTTGTAGTGCATTACACATATAAAATGAATTAATGAATGGAGACATGGCTGCCATAAGCATTATAATAAAATGTTAATGGTGGACTCTAACTGATAGGTGTACAGATACTCTCTGTAAAATTCTTTCAGTTTTATTATGTGTTTGGACATTTTCATGATAAAATATTGAGAAAATACTCAGATATCAGTTGTTTAAATCATATAAAATAGCCATTTTTGTGGGGCAAAATGGTTAAATGCTGGCACTTTTTTATGGTTCAGTCTAACGTATGCAATCACTTTTTTGTTGCTGTTTTATTTGGCAGTCTTCATCTGTCAGGGTATTAATACGAAGCTTCATTTCTTCCAGTCATTGTACTTAGTTGGATTAGATTAATCTCTGGGTGGCACAGGCTCCTAATTGTCCCTGGGACAGATTCCTTAACATCCCAGTCACTCTCCATTTCTAAAACGCTGTTTGGTTGAAATCCAGTCTCATTGTCATTGCAGAATTTCTTGTGTCTCATTAGCAGCAAGGCAGGGGGACCCGAAATGGGGAAGATGTGGTTGTGCTCTCTCTGCCTGGCCTGCTTTGGGGCAGCGTTTGCCCAGCCTCTTCTAGATTCCAGCTTATCAGGAGTGCTGGGGCTGGGAGAGGAAAAAGAGTAAGACCTCACAGGTCCCTATCGGGTCTCCTCTGCTGGTTGATGAGATCAACTGGCTATAGCTGCCCGCAAGAGTGAGGTGCCAAACACGGCCTCTGTGAGTTCTTTGGAATCCTGGTGAGGTCTTTCCCCGGGGGCTTCCTCCAACCCTCCTGGGCACCCTCTCCTAGTGGGGTACCCCACCCTTTCTGGCTCCTGGGAGTTTCTTGCCTGGCAGTCCACCCTTTTGAGTGAGATGCTGGCGAGATGGTACAAACCCTGGCTCTCTGTCATTGCCCCCTTTGGTCAGTGGGAAGCTGACACCACCCCGCTGGGAGTGCATGCTGCTTGGTAGCCGCTGCCTTTTCTCTGCGGCTGTCCCTCCCCAGTTCTCTTTGCTCCTGCTCAGCAGTGTGGCTGACCCTAGTCTGTGGTTCCTTCAGAGACTGGAACTGATAATGGCTTGTGTCCAAACCTCATCATTAACATTGGCAGGTAATCCAGTGCCAAAGCCTCCAAGCAAACAGAGTCACTCCTATCAGGCAGGATATTCCAGGGACTTAGAGATCACCTCCAAGCAGGCAGGGACAAAAGCCACACCTCTGTTTGGGTAAAGTTAATTCTTCACTGCAGTTTTCTGTTGCAGCCATTCTTTTTACCTATCTCTGTAATTAAGCTTCATTATTATTGACTGACTTAGTAAAGGGTTGTTGGCTGCTCCCCAAATATATTGTGATGCATAATTACATCAAGTCTTTCGGCCTATACTTTTCTAAGACACATACGTTTCGTGATTTACACACGAGTCTTCTGTGTATTTTGTGCTAGTGCTTTCATGTTTCTCCCCTTTCTTCCCTCCCCATTTGCACTTACACTTTATTGTAAATGCCAGTTTCTTTTGCCCTAGAAAGTAGGCACTGCTGGGGAAGGATGGCTACGGATGTTTTGCTGTCTAAATGAGTTAAGATCAAACAGCCCTCAGGGACGCAGCTGCACATCAGTCGTGGCCATACATATCGGCTTTGTGACCTAGTCTCTTGCCAGGGAATTAGAGTTAAATGAGTAGGGCAGGGTTTTTTTGTTACTGGATTTAGCGTTGAAAAAAGAACTTTTTTTGTTTTAACGACTTTTCACCACCTCAGCGTGTCCCAATGGACAACATAACTCGCTTTTGTTTATCTTTTTGTCACTCAGTTCAGGAGGAGACTGTCTCATTTGAGCACCATACCAGTGTTACCCACGCGGACAGATGATTGACTAGACTACGCAAGGAGCGGTTTTTCCTCGGAGTCTAAGTCTTCTCCTTTATCGAATGAGAACTCATTAAGGTTAAAGAACTAACTCAGTAGGCCTGGCACGAGGAGCTAGCTGTGGGAGTCAGCTACCATTTGTATTGTGTTTTAGCATTTTCCCAGCGGAGTTTTGGTGCATCACTGATTAAGAAGATGGGGGTCGAGGGACCCCCTGTTCTGGATTCAGTTGTTTTCTTTCGCACTGAATCAGTAGTAGTGCAGACACAACTTGTGCTAGGCAGTGGTTCCTCAGCTTGGGCTTCCGAAGAATAATAAAGGTTCCAAAAAACTACCCGGAGGCTGGTATAGATGGGGATCGCTGATGCTTCTACTGATAGAAATGGAAATGACTTTCTCAATTTTGTTTTACCAGATTCTAAAACTCATGGCAGCCCCTTGTCACTCCTGCAGCCACTCGTGCCTTTTCTCCCCGGGGTCAGGCAAGTGTTAGGTGTCTGGCTGTCGGGTCAGACGCATGGGGCTGCAGTGGCTTCCTCCTGGGGCCTGCCTGCGTTTAATCACCCAGGATTGATCACTGAGGACTTTCTGACATGGCAGTGAAAACTTGGTCATGGGCTGATTTGAGTTCATAGCCAGTATTTGGGGACCACTGGGCTTCTTGATGTTTCTCTTAACTATTTGCAGGTCTTCCGTTATGAATTAATTTTAGGATAGTTAAATTCGTGGAGATGAGGAAACCCGAAGTGACTTGGCTTTCATTGAAGTAAACTTTGTTTCCCTGTTTCTGAAGTGTTAGCAGGAAGAGGTTTGATTACTCATATAATATCAAAGATTTGAGAAGGAATGTACTCATTTATTTAACAAACGTTTGTTGGGTTCCTACTAGGTACAAGACAAAGGTACAGTCATGAAGAAGGCGGATTCAGTCCCTGGCTTTGTGGAAAAACGTGCATTCTGGAGGTCGAAAGAGATTAAGAACTAATTACCAATGAAATAATGCTACGAAAAGCGACACGCTGCTGTGAGGGCATATTAGAAAACGCTCCCGCGGAGTGTGGCGAGGCTTCCTTGTAGAAATGGGGTTTAAGCTGAGTGAGCAGGAGGCAGCTGGGTTGGGGGGGACGTGGTGGTGCAGCGGTGCTGGCACCCCAGGACGGAGTGGCCTGCGCAGAGGTCCTGAGACAGGTGTGTGAGTTTTCTTGTATCTAGAATACGCCCGGCTGGGGGAGATGGCACAAAGCTAAGGCTGCAGTGGTAGGCTGGGCATGTCGCATAGTCTTCTAGGCCACGTCGAAGATTTTAATTTTATCCTGAGAATCATTTTGAAGCCATTTTTAACAGGATAGAGTTAAGGAATTTTTAACGGGATAGAGTTATATTCAGATTAAAAAAAAAATTGTTCTGCCTCTGTGTGGAGCCCTACAGGTTCCGTTAAGGTATTAGAGCAGCCTGGGAGGTGATGGCACTCGGGTTTGCATGATCAGAGCCGGGAGGCAGAAGTAAGCGTCATCTGAGACAGGGTTTCCCATCTTTCTTGTCATGGGACTGGGGTAAATAGACAAGGATGACCCAGGCCCTGAGGGGAGTTCATGTTCTGGCACAGTGGTAACCCATTTGCAACAGCTCGATGGAGAAACTCTGATTGAGAGATGGACAATTAGGAAAAGAGGTGAAAGAGTTCGAAGTCAAGGATGAGACCCAGGTTTGTGGCTTAAGCAGCGGAGTCGATGGAACTGCTTCCGAGGCGTGTACACTGGAGAGAAGAGGGGAAGGATCGTGGCTTCGTTTGCATATACCGGGTCTGGGGTTTCCTTACACCATCAATGGGGGATTGAGTAGACAGATATGTGGGTTTGGAGCTCAAAAGAGAGACAATTTTAAGCCATAAAGAAGGTAGCTGAAGTCAGCTAGGGAGATGGCGTAGGACCATGGCTTATGGAATCTCCCCATTAAAAATCAACTAGAGGAGAATGAGCTAGCAAAGGAGATTGAGAATAAGACCAGAGAGGAAGACGACATGACGCGCCCGGTGATGCTGAAGTCCTGAAAGTCAAGGGGAGAGAACATTTACGAAGGAGGGAGAATTTTTCTGAGAGGGCAGGTAAGATAAGGGCTGACATCTTCTCTTGAGTTTAATGACGTGGAGGTCATTGGTGTGATCTTAGAGCTGCTACACAGAAGCCGGTTGCAGCCTAAGGGTTGTAAGGAGTGAACGGGTGGTTGGAAAATGAAAGCAGTGAAGTAGCAGCTCTGTTGAGAGTTTTATCTATAATGGGAAGAAGAAAGATGAAGCAGGGACTAACCATGGTCTTGAGGGAAGATGTAGTAAAGGCACAGACTGGGCGTCCAGGAGAGTGAGAGAGAAGGTGACGCTCGCGAGGTAGCTGGGGAGGGCGGGACGGGAGGAGCTCGGGAGGCAGAGAGTGGAGACCCGCGTGCTGTGGCGTTTTTTGAGTATGAGAAAATAGAATCATTTGGAGATAAAGAAGTTCAAAATAGTCATTGTGGAGAATAAGAAAGTATCTTTTCTGGGGATATGTGGTAGGAATGACAGGCGGTCCTGAGGGCTGGTTGCCCTGGGCTGCACTGCCCCTGCACCTGATTTTTATGGGGTGTGCCTGGCCGCCTTTGCAGAAGGTGAATATTGTGTTCAGCCGGGAAGGCAATTATGGCAGATTGATGCAATGAAAGGGTAGAGGAACACAGGGGTTCGTGAGTCAGGGAGTGACTTGCATGGTGACCTATGGACTCTTAAGATGAACTAGGAACCCTAAGGTGGATAGAGATGCACGTGGAGGTGGTGTTCCCTGGCGGGGGTGGTGTAAACGTTAAGTTTTACTCAATGCCTGCAGAGTTGACTTTTGTTAGGTAATACCAGCTGTTTAGTATTAGGTTCAGAATGGTAAAATGTGCTCATGTTTCCTTTGGAGACTATATGTAGATGAAAGGTTTCTTGTTTTTGTTTTGAAGAGCTGTGTTTGGGTATCTCGTGATACCCTGCAGTCTGGACCCAAACAAGCGGAGCTTCCGTAGCAAGACTGTGGAATCCATTAGGTGGTCGTGCAGGGGAGCCGCAGAGGTTTTCAGTAAGAACGAAGATGTGATTAGGAAGGTGAACTAGGTGGGGTTTATGGCAAGACCCATGGTAAAGATGTAAGCATGAGTGATGGATAGAGAATGGAAGGGAGCAAGGTTACTGGGGATGAAATACGAAGGAACGAGAACCCGTCATGTTGGACCCACAGACATTGGAATCACATGGTTATGGCTGGAATCGAGATGACGGGGCACTGGGGATGGTGCTGGTGATGGTAATGAGGCGGGGTGGAGGGTGATATAATTGGATGGCACGGACCTCAGAGAAACAAGTTATTTTTTTCTACTTTTTTAAGTGGCAAGGAAATGAATTTCTGGAAATTAGTAAAATTTGCTCCTCTAGGCTCTGAGAATTAGGGATGGCTAGTACAATGCAGCGACTCTCTTTATGTGTGGCCCCTAGACCAGCAGCATCAGATCACCTGAGAACTTATTAGAAAGGCAAATTCTCAGGCCTCAGAATCAGAAACTATAGGGTCAGACCCAGCAATCTCTGTCATCATGACCCTGCAGGTAGCTGATGTGCTCTCAGGTTTGAGAATCGCTGCCGTATGGCAGCTGATGGGGTGAGTCAGTGCTGACCCACGAGAGGTCTGATGGATTTTCATCTGGTAGGTTTTGGAGGCAGGTAGAGCCCAGGAGTCCGTGGACATGGGTCTTGGCCCTCCTGGTATCCAGGAGCATCAGGCTGACAACGATGGCCTCAGAGCACATGTTAGAAGTTCGGTCTTCGCTTGGACTTAGGAGTTGCTATTAGTCCCAACAGCTTTAACAAGGAATAATTAGCTTAATATTACTTTAGTTGTCTTTGCTAGATTTACTCTATGCAAATTAAATTTATTTTTAAACTTCATAAACATTTCTCGTAAAAATGACATTATAAGACATAGTTACTTAGAATTCAGAATTTCTTTTTTCTTAAGAAACATTGTAATAGCTTCAATGTTATTTCCTGATCCTCATCACCCTATCGAAAATAACAGATATGCCATTATTGTGAAAGGAGCAACGACATTTTATTGAAATTGTGCAAGTGTTGCAGAAGACAAAGGAGAAGGTCAGCTATAGGGTGCGTGAATATGTGTGATGATTCGTTGAGGAGGAATAATCGGAGCTGTGTTGAAGAAGCCTCAGGGGTGAAGTAAACACAAATTTAACATCTGAGGTTCTTGTCTCAGGCCAGCGCTTGGCCACAGATCTGTAATTTAGAACGCAGCTGGCCTTGCACAGGCCTGTAGGGCGGGGAGAATTCCCAGCCCCTCCCGCAGTTTGGGTGGCAGAGTGGGCGCAGGAAAGAGCTTTGAATTGGAGATGAGAATGGTGCCAGAGTTGTGATTGAGGCAATACAAGTGTGTTGCATGGATGACTCTAGCAAATATATTCAAGCCTAGTTTGTCCCAAGCAAATATATTCATGCCTAGTTTTTACAGGCGAGGAAACTGAAGCCCAGAAGTTTAATGGCTTCTCCCAAATCAGAGTTAATGAAGAAGTAGGGTATCGAATCCAGGTCTCTTAAGTCCTACAAGCTACCCGCCACTTGAGTGTCACGGCTTGGTTTCCAGTTTTGTCAGGAAGGGGATCTTCTCGCTCTCACTCTTTCTCTGAAAAAAACAAAAGAAAGCTTCTGAAATATGTGTCTAATAAATTTCTGTGACAGTGGGTAGTCTCAAACCCCTGTCAACAAATGGTTCATTATCGGTCAGCGTTTTAGCAAGCGCTGTTAGTGGGTCTGATCCTAGAGGAAAGGGCTCCGGGGAATGGCTCTCGGTCACAGGACGCCTAAGACACTTGCCAGTTCTGTTGAGTTGGCCCTGATGCCTCATTCACTCTGTCCCAGTTCTGGGTCATCAGAAATCGGTACCATAGGTTGCTGACTTTTTTTCCAGAACATTTAATTTGCATGTGAAACATTCAGTTTGACTGAAAAAAATTAAGGACTCATAAACAGCTTCGCTGCTTTGCTCTGGATACTATTTGTGCTAAATTAATTTTGTATACTAAATCATAACTCTCATGAATTCTGCTAGTCTTAAATCAGTGAATAAACGGTACTAACATTGGGCTGGATTTATTCCTTAGAAGGGAATATTTGGACCTGGGGTTGGAGGGAAGTAGAACAAAATCAGATGCAGTTGTCAATCTCTTTCTAGTTCCTTCTCTCAGGCTGTGTTTCCTAGATCACTGCTTTTGATGCTAATGAGTTCTTTCTTTCCTCTCTCTCAGCCCCCTCTCTCAGCCTTTCTTCCATCTTGATCCTCTTCCTTCATTTTCCCTCCCTATCCTTCCTTCCATCCTTTTTTTCTAGCTCTGTGTCCTTATCTAGTGAAACAAATTTTTATTTTCACTTTACTTTTGCTGTTGGAGGAATTAGTCTTGGGATGGTAATGCCTGTGAATCAGAATTCTAGAGCATTAATTATTTCTTACCATTTAGGGTTCTGTTTCATTCAAACAAACTAAGTAATGATTAGGTTCCAAATGGCCAGATTGAGCTGTTTCTGGGGTTGGGGCCCCACTTTATAGCAAGACTTGTTTAGAAGGATTTGGTACTTAGGCTAAAACCATTAAAGACTGATTCCAAGAAATCACTACTGGCAGCACAATTTGTTCTGTTTCATTTTTCCAGCATGCTTGATTTTTTTAGTGTTTGGGTAGGGAGATAGGACCAATTGAGAAAGGAATCCCGTAAGTGGGAGAAAGGCTGTTGGATTGTTAGGAGCGCATTTCAGCCTGAGTGATTAGCAGGATTTGGCCATGAGGAAGAGGCCTCTAAAAATAACTGGTGAGCAGAGTTTGCAGTCAGTTCCAATTTCAGTTCTATAGGCCTCGCCCGTGGAGCCATTGGCCAGTCTAGAGCCTCAGGAGGAAGAGCATGTGGCGGGCCTGGTACCTGCTAATGGAGCTTTGATTTTTTTTTTTTTTTTTTGTCCCCTTTAATATCTATTACTAATGGATTGAACAAAACAAAATGGCTGAAGGTAAAGGTATATTTTTATTGTTTGGGTTAAAAGTGGTTTTGAATCCCACTGATAATTTTAAGCTGTATTTTCAGTTGTGTGCTCTTAAAATATTTTTGGCTAAGTGCTTTGACTACATCTTACACATTTTCTATTTTGAACTCCTGGAACATCAGCTTTCACAGTGGTTTAATTTTTTACGGAATAATCTGTCTTTAAGAATACATTTTGGTTTCTTAACTTAGAATATCTTTTAGTATATTATACTCTCAGAAGCTGTATTTTACAAACTTCAGAAAAATGTACAAGCAGTTTTCCTTAATTTTATGTTAATTACAGTGAATTTTAAGAATCGTGTGTATTCACTCATATAAAATTATAGGAAATTTAAGAAATGTATATATCCTATCTTATATTATTGAGCACATTTAATTGGCTCAAACAAAGACTTAGCATATGTGGAAACTTACCTAATTTTTGTGAAGCAGAAGATAAATGTAGAGAAAAGACACTAGGATTTTTAAAATTTATTTATTTTAAATTGAATCATTAACCTTCAAGTGTTCTTTAATAATGTGTTGAATTTACTTCTTCATTTATATTTTTGCTTTGCTTTGTAAATTAAGATTGTCTTCTCATTTAGTTGAAAGCCAGCTACACTGGCTCATTATGTTGAAAATTTATTTAAGAAAAAAAAACATACTAAGACTGCTTCCAGCTCTCAGCTGCCTAAGCGGCCACTGGAAGGATTCTATTATTAGTATAGAGCATATGAGTATCTCTGCTTTGAACATTGTTTTGGATAAATGATTAGAATGGGTCACTTGACTATTCTAATAAAGTACCTCATGTAGTCAGGAAGAAGGATATTAGATATACATCCGATGTTCAGTTCTTTTAGGGGACAGTTTCCCCCTTCTCCGTGGATTACATAATCTACATAGTGAGATAAAATAAGCTGTTACTTCTGACACACTTTTAACAGTTCTTGGTTACCAAAGGGTGACATTTTGTAATATGAAAAAATAATCTATTTGATGAGTTGCTTGATAGTGTTTGTTTAAAAAAACAAACTTTGAATATGTAGAATTTATGTGTAAATATGAACTCGCCCGCATAATGCTACTAACACTCGTAAATGGTTGATTTGTAATTCAGTTAGTAGTACACCCACATAAGTAATTGAATACTGTTCAGGTGCTGGGGTACATCTTTTATTTTCCCTTTCCTCAACCAAACAAAATTAATCTTGTCATCCCTAGCCCAGTCTTCATTTTGGAGAAAGACACATTCCATTGCTCACTATAGTGAATTTTCTGTGTTTGGTAGTATATGAAAACATTTTCTGATTTGGAGGTCATGTACTTTTGATGGGTTAGCATGGGGAAAAAATGAAACACATAGTTCTTGCCACACTGTTAACCCCCATTAAAAACACTTTTCGACTAATCCCTGGGGCTATAGGTCAAATGTGGAGCCAGAAAATGAAATGAAGACTCTTAGATTTATTCTGATCTTAGAAAATGATGTTCTTCCAGAATGCCTTTGGAACAAAGTACTGGTTTCAGGTTTGCTTAGGGAGTTTTAAATCCTCTCGAAGGGGTTAGCTTACTGTGCTTTTTTCTGTGTAATCGGGCAGAAACTGATCTGCCCTTTAGGTCGAGGCACATGATATTTATCAAATGACCTACCAAGACTATATTATTTGGTATCAATTAAAAATGTCCCCTTAAAAAATGTCTTAAAAATGACTCTTTTTTATAATTTACTGTTTTGTTCCTTTATGGAATTAATAAACATTAACAGTAATAAGATTAATAATACTAGAGTAACGTCTCAACTTGATATTATAAAGGGATGGATGAAATATTGCTAATAATTTCATATTCCAGCTAAGTAACATTAACCCTTTTTTTGACATTTACCTTTTAAAGTGATAAATCTAATTAATAAAAAATATATTGAATGAAAAGCTTTCCAAGATTTATTATACATTTCTTGCATTCTTTAAACAATTTAAAATCATGTTTTAATGGCAGAATCACTATGAAGGTCATTATTTCCTTGTGCTAAAGATTATTTTAAGACTGTTCAGGGTTTGCCTACAAGCATCAATCATAAATGGCCTCCTGCCACTACTCAAGTTCTCGTGTTTGTTCTTGCTGCTGTGTTCATGCCTTTAAAGGCCTTGCCTCCATCAGCCCTGTTGCTTTAACTCATTTGGGTTATGTGGGCTTTAAAATCTACTCTTTAGTTTGGTATGTTAATTTAGGACACTTGATTGAAATTGTTAGAATGTCTAAAACAGATATAAATGCTCTAGGTAAAGGCATGTTCTTTACTGTGTTTGACTTTGCCTTACCCTTCCCAATGCCTTTTCTCCATTTTGGTGTACACATTTACATAATTATTTCTTAAAAAACCATTTATCTCCATTTTTTACTTATATTTGGTGTTACGAGTCAAACATTTAGATGAGTATTACCGATCAACTTGTATAAGTGATACTTTCTGAAAATCTCAGAAATGTTCCTCCTTCATTTCTGCCTTAAGAAAGAGGTAGAAATGGAGAAAAAAAAAATTGAACTTTGAAATCAAATTATTATTTTGTTTTATTAGCTTTTTAATTATAAGCTTATTTTAAATAGTATCTTTATTGTGAGGATTCTGTTATTTTTTAAATATTTATTAGAAAACTTTTATTAAATTATAGTAGACATATAATACTATATGAGCGTTGGTAGTATAAAATAGTTATTCAACATTTATATACCTCACGAAGTGATCACTGCAATAAATCTAGTGACTATCTGTCACTGTACAAAGTTATTCCAATACTGTGTACTCTATTCTCTATGCCGTGCATTACATCTCTGTGGCTTATTTATTTTGTAACTGGAAGTTTGTACTTATTATTTTCCTTCATCTTTTTCACCTGTCCCTCTACCTCCCCTCCCCTCTGTAAATAGCATCGTCTTGAGTGCACTTTCATTTAGATACACATTTTGAAGACTTAATTACTGAGAAAAATTATATCATGTTTGTCACATGCTGAATAATATGTTGAATGAATAAAAGGATGAACTGTATTTATTTAGCCTTGTTATTTTCTAGTTAATTAAGAACAATACAAGTCACCAGTGTCAATTACAAAATGCCTAAGAGGAGATAACCCAAGAACTCAGTTTTTCTGCAATTTTAGTACTCGTTTTCAATAGAAAATATAATTTTGATCCTTATAGTCAATAAGTAGTCAAGGGAGGAACACTCTTAGTCATTAACTACTATAGTTGCATATTTGGAAGTAAATGGATATTCTCAAAGGCATTATTCTTATTATAAGTATTCTATGCAAATGGATATATATGCATATATATGTTATATAGAAAAGCGTTTTTTAAGTGCAGTCTTAAAAAAGTTTTCATATATATAGATGTTTAATAAATTAAACACAACACTGCTGCTGAATCCATGGTGCTCCTCTGCCCCCACAGAAGCTACCTACTTTTTAAAAAAAATTTAGTGGTGCTTTATTTTATATTGTTATTCTTGTAATTTCTGTGCTTAAGGCACTTAAAAATATCAGAATTCATCCTTTACTCCAACATTGCAGAAATTTTCACCCAGTTTTCCCCTCCCATGACTGTGTTCAGAGAAGGAAACAGCGAAGCCCGTTTTAAGTGGATTTAATATGCAACATTATGATCTGTGTCTAGCAAGTATTTTTGTTTTAATGAATAAATTGTGTTTTTGTGTAGCCAGCTTTTAGAAGACTTTTAATAGATCATATTAGAAACAAATTATATGGCCATACGTTATTTGGTAAGTATACTTTTATGAAATCACCATATGACTATTTATAAATCTGACCCTTTTTTTGGTGGGTCTGTCAATATTTAAAAAAATAGAAAAAAATCGACTTTCTTTAGAAGTGAAATTTGTCTTGTTTGGTCATTATAATTTTATATCCTTAAATATAGATAAGTAGATAAAGATGTATATGTTTGGGTGTGTAGATACACACACATACTATCTCTCAGATTGATTTAATTTTTATGGCTCCTTTTGAAAAGTTGATCTAGTGGCTGTTTTTTAAAAAAAGTATATATATATTTTTTTTAGCAGAAAGAATTTCATTTTATTTTTTCAGCCAGAATAATTGGCATTATATTCTTGATGTGAGCCACGGGAGAACTACTACCAGTATTTTGTAATTAGAACTGTGTTTAGGAGTCCGAAAGCAGGTTCTATATTAGAGCGTGTGAGGTTTTTGGAAATCTTGTAGTTTGGCCCACTCATTTGGATCAGGGGACTCAGGACCATTGGACTCAGAGTTTATTCCCAGCTCTATCTGACCTGTGCTGGTGACTGTGGGTAAATCATCTAATCTTTGTAACACAGAGCTGGTGATTCCTGTCCTTGACCCTAGTGGTACTCAACCAGGCACTGCCTTGTGGAAGACACTTGGCAGTGTTTGGGGATGTTTTTGTCATAGTCAGTGGGAGCCGCTTACCTTTGGGACCAGAGATGCCAGCTGCCCTGCAGTCACACAGGATGAGGAATTGTACTGTATAAACATCCGGAAATGCTCTCTTGAGAGACACTGACAGAAGGATCTTGTCAGCTGTATATGTGGAAGCACTTTGAAAGATTTGACCGCACTCAACAGATGGAAGACAGTTCCTACCTGGTTGATATTTTTCCTTTTTTCCAAGGATGTTTGGGATATGACATACCCTTTTAATTCAGTTATTAATATTTACATAATATTTGTTATATTCCTTTTTAAGAGAAACTCAAATATTATGCTTTCTTTTTAAGGATAGTGTTGATCATTTTCTATTAATATCACTTGACTTTCGTCATTTTTGTTTATTTTTGACTGTAAGAAGAATATTTCTGGAAGAATAAAAGATATTAAACGTGTCACATGTAACAATTGATGTTTTTAGTGAACAGCAGTTTACCAAGCTGTTTCCTGCATTGAGACCAATTGTGAATGAGCCGTTTCCTGTTTCCATATTTCCTGTGGATCCTATACAGGAGGGGGCCTGACTCGTACTGTCTGCTTCTCTTCTTCCCTGACCTTGATTTCCTATCGAGTCTCCTTCCTTTTTCTGTCCCTCTCTGGCTAAGAATATGGGGCAGGTTTTGGGGGGATCTATTTTCTGTAATAGTTCAGAGCTTTTAAGATTCTACAAAAACTAAGTGGGACAGAGCAAAGGATTTGTTTTGGCTCCATTTCTATATGATTTCATTAAATTGTCGACATGCTCTCAACTTTGAAGGAGGTGATATTTAGGTAGTTTTGATGAAAGAACTTGGAAGAAATATAGATATTATAGCAACCTTTATTTTTTTATTTTTTAAATTAATTAATATATATTTTTAAGCTTACAGCACCTAGTCTTCCTAGGTGGTCTCCCATCCAAGTACAAACCAGGTCTGACCCTGCTTAGCTTCCGAGATCAGATGGGGTTGGGCTTGTTAAGGGTGGCATGGCTGTAGATCACTCAGCCTTTATTTTTAAAAGTATCATTAGCCCATCAGTAGTTTATTTCTCGAATTACTTAGAAGTTAGGATTTTACTTGTGTTGAGTCTAAAAAACTCTTTCATTTTCAAAAATCTTTATGCAACGTGTTTTGAGAATCTAAGTGAAAACTTTTTGAAATAATTTACCATTGTAAGTACTATCAAATTATAGGAGAAATAATTCAGTGAAAAGAGGCATTTGATAAAGTATTTTCTTATATCATGACATTGTGCATCATTTTATTTTTAAACAGACACAAAGCATGGAGGACACAAGAATGGAAAGAAAGGACTGTCTGGAAGTTCTTTTTTCACATGGTTTATGGTCATCGCTTTGCTGGGGGTCTGGACGTCAGTAGCTGTTGTCTGGTTTGATCTTGTTGATTATGAGGAAGTTTTAGGTAAGAATTTTGATATTGTTTCTTAAGTGAACTTATAAGAGCATAAATGACATCCCTTAGTAGTCTTAAAGATTTATCAGCATGTTTTAGGTACTGTTAATTTCTGTAGCCATTCAGTGGTTCTCAGTGGAGTAAAAAAACGGGGAGTTATCAGGGTTTCCTTGAAGTAGTGGGTTTTTAACTTCTTCGAACAGTAGTGTATATCAAGAAAAGTTTTATCAAACAGTATTTACTCTCACTATGTGCAGTACTCTATAATTACTATTCTATTCATTATGTTAGAAATTTTAAAAATACTGGTTGTGAGCCACTGAATTTACTTAAGGACCCATTAGTGGATCATAAACATACAATTTGTAAGACTTTGCCTTAGAGAGCATTTCAGATCACACCCCTCTGTGTCTTTGTTGGAACTGGTATGTGTGGATGTGAGTGTGTATGTGTAAATGTCATGAAGTGGGGTGTGTGTATGTGAGAGAGTGTGTGTAGGTACTGGTATGTCTCTCTGTGTGTGTGTGTGTGTATGTCTGTGTGTGTGTCTGTGTGTGTGTAGCTGTTAGTATAGGGATATGTGGGTGCGTGTGTAGGTATGGTCTGCCTGCCATTTTGAAGCAGTTGCCATGTTATTTCTGTTAGTTGTCTTCCTTTCTCCTTAGTTTTCGATTTCTCTCCCCATAATCACTGCGATTTTTCATGATTTTTTGCATTAATGATTTTTTACCATTTCTGAGTCATACTCCATTTTTTCTTTTTTTAACCTCACCAAGTCTTTTTTTTTTTGAGATAAATTCACATAATCACATAACAAAATTCAGTATCGAAAATACTTAAATACTTGAAAATCAGCAGTTTACTGATTTCTAATATAGTCATCATTTTGTGCTGTCATCATCATTATCTAATTCTAAAATATTTCCATCACTCCTTTCCCCCAAAACACCCAATCCCCTGCTCCTTTGCTCTCCTGGCAAACACTGATACACTGTCTGTGTCTCTCTGAATGTCTCTTCTGGATGTTTCATGTAAATGGAATCACATAATAATGTGGCCTTCTGTGTCTATCTTTTTGCACTTTGTATAATGTTTTCAAAGTTCAATACTTACTCCATTTTATGGCTGAATAATATTCCAGCATATGGATATACCACATTTTGTTTATCCATTCATCACTGTTGGACCTTTGAGTTATTTCCACTTTTTGGTTGTTATGAATAAATGGCCTTGTTCTTTAATAACTCAGTGAAAGAAGTGGACCATGTCACTGAAAAAAAAAAATGCACACTTCTCTGCGGTGTTGCTAGAAAAATACCCTCCCTTTCATAGACCCTCATGTACTTCTGCTTTACTTGTTAAGTTATAGCCATCTTTTTTGGGGGAAAGGGCAAAGAATAAAAAAACATGCTTACGTGTAATTTGCCTTTTGTTGAAGCTCCTTATTTTTCTTACTTTAAGGAAAGCATCTCTGGATAAATCGATAGACTAACAGGAAGAATTTAGTGTGGGACAGACTTCTCAGTAGATCTGTGCTTTTGCTGACTTACCGTGATATGTTATTAGGGAAAGTCTGTTAAACAAAAGAAGGAATTTCAAATATTTGTACATTTGAGCACAAGTAACAATTTTCATGTTTTCACATGCATGCAGCCAAAGCAAAGGACTTCCGTTATAATTTGTCAGAGGTACTTCAAGGTAGGCTGTTGGAGATGCATTTTAAGTCTACTTGTGTTAGTCTCTAAAATCTCATCTTTATTCCGTTAGTTATCAGACAATCTGTAAGTGATAAGACCAATTTTCCTTGTTAAGTTTGTCAGAAAGTATAGTATTTTCCATGTTTCTAATGTTTGAACTCTGTGCTATATATAGCCTTGACCTGTACATCAGTGTTTTTTATTTGCTTAGCAAAGAAATGATAACTTTTTATCTCTCCATTACTATTATCATTTTTGATGTGTGTTTGCTTTCTAAACCAGACTTCTGCATAGCAAGTGTACTGTTTTCCTAAGTAGAACAAGGCTCTGGGAGGGTGAAGGTTGGTCATAGCTACTGTATTCCAGAAGTCCTGCCTGCTCTCATGCAATGTTTCAATTTACTTTTTATTAAAGAAATGGTAACAGTGCTGCCAACTGGTTTCTTAATACTAATGCTATGTTTGTGAATGTCATTTAAAATATTGCTGTACATTATTATGTCTCCTCATAGCCATTGCCCAGTGATGGATTATAAATGTTGAATTTAGGATGCTTTTTAGAGAATTGAATGTATTTGACTCATATTTGAAGTGTTAAACATAACTGTGCTCCTAGCTGGTAAAGCTTTATTAAAGCCTTAAAATACGTATTTACTCTGCTTGTCGAGGAAAAGCTCTGGTACTATTGTCTTCTCAGGTTACCTATTATTTTTTTCTAAGTAGTAGCATTTGGCCTATGCGAATTAAGCCTTGAAGTAGGATAACCGTAAGTTTTCCTTGGTGATTTCAGGAAGCCAGTTTTACATACTTTATTTCCAATAGCCATTTATTTTAAAGGTCGATTTATGGTTTTTCGGTCGTAAATCATTATAGTAAAATATAAAATTAATTGTTCTTTTATTTTTAGTACTTATACTCAATGTTAATTATTTATATTTAGTGCTTATTTGAGGCTTGGTGTATGTCCTTTTTGTTTTAAATATTGATGGTGGAACTTCCATACTTTAGAACCATTGTTTCATGTGACTGTTGGAAATAAATCAAAATTGTTTCTTATGTGTGTTGAAAATTATACCTAAAATATTCTTAGCAATATGATAAGAGAAGATACTCAAAATGATTAAATCAGGGTATTGCTAAGCCTTCAAGGAATATATTTTCTCAGTTATATTTCTTAGATTTGTTAGGCGAACATTTCCTGAATCTCTAAGTGAATTGCCCATCATTTTTAGGTAAGATATACACTTAGCACTGCTATTCAGGATTAAAAGAGCACAGAATTGCATTGATTGGTAACATTTATGGCTGATGTGCAGGACTGCAATAAGTGGTAATATCTTATTAAATTTGATTTTCCTTTTCTTTCCATATTTATCTTTACTCCCTTCTTGTAGGAAAATTAGGAGTCTATGATGCTGATGGCGATGGAGATTTTGATGTGGACGATGCCAAAGTTTTATTAGGCAAGTAGACTTTTTATTTTTTGCTAGTGTTGGTAAAATGCCAGAAACAAAAGAATATTTTGCCTTGATAATATCTGTGTCAATTGTATACATTTTATGGAAGATATTTTCCTGCTTAAGTCATATATTTCATTCTTTTCGAGATGTGTAATTATTTTTCCATGGACTGATATTTCTGTTTATTTTTATAAATAGATAAATATATAGCTCTTACACAAATATTTTTAATAAGTATAATTTCATATGTGTTTTCAAATTTAAAGCACTTCATATTCTGAATTTAACATTTAAACATGTACATAATTTGCTAGTCGGTTTTCAAATATGGTGATTACAGCCATTCTTTAGAATCATTTGACATAATTTGCTACATTTGTAAGCTTCTAATGGCTTACATAAACTTATTTGGAAATAAAATAGTGGTAATAAACATCTTAAAATGTCCTGTGCGTATTTTAAAGGTAATATTAAAATATGAACTCGTAGTCTTTGGCCAGATTTCTTTATTTTAGAAGTCTAAAGCCCTTTTTCTGTCATCAGAATTATGTGTCTTCATCATTGAGGTGTTTCTTGTAATAAAAAAAGATTTAATATTCTCTAATTTGTTTTAAAATGCTGTCTTACTAGAAAGGATGGTATTGATTTTAATATGCAAATTGTATATGATCTGGCTTGGTGAGGTATGTGTTTCTGCTTATTAAACAGCATCATTTGTTTCACTTTAGTATGTAGCATAATGTGTATTAAAACTTTTTGTACTAAAGTCTTTGGAAAAATAATGAATATGGCATGGCCTTATATACTACACTAAGCTTAATAAAATAATGGCACAAAGAAATTCTGCCAAGACGCACAATTTCGTGTATATTTTATGGATGTGAAAAAAATGAGAGAATCCCACATCTGTGACCAGTGAAACTTTTCAGTAGATTTATCTTAACCTCCCTGTAAAACAGTAAGCTCTAAATATGAAAAAAGTGTTTTTATTTGTGATTAAATATAACTTCTTAATTTTTGTTCACCTTTTATTATTTCTCAGTAGGAATTATGTTTGCTACTTAACAGTGGAAACTATCTATGAAATTTCTTTTTCTGTCTTAACCTTAATGGAATTTTCTATGTAATTCTATCATATATCTACATTTGAGTTTATAGACAGTAAATCCTCAGAAGACTATATAATCCTAGGCATGCAAAATAAATAAAATTATATAGAGAATTTAAATTAGAATGATGCTAATTTGTTTGCCTATAAATGGTTTATTACTCCATTATATTACTTTAAATGGTAGATTCTGAATAGTAAACCTTTTTAATTTCAAAAGTAACTTCATGTGGGCCAAGTTTCCTCATTTTTAGAAATAAAATTACTTATCTGTCTATTACTGATTTTTTTTTAGCTTTAAATCGGCTATCTAATCTGTCAGTTAAGAAATGTCAACTATTAAAATGTATTATTTTTTCTATAGAACACACTGATTTCTTTAGCAGACACATTAATAACTTGATTTTTAGTGTTATATTTAGATTTTAAGAGTTTATTCCCATTAAGGTTTTAAGCAATCGTTAAGGGGTTAAGTATAACTCAGAACATTGCCATTCACAGGTAGACACATGTGTGTTATGGGCAAATCATGACTTGTACCTTTTTATAAGAATTATATATTCCAAGGTGGAACCAAATTTGGTGAATCTCAGTTCGTTTTGGTAATTTGACTCTCAATGCACAAAAGCTAATATAAACTATTTTGCAGTAAATGTGTACTAATTCACAGTTCGTGCTTCAGTAAAGATGAAACAAATCAAAGGTGAGCCGTCAGGCTCACTTATGTCCTCTGACCTTATTGCTATGATGTTTGAATTCTCTGCATGAAATATAATCTTGACTAGAACTGAATTTTATGACTAAAGTTCTTTTCTAGTTCATGATGGTATTGTAGGTTAGTTGTGCCTTTGTTACTAGCAGGTGGTTGAAAGAAAGAAGCTGGTGAAATTCTTGGGGTACAAAGAGTATATTCAGGGAGAGGTTCCGAGGTGAATGGTGTATTCTCAAAAAGAAGCCAGATTTCCTGGGTGCATTCCCAGTGGAGAGGCAGCTCAAGGGTCCAGGTTTTAGATTAAGGAGTGGGTGTCCAAGGGGATGGACGAAAGTAGAGAGTTGGAGACTGGGGAGAGTTTGGCGTGGTGGGTGACGTAAGAGTTGAGATTGTTGAACTTTCATAGTTTTGGCATTTCTTTCAGAAGTATTTCTTTCTGTATTCTTGAATCTGCATATATATAAATCTTATCAATTTGAGGAAATGTATGCATTCATGTTTACATTTCTTTCACATTTTAAGGTTGGTTTGTCTAGTGAAATATCGAAAGATTGAAATATGTGTGAGTAAATCAAGATCAGTAGCCATCATTAATTTTATTATTTCATTGTTTCTGGTCATGGCCCTTATGATATACTGTGAAAATATTCTGAGCCTATTCTAGTGTACATAGCTTTCTACTTTTGTGGCCAGATTATCTAAAATAAAGTAGCTTTGATTTTAGTTTGGATTGTTAAAAACTACATGGTTTGCAAATGTATTCTTTGAAAATTTGTTTCCCAAGTAAAATCGATGGGAAAATGATCCAAGAACTCAGTGCCAAAAGTAATATTTCCTTACGGCACCATCACTGAAGGATTCTGTGATTGGCCTCTGACTAGTCCGTAGCTGGCACCGTATCAGATATGGCTGCAGAACAAAAAGGAAGCCAGTCAGCGACTCCCAGAGCCTTGTCAGCGGGCAGACCGGGAGAGCGCGCGTGAACGAGCTGACGGAGGACAGGCCTGGCTTTTGCCCCGTCAAAGGCCTTCACGCCCTCCTCTTTGGTTCGGGCCAACGCTAAGAGGTTAAGGAATTATGCACCAGAACATTTTCTTTTTCTCTTTGGATAAAAAGTATTTTTGTCTTAATCACAGGAAGGTTTTATAGTTAGATGAATAGTTTTGTTTAAATACTTTGCATACTTATTACATACTTCAACCTGTCACACTGAAGGACGGTAAAGTTTTATATTTAGTACCCGATACTTAGAAGTACTTGTATTGGAAAATGAAGAGAAATAAAGGTGTTTATTGTAAATATACAGCTATAGTGTTTTAAAGGAGGAAGAAGAAACTGTTATTCCCACAGAGACCTGGGCGGGAATACAGAGCTCCTCTGTTCATAGCACTTGTCAGCTGTCATATTCAGTGTAAAAACATCTGGGTTTGTCAAAAAATAATTTAAATACTAACTGCAGTTTGTTCTCCCCTCCCCTGCCCCCGCCAGTACATGAAGAATGGCATGATGTAGTTCTTCCGTGGGCCATAATCTTTGGTATTTATACTAGTTGCCTTATTATTATCCTTCACCTGCCAATTTGATTGCTGGTAGGTATGCTGAATAGAGAATTCTGTGTTGTCAGAGCCTGAAATACTAAATTAGGTGCTTATAATTTCGCCTCTGAAATCACGGATGTTCACATTTCTTACAGCTGGAACCATCCCCCCTGGTGGGTTCACCCACCTCCTCAAAATTATGGGCCTTGCTGTATAGAGCTTGACAGTATTGGTGAACGTTGGTACTTACTGGAGCCAACAGACCTTTCCTACCCAATACCTGTTCTTCATAGGAAAAAAAAAAAAAAAACCCACATGATAAAAACAATATCACTTGGCTTTCTTTCCATCACGGAGCCCTGTTTTGGGACCAGGACTTACAAACAGCAGGAGTCAGAGTCTTTGCAGTAAAAGCTAATTTCATGGGCTGATGGGGAGAGAACTTTGGAATGTTCTTATTACAAATGACTGGCCAAGGCCTTGATCCCATTTTATGTTGGTAGGCAGAGTGAATTATCATTCATAGCTGACTTTTGTCATTGGCCACAATTACAGGACCGTGAGTCAGTAGCCGGAGCATTATAAAGGTAACATTCTTGTAGTGTTAAAATTTGTAAACTTTCTGAGTTACATGATTTGAATGCATTTATACCCATCCATCTGTGGAGGCTATGCACAGTAATCCTGTTATTCACGTTAATTTCAGATTTTCCCAAGTTAACTCCAGGTCCTAAGGGGCAAGGTTTGAGGAAATGAACCTTCCTATTTTTCAGTGGGTATTTATGGATATATGTAAATGTTTGTATAATCAACTCTCGATAATATCTGGTTGGTAAATGAACAAATCTGGAGGTCGTTTGAAGTATCTATGTTTTTGCCCTCATACTGTAATCACTCTTCTCACTGACAATAGTCAATCGATTTTGGCTGATGCAATTTTGTGTTTTTCAGCTCTAGATTCTCTAATGAGAGAAAGGCAAACCTGGTTAGGGGCTGGTAGGAATGGTGAGGATTGGTCAAATGGTACCTTTCCTTTAGCACATATGATTGAGAGTTGATTGTAAGGTGTGCATCTTGATCAATTCCTTTGTTTTCCAAAATATCTTTTCTGTAAACCTCCGTGTCCATGATGCACATCCTTTTTGAGATCACTCTTCCTCAACTTCTTTTTTCCGCCTAACTGCTCTCCTTATTTTCTCTTTCTCTCTTCCTTTATTCTTATGTAGGCCTGACCAAAGATGGCAGTAATGAAAATATTGATTCTCTTGAGGAAGTCCTTAATATTTTAGCAGAGGAAAGTTCAGATTGGTTTTATGGTTTCCTCTCATTTCTCTATGATATTATGACTCCTTTTGAAATGCTAGAAGAAGAAGAAGACGAAAGCGAGACCGCAGATGGTGTTGATGGCACGTCACAGAATGAAGGGGTTCAGGGAAAGACTTGTGTCATTTTGGATTTACATAACCAGTAACTTTGATTCAGGGACTGACGTCACTGGCTTATGAAAACCCGAAGCTGGCTCCTTTCCCCTTCTTTCCTTTGCTCAGCCAGGGCTTCCCCGTCGTGCAGTGGGGCGGCTGCGATTGAACAGTACAAGGCAGCCATGTGACCTTTTCCCCCAGTTCAGTCCCAGCTAGTCCTAAGCTTGGCTTCCCCACTTCTAGTGAAGAAAGCGGCATTTTTCATTCTTGTAGTTGTCTACAAAGTGCATTGAGAATGACGTTTTTGGTGGTATAATTGGTTTCTGTATTGTTTTGTTTCGATTTATGTATTCACTGAACTAAATTTAGAAATTTAATAGCAAATTGTTTTGTGATTAACCCTTGATGCTTGTCTTTCTAACACACTATTGAGATGATTATAATGGACTTGATTATCACACTATTTCTAGCATGATTCATCAATTAAATGCTTCTCTGTTGATCTTTAACATGACTGATGTGTAAAATGGTGGTTCTTAAAAAAGCTGATTTTTTAAAAATTGTAATTTGTCTAGGTTAACTGATTTATCAGATAGGTTAATACCAATTTCAATGTAAAATTCTGTATTAATGGTGCTTTTAAAATAATTTGAAAATAACTCCATGTTTTTGCCTTAGGATAGTTAAATTACTGTATTCAGATGGTAGTGTGTCTGAATATGTCTGTCCATGAAAGCAAAATTTATTTTTAATTTTATTTCTAAGTACACATCCAGAGAAAGTAATTTGTATTTTTTTTAAAGTAGGCATATTACGCAAGAAGGAAAATGTGAATATGTATCTTAAATAATGTTGTACATATTAAAATTATTCATCCTAAATAAGTCTTTTTCCATTTTTTTTTCCTGTATTACCTTATTAATTGGCTATCAGCTTTGACTTAGGTGTAAAATGATTTTTAGATTTTTAAGTTAAATTTCTTAATGTGGTAATTCTTTTTAGGAGAATACATTTTTGCCATTAAAATCCTTAAAACCATCTTTGAATCAATTTATCTAAAATTAGTTTGCTTCAATAACATCAAAAGTAATTGTATTAGCCATATATAACACGTATTTCTTAAAACGAGAGTTCATTCATTTCCTCCGTAATCAAAGCTCTTACAGTTTGAAAGCAGTAAAACCTAAGACCTTTGATTTCTTTACTCTCTCAGGGAGTGGCGTTTCATGTTTTTAAATCTCTTAGAGCTTCTGTGAAACTTAGCTTTGGTTCTTCAGAGCTTAAAATTAGAAAATGTTTTTATTTTTTTTAATACTTTATAATAATTTCTACTTTTCAAATATTTTTTTATTTTTTCATATTTAATCAAATTGCTTTCTGTTAGTGGCTTTTTTCACTCATTTTTTCAGAGGGAACTATGACAAATTTAGTTTATTTGGTAGAAATCATTCTCGTAGGCTATCAAACCTATAGCCTGAGAGTAGGTCTCATCAGAACACAGGGAACGTACCAGTTTCCACCTTCACTCACCATTTACATGTGTCAGGGAAAACTGTTCAGTTTACTAAGCTTATTTTTTTAAAGACATTAAGTTACTTTTGGAAATAAATATGCATGTTGTACATTGGACAGTGATCTAAAACTCAGATGGCTGTTAAAACTCTAGTTTGTCTTTCTCATTATTTAGGGATACGTTTTATTCTGTTAATGTTTTTGACAGTCAAAATCTTTGATTTTGATATGTTATAATATTCTAAAATGAGTATGATTTAATAATGTTCTTTTGAAAGCTTATGCAGTTTTTACCCATGCTTATTGTGTCTTCCACTTTGAATTTAAGTACTGTGAAATATCAAAGTTCATTAGGTTTAAATTTAAAAGCATTCTTAGGCCCGACTGTCAATGAAAGTTACTTAGCCAGATGTCTGAGATGTATATTTATTTTAAAGCAGTCTTATTTCTTAATGCTTCATTTCTACTAACTCTAGAAGATGTTTGATTAGTTTATGCGAAATATATAATCAGATTTGTGTGTTTAAAATGTTTGGAATCATTAATTTCTCATCAGGCTCTTTTTTTGTCTTGATACTAACACATTTTATGTACAGAAATTAATTATGCTTTATTTTTTGTAAGTGAAAAATAAGGATGTGAGATTATAATTTGCCGTTTATTTAGCTTCCCCTCCAATGAGCCCTTTTGAAAAACCTCAGAGAAAGGAAAAATCCGAGTAGCTGGTGAACCCCTGCCTTCTGTGACTTCCTTCAACTTGTGCTTAACGCTTATTTTGGTGACAGAAAATAAAGTTGTTTGCAAAACTGCAATAGAGTATTTTGAAGCTGACCAAAATTACTTCACTTAAATGTTATTTATTATATATGTTATAATTCTTAATTTTCTAAGGATTTATTATATAATTTTCTGTTTCATAATTTCCTAGCTTAAACTGAGGACCATACTTTAAAAAGGCAAATTGTATTCTGTACATTTGAATATTTATAGTTGCAGAATTTTAAGTTGTACTATATTTACTCCGCTTTTCCAGTTTTGAACGATCAAAGGAACTTTGCCGAATGTGCTCTGTATTCAGATGTGGTGTTGTCTCCCCACAGATGCCTTTGCTTCTTCACATACACTGCCATTCGCCCAACCGGAAAGGCACTACGTTTTCTGGAGTTTGTACCCAAACTCCAGAAAGAAGTGGCATTATGGGGACTTATTTTCTGTACTTTAGCTTCTTTCAGCCCTGATTTTCCCTGGGACACGAGCAATGGGAAGTAAGTCAGTTGGAGAAGCATCTTTTAGGTGTTGATCTTATTTATTATATTCCTGAGACCTTAGCTGCCAGCTTGCTGCCTGTGAGAATCATGCAGGTGCCTCGGACATAGTAGAATGCTGGGTGATCTTGCTTTTTCACTTGTACTACATTCTTTATTCTGGAAATTACCTCCCTGTCTTAGAGAGCTGTATCCAAACATGTAAGAAAACTTTTTTCCGCTCCAATTCTGTCTTATTTTTCTTTGTAGTTAGTGAGACTGAACAAAATGTTTCCTTGTCTATTCCGATGTTTATAATTTTGGAGGATCATCAAAAGGATATATAGACATAGACGTTATTCTTAATTTGTACAGTTGGCAGTTACACCTCATGGGGATTGATACTCAGCGACCCTTTCTAAATAAGATTCTGGTCTATAAAACAAGAAAGACTTATTTTCTGCCGTTTGGGCTGTGGAATTTTCTTTGATCATGGCACATATTTGGAGTGCTTTAATGAAATTCAGTGACTCATCATCACAAATTGACTGATGGAACAGTATACCAAATTCTCTGCCCCAGTTATTCATTGAGATAACTTGTAATACCTAGGACTAGGTACTAACTAAACTGTGAACTCCTTGTAGTTAACAACCAGTTCTTAGGCTTCATTCCTTAGGAGTAACTCACTGCATAAAAAAACACTGAGGTGTGTATGTTTTTGTTATTGTTTAACCAAATTAAATAAGTGAAAAAATTACTGGACGTATTTTCTTGAAGGGAAAGAACATTTTGAAGTTTGTGTAATAAACCGACTTATGCTAACAGAGGTCGTCACGCGATCTTTCCCGTATCTCATTTGTGTTTGAATCTGCATTTTCTCTTTATTTGAACTCTCAGTCTCTGGATGTAATCCCTTCCTAAATTTTTAGTCTTTTGGTTCTGTTATGTTCTAATCCTCCTTTCTCTACTTATCATAGAGGGTTGAAAGTTTTATAGTTTCCTTTTTTCAAAAATGTCTGTTATACCATCTATTTAAAAATAAGAAAGAAATTGTTATAATGTCCTAATATGCATTTTACCAAAACCAGATATCCATTCTTGAGCAACAGTCTGCCTAGTTCACAGATCCTTTACTTAGGTATTTGCGCCTTTTTTTTGTTATCTGTAGTCAATGCTGAAATAACGCATGATGTTTCAGTATGGGAAGGAGGAAGATGAAAACCGAGGTTCAGAGTGACTCACAGGTCTCACCAGGGACTGTGGAAGTGACTGAAATGCCCTAAGTATGAAGCGATACCCAGACTGCCAATTCTATGGCCAACTCTGAATATCTTGCTGTACCTACTTGCATTTCTGTAATGGAGCCAGTTTTCTAAAATTATGTCTATTGCAGGTCCAACTATTGGCTTAATGACTGAGGTTTTTAATTTCATACAGAACATTTCATTTTGAAAATGTGTCTGGGATAGTGGCTCTGAGACAGTTACCAAAATAATATTAATTACCTTTAGGTAACTCTTTGATGTTCTAAGGGAAGAACATTAGACTTGCTCTTTTTCCAATTTCTGTATAAGAATTCCCAAATAGTAAGAGAGCCATTGACAGTAATCACCTTAGAAACCATCAGAATAAACATACAGGGCAAAGTGGAAGTAAACAACGTGGTGATTATTCATTTTTGCCAATCTCTTGACTGTAACCGCATCCCAATGCTTCTTTGACGACTGCCTTCAATTAGAATTTATTCTGTCAATAAAAACAACTTATCCAAAGGGATTACAGAATACTAAGATGCTTCCTTTCCCGGCTCTAATACAATTTTCTATATATTACTTGGATACTATTTTTAAGGAGTTATTGTATTATCTTGAATTTTATTTGATGGGATCATTACTTTTTTTCCCTGCTCCTGGATGTTGGCTATGGTAGTAAGGAGAGGAAAGGAGAAAAACAGGGCACACTAGGTGCTTTTCGATGCTGTAAAGCGACTCCACATCAACCATAGTTCCAAACGATAAGAAATTAATTCTGTCTAGAATTAGGAATTACATAAAAACAAAGTCTTATTTACATGCTCTGTGCTTTTCTCTGGGGCCTCTTCTCTAATGTCCCTATGCTTGTATGTGTTTTTTCCCCTTCATGTGCTCGTCAATCCTGGATCACCACTGCTCCCTTCTCCACCACTGGGCTTCACACTGTTGTTGGAAAAAGATCCATTCTACATTTACCTGAATTGAAGCTCTGTGAGGCACTCACTTCTCTGTGACAGTGTCGTTCTCTTTAGTAAATATTCAAAACCTTTTCCACACTCTTCCATCTTCCTTTCTCTGTGGAGGCAATTTTGCTTTCCACTTTACCAAGATAGTCCACTCTGACTTGGATTCTGTTATCTCCATCTCTCTGTACTATATGACATTTCTTGACTCTTTGAATGTTTTTTGAGTCATTTTTTTCAGATGTGGCATCTTCTGGTTTCCAGCGCTAACCCTTCCTCTTGTGTGTGCACCCCCCCTGACGGGCTCATCGTTTCTGCCCTCTTGTGAACTCACTTTGTTTTTCCTACACGCATGCCTTTGTTTCCTCCGGCCGTCAGTGCACACAAACGCAGATGAAATTCTTCAAAAGCCTTTTCCTTTTCTACCCGCTGAGAATCTTGGAAAATTGCACATACGATCGGTTTTCTCTAAGGAGGTAAGAGAGCCCCTCAGGAGCACCCTGGGTTTTTGCTCACCTTTCTTTCCACCTGTGTTTTCTCTTATTGTACGTAATGCGGCCACCTCTTGTACTACTCGTAAAACTGTAATCTGAACAACCTTATGGTACATTTAATAACTATCGTAATTCAGTAGTGTCCTCATCCTGAACCTTCATCCACACCTTCCTTCTTAAAACTGCCCCTTTCAGTTTTAGAGCACTGCATTTTCTTGGCTCCTCTTTTATTCATAACTTAGTGACTCCTCTATTAACGTCCTGTTTTCTGAGCGCTGTGCTTTCTTTCATACCTATACTGGTTCCTTCAGAGACTGAACATGATCATTGTGGCTTAAATTATTAAGCTGTCTTTGTCATGTCAAACATCTTAAAAACCTTTGACCTTAAGTTCAGAAAATGTAGATTATATCGATACTTTGAAATTTTATATTGCACATTGTTAATTTGTATCTCTTTAAGGATTTATACCCAAAGTGGAAAAGTTTTAACTAAAGTACTCACTATTTTTTCCTGTTTTACTAATCTGATGCTGATCTAATAATATTTCAGCTCATTGATATTTCATCAGTAACACTCTTGACTCTATCGTGATAGTGACGGGGAGAGGTGTGTACTCTGACTCCCGCTGCTGCTTTCTAACAGGATGATCCAGGCCTGCATTTCAGGAACATGCAGGCGTCCGTAGGGGACATTAGCGTCACTAAAAGTACATTTTACTACTAAACGATGATTTCTTTTGCACATTGGATAATGCCAGGTATTTAAAAGTTGGCATTAAAAGGATGTTTGATATTTTATTTTGAAATAAACTTTAGTGCCAGTGGTCCGAGATAGCATTCATTATTGCGGTGTGGCATGCTATTTTTGATAGAGTTTAGGGGAAAAAATCAAGTGTTGTCTGTGAAAAATAGTTGTCACACACACACACATACTGATTATGGTTATGGCTGTATGATCAAGTAATTGGACAGATATATGAAGCCACATGGAACAGTTAATTCACATTTCTTTTTTTAGTGTAGTCGGGTAAGACATACTAATACTTCTTTTCTCATAATGATGATGGGAATAATGCAGCCAGAATAAGTTACCATGCTCAAATGGACTGTCTCATTTGATGGCAACAAATTGCAGTGACTAGAGAAAGGAGAAGGGATGAGGAACAGAGGGTGATTTGAACAATACAATAGGAGTAAAAACGTCTTAACGGGAAGTGGGAGTGCGATTACCATTTTGAGAAACGTGTAGATCGGGTTCTGTAGTTTCCAACAGGAAGGGTGTAAAAGAGCTAGTGGGCTTTCTTGTGACGATTTAGACCTTAGTTGTATGGCAACAGATTGTGTTTGGCGCTACCTCACAGGAGGTGAAAAGCGGTGCGCCTGGGAAATGGACTGGCAACTTGGAATGCTGCTTTGGAAAGTTTGCTGACACAGGAGTGCAACAAAGCGACCGTGTGACCAGGAGACGGAATCAGGAACGTCAGTTGGCTGGGATGCTAAATACAGCCTGGTTGGAATGAGTGTACTGAGAGATATATGGTATTGACATTTGTTAGAGGATTAAAAATAAACCCATTATCGGAACTTTCATTTGCCGAGAGGAAATAGAAGGCTATTGCAGAGCTTTTAGATGAAGAGTATAAAAATTAATATAGATCTGCATAATAGTGTATTTCTTACTTGTGTGATTTTTTAAATAAAGTTTGATAAGAAACTATGGGGGGAAAAAAGCAATGATTATTCAAACGGTTAAGGTTAAAATTCTATTAAAATATAGTGTCCTTTTTTTGGATGGCAATGCTGATTAAGTTGGGAAATGAAGTCCTCAGGTCCTTTCACCCCTAGTGCTTCTGATTGAGCATCTGTGTCAAGAGCAGCAGTCAGTGACTGTCCAGGCACCACGGAGGACACACCATTTTCGGTGGTAATTAGACGTTTGTAAAGCCAGCAGTTCTTTCAGGTCTAATGCGCATTGTGAAGTTGACTAAATCTGGATTATAATGCGTTTTTTTTGTTATAGATAGTGAAAGTAAGGTTCTAAAATGACATAAATGATAGATATTTATATTTTGAAGGAGTGTATTTTTAAATGGTGTTTTTAAGTAATTTGTTTAATAGCTGCATCGACTTTAACTATTTTATAGATACTTATATTTTTAAATACCTTAATATTTTCTGTTTATAACCTATTTTCATTTATAAATACCAACAGAAGGACCTGGTGGGGTAGTCAAGAAAAAAACTAAGGCTAAAGGTATTTTCTGTTTTTCAAATTAGCCTTGAGTGAATCAAGTATAATGCTTGAAAATGCATGACATTTTCTAGATATGTTTTATAAATGCAGTTACTAATGCTAAACGTTATCGCTTTTTGGTTTTGAGTGCACCTTTGGTCATAAGTAGTTTTATCAAGACTTCATCAAAGAATTTTCCGTCTCAAGCCTGTAATACTAAGTAATTTCCTCTTTGCACTATCAAAACTTTGTAACAGTCTTTAAGAACATATATAACAATATCATAATATTGTTATTCTGTATGAATTTGTACATATATATCCTACCTTCCAACATAAAAGCTCTCTAAGTTTGAATTTTTTAATTACTGTTGGAAAAAAAGATGAACTCATCAATGATTTCATCTCTCCAAAAGCCGATGACACTCTGTCTTAGAGCACAATAAAAGCTAGTGTGGTCAAACTTGTAGTTGTCGGTAAAATAAAAACTTAGATATATAATCTGTAGCACCACATTATGTTGGTATAGAACTCGCTATATTTGCTATTATAATTTTTTGAAAATTTCTATACCTGTCAACCATTATATGTAGGCTAACAGCCTATTATTACAGCCTTATTTTATATCCCTCTGGCTTTTCTTGTTCATATGTAAATATATATGTCCTTCAGAGAGAGGGGCATGGGGAAAGTGCATGTTTTTCTTTACAAATTTATAATCTTTTGTGTTCAAGTGCTTGGCATATTGTTTGTAATTTGTTTTTAGTGAAACATTAACAGGTGAGACTTTCACTATGTGATTTGCAGGGTTTTGTGATTTGTATTTTAATTTTAAGATTGGGAAATTTAATGTTTTAACTTTGTATCCCACCTGAATAATTCCTGGGGAGAAAACAGAACTTTCAGCACTTAGACAAGCGTTCTGCTCTCGCAGTGCTACTATCTGTGTTGCTCTATGAGCAGCACTAGCGTAGAGTGGGGACCTGGATGGCTGATTCTTTATGAATGCCGTTCTGCATTTTTACAAAGTTTTAATAAGATTTTCTGGAAGAATCAAATAACATTTTGTGCTATGTGAATTTTACGTGATTTTGATCGGAAAATCACATTTTCCACATTTTATTATTTTAAAGAAATATTTCATTTTCTTTGTTTCTGCTTAAATGCTACATCATGCAATAAACACCTTCCTTCTTTTACAATTTTGTAATGAGAGCAAGAAGGTGAAATTTCAAAGCTTTGGCTAATGGCGTTATTAAATTTTATATGAAGCAAGTTGAAAGCAGTGTCTTAATGAGACTTGAAATTACCTGTATATTCCATTGAATTGCTCTCTCCCCTGTGAGCATGGACAATATATATGTTGGCTTGAGTGGCTCTACGTAAATTAACAGGAAACAAGCTTAAAGGAATACTGATTTCATAATGTTAAATATTAACAGAAAAATTCTACTTGTCATTTTACACACCATAGATAATGAATTTAAAATTTCATACTCATGGACATTGTATTTTTTTAATTAAAAAATTGTATTTAATTTTTTATTTGTGCATATAATGTTTTCAAGGAGTATAAGCACACACATTTTAAGGACATAATTTTTTTGTTAGAACTAAAATTTTAGAAATTATCTTTGTACAAATACTTGCAAGTTATGGAAAATTTGTTCTTATGTTGTCAGTATTCCTTTAATTATGTCATTATGGTTGTGAAATGTGAGTTGTTAATATTTTGTGTAAAGCACTACCTTTATGGATGGACTCATTGAATAGTATTGCATTTTAATCTTGTTTAAAGACAAACCATACCATATTTCAAGCTGGAAAAATGTAGTGTCAAGTTTCTAGCATTTCTTGTATAGTTGGTACTTTATAAAGGTTTGCATCTATTTTTAACCAATTTAAAACTAGTGGATTAAATGTCACTTTTTGAATGATCATTTTGTGTGTGGGGGGAGATTTTAAATAAAGACGATACATTCGCACTAAGTTACCATTCTGTGAATTAAGAGATGCTTGCAATAAACATTTTTTTCCTTTGATTGGATAACTCGAAAGTTAAAGAACTCACTAAAGAAGAGCTCAAGAAGGAAAAAGAGAAGCCTCAGTCCAGGAAGGAAAGTAAGAATGAAGAGAGAAGAAAGGGAAAGAAAGAGAAAGAGAATGACCGGAAGGATAAGAAAATTGCTGATTCTGATGTATCCAGGAAAGAGTCTCCTAAGAGTAAAAAGGACAGAGAAAAGGAGAAAATGGGACTAGATAAAGGTGCTAAAACCAAGGAAAATAGGAAAAAGTCAGCAAATATAAAGGATGTTTCTAGTAAAGTGGCATCCAGAGACAAAGATGACAGAAAAGAAGGTAGAAGTTCTACCAAACAGGCACATTTAGCAAAGGAAAATAACCAGAAGAGAAAGAGCTAAAGCTCTAACACCACCATCCCAGGAAATGGTAATATTCTTTATTGTGATTTGCTGCTAAAGTATTGAGTATTGCTCTGGTTGGGGAAGATGTGTCATTTAGCCATTGAATGTATAAATTGGTGCTCAGCAAGTAAATTCTTTGAAATTTAAGTACATTGTCTAATGCTTCTAAATTTAGAAGATGAAGCTTTAAAAATATGTAATAAAAATGTGATGTAATAAGTTCTATTTTATTAATGTATTGCTCATGTATCCAGATAAATGTATATGTATAATATGAATTGTAATTTATTAATATATTGAATACTTATATTGGAATTGAATAATAATATTAAGACTTTAAATAGTATTTATATGCAGAGTGACATAATTTTCAGGGATGATAAATACTCTGGTAGATAGGAAGTTGTCTTCTGTCTCCATTTGCCCTTGGTTTTCTTCCTGCCTTCCCCTTCCTGCTTCCCTTTTCCTCGTCAACTTCCTTCCCCCTCACCCCCCCACTCCTTTCTCTTGCCAGTGCCCCCTCTCAGGCTCCTGTGACATCTGTATTCCTCCTTTCCCAGACTCTGGCCCCCCACCACCTAGACTCTCAAGGTCTTCCTCAGGCTCTTCCCAGATTAATTCAACTTTCCCTTCTCCTTCCATCTCTCTCCTATTGAATCTCTCCTCCCGTTTTTCCCATCTCCTTTATTTACCTCCTTCATCCCTCCAAGCCTCCCCACTCTTTACCCCTTCTCGGCTACCTCTCCCTTCTCTACCAGTCCTGCCCCATCAGCTGTCAACCAGTAAATACTGTGTTCCAGATGCATCGTTTTGAGAACTCTGGATTAGTCATGAATACAAGGGAATTTTATTTAGAAGAACAATTTAGAACACTTTTATTTATGATGTCTTTACGGACTCCGAATACTATAGAAAGGCTTTAATTATTTCAAATTAGGATATCCTTTCATTTTATATCACATGCTTTTTCAGCTGTTTTGGTGAAATGGCTTATATTTTTCATATTTGATTGTATCATAACTGTTTACCATTTCTGAGGAATTGCAAATTTGAGATCTCACTAGAGCTCAGAATTTAGCCCATCAGAAAACATTTAATAAAAGGAAATTTCAATGTGAATACATTTCTACACATGGTTTGTACTATTCGCGCATGAGGTCTTAAATCTCTAATTGTGACTGCTAGTGAAATTTAGTTATTAAGAACAACCCAGTTGGTTGTAACAGAATTAAGAGTGCTGCCACAAAGATTTTATTTTTAAAAAATAATTATTCAACTTCCATTTTCTCTGAAGAGCTTAAAAACTGATATTTTGACCTAATTAAAGATATTTCACGTTAGACATGAGTACACATTAAGTGCAGATGCTTACGCTAGCACCTTTTACTGCTTAAAACACTTAAACATTTAGTTGACAAAAATTTCAACTGACAATAGATCGATACATTGAAATGGAAATCCTAGAGAATATCTAATTTAGTATTTATATCTATTCCTATTTATTGTTTAAAAACTGAGGCCCAAAGAAATTGTAACACGTGGTAACTTGGGTTTCACATGTTGATTAGTCAGAATTTTGTTGTTTTTATAGATGACAGGAACACAGTAAACCAAAAAAGGGATTTTTATGTCTCATTTGGTTGGCAGATACAGGGGCACTGGCCTCATATGACCAGATCCTGAGCACAGACCTGTGATCACAGCTCTGCCTTCTTAGCTCTTGTCCAGATCTGGCTCTGCTAACTTCCGCTTGGCTTTACTTATGTGGAGGCACCGCCCGATGAAGATGGCCCTCAGAAGGCCCCTGACATGTCTGTCTTGAGTAGCAATCTTAGTGCAAAGAGGCAGTTTTCTGGAAGGGCTCTGGGAGAATTAGAACTGTCCTGGTTAGGCCTGGCGACCATCTGTGACCATTGTCACAACTATATTGTGAAGTTGGAGACAGATTGGTTTCCCTGGGCACAAAGCTTTCGGTGGGAGTTGAGCATGTTCCACTCAAACCACGTAAGACGTTTCCTGCAGGAAAGAGCTTCTGGAAGGAGCAGAGGGAGGCTCTCACTGAGAACTGGACAGATCAAGAAGCAAAACAGTTATTCAACACACATAAAGGTTACCCGATTTTAAAATGTTTGCTCTTGCTGTTAAGATGGATTGATTTTTAAATGTATATACCAAATTTCAAGTGTTAAGTTTTCTATGGATGATTTTTTTTTTCTCCCTTGCAGAAGCACATAGAATTATAATTGCATTTCCTAGAGCATTCTGATAATTTTTACCTTGGATTTTGAAGGACAGCGGCCATGGGGCACAACATTATCTCTTTAGCGAAGCACTTGGAGATATTTTAGTTCTATCGAGTTCTCCTTTGAATGTCAGCTCAAGAATTGAAGCATCTTTACTAAAACATTTAAAAATATTTCAAGATCTCTTGTGAACGGAGAATTGATTTTTTTTTTCTTCTCTTCAGTAAATAAAGGCTTTAACAGAATTTTATCAAAGTGGAGGCCACACTTTGTCTGCATTGGCATTAGATAACTGACGATTGAATTAAAAGATTTAGAGTGAGATAAGCTTTTAGTTGTGACTAATGGTTTAAAATTTTGCTTGCATTCTCATTTTTATTCACTTTTTTATTCAGGACGTAGTTCTCGCCGTACTCTGCTTTTTCACATTATTATCTAAGGATAAGTGATACTGGAAAGATTACCCTTTTTAAATGAGTCAACGAGAAGCCAGGACAGAAATTTCATAATATGAAGTGGTAATCAAAAGTCCTGAAAAGTGAAAATTAAACACTAAGTATGTAAGTTTATTTTGCGATAGCACTAATAAGTTTTTGATTTAAATCGCACTATGAGATGACACTTAGAATCCTAAATAAATGACATTTTGGGCATAATTTTTTAAAAACTTTGACAGCGTTTCACATGTGAATAGCACAGTCATTGTATAGATGGTTAGTCTCTAACTATTGAGAGCTGCCAATTTTTCCAGGAATCTTTCTTACCCTTTGATATTCACATTGCTCTCTTTTGAAGCACATTAGCATCGTCGATTTGTTTCTTCACTAGTCGTGTAACCTCTGTCATTTGTTAATGGCTTTTCGTGTAAATTTTAGATATTTCTATTGTCAGTTGTAATGATCTTTTTGAAATATTTCTTTAACAAGATTTTCCATTTTACTTTATGGGTGATTTACATTGTGTATGCATGGACTTCTCAGCATTTCACAGAGGCTGGTAAAGGATGTACTTGCATCAGCCAGCGTGACTGCTTGAGGTAACCTCAGGGGATTTGTTGTATGATTGGTTCACAGAGAATAGTTTATAGCGTTGTGGCCTGCTCTGCCATACAACGTTGTAACTTTAGAGGTTCTCATGATTACTTGGTTAATAAGGACTCCCTACTTAAACTTCCATTAAAAAAGCAAAGGCAGTAAACAAATATGATTTTTAATTTTAAGTGTTTTAAGTTAACTGTGATGTCAGTTGTCATGAACGGGTTTGGTGACTTGGGCCGTATGTTTCCTGACTTCGGTTCCGGTCTCCTGTGTCCAGTTCCTTCTCCTGTTACTGCCCATCGATGGCAGTTCTCCAGATGGGTTCCTCGAATTGTTTCACTATAAATTGGATCTTGGCAATGCTGGTTTTCCTCATTTGAAGATAATCCTTTTCCCTCAAGGTGGTCGTGAGAACTAGCTGGTGTTCGCATATGCATACGCACCTGGCACGTTGTTGGCACTCGTATTTCTCTGTCCTTTGGTGGAATAGGTAATAATTCTAAAGCATTTCAGTCGGTTGTTCAAAATTCAGAAGCAGCAGGCCTATGATTCCTACTCCTGCTTTTGTCAACAGGTTGTGAGACAAGTAAGTCCTTTATCCTTTGTGACTAATACATCTTTGCGAAATGGGTATACCGGCTCCTGATTTGTTCTACTGAGATAATTGAGAGAGTGATAATGGTAATCAAGGATGTCATATATGTGTAAAGCCGTAGGAATGCTTAGTTGTATAAAGCGGTCTGCCACAGCATGAAAACACAAGATGTGCAATGCAGAGGCTATAAAGACATTATGAAGTAATAAACTGTAGTCTTAAGAATATGGTATAGTTGAAAAATTTCATAACCAGCCTAATCGTGAAAAACTTATTTATAAGTCTGCTTATTACTTGGAACACGTTTTTCCACAGAAACAATTTTATGGTCTTTGAAGGTTTTCTGTTCCAGTCCACAAAAACCTATTTAATCCCTAATATCCGGTTCTGTAAGTTTCAGTGTAACTGCATTTCTATAGAAAAAGGTATTTATCATTCTTCCTCAGGATTTTAGGAACATATTTAGTTTTACTTCTAAGTAACATACTTAGTTTTACTTTGTATTATTATTCATATTTCTTTTGGTTACATGTGTGAATCTATTCAAATTCGCTTACATAGACCAAAAGAACTAACAAACATTGATTGGCTCACATGACTGCAGAGCCCAGGAGTCGTTCTGGGTGCTGGCTCTTTCCCCTTGCCGTGCTGGGCCCAGCGCTCCGCAGTGGCCTGACGGTCTGACGGTCTTGCTTCATCTCTGAACTCTCGGAATGTGGCTGCTTTCGCAGGCCGCCTGCCCCAGGCTGAGTCCCACATGCCCATCATTCCAGCCCTAATCTTAATGGAGTGAGGGTGGGCGTAACAAGGCTGTGATTGGCAAGACCATGGTCACATGAGTGCCTGCCCCTCAAATGATGGGGTGAAGAAAAACCAGTTTTCTAACAAAATTGGGATGGTCTTACCAGAAGGAGGGATAGGTGCAGCACAGTGAATCTTTTTAATGCAGGTGGTTGGTGGAGGTCTCGCCTCCTCACCTCTCGTCTGCTGCTGCCGCTGGCCAAGTGGGCTGGGCCTACATGGGTATATCAGTTAGACCATGGGGAATAGAGAACCTGTCCCAGCCCTTGGTCAGGGATAATTTTGGACAATTGAGTATTAGAGAATATTGCCATATGAGAATTATTACCATTTAATTATCACATAAATTGGGTTTATTTTGTTGTTAAGCTCCTTCCATTCTCCTTCGGTTTTATCTAAAGAAAGTTTTTGTTCTTAGGAAACTGAAGGGTGACCTGTCCTATTTGAGGTAATCTGAAAAAATCCTCAGTACAAACCTTTAGTCTCATGTCCCGCCGCCTCCATTTGCCTAAGGATAACGTTTGCCACATAAACGAGATGATTAGTACCAATTCGTGTATCATTTTTACATATAAATCAGTTTCAGCAAAAGCTCCAATTTTGTAAATCCTGCGGAGCAGAAAGTCATCTATTTTCCTTTGTTCTCATTTCATACCTCGTTTACTTCACTCTATGCTTGTATTTATCACTTTTTATTGGCTTCTACACATCATAAAGATCTGTCTGTCGTGTATTTCTTCCTTGCCTCAAACATTACTTATCTTGCATTTTAAGAGATTAGAGGAAGGCATGTACTTAAAGTTTCTGTGTTTGTTTTCATAATTATATAAGCACTCACATGCTGTCATCTCTAGTTCCCATTTATTGATTTGTTCAACAAATGTTCTTAGTATCTGCAGCTGACCAGGGCTGCGCCAGGCACTGGGGTCCAAGTGCTCAAGGTGGCTGCAACCCCCACAGTGAAATTCAATGATGTAAACAAAGGGCTGAGGAAGAAAATGACTAAACGGGCTATTGCTGGTGCTGCCCACACCTCCCCTGCGCCTACATTGTGCTCCTGCGCCGTGCTGTGGGCCACCTGCCTCCTCTCCTGCAGGATCCGGCCGAGGCATCGCATCTGCACACGAGCTCTCTCTGATCTCCCCCTCCCAGGTGGCTGGACCGCGTGCCTTCCAGTTACCGTGCTCACCACTCTGCTTCCTTCCTGGACTTCGCTTTGCTACCAGCCTCTGGGTTATGTTCAATCTCTATCATAGTAACGGACGATAATAGGTGTTCAGTGTATGTTTATTGAATAGTGAATGTGTAAAATAGATAATTTAAAAAACATTTTAGATCTGTATGCACTGTTAATAATATTAGAAATATGAAAATTGTGTTTTGTTTTTTTTAAAAAAAAAAACCCAGAGGTTTCTTCAGTAATTGTTTTAACCACTTTGGAAGTTGCCTGTAGTTGTTCTCTTGGTTTTTTTATTTTTTTTATTTTTTTATAATGAACATTTATTTGGTAAATTTTATAGAAATGGACCCTAAAATCAAACAATTCCTTGTTTAAACAGTAAGCATAATACCAGTCTTTTCCCCATCAAAAGCTTACTCCATAAATGAAGTACCAAAAACCCATGTGTATGTATGTGTGTGTATGTGTGTGTATGTGTGTGTGTGTGTGTTTTCTGTAGAACAATACCTTATATTAGCAGATGTTAAACAATTGTCGAATAAATGAATGCATGACGCAATTTAGTAATTTAAACTATGACATTTATGGGAAGAAAATACGTTTATCCTTTCCTCTTTGGTCAGACGTAGCTGGGTAGCGGAGAATGAGCTAGTACTGGACTAGAGTTATAGTGTCAGGTAATTGTATTTGCTCTGAATGGTTGATTTAAAGTGCTCATTTCATTTACTTTTTATAATTCCTTCCCTTTTTAATTAAAATTGGAGGAAAATATATATTTGTTCAATGCAAACATGTTTTTAAAAAGTTTTTAAATTTATCTTAAACACCCAAAGAACTGAAAACCAAGTGTGTTTTAAGCGGATTCATTTATTTTCTAAATCACGTAGAGGCTGTGTGGTTGACCAGCAACATTCATTCAGCTCTCCGTAATCACCGTCAGGCCATTGTCATCCAGTTCCCCTTACCAGTTTAGGAATGGAAGTGGGTTCTGGTTTTGACTATCAAACCTCAAAGGGGAGACTGCTGGGAGCTTTTGGGAAAGATGCCTCAAGCCTAAGAAAGGAGAGCGAGAGGTGGTCCTTTGCTCCTGGCCATCTGTCTCATCTGAGAGAGGAGCTTGTAGCTGGGGAGCCCTGATTGCTGGCCTGGGGAGGAAGCCAGTGCTGAGAGCAAGCCCGCCTGCCGCTGCGCTCTTAACTTGGAAAATAAACTTCCTTCTTTCTCGAGCCTGTGTGAGTTGGCGTTTTGTTATATGCAGCCCCGGGAACATCAAAACTGACATTCATTTCATGGTGTAATTTTGAATATTTATTTCAATGCTACATACACCTTTGCCTTATGTACCTCATAATAAATCTAATTTGAAAACCTTTCCTTTGGTTGTGAATTGACCTTATATGTATTCATTTTTCTTGTTTAATTTTTGTTTACATTTCACTTAACTCGTATGAGACGTGAATTTACCACTATTCTCCAAAGTACACTCACTCGTGGATTAAATGGATTTGGTTGACAAAATATTTTGGGAAACGCCAGGGCTAATTCTTCCATATGGGTTGTCAAAGCAATAAGAATTAATTTAGAATGCATTTTTGTTAGGTTAGAATGTGTATAAGGGTTTAAGGAAGGAGAAGTGTTAATATAATTCTCAGCTTCCTTGATGTTTACAGTGCTGTTTATTTTTGTGCCAGTTTTGCCTCTGGAAAATAGCTGTAACCAGGTATCAACAGATTTACAGTTCAACTGCCACTTTGGACAGAAAAGAAAACTGCTCAATATTTTCTCTTGTTTATATGGTTTTTTCTTCCATTCTTTTTCACGGTTTGCAATTTCAATTTTAGAGACAAATAACTCCCGGCTGATTTACAGAAAGCTATGAGGGGCATTTTATGTCTGAAT
>NW_006443225.1:7127184-7165017 GCF_000325575.1 Pteropus alecto | reverse complement strand
ATGTCAAATGAAACTTTTCTCAAAATCCAGTAAGAATGGGATTTTCAGGCAGTTTAACTCTTCATTGCTTGGTGGGAAAGTATTTTATTGCTTATTGAATTGATGGAGCACAGTTTGAAAACCTACTTCATATGAGATTAATGAAGAGTGACCCTGTAATTTTTTGTTTAAACAGATATTTTTGAGAGCAAAATGATTACGCCAGGATAACATATATACCCTGGGACTGCCCCAGGCAAACCAGGCTGTGCTGCTGCATTAGTGGATGCCGGGGCGCAGGTGTGACTCTCTGGTAAACGGAAGTGGGAAATGGGAAATGGATGGGAATCCTGTTCCCACCTTTACAGCCCTAAGCTGCTAGAGGGCAGCTTAGGAGCCTGGCCCTACAGAGACTCTGCAGCCACTTAAATTTGCACAGCAGTGACACTGTTGGGTGTGCTCAGCCCTTTGCCTAGTGTTTATTGGCATCTGCTATCTATGTGCCAGGTGTTTTCTGAGGTCCTGAGAGCGATGGTAAATTACATGATTCTGAAGATTCTTAAGGTTTACCCTATTCATTCAGCAGAGCTTGGCAATGATGAGTTCCGTACTTCTACCATTAACAATTGAGAGATGTAAGAATATCTTGTTTAAGTGGGAAAAGGCACAAGAGCTTCCAGCCCTGAATTTGGAATTCGAAGTGTGTCTAATAGGTCTTCATCTCTATCCCCTCCCCCCCACTTCCGAAACTGAACCGTAATTAGGATCTGTGGGTATTTGCATATAATCCTTCAGTTAGCAGTCACTCTATTGGTAGGAGTTGAACATAGCTGTATGCGTTGATGTTTGTTTAACTAGTATTCATCTTTGTGTGTAAGTTGTGTTGGAAATAACTGGAGGAAATACTAATGATGGGACAAGCTCCTGTGTGTATCTGTCTGTGTCTCTAGGATCTGGGAGAGGAAGGTAAGAGTATATTCTTGTCAAGGAGAGAAAAATGAAGAGATACAGAAAAGGGAATAATAAGGAAAAATATAAAGAATCAAAAAAGAAGAGTAAAAGACACTGAAATGAGATTTTCTAGACTACAATAGTATATGTATGTTAAGAGTTGCATAAAGGTGCTTAAGATTAGAAAAACGCCCCCCATTCTGTCTTGGCTTTTCACTGTCAGTTATCGATGTGATGGCTGTTGTTGCAAATGGGGTCGCAGGAGCCCAGGTCTGGTGCGTAGACTCTACAGACTGGAACTTCGCTAGTATGGCTTTCCAAATAGTTGCACTTAATTGAAGATATATTTTAATGTTCTACGTATAAAGTATCAAGGAACTGATTTAATATAACAGATTTTAGACTGGTGTTGACTTTAAAGTCAGATTTCACATTAATTTACCCCGATGTTTTATTTTCCTTAAGACATAAAAAAGAACTTTGCTTTTCCTGTATCTTTTAGCTCTATGGAATAACATGATTGCCTGTGCTACCTTTAGAAGATTGTAAATACTTCTCTTATTTTTAACGGTAATTTTCAAAAATAATTATATATAAATCAGATCTGGAGCACTCACCAATAACAGTTGAAAGTTCAAGATATCACAGTTATCTTTTTGCTGAGTTCTGAGCTCAAGACTTAGGAATTCATTAGTCACTTATGAATGAATGCAAGAGGAACTTGAACTCACACTGAACTACTTTTGGCAAGTTCAGACATGGGTTTTTTTTTTTGGAGATTAGTGAACATTTAAACAGTGATTTTTTTATTATTTTTTTTAATGAAAGGTTAACTTAGGTAAAGAGATGGCAAAGGCCCATGTGCAGTTAAAGAGCAAACTATTTTCCTATTTCGGATTTTAAGTATATTAGTGTTTTCATATAGTTTATAAAGTCTTGGAAACATTGGATTACTTGCACTATTGATGAAGTGTTTTGAGAATATTATTTTTCCTGGTTTAACATGTAAAAAAAAAAAAAAAAGTAAGTTAACTTTGTGAATAAAAATGCAGGCCTTAAAGAAAGATCTGCTTCAAAGCCAACAGTCCCACCAGAAGAAGCTGAGCCTTACCCTTGGCTGGAGGAACAGGTTCCCGAGGACACAGGTAAGCTATCCTGTAATTCTGGCCGAAGCGCCTCCACCTGCCAGGTGTTCCAGTTTGCAGATTCCAGAATCATGTTTTACCAATAGTTTTGCAAATACTTTGTAAATAGTTGTGAAATACTTTTTAAAATCTTCTCTTCTGAAATTTTATAGTAAACTTAACTTTTTTTCTAGTAAAAATTTATACAGGATTTTAATTTTTGAGCTCTAGAGTCGAAGGCACAGATAGATGGTTGCTCATTGCCCGAGAGCCTACTTTTGGGAACATCATGAACTAAATACTTTGTCTCTTGATTCCAATTCCAGGACTATCGTGACATATCAAAAGTACCTCAAAAGTAAAATTAGACACAAATTGTACACTAGTTTGTCATCGTTCGCCACGTTATTTAATAGGTTAGGTCTGCTGAGTTGCCAGTCTTTTTAAAATAGGAGTCTCCTTTCAACATTAAAAGTCTTCCCAGACTTCCACGTGTTGTCTGTGAAGCTGTTTTACACATCCCTGAATTCCTAGGTCAGTTCAAGTATCTTAGTCACCCAAGGGCCTGTGACCCATTCTATGAGAACTCCTGAAATCTCCTAATACATTGGTAAATGAAATTCGAATCCATTACTGTCATTTCCTATTTATGATGAGATAGTTATTACAAAGTATATTTAATTTCTGCACACTTTTCATTTGCTCCATTCTCAAAAGTTTGGTTTCGTTTTGCCACCCAGTGGAGGTATTAGGTACGACACCACGTATTTACTGGCAACTTAAGTCCTGGGTCCAAGTGGTACTTGGGCTGATTTTATCACTGTGCTGATAAATAATATTTGGTTTTCCTTCCTTCCTTTTAAGATTAGTATATTGATCTGGTTTTGAAAATTTGTTCAAATCATAATCCCAAGAGAACTTGCTGTCTCCCTCCCATTCCTACAGAATTGCTATGAACATACGATAGTTCCAGAGCAAGAATGATTTTTTTGTTTTGAAATTTAAATACGTATTTGGATTTAGCACCTCATATTTTACTTTGTGCCAAATAAGTTTCTAATTTAAAAATCTTGTTTTTCAAAGCTAATACTCTGAAATATTGTGCTGTTTGCTTCCACTCTTTTTAATTTTTTGTTAGTATCACTCTTTGCATATTATGGATAACTTGTCCTCCTAAATCTGTCAGTTATTATCACCTCATATTCTTTTCAACTTCTTGGCAATATCTGGTTTAGTTGAAATGTGGCCTTTTCAACCTTGCTGTTACCTAGGTGTTTAGCTTCTCATTTCTCTGACCACCACCTATTTCACAAACATAGGTACATGCCTCTCATTGAAACACAATCACATACCCGCCTGTTGATCCCTATGGTGCTTTCTCTCTGCCCCCCAGTCCCTCTCCTTGCTGAAGGAGCCAGATTTTTTGGAAGAAGAAGCTACACTTGCTCTTTTGCCTTATTTTCCACTTAATCTTTAATTCATCGCAGTCTGGCTACTGCTCCCTGGGAATGGGAGGGGCTCGAGAGTCAAGGACAGAGAAGACGGGATGATGACTCGCCTAGTTCCAAACAGAGCTATCACAGATGGTTCCGAGGTATGCGAGGGCTAGATTGTGGAGATCTTAATATTCTGTTCCCGGAAGCTTAGGCAAAGGAAGCTGTTAAAGGGTTAAGCAAAGGAGCAGAGTGCCTGCCTCCACTTCTCACTCACAGTGTGTTCTGTGGATGGTTGTAAAACTGGGACTCCCCGTAGGAAGCTGTCATTGTGAGAGATGGTGAGGGAGGAATAGAGATAGGCAGGCTCCTCTGTAATTATATGACAATATATAGAGAGATGGTTTGTGAAATACAAACATCTCTAAAAATGGAAATGGTTTTTGCTTTAGAAATGGTTTCGTAGTGTGATTAGCATGATAAATTCTTAAACATTTTCCTATCTGAAGTTCCAATTAGCTTACTCTGCTTTTGTCATTGAATATTAGCTCGGGAATACAGCTGATGTCCTTGGCATTTCATGGGACAGCATGCATGATTCTGTCTAATGTCAGTTCTATTTACTGAACATAGAGGACGTTTGTTAGAAAATTTATAACAATGTCCGTGTAGTTATAGCTTCTTGTTTGTCGTGTGATGGTGCAGTGAACCTGATAATCTGTTACAGTGGTGTTGGAATGTCGGTACTGATGTTCAGTTTTGTAACTTATACGTACTTGAACCTGTGGACCTGACCGTCAGATCAGGTTCTCTAGAGCGGAAAGGATTGTCAGTCATGTAGGGTCTTCTACTCACAATTCGTGACAGCTTCTGGGAGTTGACCACCCAGTCCTCGGAGCAGCCAGGGGCCCTTCCTCCTATCAGTCAGCGAGGATGCTGGTTGGCCACATAATTTAATGCCGTCGACCTCGTCTTCCACATCTTTATCTTTATTTCCCAGTAGTTCCTTTTCTGAAAGCTTTGCTCGTCCCATCTTCTTTATTCTATCATTAGTGTGAATTTTGTTAACAAGAAACAAACAATTTTGTTCTGAGTGAGGTTTTCTTTTTACAGAAAAATCTGAACCCAAATTAGCTTCCTTTTTTAAAAATCTCATGAAGTCTTTGAACATATCTACTGTCAAAATAAAACTAATTTCTAAATATCTACCATATTTGCCAACATAGAATAAAAAGTGGTCAATTGATATGAAAAGTATGCATAGTAGATTCGCCAGACATATTCATTGGAATGTATATATCTATAGATGCCATATTTCAGTTCTACATTAATGTCTAGAGTTTTTCTACTTAGTTGTGTTTTGTAATTATTTCAGGACGTCAGCATATCGAAGATGAAGTACAAGAAGAAATTCATTCCCCTCTGCATGAAGCAGTATACACGGATCATGGTATGAATTAAAATCTGCTTTATATATATTACTGAAATAATGCTTAATTACATCAAATGGCTTGGACATTATTTGAAAATTTAAATCATAATTGAGTGCTTTTTTTTTTTATTAAAGGACAAAGATTTCTGATTGACACTAATTTTATGTTACCCTATCTTACTATTAAGGAACTTGTCATGTACATCTAATAAAGAAATGGTAGGAATGCATGAGAATAAGCAAATCGAGACCAATGATACGTCAAGAACAGGTGGCAAGAACAGGGATGAAGAAAATAGGACACAGCCAACAAGCTGTAATGGGCTGTCCAGGTGCTATCGCTGACTCTCAGATTTTACTGCGTGCTTGGATGGTCGCCAAAACACAGAGGAGAAACTTTTAATTATGTAGGTCATATTACCAGAGAGGAAATAACGTGCGATCTACTGAGGAAATATTAAGCATTTTCCCAGCGCTTACATCTAAAATTTTTATATAAAGTTCTCTGTATAAATAATACTCTGGAAACCAATGTCTTAAGATTTTATAAGATTGTTTCTTGAAGCATCCCTTGATAAAAGCAGATAGTATAACCCCAAATGTAACTCACAAAGGGATTTTGAAGAGGGCAGATCACATGATATCCTGATGCTGAGAGTGGTTTGGTGTGAGCTGACGGTAGTCCTGAGGGGAAAACATTACATTTCTTAAAAACAAACAGAACTCCCTGTCATTTAAATTGGGCTTTAGCCGGCCTACTCAACTGTCTTTTTAGTCTTAGGTGTTTTGGTGTTAAAGGTAAAGCCTCCCGTCTAGCTCCGCTGCCGCTTGGTTGGGGAGACCAGCTTCGGCTGAGTTGTAGGTTTTTGCCACTGGCTGCTAGGGGTCTCGGAGTCCGTGTCCTTTCATTGCCAGCTTCTTCTCAGCTAGGAAAGACACTTCCCCTGCACGTACAGTCTGCCTATATGAACAAACACAGCCTTTCCCTTCCTATGCGTTTTTAATGTGACACAAAGAGAATGCAGCCTAAGTCATTGATTTCAATATAATGAGACAGGTGCTGTAATGGAGAAACAGGACGCCATGTGCAGGTTGCTCAGATTTGGGGGTTAGCAGAGGCTTCCTGGAGAAAATGACATTTTGATTTAGGAGCGGAAGGATGGACTAAGCGCTTTGCCAGGCACACGTCAGCAGAATGTTCTAAGCAAGAGGCATGTGTGAAGGAAGTCCAGAGGCAAAAGAGGGTCGGAAAGGAGTTCAGGATGGCTGGCCCGTGGGATGCGCAGGGGGTGAGTGATAAGGGAGAGGATGTTTTTACTTGGTTCTAATAGTAAGTGAAACCATCGGAGGGTGTCGAGGCGTGTTGTGCATTCTGTCTCCAGCGTGGAGAGCGCGTCGGAGGCAGTGCGCAGTGAGGATGTCAGGTGGGAGGTTGCACTGGTAACTCAGTGAGTCGAGACGGTTGGTCAGACTAACTCCAGTCAAAGGTGGGGAGGAGTAAAGTGGGGAAACGTGGTAGGCGTTCAGGTGGGTGGGCGTGGGAGGACTGAGAGAAGAGGGAGAAATTGAGTCTAGCACCTGTGTTCCTGCCACGAGCCTTTGTGTGGGACCCGTTCTCTTCTTTATAGAGACTTTCTCCTTAGAAAATCACATAGGCTGTGGCTTTAAACGACATTTGTATCGCTTCTGAACGTAGATCTGCAGCCCTCATCTCTCGTCTAAGCTCCTGGCTTATCTGCTGCATATTTACTCCGTTTGCTTTTTTGGGGGGTATCTCAGACTTAAAATGCACCTAAATCTGAATCCTTGATTCTTCTCCATCTGAATCCTTGATTCTTCTCCATCTCACTGCTCTCCCATCTCCCCCTGCAAAAATTAATTTTTGCTCTTATTCCAGTCTCTTAGATTTTAGTTAATGGTCTCCCTATCCACTTAGTTACTTAAGCTAAAAACCTGGGCATTTTCCTGGATTCCGCTCTCTTCTCCCCTCACATGTGATCCATTAGCAGGTCCTGTCAGCTTTGCCTCCAGCACGTATCTGGACTCTGCAGTGTGTCAGCTGTCACCATCACCTCTTGCCATAACTAGTGCAGCGGCATCCAGTTGGGTCTTGTTCCCATTTCTTCCTCTGCACCCCGTGTTTGATGTGGCCTCGCCCACTGTTCCTTATCTGGGCCCGGTCTCTTTCTCCATTAGTCACGTTTCTCTAGCCCAGCTGGCCTTCTCTCTTTTCCTTACAAACCGCCAAGCCTGTTCCTGCCTTGATGCCTTTGCACCTGTTATATCTTCTGCTGTGTGTGTGTTCAGTCTTCACATCTTATCAGACCAAACATGGCCTCCCCGACTGCCACCTGTAAAGTAGACTCTGTCCCCATTATTCTGTATTTTATTACCGGGTTCAGGTCCTGCAGCTGCCATTGAGTAGCTGTGTGGTTTTAGCAGAGTCTCTCAAGCTCCTCTTCCTTCATTATGGGATAATAGTACCTACCTCGTAGGCCTGTGTGGTGTTACTGTTACTGTTGTGTTGCTGTTGCTGTGATTTTTAACCTCATCTTCAGCACGGTGATAACAGTGTTACCATTTCTGCTGGTACCGAGCTCCCGGTCAGACTGCAGGGCGTCTCCGTAGGTACTTTCCTTTCAGTGTGGCACAGTGATGCTCTTAATTTAGTCTCAGTGACTAAATTTCATCAGTGCTGCCGGGCATTTTTCGAAGTGCTTTAATCCTCTCATCAGTGCTATGAGTCAGTATTCTTATCATTTCCGTTTTGGGAAGAGAAGTGTTAGGCACGGAGTAGTTAAGTAACTCGCCCAGGGTCACACAGCTGGTGTGGAAGACGCCATATCTGGAGCCTTACTTTCTAGACCCCACACCCCTAACCGCTGCGCTTCACTGCTCAGCGAAGTCCAGGATTCTTGAGTTGTGTGGTTAGCGCGTTGTATACAGGACATACTCTGTGTGAAGCCATACGCACTTACTATTGGAAGAAGTTTTTCCACCACAAGCCATACCTTAGTGCAGTAGAATAAGGAGCGTGTCCAACATATACATAAAAGAAGCAGGGCAGTTCATTATATCATAAAAATGGGCATCTTTGTAAAACTTAAAGCCTAAACATTGAGATTTGAAGTATAATACAGGTGATCTGATGGGAATGACCTAGCAAATGGTTTAAATATGTAGCTGGCTGCTCTTTGCAGTAGAATGCTAATATAGAGTTATTTAAGATTGTTACATGGAATTTTATGTCAATTCTCAACTAAAGGTCACAGGGTGACCTTTTCTCTGACCTGTTGGCCATTGAAGACACAAATATATTAATTAATAATTATGAGTTCATTTGTTCATTTATTCATTAAATGTTTATTGAGCATTTCCTGTGGCTGGCATGGCCCTAGGTGCTGGGCGTACACAGTGAGCAAAGTAAGCGAGGTTCTAACCGTGGCGAGTTCATGTCCTAGTGTGAGGAGGACCTGTGGCTGCCCCCGTCAGGTGGACTAGCCCTTGGCGGGAGTGGGCCCAGCCCGTGCAGCGGCCCAGAGGACAGGCGGGGGTGCCCAGCAGCGGGGGCCAGTGTGTAGCAGTCCTTCAGAAGGGGCCTACGTCGTGCCTGTGTCGCCTGCTGTCGTGAGCCCCTGCTGTACACCTGTGTCACTTTGTTCATTGTTATTTTTCAAGCAGAAGACCTTCAACAGGAAGAAGACGGACCAGCAAGAGAACAGCAGCCAGAAGACGATTTCCTTGTAGGAAGTGACGCGGAGGACAGATTCGAGCCCCTGGAAACTGGGACATTCCAGGAAGGTAGTACATTTCTTGGTTTTGTTGCAGGAAGCGACACCCGACGGAAGAAATTAGACGCTCAGACAACTTTGTTATTGGAAGGAGAATTTAATGCCGGTGGAGAGCGTGGGGCTTTCAGCAGCACCAAAGCACGATCTCCCCTTGCTTAGGTTTCTTACAGCTTATATTCCCTTGCAGGGTCCATGCAAGGGACACGTGATTCCTTTGTCTGAGGTTTCACATGTGCGTCATGACTCAGGATGGGGACGGGGAGCTTTGGGTCGTGGACTGCAAGGCGGGAGGAATTTCCAGACCACGGGTCTTGTTTTGTAGAACCCCCGATCTTGGCATTGTCAGCACCATTATAGGATTCTTGAACAGAGAGGTGGGACCTGCTTGGCGGATTCCTATCCAAAGGCTGAGCTCTAATTGTAATGTAACAAGCAGTTTTACACAGTCTTGTTATTCCTATACAGCTACAGAGATAAGAACTTTAGTTGGATAGCAAGCTATGAATCAGCAGATGTGAGCTGGAGAGTCTTTGAGGTAGGGGAGGGAGCTATGGGAAAACGTGATCGCTGGAGGGCACTGGGCAGCATGGGAGGTGAGAGCAGCTTTAACCGGCTGAGTCGGTTACTTCTGCAGGCCTTTTGCATTTTTCAGATGCCTCCTCTCCTCTCTCAGTTTCAGAATAAAATATAATAGACAATTTAGAATTATGATTATTGAAGCGTTTCTTAAATACCTTTAAAACCAATATTCGACTTTTAGCTAAAGTTTTTGTTTTTTTTTTTAAGTTGAAACTAAAAACTTCAGTTGAAAGGATTTTTTTCCCTGAAATAGATATCCCAATTTCAATCAAAGCACTTTTAGGGAAACTCTCAGGATATATAAATTTCTTAGAGAAAGTAAGTGAAATACTTCCACTTGTCACTTTTATTGTTCTCTCCTTTCTAGAGTGCCATGTGTTATAAAGAAAATAAAACAACTGATGAAATATTTTACTTGATGACCTATCACGGGCTCCGGTTCTAACATAGACTGTATAACTGCAGTCAGTAGAACACAATTCTTTCTTACAAGAGGCATTGGCAAACTTTTTCTGTTATCGGCCAACAGGCTGATGCTCGGGGCTTTGCAGACCACGTAGCTGGTGTCGCGACAACTCAGCTCTGCTGTCAACAGCACGGAACCAGCCTGGATGATACTTACATGGGGATTTATGGTGGCGGTTCAGTAAAAGTTTACTTACGAAACTGGACAGCAGAATTGGTCTAGGCTATAGACCATACTTTGCTGTTTCAATATCTTAAATATCAGTTGAGTAGTATACCTTGGATCTTTGGCACTAGGCAAGTTAGAGTGACAGTATCGACTGTTGACATACAGAGTAGTGATTTCTGTGACGATGAAAACTCTATTCATATATTTTGTGCTTTGCTCTGCTTTAATGTGAGGCTACCATTACGTGTACATAACTTTTTTCTTTATGAGATTCTCTGTCCTCTGTTCTTAAAGTAGTCCTTTAATATCTTAATGAGTTCTTAAAAGATTTTAAGCCATAATTTTATACTCTGACGTCATTTTATTTAAAACATATAAATGATCTAATTTTACATTTAGAATGAATACTGATAAAACCCTGTTTATTTAAGATAGACGTTTCATTTCTAAAGAGTCATGAAAGAAAACATGTTAGTCTGTCTGACTCATCCTCTCTCTCTAGCTCAGGTTATTGTATTTGTCAGCCTTGTGGGGTAGTTGAGCGGATCAAATGAGAGAACACGTGAGGTATTTCTGAGTGTAGTTCCAGTGAGAGGTAGTGTTCAGCAGACAGTTAATTGATCAATTCATGTTTTATTTTAGTAGTTATTTGCTTTCAAAATAAAATCAATGATGAGCATAGATTCAGAATATATATATGCAGTATATGTACCTACTATTTTATGAAAGTAGTAATATTGATTTCATGTTCTTTTTTTCCAGAAACTGAAAATACTTACCATGTAGAAGAGCCAGGTGAGGTTTTAATTTAATATCCTTCCTTTTTCAATTAGAATTGATCTTTTCCTATAAAAGGACATTGAGAGTGAGAGAGAAAGCATGATTATTTATTAGTAATAATATTTTACACTATATCAGATATCTATAATATACAGTTAATAATCCTTCTATATATTATATATATTATGTTATATTTTTGTGTTTTTGAAATCTGTTTCCTGAATTTAAATTCCCAATAGTGGGATTACTAGGTCAAACGATACTATAGAATTGCATGTTTTGTAGTCTTAAATTACAGAGTCAGTAAAAGGTCAGAATTGTGTGTTGTTCCACGTCACACATCCCCAGATGTTATTGCCACGCTGTAGACAGGCACGTCATCTTTCAGAAAGCCTGTGTTGTTGGCCACTGTTGGAGTAGATCCCTCTTTCTGTGCTTGAGGACCATGCGATATTGTTGGCTGGCATCAGGGCATATACAGTAGCCTCGACAATATGCGTCTGTAAACACTAGAATTCTGTTGCAGTCTGGGGGCGCTCAGGTATTGAGACCAAGTGAGGGGCTGAGAAACGTGTGTCCTCACTCAGGCTCCCAGGCAGGTGCTTGCTGCGTGGGAAGGAGGAGGGCCGGCTCCCAGCACTGCTGTTGCTGTCTGTCTCCATCTCTCCGTCCCATTTTTGTTTTGCTGAACATAGTTGCATTTGCATAACCTAAATAAGACTACCGCTCCACTGTTTTGTGGTTCGATGATAAATCCATTGCAATGGGGACTGTCTTACTCATCTTCGTATTAGGCGTTTAGCATAGGTAGTACCTATCTGTTCATGAATGAATGTGAGTTTGAGCATCATTATGGTTTGATTTCATACATCGCTATTAATACTAGAAATTGTGTTTTCCTATTTTGAATATCAAATGTGATCCTTATTTGAGTTATATCTGTAATTTCCTAATTGTTTCCTAATATATAGCTTCACAGGCCGATAATCAGGATATGGAAGAGACGACGTACGAACAGGAAAATCCAGGTTTGTGATACATGTTTCCATTCGAAGCATTGACCAAGGCCGTTTTAATCCAGAGTAATGCTTCATTCCGATTCAACAGAGTACTCTTTATAATACTTCTAATCATTTTTGGTTGCCCAGATAGTTGCAGAAATTTCTGAATGTACTTTAATGGAAGTTACTGAGACAGAATGACAGATTAGAGTGAAATTAGGTTCGAATCCTAGTACTGTTCCTTCCTATCTTTTGAATTAGAAAATTATGGAACTTTATCTTAAATTTTATTAAGTGATAAAGATGATATCTTACATGGTTTTGAAGATTAGAATTAATTCATAAATAGTTGAGAATGAAGTCTAGTGATATGTTTGTTTTTTTTTCACATTTGACAAAGGTGTACATTTTTTTCTTTTAGATTCCATTGAACCAGTAATAGATGATGATGAAAGAATTTATCCTGATGCAGGTATTAGATGAACATTCTATTAGATTTTAAACATTACTTAGAGGCTTTATAGTTGCAATGCTATGTTAACATGGTGATTTTTCTTTCAAAGGAGACAATTTTAACACCTAATGTAAGATGTTTTGCTTTGTAACAAAATTAGATTATTAAAAGAATATTAGGCTTTCATATTTCACCTCATCTACCACTGGCTCCACAACAAAACAGGATATGACTTCCTAACTCTACTTCTGCATATCTAGCTGTATGCCAGTTGCAGAAATTTATATGAAAATAAGTTACCTGTCCTTTTCTCTAGTTGTTTTTGGGCAGAGGCATTTTTCACTGACTCTGCAGATAATAATATTTAAAGAAATAGAATTCTATTTTTGAGATTAAGTTGTGTTTTTAGCCAAGCAGTTACACAGAATGACTCATTTAATTCTTTGGTTTTATTCTCTTTTTTGCAGATGATGTAACATATCAAGACTATGATCAAAAAGGTTTGAAAATGCTTCTTAACATTAAGCCACCTGCTTGTTTTAAAATCTACTCATAGTTTGATTGTATAGGATAGAGAGTATTGTTTTAAGCCATAAAACCATAACTCAAAACATCCAAACGAATGATAGTTTTCAAATAATTACCTATTTCAATGGTTCTGCCATTGCCTTAAGAATTTCTTAAATTCTTTTAAGTTGCTTTAGGAAGCAGTTAAAATTATTCAAGAAAACTTATCTCATTATGTTATAGTCATAGCTCTGTCTTGACTAAAACAAGTAATGTACTTATTAAACTACCTTAGTCAGAATTTAACTACTCTTGCTGCTTTGACAAATCAGTCTCACTCTTAAGTACCGGGGACTGATCCACCAGCATGGAGAAAGGTGCAGAAGAGGTTCATTCCAGGCTTAAAGGCAGCATGGAGAAAATAGTTCTGGCAGCTCGATGGCATGAGTCGTCTTAGATGCAGATTTAGGTAATGATAGCTCTCTCGTTGCCCAAGCACTTTACATGCTGTTTTATTAAACGCCATGAAGTAGATTATATTTTTGCTACTTCCAAGATGAGAGAAATAAGGTTCAGAAAATGTAACCAGTTCTAACAAATGATAGAGCCAGTGGTGTATCCTTTGTATTCCAATATCTTCAAAGATGACTGTAGAAGGGAAAAACAAGTCAGTCAAGTAGAACTTCGTGTGTGAAGCAAGAAAGGTCAATAAACATATAGTGCTTGAGTCAAATATGGAGGACTTTTTATGTGGTTTTAGGTTTTAGGGCTAGGCATTCAAATGTGAACGTATTATAGAGTCTACTTTCAGCAAATTTGTATTCTCATGATAGCTGGTGAATGTCAATAGAAGAAAATTAGAAATGGCTGTGTGTACATCTGATAAGCTAATTTATTAAGTGTGTACATTTAAGATTTGAGACCCTACCAAAATCACCATCCACACAGGCTCTTTCTACTGGGATGTGAATGACACCCTTGGAAGAATTCTAAATTCTGTTTTTATGGACTCATATTTTTACAAGAAATTAAATAACATGGCCACTATGATTACATTTAGATTTTCTTTTCAATTTTGAATTTGAAGGAGAAAATAGGAACTCAGAAACTAAAAGGTTGCATGTAGAGGTAGGATTTGACATACTTTACTGATTTCTAACAGTCATTTAAGTGTTTTCTTCAAAACTGGGAAGAACATGTTTGGAATGCAATTTGCAGACTAGGTCTAGAAAACTTCAAAATTAAACTTGAAAGAAGTATAAAATAAGACACCAGGCTAAAAACGTACTGTAAAAATGAATTTCCATAGGCAGAATGTCATAAAAATATAATTTAAAATGTTAACAAAGAATAATAAATATGACCTAAAGGGTCGTTAAGCTTTAGTGAGATACTTTGGATTATCTGACTGTAGAGCATAAGCTTTTTCAAACAAAACAGATCTGCTAGAGCACAGGATTATTCACTATGTGTTAAGAAGACGCTTTTGTGGAATTCACTAGGGAATTCCAAAACTAGGGAAACCAAGCGACTGTATACAAGTGAAACTATAAGTAGGATAGAAAAAAATCATTTTTAGTGGGAAAAGAGAATATATTCTGTAATTAAATCCCTGAACTCTAGAACCTAGAAAATCTATGGATGGAACCAGCTTTCCACATAAAAAAAAAAAAAAATCTGAAAAAGCATCAAGCCTACATTGGATACACCTGGGGAATAATAATACAGTCTTACCATCTGATTGATTTATTTATTCATACACTACATATGTACTAAGTATCTGTAATAGTTCCAGTGACGAGCACACAGATGGTCTCCATTCCCTTGGACCTTATATTTTAACAGGAGGGTAGAAATTACACAAATCGTTTCAGTTTAGTGTTCAGTTACAGTTGTGCTAAGTGCAGGTGAGAACGAGCGCTGTGTGTGACAGGAGAAAATAGGAAAGTGACCCCACCTAGTTCCTGCTCCAGGCAAGCCTTCCCTGAAACCGAGCGGATGAGAGCACTTGGCAAGGCAAGGGGGAAGGTGGCTGAAACACAGTCGGAAGCCGGTAAGGTGGCAGGTGTGTCTGGAGTGCCGAGAGTAAGAGTCACGGCCTGAGATTGTGAGGTGGTCCCAGTCCAGAGCGTGCCTGTAGGTAGGCCGAGGGTGTTCACCTTCACCCGAGGGCACTGTTTCAGGCACTGAAAAACCAGGTCTGCATTTCGTAAAGATCAGTCTAACCTGGAGCAAATACACGGAGAGAGACAAGAGTAGTTAGGGGGAGACCAGCTGAGTTACTGCAGTTATCCAATCTGATCTTGCCTGAGCCACATCTCTGCCAAATGAGGAGTCAAAGGAGATGACTTTCAAGAAAGGGATTGAACAGCAGAGTCCCATGCTGCTGAGACCCCACGCAGGGCAAGTAAAAACGTGCATCTGATCTCGTACTACAGGAGCCTCTCGGTGACCTTGGCAAGAACTGTTTTCAATGGACAGAGTTGGACAGAAATGAAAACAGTGTAAACCAAGGTGGTGGCACTGAAGGTGAAGGGAAGTAGACAGCGTTGAGAAATATTGAAAGATAAAATCAACAGGGCTTGATGTGCAGATATAGCTGGGGAGAGAGAGCAAGGTGTCAGGGACCACGTCTACTGTTGTGCCTTATGCACTCGATAGATGGTGATGCTCTTTTCCTAAGACAGACAAAGGTGGGAAACGGGAACTGGCCCAGATGGTCCAGTCTGTACGTGTCGATAGTTCACGTTGAGACATCCAAGGGGGGAAACCTAACAAGCTGATAGGTAGATGATGTTTGGATCTCAGAAGAGAATTCTGATTCATGGTCGTGAGCTTGAGAATTGTGAGCATATATGTGGTAATTGAAGCCAGTGACAGAGCTGACTTATGGAGAGAGGATAGGGTGGGAAGAGAGGAGATTCTGTGGCTGGACTTTGATGAAAGGCAACCTTTAATGCCTGGAAAGAAAAGGATGAAATGATAAGGACTATTGAGAAGGAAAAACCAAGGAGTGAAAGGAGAATGTGGTCATGTTGAAGTCCAAGTGCAGCAGCGTTTGAAAAGGAAGGAACCACTAAGAGATCACATGTGGACTAGATGGAATGTGTCCACTACGTTAGCTGAGGTGCCCGTCTCCTCAGAACCAGACGCATAGACACAGAGGGGAGGGGCCTGCGGGGATGGGTGGAAAAAGCGAAGGAGAATGAGAGCTACAGACTTCCACTTATACAACCAGTAAGTCTCAGGGATGTAACGTGCCGCGCAGGGAACGTAGTCAGTGATATCGCAGTAACTTTGTCAGGTGACAGATGGTTAGTAGATTTATCATGATGATCACTTCATAAGATATATAAATGCCGAATCGCTGTATTGTTCATCTGAAACTCAACTCCACTTAAAAACATGAGGTGCTCATTGGTCTTAGGAGCCTTTTTCAAAATGTGGTCAGGGCTGGCAGGCCGGAGTGGGTTGAGAGGAGGAAGCGAAGAGATGTAAGTGACTCTTCAAAGAAACTAGACTGTAAAATGGAGGAAGGAGGGGAAGCAGGCTCAAGAAAGGACACTTTTTTAAGTCAGCATGATTGAATACTGACATGGGTCGGGGCGACAGAGTGGGCAAACGTTCACTGCTCCTTCGTCTTACAAATGCCACTGAAAGGACAGAAAACAGTCTATTAAAAATTGTTTGTCCCTCGCTCCACACCAGTACTGAGAATAATATATCTGAAAGATAGTAGGTGCTCAAAATTTTTTCTTTATTAAATGGACAAAAAGAACAACTTTATAACCGTGCTGGGAAACTAAGAAAGTTTGCTCTCAGTATGGGAGAAAATTTGAGGTATTTGGAAGACGGAAAAAGTGGCGATCAGGTACACCACGAAGCTGTGACCCAGCTGGGCACGGGAGAAGCCTCCTGCAGAGACAAGAGCCTTCTGTGGAGCAGAGCGCAGGAGCATTAAACCCCATGCCAGTAAATTCGAGAAGTGCGTGGCGGGCCATGGATAAGCTTGTGAAGTAAGGGCCTGCCAGACAGACAAACCCTCACGCGCAGAGGCTGGTGCCAGACATGTTTGCCCCCAGGTGAAAGGTCTGAGACTCCTCCCCTGGTGGAAATGTGGAGTGATAAGCCGGGTAGAGCCTCGGGTAACTGAGACCGTCCACCACAGATGTGAAGAAAATAAAAACGGGAAATTCAGTGCTGCCCAGCAGTGAATTTGTTTATCCACTAAACAGATTATTGGATCCTGGTAACAAATGTTTGGGGAGGAACCTTAATCTTCCCCGTTTCCTAAGAGAGAAGCATATGTAATTGCCCATCTACTATGGCTAAAAAGTGGCTGACTTGGAAACTGAATCGGGGCTTGCTTCACTTCAAACCAAACTCTTCCCCACCCTGCTCTGTAGCCTGCTATTACTGCGCAGTCACTAAGCCCCGGAGTTCAAAGATAAATTAGACTTTGTCTGTGCTTTTGAATCCTACAGCGAGTGTTGTGTTATAACGAGAGTTACGCGGTGCTAAAGGATTATTTTTTGTGTGTATTTTATAGTGTATGAACCATCGGACAGTGAAGGGATAGAAAGTTCAGGTAAGCGCTTTCTCTAAGCAGATGTTTCCTCCTGCAAGTCATCCCCCCTTGTACCTGTTGAATCTCATATAACACGTGGGACTGAGATTGACGTAGTAAGACGTACAAGACCTTTTCAAGCCACCAAGGAAGTAATTGGATACAAGTTGTCACTATATTTAGTCCCTACTTATGGTGCAGGTTTTATGCCAGCAGGGGTTATATCAGCCTATTTGATGTATTCTTTGAATAAAATTTAGGAATTACAGTTGGAATGCTGGTATAAATACTTATGAGTCTCACTATAAGAAACCCCAGTCTAAAAAGAGCCAGATTTAGGTATTCGAGTGGCTATAAGTTAATTCAGGGATCTCATGGAGTTGAGTAAATGTAAGATGTGTGTGTTTTTTCCTAGATAAAGTAGAAGATTCAAACATAATTTTAGAAGGTAAGTTAATTTTATAGAGATGGTTTTACTTTTCAAATTAAAAATATGTTTACGTATCAACAGGTGTTTATTGAGTACTTTTAAATCTCTCTACAGTGCTCAGGGGGTAGGAGGACGGGAGTGACTAGGACAGAATTCCTGTTTTCTTTGGGGTTGCCATTCTAGCGGCCAGACAGAAGGTGAATAATTAAAGATTATGCAAAGTGCAATAACAGATAAGAACAGGATGGTAGGATAGAAAATGAGTGGCGAGAGTGAGGAGGGCTGGTTCAAATTTCATGCGAAGGGGTTAGCCATAGGCAGAGATGGGTCGAAAGTTGGGTCCTTTATGTTATTCGGCTGAGAAAATTTGGGGGAATTACGTGAGGTGCCCGGGTGGTGGCGTCAAGTAGGGGTTGGATGTGCCGTCCGAACCAGGCGGGCCGGAGCCGAGGTGGATGTAGATGTCTGGGAGCCACCATCCTGAGGGTGCCGGTCACTTTGCGGAAGCAGCTAAGACCGTTTTGGAGGTGATCGCAGAGAGAGAAGACGAGCAGCCTGAGGCTGAGCTCTAAGGAAGCCGGCGGTTGCAAGGTTTGGTGGAGCAGGAAACCACGAGGCAGGAAGAAAACCGGTGGAGAAGAAGGCGAAAGCGCAGACGTGCGGAGGGAACGTGCTCCGCTCCTGCCGCCGCGTTGCGGGGCTGAGGACTGTCCTCGCATTTGGCATGTGGAGGTGGTTGGTGATCTGAGCAAAAGCTACTTGAATAAATTTATGGGAGCGAAAGCCGTACTGTCCTGGAGTAAGGAAAAGTCAGCTGTATCAATAGGCAGCTCTTTCAGATGTGCTGATGTAATCATCGATTTCTTTTTTAAAATCCTCTTATTACATCATTACCAAAATAAACGTTTTTCTTAGTTTAACAGCAGTGATGAAAGTAACAGTGGAAATGATACTTTATGATACGTCCAATCTTTTCAAATGTACCTAACATGACAATAGTAAAAGAAATTCTGAGAACAAGTATTGGTAAAGTTGGTAAAGTGCTAATATGTCTCTAAATTATTAAGAATGAAATAAATAGGCAAACCTGTAACAAGGCAGTCACCACGCAGAAAGCTGGTCAACTTTCAAGGTACTGCTGGTAAAGAAGGAACTATGCCGGAATGTTAATAGTGATTAGTGGGAATATGTATGATTTTTTTTGTTTCCTTTTTACTTTTGTATAAACTATTTACAAATCTTTCATTTTGAGCATGTATCATTCTTATAATTAGAAGCAAGTTCACGCCAGAAGAAAAATGATTAAAGTAGCTGCATAAATATTTTGAGTTTTAGAAAATGCTATTAACAGTCCCACCTTTCACCAAAGCCTGTTGCAAGTGTTAAGGAGCAAAGCGAAAGCTGATGTGCTCTTCTCTCTAGGTTGAGGTGCCGCCACCTGGGTTGTTAGGTATGAAGATTCTACTACCCAATGTAATTTTATAAAGCGAATCAGATCAATATGTCATTGTATCAGTGGGTGGTGCGATCTGTCTGTTTGGTTATAAGTGGGTTGAAGCAATCAGAGAAAAAGACAAGATGTTAAAAATTCACATCCACATTTTTGGCTAGTCTTAGAATATGTTATCTTGAATATTTTCGTAAAACTTTGTTGATAGCGACTTATTTTTACGATTCTATTTCAATTTCATTTCTTTTGTTCACATTAAAATTAGAGTTATGAGTTAAAACATTAAAACATTTATTTAAGAAGAAACAAGGTGCTTTAAATATCTTTCCTCAGTTCTATCAATTCTCATACACATTGTGGGTTTTAGTTCTGTCTCTCTTGCTGAGCAGTGAGGTTCGAGGTTAGGCAGGCAGCCTGTTGTACAGAACACTTGAAAAATGTACAACATTTTACAAAGTTATAGCTAATTTTTCTTTGTTGCGATGGTGTAAAAACCTGTTCTTTTTATAATGATTGCAATTGAATCCCCCCCCGCCAAAAAAAAAATCCTTAAAAATAATCACTGTAACTTAAATACCAGCAATCCATATTTGAAATACTGGTCAGCAACATGTAATGGATTGTAACTCTATTATTTATTTTAGAAGTACGTGTGCCTCCAGCCGAAGAACAGCAGGAAATACCACCAGGTATGTGATAGTTCATCAGATGTGTTGCTTTTTCCTTTTTTGTTTGATTTAAAATATGGTGTTGATATTCACACCAGCCGTGTGAACTAAATCTGTGAAGAGTAAAAGTCTCGAGACACAAGGATTAATTATACCTCAACTTAAAAAGAAAATTTTCTGTGTTTTGATCAGGTGAGCCAAAGTAATGGAAACTACATATCAGATTCACTCTAGCACGTATTTGTTGCCCTAGAATTAGAGGGGTGTTCGTGATCAAAGGACATGTGAGTTTTGCCGTTACAGATGGAGGTAGTAGTAGAAGTTAGGTTTTTATTTTCTTCCTTTTTTTTGACTGACAGGCTATTTGATGGACGATATGGAACCAGAATTGCCTTAAGATGCAAGTTTAATAGTATATATATTTGCGACGTCCCCCGTCCGCCCCCGTCAGGCCAGGCTGCCTACGACTTGTCAGGACCCTGCAGTCTTTCCTTTCAGTCCACTGCGCTGACCCAGTTCTTCACTTTCCCTTACCTTCCCCCACATGTCCCTCTCATCATCAGTAAATGTAAAGAATGGGAGAAGCATTTCAACCACGGCCTGTGCTTTCCAATGCATTTTGGAGGTGACATTAGCTGTACCTATAATCAGAAATGAACATGTAAACTTCCTGTTCTCATAGGAAAACAATGTTTTATTAAGATTTTCCAATTCTTTTTTTCCAAAGTATATTTCTTCTTGTTTCTGTTTTATTTCCATTTTTCCCTTTTTGTGTCATTGGTTCAATTTTTACTCATTTTTTCACGTCATACCTAATGTGAATTTCATAGCAATGATGTACATTACTATTATTGATTTTGGTAGAGATAACTGTGCCTGCCAAAATTTATTGAATACTGAATTTCAAGGGAAAAACTTTTATAATCAAAGAATATTTTAAGTTATACCTCAGCTCATCTTTACTTAACAATTGGATGTTTTAGGTTTTGATCGTTGTCATACCGTGTACATTTATAAAAATATGTACAAATACTTAAGAGAACTACGTCGTTGGTATTGTAATATGAATGAGAAAAGAAATCCATGGAGAAATTGATCTTTTACATGGTGACTACTGGGTGTGTATATAGACTTGGTGTTCAGGAACGACACACAGCAAGGAAGGTTGGTGTTTCTGTCCTACTTTCGTAGTTTGCTCTGTATGGTTGAGAGAGACGTCACAGAGTGTTCTGTTCTTTCTTGAGGAGGCAGAGCAGATTACTGAATTCGCATTTCGATTACTATCCATGTCTTTTAAAATCATGCGAAGTGAAATAAGCCAGACAGAAAAAGTTGAAAATCACATGACATCACTTAAATGTGGGATATAAACCTAAAAGCAACAAATGAGCAGGACAAACAAACAGAGACTCATGGACATGGACTATAGACTAGTGGTTACCAGAGGGTGGTAAGGGGGTGGGGGGAGGTAGACGGGGTAAAGGAAGTCAAATATGTGGTGACAGAAGGATATCTAACTATAGGAGGTGAATACACAGTGTAAACATATATATGCCTTACTGTTTAAGTGTACAGCTGAACCAGTGTCACCATAAAACAAATTTTTTTTAATTGTTTTATAAGTATTCCTAAAAATATTGAGTTTCTGCAACATTTTTTCCAGTTACAGTACATTTTTTAATATTGACCTAACTTTAGTGAAGATATGAAAGGTAATATTATTTTCTGACCAAAAAGTTCTATGCTTTTATTTCCATGTTTTATAAACTAAGCACAAGAATTTCCTTGGAACATAGGTATAAAATACCAAACGGTTAGACTGCTGGGATAAAAGTGCTTTTTTAGATGAGATATTTAACAACTAAAGCACATAAAAATGAAAATTTGATTAATATACATACTTCCTGACATAATAAGCTCCCAGTAAATGGTGTCTATGGCTGTCACCATTTAGTAATTAATTAGCCTGATCTTTTTTATGGTTATACCCCTCTGTTATTTTTAAAAATTTATTTTAAAAAAAAAACATTTCAACTAGAGTTGACATTCAATATTATATTCGTTTCAGGTGTACAGCATAGTGGTTAGATATTTACATAATTTATGAAGTGATTCACCCAGTTAGTCTAGTACCCACTTGGCAGTATTCATAGTTATTACAATAATATTGACTATCTTCTCTATGCTGTACTTCACATCCCATGACTATCTTGTAAATACCAATTTGTACTTCTTAATCCTTTATCTTTTTCACCCAGATCCCCAGTCCCCCTCCTATCTGGCATTCATTCACCAGTTAGTTCTCTGATCTATGAGTGAGATCATATGGTATTTGTCTTTCTTTGTCTGACTTACTTAGCATAATACCCTCTAGGTCCATCCAAGTCATTGCTAATGGTAAGATTTTTTTTTTGTGGCCGAGTAATAGTCCATTGTATATATGTAGCGCCTCTTCTTAATCCAGTTGTCTGTTGATGGGCACTTAGGTGGCTTCCATATCTTGGTTATTGTAAATAGCGCTGCAGTGACCGTAAGGGTGCATGTATCTTTTTGAATTAGTGTTTTGGATTTCTTCAGATAAATTCCAGAAGCGGAATTGCTGGGTCATAAGGTAGTTCGATTTTGAACTTTTTGAGAAACCTCCAAACTGTTTCCCATAGCGGCCGCACCAGTTTGCAGTCCCACCAAGAGTGCACGAGGGTTCCCTGCCCTCCACATCCTGGCCCGCACTTGTGTGTTGATTTACTGATGACAGCCACTCTGACAGGTGTGAGGTGATATCTCATTGTGGTTTTAATTTGCATTTCCCTGCTGATTAGGGACATTGAGCATCTTTTCGTGTCTCTTGGCCCTCTGTGTGTCCTCTTTGGAGAAAAGTTTGTTTAGGTCCTCCACCCAGTAATTAATAATTGGATCGTCTGGGGTTTTTTTTGTTGCTGTTGTTGAATTGTATGAGTTCTTCATAAATTTTGGACATTAATCCCTTATCAGATGTATCATTGGCAAATATCTAAGAGAAGCTGAATTCTGAAAGGCCTGTTCCGGAAGTTGTAGCCCATAATTTGGTGTCATAACAGTCTGGTCGACCCGCTGCACAGTGTGGTCTGACCTTGCCAGAAGAGAATGTAGGACCGAGAGCTAGCAGCAGTCATTTTCAGTGATTGTGCTTGGTTTGTTTATTTCTATTATCCTCTCTGTCTTAACTTTATATTACGATTTTTTATTATTCGCACTTAAAAAATAATAGCCAAAAATCTGTATTCATGATCTTTTGTACGGTAGGCTGATTGCTTTTGTCATGGTGTTTAATTGTGTATGCGATTGCAGAAACCGTGGGCACCCTAATCGTAGCGCCTGTCTTCTTACTGCCTTTTAATCTTTAAAATTCTTTTATTCAGGGAAAAACTCCAAAATGCTGGATATCAGTTCACTTTTTCCTGGCCCTCAGAATTTAATTGATAATTACTTTGTCTTCCCTGATCATTCTAAGACTAATACATTCTAATACAATCTTAATATTGCTTATTAAAGTCAGTAAAAATATTTATTGGTGTGGTAATTCCGTGGGGCAGGAGCTATCTAATTTACCATTATTGTATCCAGCCATACACTAGGGGATAATGAATGCTTACGTTTAGTAAGCATTATCTAGGTTCTCTTCTAAGCACATTACATGAATTAACTCATTTATTATTTCCAGTAGCCCCAGGGGTAGCTATGCTGTTATCCCCATTTTACCGATGAGAAAATCAACACAGCACGGCGCAGTCACTTGCCTGAGGTCACAGAGCTGACAGCGATAGGACTGGGTCGGTCCTTCCATCTGGTTCCCGTGTTCACACTCTCAGCTGCTGTGCTCTAGAGGATTTTAAATAAATGCAGGCCTAAGAGCTGATGAGTTTTGAGAGCTGTTTTGGTCTGATAAAACAGAAAATGTTGTATTCTTTGGTGTTTTTTTCTTAATGTACATTAGTATATCAGTTAGGACTCAGGAATGTTGAAGGTTAATTATGATTCAGTGTAGAAAAATAAGTTTTCCAAAGGCTTAAATTTTGCTGTCTTTTTATGTTTGTGAATTTATAAGTGCTTTGCTGATAAACTCTTGGCAGGGATATAAAAGGTCAGTCCTAAAAACTGATCATTTTAAATCCCAGATTTTTAAAAATTGATTTTGGAATCCCTTTTTCTTTAGCAGATTTTCACATTTCTCCTCAAACTCATATTTTTACATGAAATCATATAACGTGTGTCTAGCAATGTGACAGCATAAATATATGTAGCACAAATTGTATGATTTATGAAGGAATCACTTTAGAAATTCACGAGAGTAAAACTTCTTGCCAGATACTTTAAGACCATTTGACTAACTGGTTCCATCAATAATTTTTCTGTCATACCATGCCACGCACAAAAAACTTATTTTTATATTTTGTGATTATAATTGTGTTATCCAAAATGGAGATATGGGAGCATCAGTGTTTCTGGTCATTCTGCTGCTCCTGTCTCTCTGAAAATGGAGATGGCATTTGTGAGTCATTCCACTGTTGAATATTCTGGCGGCGGTGATGGCTTCACCCCACCGCATCTGTCTACAACTGTCACTCGTGCCTCCCCCGTCACCGGTTTTTTCTAACACTGATCAATAAAGCCCATAACCAGCTTTAGGATGGCAGCACTCATGGTCTTAGCCTGTGTAATAAGTGCTTAATATGCCTATCATTTTTATTGACTCGATCATTTACTCAGGAAATACATACTGAGCAACTGCTATGGCCCAGGCTCTGTAGTGGGGCAGTGAAGGTATGTGATCCACAGCATAGCCCCCGTCTCATATTGGTTTACACAGTCCCAGGGGCTTAGAGCCGAGGAAAGCAACGGACACGGTATCCTTAGGGCAGAGTGCCGCAGAAAAGTAGAATACAGGTGGAAAAGTAGGCAGGTGTTGCTTCTCGGAGTGTTTCATATACGATGTTTAAATGTCTAAATGTAAGCCTAAAAGTGACAGGAAGCCACTGAAAAGTTCTAGGCAGAGGAGTTACTTACATGACAAAACCCAGATATGGAAAGAGCAGCTTTGCCAGAAGGTGGAGACTAGTAAGGGGACGGATGTATGAACCTTGGCCGGAAACAGTGGAGCCTGAACTGTGGGAGAAGGAATAAAGAGGGGGCTTGATTTCCTAGAAATCAGACTTGTAAATAATTTGATGGGTGAGAGGGCTGAAGCGGGGGTAGAGTCATGATGGTGCCTGTGTGTCTGACTCGAATGAATAAATGAAACCTAATGGAGACATAGAAGGCAGGACATGGAGAGTGGCAGGGACGTGACCAGCCTGCCTTCGGAGGTGTCGGGTTTGCCACTCGGTGAGCCACTTCTGAGTGGAGTTGTCCTTGAAGATCTAGGAGCATTTATTTAAGTTGTTCAGAATTATAACTGGGCTTTAGTTTGTTTGCCTTTTTATCAGTACTCATCATTCTACTTTGAACAACTTACTTTGGTCTCAAGGTATTTTTGATTGCACAGGTTACAGAAATGCTTGTTCTTATAGTGTCTTTGTTCAGCATCCTGTCTTTGAGTTTCATACACATAGTTAATGTAAAATAATTTGGTCTTATTGTTATTTACTATAAAAATACTACATTTAAAAAAAAATTATTCTACGTTGATGGCTGTACTGACTGTTTCCAGTTTGGGGCTGTTGTGAAGAAAGCTGCTGTGGCTGTTCTTGTACATGTCTTTTTCGTGGACATAAACACTTATTTCATTAGATGTATAAAAGTATGCATATAATTTCTAGTTTCTTCACCTTAGCACCAAATAATTCTGCTTAGACAAAAATTTCTGGTTACACATAGAAACGCAGATAACACATGTAAATGGATGGATGGATGGATGGATGGATGGATGGATGGATAGATAGATGAAGGAAGGAAGGAAAGAAGGAAGGAAGGAAAAAAGGAAGGAAGGAAGGAAGGAAGGAGGGCAAAAAGGAAAAATTGGATGAGTCTTTATCTGTACCAGATCATTTTCTCTAATTGTAATAGATCCAGTGCTATGAGAGAAAAATAAATCAGATACTAAAGTTTGGAATGAGAAAGTATTTGCGGAAAGTTTGACAGGAATGAATTTTCTTTCAAAATCCTTAATTTTTTTTATTGACTTTATATTGTCAATTACATTAAAATTGGTATAAAATTATTAAAGTAATATATTTTAACCGCAACTTACAGTATCCAGTTGCTCCTTGAAAATCCTTCCTATATTTGTTTTTCAAATACCGTACTAGATTTTTTTTTCTCAATTATGTGCCTTTTTAGTACAGTGAAAAGATTGATGGGAGAAAAAAATTAATGCTTATATTTCTCAAAAGAGTGAAATACTTAAATTCAGTTGTAATTCTCAGATGCCCTAAAGAACCTCAGTTTTCATCAACAGCTTTGCAGGTCACCCCAGGAACTTCTCTAGGCAGTTAACCGTTCTGTTATCAAGTTGCCCTTAAAAACAGCAACACAAAAGCAAAAAAGCATTCACTTCTGTTGGTGGGTTTTTAAAAAGTCAATGAAAATGAAGCAGTTTCACAGTCTATGTCTAGTTGGTCCTTTAATTTAGATTTCCCCTTATTTTTGCAGATACTTAAAGCTTCAGAAAGACTGCCCCCACTTCCACAGGAGGACCAGCCTAACCATACGCTCCAAAAGATGGCTGTGATAGATCTTGTGAAGTAATTACTGAGCAGATCAAGATCTTTGGGAATGAACACTAAAGATGTTTTGAATGAATCATAGTCCACTGGCATTTTAGTGTATTTTTTTTTAGAAACAAAAACTACATGTAATGTTACATTCCTGCATGTCCTTTCTTGATAGCGTTAGTGAATCCATTGCATTTTCTTTTGTGTGTGTGACTCGGCTTTTACTCCTACCTACATTGATGTGTGTTTTCCAGGCAGCAGTTAATAATTATATTGATGATGTAGCGGCAGTTGTCTTGACAGAGTTTTAATATATATTATTAGGAATTAACACTGTGTTCAACTGATTTGTGCAAACTGCGTTAAACGGGATTTAAACACTGTTAGAGGTACCTTGCGTTAGCACCCTTGAAAACACTAGTAGAGGTCATCATTATCTGTGAAGATTTGAGTTGTATATATCTGCACTGATATCCTTAAAAAAAAGTCTTTATTAACTTTGAGTATTCAAGGTAGAATTCAGAATTTCAGATTCCTTTAGCTTTTAGCTCGTTAAATAGAGAAAATAATATTTCAGCAAAAGTTTTAAATTATCGTGGTTAATTTATTTTTCAGAATGACGAGGGGAAACTGAAATTCCTCATTAGGGCAAAGAGAAAAGACATGGCCTGCTATATCACACAAAAACGCTTTTCGGCAACTTGGATTAATGACATAATAGCTGTCGTCCATTTAGTATTCGTTTAAATTTTAGAAAATCAATATAAATTACTGGTGCATAACTTAAAGATTGCTCTGCCTTTGGGTAAATAAGTGATGCTCTCCCAGCACCAAGGACGGCAGGTGCTCTCACCAGTAAGGTCACCCACGCCCCTCGCAGGCTTGCTTTGGGGCGTGTGGAGAGCGCTCACGGAGCCACACGCCTGCTGCGTTTCCACACGCACGAGCCTTTTCCTGCTACTCTGAAACGTTTCTTCTATTTTTAATGTGGTTCATTTGTGGCTCAGGAATAGTTGCTGTGACGAAAATTTTCATTCGTTAGCAAAGAAGGTAGCTATAACATCCTTTTGAAAGGACCATGAGCTACATAAAAAAGCCATAACAAGTGGTTTTATTTACTAGTCAGGGGTAGCTGTTGATTATGTTAACATTGAAGATAAGGTAATGTTTTTCCTGCTTTTAGGGTTAAAATCAAAAAAGATTTTATATTTTCATCATTATAGATCATAATGTAATGTTATAATATAGTAAGTTATGCATGCTGATCCAACGTGTAGTGAAACCTCAAATAATAAGAAAAGCAATAATTTTCTAAAGCTGTGATATGGGTAATATAAATTCTAATAAAGCTCTTCATATTGTGAATCATAGAACACTACTTTTTATAAAGCCATATATTTTTTTTTTTTTTAGGGAAACTTAGGAGTGACATAGAAAAGATAAATGAATAAAATAAATTCTACTGGATTTTTGTATATAATCATCTCTAGAAATAGAGGATTCATTATGCTGTGGTCAACTTCAAATACTTTTTAATTCCAAATATCTGAATTAATGAGCCTTTACAAATATATGCCATGCTGGGCAACATCAGTGGATTTTCTAAAAATAATGTAAATGTCTTTCTGTTTAATGTTATTTGAGTGCAATAAAATGCAGAATTCTTCTCTATATTGTCATTATTCTGAAGTATATTTTTTATTTCATTACATAATAAAATTGGTTCATTTTGGACTTACTGGTCTTTTAGAATACTATAAGCATTTTGATGACTAAAATCACCAAGGAATACCTTTAGCCCCTTCCCTAACCTGTTTCTGGTGTTTTGTTTAAAATTTACTATTATGCTCCATTTCTGGGGGCAGGATTACAGTGAAATAGCCCCGGTGTCCATCCTTTGCAGGTTTTGTTCAGTCCTCGTTTCCCTGTACCTTGTGATCCTCTGACCATCATCTTGGGAGGGTAGTCATCCTGGTTTGAGCTTCTCGAGTTCTAGAAAGTGTTGTTTTCTCCACCATGCCTAAAAGAAACAATTAGAATAAGACTTGAAACTAAGGGTGAGCAAACTCACTTTCACCAACTGCACTTACTCTGCTAAGAGCTTCGTGTGTGTGAGGTAGTTGCGATTCCCAGCAGATGGATGTCATCCCTGCTCACAGACCAGGAAACAGGGCAAGGCCGAACCGCCTACCGGCCCGAGGCCATTCACGGTACTCTGGAGTGAGCACCTGGCACCAGGGAATGCGTTACTGAGGGTTGTGCAGGTGTTGCTGACACCCCTAGAAAAACAGCTCCTTGAGATTTTTGATTCTTTTCTTCAGTCCTGTATCCCTGATGCCAGTGAGAGTGCATCCTATTGAATGATGGATGCACTGCCTAACTTAATGATGAGGTTATAGTTAATAAGATCAAAGTGTTTTTGTTTTTGTTTTTAAATATCCTAGGTGCCTTCTGTAGCACTGGCCAGAAAGTGTTATGGCAGTCAAATTTATAAAACATACTCTGCATAAGTCAAGACCTGACACTCCTTAGGCATTTTTTCTTTTTCTAGAAAGGTAAAAAACGGCACAGTGGAAAGATCATATGCTTTGAAATGAAGTCAACGGCTGACCTTTGTAACTTTGGGCATTCTACTTTCTCAGCTTCCTCCTTTGCACAGAGAGAGATAAGACCTTTCCCTATCGGGTGTCAGGGACAAGAGGTATATGCGATATGCTTAGTACTAAGCCTGACACACTGTAGCTTTCAAAGTTAGTCCCCTTCCTCTCACCTAGGGCTTCAAGGGAGAACAATGCTTGACCTGAAAAAAGTCCTTCCTTGCATCAGAAGCCTGCCTCAGATTTACTTCTCACGTCCCCCAAATGAAATGTTTTATAGGAATCAATATAGGACACTAGGGACCAAAAAGTCAAGTGCTCCGTGATTGCGCCTGTGCTCCCACCCCGGACGGCACCCACATCCTCTCCTGTCTACTGTGGGGAAAGGCCAGAGTCTGTGATTTTTCATCAGTCTCCCAAACTGCTCCATCCCTACGCCAACATATGCATGCACACATGTTCCTAGAAATACCCAAAGACCCGATAAGTACCTCCTGCGCCTACAATCAGCTGGTCTACCTTGAAAATTCACTAGATGCTAACCTGTATTAAACAGTGGGCCAGATGTGAGGTTATAAATGAATGTAGCAGCTTGTTTACTAACACAAGGTCAGGTCACGTGCTGGTGTCTTCCCTGTGAGATGGTTGTTCTTTGGCCAGTGCAGGTTCTGGGTAGGTTTCACTGTCCTTGGTAACCCCGTTTGTGGGCGAGACACTAAGTGTGATTGATTCCCTTGTTGAAAAGCTGACAGAGGTGGGCTCTCGGGCTCAGGTCAGGCACCTGCCAGCGGCTTACCTATGTGTGTGTGAAGTCCTTAGAGGAACAAGACTAGTGTTCTCTGTCATGTGACACATTCCTTTAAAGCACGTGGTACCTATTATAGTCTTATGTTTTTAGGAGACAATAAAAAATATTGAACAAGCTTTTTAAAAAATGTATTGGAGTGACATTGGTTAATAAAATTATATAAGTTTCAAGTGTACAATTCAATAATACATCATCTGTATATTGCCTTGTATGTTCACTGTCGTCACCATGTTTGACACCCTTTACCTGTATCTACCTCCCTCATCCCCCCTTTGATGAGGGCTTCTACCTACCCCAGTTTGTCTTCATTCTCATACAGTGCTTGTGGTGGTAAAGATCACCCATATCCACTCTGACAGAGGAGAAACCCGTAGCCTGGCACCTGAAACCTCGTCACTGCTCAGTGACTTTTACAAGTAATTCAAATGGGTCTAATCTTAATATTTTTAAACAAAGTTTGTATGCAAAGAACTCAGAATTTAGAAAAATTTAATCGTTTGCCCAGAAATATTAAATCCTATTGATTTGAATTCATTAAATATAGTCCTATATTTTGAGATACTGAATGGTGACTTTCACAGTACTTATTTTGTTTTGTCTTTGCTTTCCAGAAACAAATAGGAAAACAGATGACCCAGGACGAAAAGAAAAAGGTGAGACTATCAAATAACCAGCCTTTCAAATATACATCTGAAGAAGTCATCAGATCATCCATAACCCAAATGATGGTTTTGTTTCATATCACTAGTTAAGATTAATTGCCACTGGGTTTATTATATCATTGTTTTTTGTCGACAAACATTAATAGTCTACATAGACATTTATAGCTAAGGCTCTGGAGAGAGATTGCCTGGCTTCTAATCCTAGTTTTGCCATTTTTATGTGTCCTTGAGAATTACTTAACCTCTGTGCCTCAGTTTCCTCTTCTGTCATCAACTTCAGAAACCATGTTGTGTTCTTCAATAGTAATTAAGTAAAAATACGTGTAGAGTGCTGAAAGTAGTGTCTAGCACAGGCAAAGCACTTAGGAAATGTTACATATTATTTTTTGTCACCTGTGTTGGTAACTGTTCTAGGTACACAGCGCATTATCTTTTTTCAAGGAACTCTAAATTGTTTGGAAAGGGGAACGTGCAAAAAAGCTATATCCGTGTAGAAAGGATCGTCTCTGCCTTCTAAGAGTTTATTACAAAGGCATTCTCATAAATTTAATAACTCAGTGCAATTATAACTTAATTCTTATAAAAGTTTCTAAACTTTGAGTTAGGAGCTGTTTTTAAAGTTAAAAAATTATATGGATGATCACAACAGTGGTTGTACTTTTAGTATCAATTGAATGATAAAATCTTCAGTGATTAAATATTACAATTTTAGGAATGCCTTTAATTTGTAGTGGTGAAAGCAGTGGTATGTTGAAAAGCTACAGGACACATAATGTACAAGATCTAACCTACTCAGTATATAAATAATACGTGATGAGTTGCTGCCCTCCGGCCATAATTTTATAGCTCCGAGGCTGGGAACTAGGCATCTAACTCATGCATTTTTTTTTCTGACTGATTGTTTTTCATTTTTTATCAAAATTATATAGAGATACAGTTTTAAAAGTTATGACTTAAAGAAAAACAGTAGTCATCTACGCTACTACTCTCTATCCATGAGTCCCATTCCCAGCTTGCTTTCAGCTATTTCTCCTATGTCCAAATAGCTTGTTAATTCTGCATTTTCTCCTCAGTATTGGAAGCTGTCGGTCGACTTTTGTGTCTAGAGGACTGGGATTTAGCTCAGTCATCATGCACAAGCTCGCCATGCCGCCTTGCCTCTCCTCTCTTCCAGCACCTTCATGATATACGATGTTAGACAGTGATAAGCACTAGGGAGAAATAGCAAAGCAGGTATCAGCAGCTTTTGATAGAACTAATCACTTCCACTCTTCCAGAACACGTCCTGCGCTTGGCCTGCCACAGAGCTCATTCTCTAGGCTTTTCCACTCTGTGTTGTTTGCTTTTTCCCAGCCACTTTGGAGGGACGCTCCGCATCTCGCTGACCATCAAACATCAGAGTGCCCTAGGACTCAATCCTCAGAGAGTTTCGATTTACACACACTCCCTTGATCGCATCTAATCTCATGGCTTTAAATATCTCACTATGTCGAAGATTACCGCATTTACCCTCAGCTTGGGTTTCTTCCCTGAACGCTAGGCTGGCATATCCAGCTGTCTGCCTGACGACCGCAATCCGATCATCGCTTCAAACTTAATAGGTGTAAAACTGAACCCCTGACCTTCTCCCTCTGCAAAACCCACTCCTCCTGCGAATGTTCTCTTTCGTGCCTCCCCATTATGCCATCGGCAGACCCTGTCAGCCTTCTCCGGAACACATCTGGAATCCAGCTACTTCCTGCCACGCCACCTACTCACTACCCCCAGGATCCAGCCACCACCATCTTTTGCCTGGATTATTCCAGTTCCCTCCTAACTGGTTTTCCTGCTTCCACCTTTGTCTCTATAATCTTTCTCAATACAGTAGCCGTATTGCTGCTCTTAAACCTAAATCGTATCCTGTCGCCTAGATGTCTCCAGCATCTTCATATCTTCCTTTGCGATGGTTTACAAGGCCTCACACAATCCCTTCTCTCTTCTTCCAGTTTCCTCCCTAACCTCAGGAGCTATACCTCTCTCCTTTGCCGATGCTACTCCAGACACACTGGCTTCCTTGCCGAGCACACAATGGACGCAGGGGCTCTGCACTGGCCATTCCCGCCAGTTGGAGCGTTTTCCCCCAGATCCCCACCAGGCTCACTGCTCTAGTCTTTGTTCACCTCTTGCCCTCTCGGTAAGCCTCCCGACCCATCCGATTTCAGATTGCAGCCCCCTTACACTCTGCTTCCTTGCTTGCTTTTCTCCAAAGCAGTTACCACCATGTAATTGTATTTGACAGTTTAATTCTTAGTGTTTATTTTCTGAACCTCCCACTGAAATCAGATTTCTGTGAAGACACGTTTTTGTCTGTTTTGCTCACTGCTCCATTTGCTGTGCCTGGCACCTGGTAAGCACTCAGTAAATATTTGTTGAAGGAATTTCTATTATTTTTTAATCACTAGGGATTAATATGAATAGACATTAAAGGCTCTATAAGACCTTAACTGTTGTAGTAAGAATGAGACCCAGATAGCACTCCTAGGATAAAAATTGATGGGAGACCCAAAACTTGACTGGGAGAGCCCAAACTATGGGAAATCTATGGGACACCAAAACTTTAGTCACCCTGGGGTAAGAAGACTCTGCCGTTGTCATCTCTAAAAAAAACAAAGCGATCATATGGTCTCTTCTGTGACTTAAGTGTCTAAGTCAGTAGACCCAGGAAATCGTCATGTTCACACTCTTTGGAGCACAGAACTAACGAGAAGAAAACCTGTATTTAAAAACACTTTAACCTTCAGTTTCTTCGTCCAGAAGTGAGGATAATGATTCTTATGCCTCACAAGGTATACTTTTACATCGTGGAAGAGTAAAGTGAAAATAATATCTGAAAATAATAAATGCAATCTGCTACTATTATCATTATCTAAACTTCAGTCTGCTACTATTATTTTCCAAATATCTGTACTTTGGGTTGCTTTTGATGAGCAGTTAAATTGGTTGACTTGGGGATATGACACAGGTGTGCCAATTTTAAACTTTTGTTAAAACGGGACTTTTAAAACGTTGACAGGTACTATAATAAATTATAAAAGCAAATGTATTTTTAGCTCAAAAAGTAAGACTTAATTTAAGAATAAAGAATGTTTTTTTTTTTTAATTGAGTAAATTTAGCTTTACAAAAATCACTAAAATGATCCACATCACTCAGTTTGCCTTGGGCCAATAAGTATTTTGTCACGAGGCTTTAAGACAAAGACCACTAATGTAGACTGAGGCTGCTCTTTGGGACCAAATTTACTCAAGTCTCACTCTGTATCCCAGACAGCAACCCAGAGGATAACAGAGAAGGGACGTAAATCCTCTGCGCTTTCTTGATTTCCTGTCTTACATTGGTTAGGGAAATAAACACTTTTAAGGAAAGACTTGGTGGTCTTGACAGCCCCTTATTTTTACCCTTCTCCCCATCATGTTGTCAAAGGTTGAGTTATATGTCAGATTCAGACCTTTCCTACAAATCAGCACATCCCCATTACAATTAAAGTCAATTGCATATAATTTTTTTAAACCTCAAATTTCAGTGGCTTACACAAGATAAGAGTTTATTTCTTACCCACATAAATAACCTAGGACCAGGTTAGTGGCTCATCAGTGACCAGCTCCTCTCTCGCCGTTTTCCCATCCTTAGTTCATAACCTCATGTTCCAAAAAGGCTGCTCTAGCACCAGTCATTAGAGCCACATCCAGATAATAGGAAGGAATGAAAGGCAAGGAGTAGTAGTCTTCATCAAAGAATGATATTTAACTGACAGAATTTTATGAAAGCTAAAATTCAGTATTCTGGTTCTAAAGAAGAAGGAAATATTGAATATTGAGAGAAATCAGCGATGTGTAGGCTGAGGTAAACTGTATTTCACTCCTTTCCATTTTTTAGGAAAATGGCTACTGTTCTATGCTAAAAAGTTTGATAAGACATCAGAGTATGTTTATTAAAAGACTATCAACTTATCATTTACCAAAAAAAAAAAAATACTGATTTATTTATCCACTTAAATACTTGCATGCCTGCTACATGCCAGGCACTATGCCAGGCCAATGGACATAGGTAGAAAGTAAGACAGACAGGATTCCTGCTTTCACAGCATGCACCTGTCACGAGGGAGTCCTGTGACACACACACAGACTGAAGTGGTGATAGGCTCTGAAGGTACCAGCAGGAGAGTGCTGGAGGGAGCAGCGAGGGAAGGGAAGAAGGTCTCAGGGGGTTAGTGATGCGTGCAAGGCTGTGCGAACACTCAGCCGAGGGCACTCTGAGCAGAGGAGCCGTCTGTGCAAACATCCTGAGGTGGGAATGAGGGGGCTGGGGAGCTGGAGCACCCTGAATAACCCAACAGCGTGTGCGATGCAGTCAGAGAGAGAGTCAGGAACCAGGCTGTGGCACGGAGTCTGGACGTTTTGCTTCATCCAGTGGGATTCCATACCCAGCCATGCAGGTGTCTGCGCCAATCAGAGCCTTTCTTTCTCGTTCACATACTGACTGGTTGGCTCCTGGGAGGTCTACCTGGGCACGTTCTTCAAAAGGTAGAGAGAGGGGAGAGTGGATTGTGGGCGTTGTTTATTGCACATGGTGAACTCTGGCACACCCTGCCCCAGACTGCTCACTCTCCAGAGGCTCCGTTTCATCCTTAGGGGCCATGCCTCCCTCTGCAAGGCCTGGGATACGGCACAGTGTTGTCCTCCAGGGATTCTGATCGTAAACGGAACATTCAGCGGAGTGGGGCTGGGCTCTCTTGACTGTTTCTTCATTGGAAACAGTGGAATCAGTGTGACAGCTTCTCTTGATTGGTTCATCACTCCTCATCATGCAAAACCCACAGTTTCCAGCAGTACCAACCAAAAGATATTTTAACTACAGTATATTATTGAGTGTGAAATGCAGGAATAAATGTTACTACAGATTTATTGAAAACCCTATTTGAGCAAATTGTTAGCTTTGGGAATTCCTTTTTTTTTTTTCTTTCTTTACTCTGATTTATGTGATGCTGTTAACAGATAGGGGAGAAGGAAGGGGAAGTCTTCTAGTTTTGGAATATGCAGTAAAAACATTAAATGTGTTTTAATAGTTTGACTTCAGATTCATCATATAGAAATGGAGGGGTTTTTTTTCATGGTAATTATAAATTTGCCTTGAGACAAATTATTAGATTTTAGGTTTGTCTAATTTTCTACTCGTATTATCCTCTTCCCTTAAATATACTGATGAGGAAATACTGATGGCAGTGGAAGATTTCTCTTTTTTTACTTAGAATTAATAATTATACGATTCCTTTCTTTTAGAGAGTTAGATCTAGTTTATTTTGATAGAGTCACGAGTTTGGGATAGGGTTTATTCCAAAATAGGCCCACACTTGGAGTCGGCAGATTCTTGAATTGAATCACATTATTTATATTTGTTTTAGATAAAATTGCTGTATCAGTTTCTCCCCACTGGATGTCATCTTTTCCCATAGATTCCATATTCCGTAATCATAAAATACGAGTGTGAACTACGAAGTAATGCGATGCAAAAATGGCTTATTAGATGTCAAATTCAAACAATGATTTTTTTATTCATTTACTCTGTAACATATTTGAGTACCTACTGGGTACCAGGCCCTGTTTTAGGCACTGGGGCCAAAGCAGTCAATAAAAACAAAGCCCAGTTCTCATGGTACTTACGTTTGCGTGTGTGTGTGTGGATGTGCAATTAGAATGTAATAGGCAGTGATAAGTGTGGAAAAGAACGTAAAACAGGACAAGAGTCCAGAGAATGACAGTGGGCAGGGGTCTTGCTCTAGAGATAGGCCTCTAGACACTGACATTTGGAGATGCAAGGGAGTGAGCTGTGCAGCCACCTGGAAAAGTGAGTTCCCGGGTGCAGTGGCACATTCGTAGTCCCGAACGTGTGTGAGGACCGGTGAGGAGGTGTGGCTGGAGGGGAGAGGGGAGTGTGAGACGTCGCAGAGGTTGCAAGGATCCGAAGGATCCTAATCACAGCGGCCTTCGAAGAGAGGCTTTGTCTGTTATCTTGACGGAGACTGAAAAGCACTGGGAGATTCCAAGCTGAAGATTAATATGATCTTCCTTGTTTTAAAAAGCTGATTCTCGCTTTGGGGCTGCAAGATTGGAAGCAGGAAGACCACTTAGCCAATTGCAGAAGTCCAGGTGAGAGATGATGAAGGCCAGGTTTAGGAGGTGGGGTAGACAGAGGTGGCGAGTGGGGGCTAGATCTGCATATGGTTGCTTTAGAGTCACTAGGATCTGCTAATGGATAGGATATGGAGTAAGCGAGGAAGCAAATCTGACTCTAAACCTTAAAAGGTGTGCTTTAACAAATTCATCGAATATAAAAGTATGCAATATGTTATTGATTTAATATAAATCAGATGTCTCTTATTTGAGGATTGATGAGTCTTTAAAGAAATTTGAGGAGCAACAGGATACCCATGCTGATAAAACATGTTTTTGCTTGTGCGTGAGCACGTGTGTGTGTGAGAGAAAATTGTATTTGGATCAGGGACTTTTCTTGAAATTCTCCTCTGATTAGACCAATATTTCATATCCCATTATGTTATTTATTACAATTAAGGATATGCATAAACAGTATGTTTTGGGAATGTCATTAAGAAGGCATTTAAAGATTTCCTAGTTATTGTTTGTATTCTTTAAAAAGTAATACTCAGTGCCTTAGCTAAACACCAGATGGCACTAGAAAACAAGTCACATTTAACACTAAATTTTTCTTTACAGAAATCACATTTGTAATGCAATTCCAAGAAAAGGCTGAGATGGCTGTGCATAGCCAGTAAATAGCTTGGTGCAGCTAGTATCTCATATGACTGCTCCTGTGTTTTCCATGGTCACAAGGAAAATAAGATAGAACCAGCAAGGGCAATAATCAAGCCTAAAGAAGTTTTTCGTTAAAAAAATTCTATGAAGTTTTTCCTGGGATTTTTATAAATGAATGAATGAATGAATGAATGAATGTGTGTGTGTGTGTGTGTATTTCTTTGCGTTTTCCCTTTAGTTTTTAGACAAAAAAACTTATTAAGGATGGGAACTATGACCCCCATAACCCCTAGCATTTGTCAGAGTTCTCCAGAGAAACGAAACCAACGTGATGTGTGTGTGTGTGTGTGTGTGTGTGTATGTGTATGCGCGTGCCTAACACATACGCTCATTGTTGTGTGGTTGAAGAAGGGCGTGTATTGAACCTTACATGTGTCAGCAGAACTTGTGTTTGTGTACATGTGGTGGATTTGGGGGGCGGAATGTAACA
>NW_006443225.1:7094920-7126748 GCF_000325575.1 Pteropus alecto | reverse complement strand
GGCAGCGAACTGCACTTTTTTTTTTCCTAAATGGGAAAAGGTTAAATGTTAATCTTATCTAAAAAAATACCTTCACCGCAACATCTAGTCACGTTTGACCAAATATCTGGTTACCATGGCCTAGTGAAGTTGACACATAAAATTAATCAACACATCCCCCTGTTAGCTGAATAAATAGTTGTTGCATGAAAAAATGTGGTAAATTCCTTTTCCTTTAATTGTCTCTTCATCTAATGGTGATAATATGAGATACAAATGATGGACAGGAAGAGTATATAAGCGCAAATATCAAAGTATGAATGAACTTTAAGCATATCCAATGTACTACATTTTAAGTTATTTTCATATAGGTTCTCATTCAGTTCTTACCAAAAGATCTTATGAATTAAGTATTTTACAACCATTATTTCTTCAAGAATTTTTTTCTTCTTTCTCTGCTACTTCTGGTATCTATCTATATGTTATAGGAATCTATTACATGTCGGACTGAATGATGATGTTCCACAGGTATCTGAAATTTCATTAATTTTTTTTCCTTTGGATTGTATAATTTCTATTGCTCTATCTTTAAGTTCACTGATTCCTTCTTTTGCCATTTCATATCTGCCATTGAGCTCATCTAGTAAAATTTTCATTACAGCTACGATTCTTTTCCACTATAGATTTATAATTTTTTTATCTGTTTCTTCCTTAATGTCATGTTTTTCTTTAATTTTTTGTACTCATTTATAATCACTGATTTGAAGTGTTTTTCTGATAAACCCAGTATTTGGGCACACTTGGAGGCAGTTGATAATGACTGCTGGTTTTTTTTTAACTGAGGATGGCTCAGGAGATTTCTGTTATTTGCATGCCTCATAATTTTTGCTTAAAAGCTGGACTGTAGATATAATTTGTTATAGCAACTGTGGAATTTCTTTTGTTTTTTAATGAGGATTGTTGGTTTCTAGTAGACTTGGTATCTAGTTAATTTGCCTGGATTCAAACTGAAAATTTGTTTTCCCTGCAGTATGAAGCAGTACTGCCTCTGCTCAGGTGTTTTGACTTCCAGCTCTGTTTTTTAAGTTTAGCACTCTGGTGGATGGGAGTAGAGGTACCCTGTGCCTGCATAGTCCAATGGTCTGCTATAGATTTGGGCAGAATTTATACTCAGATGTGGGGGCTTGCATCTGGGATACGCCGTCTAAATTATCAATTGTTTTGCCAACCCCAAGTTTTGCCGTCTTATGCCTCAAGCCAGTAGAGCTTCTGTTTTCTGCTTCCCAAACTGTGCGTATTGAGAAATGTGTTCAGGCAAAACAGAACAAACGCAGATTTCACCAGAAGCAGTTCTATCTTTCAAAGACAGATTTCTGTAGTAGTTAGCCTCCAAGAAGGCCCCAATGAGTTTTGCCTCCTAGCCTTCATGCCTCTATGTAGTCCTTTCTCCATTGAATAGGGCTGACCTCTGTCACCAAGAGGGCATTGCAGAAATGACAGTGTAACTTCCAAGGCTAGGTCATAAAAGACATTGGCAGCTTCTACCTTGCTCATCTTTGATTGTGTGCTCTGGGAAACCCAGCTGCCATGTCATGAGAATATACAAGCAGCCCTTTGGACGGGTCTGTGTAGCAAGGAGCTTGTGTCAGATGACAGTTTATGGTAGTTGTAAGGTGCTAAGTTGGGGGCAGTTTGTTTTGCAGTCATACAGTTGACTCTTAAACAATGCAGAGGTTTTAGGGTTGCCGACCCCCTGCACTGTCAAACATCTGCATATAACTTTTGACTCCTCAAACACTGAGTTGTCCCTTGGAATCTGCAGGGGATTGGTTCCAGGACCCCCTGTGGAAACCAAAATCCGTGGACACTCAAGTCCCCTATATAAAATGAAGTAGACCAATTCTTGGTTTTCCGCAGCCACAGATTCCCTGCCGTGGATTGAAAACAGTATAGAAGTTTATTGGAAAAACATCCCTGTATGTGTACCTGCACCGTTCAAAACCTGTGTTGTTCAAGGATCAACTGTATAATCAATCCAATGCCCTTCAGTTTCTGCCTGCCTTTTCACTGGGTTCCTTGGAGTTCCTCGTGAGATTAGAAAGTTATCCATCAGCCAGGATTTGGGCAGAGTTTACTCGAAGATTTTGAATCTTAGCCCTTCTATAGCTCTCCTACTTCCCAAATTTCCTCTTTAAATTTCCATTTGTTTTGTTGCTGAGGAAAGACAGTTTTCCACTGCCTGGCTTGGAGTGGTTGGGGAGCAGCACCCCCATGCAAGAACACTGCAAACTCATCATTCTTACCCAATGGAGAAAGAGTCACTCAAAAATAAACTTTTCTATTCATAAGTTTCTGCCTGTCTTTGGTCATTTTCCGGTGCCTTCAAATAGTTATTTTAGTGGTTTCAGTGTTAGTTCATTGATTTAAAGAAAGACTAATATTATACTGAGTATTAGAGAAGCCAACTATCTCAAATTTGTAAGCCATTCTGGATTCTTTATTGCCTATTCATATGTTTTTTTTTCTTTTTATTGTTGATTTTCAGTGGTTTCATTTGTTACTGATATTAGCCCCTTGTTTTTATATTGCAAAAATATTTTTCCATTTGTTTTATCTATTTCCTTCACGTACAATGCATTACAGATACATAGAGGTTGGAGTAAATGAGTGTATGAATGAACACACGAGAGAATGGGTTCTCTGATCTCTTATAGTGCTTTGCACAGGTCCAAAAATATCTTCTTGCTTTCATATATTTTTCTATTATAAACTAAAAAAAATATGTACAAAAACATTGGACAGCTTTGATTCAGATGGCTTGGGAGCTTGGGAAGTGTGAAATATGGTCCTCCCCTCAAATAATGTATTCATTTAACTTTCTGAGATAAAACCTGTAGTACCTGGCTGTGAAGACACCTGTCTTCAAGCTTCAGTTTTTTGTTCTGAGGGGGCCTTTCCACGGGTGCATGTGAGTTCCACTGAGTCATCTCTGCCTTGAACTCAATTACTTCGCTGTCAGTGTGCGTAGGTCTTCTGACTTTACCTGCCCACTGGAGGTGCTCTGGTTGCTTCTTTTTAGCAGTCCCTAAAACACTCTATATTCCTCATTATTAGTACCAGTAGCCCACTTAGAGGTAGCCCGGGCTGGCGATTCAGTTCAGGCCACACCGCTCCGCCTTCGTAATTTTCCCATGTTGTAAGAGAGCAGTATAGCAATAGCACACTTAAACCAACTCAGGGAAAAGCTTCAGAAAAACAATCTGCCTCCCACCCTTGCAGCTGTGAGGAGAGGTTATGAGATAACTGCGGTTAAAGATTTATTATAGTCATTACATTCAACAGCTACGGTAGTTTTAGTGGCTCCTAAAATATACCAGCAGTTATTGTCTGATTACTTCTACAGATAAGTTAATTATAGGCGATTTCTGACACTTATACAAGTCTGATTTAGAGAGAAGTTTAATTACAGCAATTTTAGTGATTTAAATAAGCTCAGCATATATTACCAGTCTCAGCAAGTGTAGTAGAACTTTAGCTTTGTTGAAATACACATTTTCTTTATTTTTATTTTTCATTTCATGATTTTAGCCATACTGTAGTACAAGTAATAATTCAGGACACCTGTTTCCACCGGAGTGTCTATTCAGTCAAACACGCCACAGGACAATAACAGCAAATTCTTCGCTGTCATTAAAATCTCATTCTGATGCTTCCCATTGGTACTCAACATTTTACAAAGGTAATTTCCATAATGATTGTGACAATATGAACAGGAAAGTTAAATAGCTTTCTTATGCAAAAAAACTCAGATATAAGTGTGTTTTAAAATTATGTTAGGATCTAAGTTGTTGGTTTTTTTTAATTGATGAGAAATGTAACCCCGTCTTCTAATCAGAATAATCTACTGTGTATTAACGCATTGTTTCTTTGTATACTGAAGCAGATTCAAGACTCACATATTGGCCACATATACCCAAGCTAGCTTAAAATTAAGCTTTCAAAAAATGCGCCTTAAAAAGACAGTGCTATCAGTAGTTGAGTATATTCATTTACTTAAACAAAACTTGAAATTGGAGAGCATATTCGTTTGAAAAGTACATTACTGAAAATTACCTCAGTCTGATTAGAGTCTCCCTGACACCATTTATCATTCTTCTGATATAATGGTGGGTTGGAGTGGCATTTACAGCAGTAATTTTTGCCATACGTATATGTTTTCCACTTAAAAATCAAGGATGTGTTGACAATAGAAAGTATTAGTGAAAATAAATCGAACCTTCTCTGTTACAATCGGGGTGATTTCCTCACATCCTGCCCAGGAAACAGGTCAGCCACTTCCCCGACATCCTGGAACGGCAGCTGCACTTTTCTCCTTTGCTAGAACACTCTTTTTCTTCCTCTTCACCTGCAGCCCTTCGCTTTTGCTGAGCCTGGTCAGCAATGGGATGCTGCAGGGCGGGAGTGGCTGGAGCCTGAGGTGAGACAGACACTCAAGGATGGGACAGAAAATTAGGTACACGCAGCAGGTAGGGTGGGTCTGGGAAGCCAGGTAGTAGGCAATAGGCAGATATATCTCAGAAACAGAGAGAAGCCACTCTCACAGGAATTCAGGAGCAGCCCTCCAGTGAAGCTGGGAGCAGGAGGACATTAGCTGAAAGAAGTATTTCCAGGGAGAGGAGGGACATGGGATTCCCCCAGAGGCACTGGCAGAGCCCGGAGCCTCATCACTAGCCCTGCCACGGGCACTTAGGAGCTGGGCCCGGATGACCGCAGTTGGGCATGAGGTCAGTGCAGCGATATCAGGAACACGCATGGTTTATCAACTGCCTTAACACTTTCATTTAACCTTCTACTTTCCTCTTCACCCTCCATCTGGAACCTGTGAAGCTAAACTATAAATGATTAACTGCTGTTGAAACCCACGTTGCACTCAAACACAACTAGGTTCTAGTTAGGCACCAGTGTATAATAACAGCAATTCTTAATCATGCCTGTGTATTAGAATCACTTGTGGGATATTTTAGTAAATGCCCTGGGCCCCACCCCCAGCTATTCTGTTGTTGTAGCTCAGAGGCACAGTAACTGTAATGTGCAGTCATGATGGAGAAGCGCTAGGTCAGGTGTGCTGCTCAGCTGGTCAAATTGGTCTATGTCCTAGCATCATCTTAACTAAAAATTGTTCATTGGGTCCACTTGGTTCAGATATCATTCCTTCCTTGATAATATTTGAATCCCATTTGAAGGGACTGTTTACCTTAAAATATAGAGACACCAAGAGGATTATTTGAGAAGAGCAGAAGCTATCCTGTGAAGACTTGCAGGTTTCTTAAACAGCTCTCTTAAAGATAAATATATGAGCCACAAGTGGTAAACAGACTCAGCTGCACTGGGGATCCGAGGACCACTGACCGCCTCCTCTTCAGGTACTGAGCTGGGCTAGGCAGGTGTCCAGGTCTGAATCTGGCTGTAGACCATTTCTCTGTCTCGTGGCCCATGTCTGTCTTATCTATAGACTTCCCTCTTACCTCACACTGGCCCATTCCTTTGCTAAACCTTGCAAATCTGAATCACGGCTAAGAGAATAATGTTAACATTCTCAGTTGCCATCTACACATGCTCAAACTTCAGGTATGAAAGAACATAATTTTTATCAATGATATTTTCATAGGTCTAGCTTGTTCTGTCACCATTTAGAATTATTGCATTGATGCCAGCAAATGTTGGAAGTCTTAACTGTTAAAGAAAACTAATTTAACCATCATATGTTCATTATAAAATATCCGGGGACCTAGGATATATCATTTATTGAAGATATATTCCTATATAGGATGAAGATGTTGGGGAAAGATATAAACTTAATCATAAAATGCAAATGCATGCCGCTCTATTGGGTCACTTTTTGCCTCTCCTGGTGGGGCCTGGCTGTGCCCTGCACATGGAAGGTGCTCAGCATTTAATGGGTCATTGTCGTGGACCCATTCTTGGGTTGCCGGGGAGAACTTTTAAAAAATTCTTACCTTTAATAAGAAGACATTACTGAGGTGGTTAAAGGCATCTGTTTTATACATCCTCCAAATTGTAAAGATATTAATCATTTAAGGCAAATATGCAGCAATTTATATTGCAAATTCTAAACTCATTTTCAGTCATAAGTACGTTTGCCCACTTGGTTATGGTAGTATCAGAAAACACTGTGAATTTTGCCTTTGGGTTAGTTTTTAAGAAGTCAGCATGTGTTGGTGAAGGGAGTAAGGGAAGGAATTACACACATTCTAACACCTTGTTTTATACAGTGACTCATTTATGTTGGCTGAAGGTCAAGTCTCTTTCACCAGGTCCTGTGTTGCCCCCGCTTAGAGCATAGACTGAGGAAAGGCACAGGAGCTTCTAGCTAAGAGGATGATTTATTAGTCGAACAAATATTTCAGCTTCCTTCATTTGCCATGCTCTGTGGAATGCCCTGAAAACAAAGCAGATATAAACCTACAATATAAGGAGGTAGCGATTTATGAACAAAATGCTACGGGAGGATCACCCACTGGTGGGGGAATGGAAAGCAGCCCAAGTCTTTGTGGAAGGATGACATTTGAGCTGGTCCTCAGGTATCGAGCAAGGGTTGTATACGTGGAATTCGCTTTGCGTCCACCCGTGAATTCAGACATTTAATTATTTTTAATAACAGGGTGATGGGTTGATAGGAGAAACAGCTTGTAGACATTTCTGCACACAGCCAGTTCATCCTGACTCCAAGATGAATCATGGGGATGCTCTCTATAAAACAGGTTAAACTGATTAGAGCCCTGGCTTAAAACTCTTGATTGACCCTTCCACTTTTGAGGAAAATTGTCATTATATTTTTTTAATGTCCAGTGAATTTTACACTTTCTCTCCTTTGATTCTTCAGTACCATTGTTGGTATCTTCTCTTGTTTGTTCCTTTCTTGTTTCATGTGAGGTTTAATTGGACCCTACTTCCAGGACTACATACATACATATATAATTTATCTGGAGCTTTCAGGGCTAGTTAGCTACCAACTCTGCTCAAGTTGTGCAAAACGCCCTTAAAACTAAACTTGAAATAAAGGCGGATGAGAACTATTTACATATGTCCTTTACATAAAAACCAAGGTTAGATAAAGGTGCATTTCAGGTAATAACCATGAATTTATTGAAATTTGGCCCTTCTCTCTCGAGATCTGCCGACTTCTCTCTGCCTTTACACCACCGTATTTAGTGATGTCATCCGGTACGGCATTCAGCTAGTCATAGGGTGGAAGCAGCATTAATTGCAAATTACAGCTTCAACAGAAAACCAATGAACTTGGGTGAGCTTTTTATTTCTGCGCCTCGTCACTTTGATTCATATCGCGTCTTGCTTCTTAACTGCTGCCATGAGCCCCATGTGCATTTCTCTGTGGTCTGTTTCTTCACGGCACTTGTAGACTGTCACCAGAGTCAAGCAGAATAAGACCCAGCAGGGCTCGTGTTGTCTGTGCCATTAATTGCGTACCTCTGTGCCTGGCGAGGGAGGAGGCCAGAGGCAGATTGCGTTCTGCTCCCTGAGAAGTCTCATAATAGCTCGGCAGTGCACTTGCCGAAGTGTTTCTTTGTGATTATAAACACGAGTGGAGAGATTTGTTGGAAATTGAAAATGAGGAATGTTTTTAAATCGCTTTTTAGGTGAATAGTATCAAACATAATGCATTGGCACTGGAGTGATGAAGTACTCACACGGTGTTTTCACTGCTCAGTCATCTTAGACCAAGTTCTCGGTTTGGTCTGTGTTGCTTTTGGGTGAAAGTATGTGCTGAATGTGGTGTTTGGAAGTTGAGGCCCATGGTATCGTCACAGGAAACTTGGAGCTAGGAGGATTGTTCAGTCTGTGTCTCCTTTAAAGTGGCCACCATCTTTTTCATCTTTCTCTCTGTGAACATTTCCCTCGCCGGCATTTAAATTCCTCTTTCCGATGTGAAGTCACTTGATCAACACTAGAAAATTATTGTAGCACAGTAAAAGGGGTCCTTTACCGAGAGTTTTAGTGTCAGCTCTACTAATTCTTATTTGTCATTGATCTTCAGCTTTTTATTTGCTGCTTGATCTTGAATAAGTCTCAGCTTCTTGGCGTTTTTCTTTCTCCATGTGTAAAATGTGGAGATGATTCTGACTGCCCACCCCCCACCCCCTGAAGTTTTTGTGTTTGTCACCAGCATCGTGCTTACAGATATAAACAACTATGATTATTTTCCCTCCTACTATTATTTCATATAAAATGTATGCAAACCCCAAATCCAGATGCTATTTGATGCTACTTGTATATATTTCTTTTCTAAGAGATTCTTAATAAATTTGATAAACTTAATCCCCACAACCTCTCGATATATTTAATGTCTTAAGTATAAGAAGAGAATACTGACTCTTCAGGGATGTTCCCCTAGAAAGTGTTTATATGTGGAAAGTGAACATCTACAAGCCGAATAAGGTCTGAAGGTTTGGAGAGCTATTTGAGGAATGTTTGTCATGGCATCTCATTAAAGAGTAAGTTATACTTTCCTTCCACCTTGGGTGTTAAAGCTTTATTAACACTGAGTTTGAAAACAGCTATCAAAGAAAAAGCTAAATGCTTAAGGAATTTATTATAAAACTCAATAGCGCCATGAATTTCCATGGATGCTTTAAATTGCTGGGGTAAAATAATGTATTCAGTGAAGTAGCAACTTCCTGCTTCCTCCCATGAGTCTGCTCGATTGTGCTATTGGTATCTCATTCTTTAATTAAACTTGTCCAAAGATAGGATCAGCTAAAGTGTTTACTGTATAAATAGTTTTCATTCCCAGTGTGCAAGTTTAAAACCCTGGTAAAAAGAGTTTGCCATCTGTTAAAAACCAAAACATGTGGTGTGCTGTTGCATAAAAATAAGCTGCACATTATTCATAAAGAGAATCACAATACGTATTGTATCTTTTGGGCTGACAATCTGTGCCGCTTTAGAATGTCACTGCTTTCTCTAAGTGACAGTATGATGAGTAGTTCATGATGTTAAAAAATAGGATAATCGTTAAACATGATGAAATTAATATATATATGTATGTGTATTCAAGTGAAAATAGATGTATCTGAATAAGTTTTACTGATAAGAAATTATCGTGTTTTCTTCTTTGATATTTTCACATTTAATTATTTCTAAGTTTTATGTTAAAATCTTTTCCCCTTAAAATGTACTCATTTAACGCAGCCAGGAGGTTAACTCTCTCCCTGCATCGCCTTCCCCTCAGCCCCATGGCAGCGCCCCCCCTGGCAGTCACTTCCTTCTTTGCCTTTCCACGTGTGTGCACTCACGACCAGAGAAACTTCCGAAAACACAGATTATTTACAGTCATTCTCTAAGTTTTATGTTAAAATCTTTTCCCCTTAAAATGTACTCATTTAACGCAGCCAGGAGGTTAACTCTCTCCCTGCATCGCCTTCCCCTCAGCCCCATGGCAGCGCCCCCCCTGGCAGTCACTTCCTTCTTTGCCTTTCCACGTGTGTGTACTCACGACCAGAGAAACTTCCAAAAACACAGATTATTTACAGTCATTTATTAAAACCATCAGTTATGCCACATTGCCTGTGGAAGGAAGTGTAAGTTCCTCAGATTGTTGTTCAAGAAACTCCATAATCTGGCTCCAAGCCACCTCTGTAGGCTTGACCCTCACTGTCTTGACCCAGAACCCTATGTAATTTCACCTGGCTTCTCACAGGCCCCTGAAAATGCCTCTTTCACGTTTCCACCTCTGTACTTTCCTCTTTGGAAGATGTCTTTCTTGCCTCTACCTCATCTCACATTAGATCTCTACTTTAAGACTCAGCTCAAGATTTTTTCCTCAATTTTTACCATATTGTCCCAATTAAAAGTACTTCCTTGCATCTTTGTGTTCCCAAGTATTTTGTAATTCTTATTTTGCCTGATAATTTTCAGCTTTCTTTTTAGTCATTAATTTACTTTTTTCCCCTACTTTCTAATGTGTAACTTATTTGAGGATAGAGATTTACTCAGTCCCTTTGAACTGCTGTAACCAATATACCACACATTGGGTGGCTAAACAGAAAAGTATTTCTCACAGTTCTGGAGGCCAGGGAGCCCAAGGTCAAAGTGCCAGCAGGCTCGGGTCCTGGCAGCGTATCTTGTTGTATCTGGTTCGTGGATGGTGCCTTCTCGCTCTGTCCTCACATGGTGGAAAGTACCGGGGAGCTCTGGGGAGTCTCTTATAAAGCAGTAATCCTATTCCTGAGGGCTCCGCCCTCGTGGCCTAATCATCTCCCAAAGGCCACCTCCTAACGCCATCGCCTCAGGGGTTAGAGTTTCAACAAATGAATTCACTGGGGACATGAACATTCATTCAGTCTTCTGCAAGATTATATTCATCTTTGTGTCCCTACATTAAACAGCACAGTACTCCATAAATGTTATCAGTGGTTTGAAAACTAATGTCCACATTTCTCTGCAGAATCAATAATAACTAAATTGCAGTGGTGCTGAACAGATCAGAGCAGATTCTAGGCTGTTTTTTGTTTCTCTAAAACTATTTGGATGGTAGTTATGTATGTCCTAAAATATTCTTGGCACTCTTCTGTTCAGTATTTCTAATTGGACAATTAATAACTCATAAGATTCTGTGGAAAGTTCTGACTCGTTTGTTTGGGACAAAACCAATGATAATCTTTGGACCTTGTTTGGATCCCATTTCAGAATAACAAACTGTAAAAATATAAATTCAAAAAAAGACAAGGAAACGCAAACAGACTATTCAGTGAAAGTTTCCAGTCGCGATATTCAGAAATTATTGTTAACTTCTTTTTAGAGATGATTGTAGTATTATGATTATGTTTTTATTACGAGTTAACTGAGATAGGGTTTACATAAATAAACTTCACCTACAGCCTACAATTTGATAAGTTTCAACACATGTACAGCCATGAAACCCTCGCTGCAATCGAGGTTATGGCCATGTCTAGTGACACCCAAAGTTCCCTTGTGCTCCTCTGTAATCTCTCCTGTATGCACCCCCATCCTCGTCCCCCAAGGTCCCTCCCTATCGGTTAGTTTGCATTTTCTAGAAGTTAATGTGAGTGAATCATATAGTATGTGCCGTTTTTTTTGTCTGGTTTCCTTCACTCAACAATTATTTTGGCATTTCATCCATGTTGTAGTATGTAGTGATAGTTCATTCCTTTTTATTGATGAACAATATCTATTTTGTTGATGTAATAGTTTGTTGATGCATCTACCTGTTGATGGATATTTGGGTTGTTTCCAGTTATTGGTTCTCACCAAGTAAATCCGCCGTGGACATTCATGTACTAGTGATGTATATTTTCATTCCCTTGTGTAACTATGTAGGAGAGGAATGATTGGATCAAATGGTAGTTGTCTGTTTAACTTTTTAAGAAATTCTCAAATGATTTTCCAAAGCAGATTTACAATTTAATTTTACATGCTCATCAGCAATATGTGAGTTCTGGTTCTTCCACATCCTTACCCACACTTGGTCAGACTTTTTAATTGAAACCATTCTAATAGGTGTGTAGTGGTTTCATTCTGGTCAGTCATTTCCCTAGTGACAAACGATATTCAGCATATTTTCATGAACTTAGTTCTCATCTTATCTCTTCTTCAGTGAAGTGTCCATATCTTTTGTCCTTATTAAAAAATAAGTTATTTGTATTCTTTTTGAGAGCTCTTTATACATTATTTTTATAGCATTTTATCACATATATGACTTGCAGATATTTTCTTCCAGCCTCTGGAAGAAAAGTTTCCTTAGTAATAGCTTTTGAAGATGTTTTTAATTTTAATGAAGTCGAATTTATGAATTTGTTCTTTTATGGATGGTGCTCTTGGAGTCATGCCTAAGAGGTCTTTGCCTAACCCAAAGTAACAAAGATTTTCTGTAATGATTTATTTGGGAAATACGATGGTTTTGGGTTCTATGTTTAGGTTTGTGTTTCATTTGGAGTTAAGTTTTATATGTAGTAAAGTTATAGATGGCAGTTCATTTTAAAAATATGGATATCCAATTATTCAAGTGGAATTTGCTGAACAGATTATTTTGTTCCACTGAATTGCCTGTGCACCTTTGTTGAAGATATCCATATATGTGTCCATTTATATGGGTCTATTTCTGGACTCTATTCAGTTCCATTGATCTGTTTATCTCAAAACTAATACCATACTGTCTTAATTATTGTAGCTTTATAATCTTGAAATCACAGAATATTAGCCTTGAAACTTTGTTCATTTTATTCACAGTTGGTTTGGCTATAATAGGGGGTCTTTGTATTTTCACATCAATTTTAAAAGTACATTGTCTATTTCTACCAAATAAAAAGGCCTGGTGGGATTTTTACTGTAGTTGCATAGAATCAATATATTTATTTGGGGAGAACTGACATCTTTGCTATGTTGAGTCTGCTAATCTATGAATATGATGTGTCTTGCATTTAAAATCTTTTAAGTTTCTGTCAGAATTGTTTTATAGTGTTTCAGGTACAGATCTTCTACAACTTTAGTCAGATTTATTCCTAAGTATATTGCATTTTTGAATGTGATTATAAGTGGTATTACTTTATAACTTCAATTTCTTGTTGTTTGTTACTAATATGTAGAAAGAAAATTGATTTTTCTATATTGATCATCTATCCTGGGGCCTTGCTTAACTGACTTATATGTTCCAGTAGCTTTCTTATAGCTTTATATCAGATTTTCCATAAAGATATTTACGTCATCTCTAAATAAGACAGTTTCACGTCTTTATTTCCAATCAGGATGCTTTTTCTTTCTTTCTCTTGACGATTCAGTGGCTAGAGCCTCCTGTAGAATGTTGAACAGACTTTATGAGAATAGATATCTTTTTCTTGTTCCTGATATTTCACCATTAAGTATGATGTCAGTCTTTTACGTTGAAGTATGATAGCTGTGAATTTTTCATAGAAGCTTAAACTGAAAAAGTTTCTTTCTATTTCTATATTGCTGAGTGTTTTTATCAAGAATGGGGCTTTGATTCAGTCAAAGACTATTTCTTATGTCTAATGCAATGATCTTTTTTTTCATTTTTATCGTATTAAGATGATAAATTACATTGATTTTGAAGTATTAAACTAGCTGTACATTCCTAAGCTAAACCTCATGATGTATTCTTTTATATATGTTGTTGGATTTAATTTGTGAAAATTTTCTTTAGAATTTTATACATCAGTGTTCATGAGGAAAGTTAGTTTGTAGTTTTGTTTTTATGTAATGGCTTTGCTTGGTTTTGGTTTCACAGTAATGCTGACCTCATAGAATGAGTTAGTCAGCAATTTCTCTTTAAGAATTTATGCGTTGTTTCTTCCTCAAATGACTGGGCCTAAAGTTTTTTTGTGAAAAGGATTTTAATTACAAATTCAACTTCTTTAATTGATATAGGATATTCAAGTTATTTATTTCTTCTTGAGTAACCTTTAGGAGTTTGTCTTTCGAGAATTGTGTCTGTTCATCTAATTTGTAGAATTAATTGGCATAACCGTTCATAATATTCTATTTTCCTTTAAAAAAAGAATCTAGAGCTATCACCTGACTCTTTGCTGATATTGGTTATTTTATTATATCTTGCTCTTTTCCTGATCATTCTGGCTGGGATTTTATTTATCTTCCCTCAAAACACCCTTAATTTTATTGACTTTATTACTTTTCTGCTTTCTAAGCTAATGATATCTGTTACTGTTTTCTTTCTTCTACCTTCGGTTTAATTTGCTCTTCTTTTCCCAGTTTCTTTAGGTGGAAGCTTAGAAACTGTTCTTGTAAAGATGTGTGTTTTACTGTTGTTAGGAGAGTGTTCTAGAAATAGGTCAGGTTGGTTCATACTTTTTCAAGTCTTCTGTGTCCTTGCTGATAGTCTCTCTCCTCGTTCCATCAGATATTAAGTGAGCAGTATCTTAATCTCTGATGGACTCATGATTTTTCTATTCTCTTTATAGTTTTGACAGTTTTTGATTCATGGATTTTTGAAGCTCTGTTACTAGCTGCATAAACATTGAGATTATTATATTCTCTTCATGAATTGACTCCTTTATCATTATGCAGTAACCTTCTTCACCACTGATAATATTCTTTGGACTCAAACCTACTTTATTAATAGATATTAATTTAGGCACACCAGCTTTCCTTTGCTGTTATTAGAATGGCATGCCATTTTTCTTCCATTTGCTTTTAACTTATTCGTATCTTTATATTTGAAGTGTATTTTTCGTAGTCAGTATATAGTTGCTTTTTCATTCAAGCGGAAATTCTTTGGCTTTTAATTAGGATATATAATTGTAATTTATATTTAATTGATTAGATTTAAATCTATGGCTGTATGTTTTCTGTCACATCTCTTATTTGTGGCACTTTTTCTCTTTCTCTGCCTTCCTTTGTAGTAATTGAACAATTTTACGTTTTATCTTTTTTGTTGGATTAGTAGCTAAAACTCTTCGTTTTGTTACTTAAGTGATTGCTTTAGGGTTTAAGTATAGCTCCTTAACTTATCATAGCCTACCTTGAAGTGATGTCATACTACTTCACATATACTATATAAAACCTTACAATAATATACATCTCCTGTTCGAATTTGTGTTGTCATCATACCTTTTACTTTTACTCTAAAGCTTATACTACATGGTTATTTTTGTTTAAACAATTTTTTTTTTTTAAAAAAGACTTATTTTTTAGAGATTTAAATAATAGGAAAGAAAACATATATTAACCCATATAGTTACCATTTTCAGTTTTTTCCTTTTTTATATAGACCTATATTCCCATGTATTATCATTTTTCTTCTTCCTGAAGAATGTCATTGAACATATCTTGTAGTGCAGGCCAGTTGGTGCTGAACTCTTTTAACTTTTGTATGACTGAAAAAGCCTTTATTCTTTTGTTTTGAAAGATATTTTTGCTGGGTATAGAATTCTCAGTTGGCATTTTTTTCCCCCATTGGTACTTTAAAAATATTACTTCACTCTCTTCTTCCTTCTGTTTTTTTTCTAATAAGAAATCTGCTGTCATTCTTATTTTTGTTTCCCTGTATATAACATATCTGTTCTTCCTGTCAACATTTAGTTTTTTTTTTTATTACTGGTTTTGAAATTTTTGATTTCTCTCTCAGGAATCATTGTGATTCATTGTCTGTTGTATAGTGCCTTGCAAACTATTGTTTCATATATGACATGGAAATATTTAGAAATTTGAATTCATTTTTTAAGTATGCTCTCAACCTTAGTATTTGCAGATAACATCCTCTTCTTGTGATTTTCCCTACCTCTGTTTCAGAAAGAGAATGTTTTTATTTTTCAATACATATGAGTATAGATTTATGTCTCTGTTACTGATCCATATTCACCTTCGTCTGTAATGAAAAGCTGGTCATTTAAACATGTATTTTCTATTTGTTAAAATAGCAAAAATAGTTTGATCTGTCACTTTATTATCATGTATTATCCAAGTAAACTCAACTATTTCTTATTCATGTGAGATCCAGATCTTTACAGTTGGGTTGTTTATTGAAAATTTGTGGTCATCTTATCATGTCTACCACCATTCTTACCAGCCTAGATTAATAAATTCTGTGATATCAGGTTTTTATTCTCATCACCCAGGGAAAACCTCTAAAGGCACTCTTGGGATTTTTGTCATTGCAATGATCAAGTTATATTTAAAGATTTCCACTTGGGTTTGGTAAAATCTCAGATAATGTCTTAAAGAATATGAATCAGATGTAACTTCTGTCTTAAAATATATAATCATCAAAATCAGCTGATATCAGTGCTAACAAACAGCAGTCAAACATTTAGATCCTGTTGACATCTGAACAATCAAATAAAAAATAAGGTAGCATTAAGAACTAAGCTTACAAATACCGAATACATTCATTCATAGAATGTATACTACTCTTTAAATATATCCGAGATGTTGTAGAGCAAAATTACCTGCCCCGCCTCCCATAGTTTTTGTTTGATAGTACTTGGGAGTGTCTATTTTGTTTCAGGTTCCCTTGGCGATACTGATGTAGATGCAGGCTAGGAAATTACTATTTTATTTGACATTACTGGGAATAGAAACAGATACTTACAGATGACTTGAAATAACTTCAAGCAGCATTTAAATAAAATTAATAGAATTCGATAGGTACTTTTCTAAAATATTTTTGTTCATTTCCACCTTTTAAAATTGTAATTTAACTTTCCTTGATGATCGAAGACTGTAATGCCTGTTTTAATGAACACCAGTTGTGCAGTGATGCCTTTTGGGGTCACTGTGCATAGCATTGTTTACCTCTACCCCATTTGGCCCGTATCATAGTGCTCTTTGACCTGGGTTCATTTCTGGTGGTCTTTTTGACTTTCTTCAGTCTGTCAGCTTTTACTTTCTGCTGCTGAGTATAGATCTGGTTCAAGTAACCCTCACTCCATCTTTCTGGTCTGTTACTTGTAAAAAATGATGGGCTAGAGAACCAGCAGCCCAAAATTGTTAAATTGTAACTAAAGTAAAATTTGGAGAAGGTGGCTATTCTCTCATGGAACAGCGCACATGGAAGTGTAATTCACAACGTCAGAAGCAGCTGTTGGTAAGGCCTTGGCACTTAAAGGTTTTCTGTTATGTACAGAAAACACATCACTTTAGTGTTTCTGAAATTTCTCATTTAACATATGGGGTCACATCTGTTAAAGGATTATTACTCTAGAAGGGGAGTGATGTATAATTTATTAAAATAAGCCTACGGGGACACAGCAAACTACATTTAATAAACTGGAATACTTGCTGGCTCCATTGAACGCTCCCAGCTGAATCCCACATTAGTTCAATAGAGGGGGCAGACGAAAACAGTTGCCCTTTATCTAATGTTTATTGTGTTGTTTTAGTTAGGGTCTCTCATCTGAAAAATATTTATGCAAACTATTAGGTTTAAGCTTTGAATATTGAACTCCTGCTGGTGTATAGTTGATATTTAATTCTGAGAACAGAAGTCCATTATTCCCTAGCTATAGGAGGCAGACCAAGTGTGTACCATCTGTCTTCCTGCCAAGGTGCTGTCAAGGCTGGCGAGGAAGAGGACTTCCCCCAGGGTTGCCCAGATTTACCTGTTCCCCCAGTACTGTGTACGTATAAAGTAGATAGCATCAAAGGAAGTAGCTTCAGAAGGTTCTTTTCGGATCAGACACATTACTTTTTTCATTCTCACTGTCACAATACAGACTCCTGCCAGAAGCACTCCTGTGGCTGTCTGCTGATTGGGTTTCTCAGTAGCACATGACATGACTCTCTCACGATATGATAGCAGATTCATTTCAGACCCCAGAGTGGAGCCTAGCAATGGGATATCTTTCACAATTCCCACTTCTAAATGAAAGAGTGAAGAACTGAGGGCTCCTCCCCCATCCCCTGCCTGTGCCTTGGAGGAATCCTGGGAGATGCAGGCTTGTTTTCCCTGTACCCAGCAGTTAGAATTTCTTCAAAAATCCTAGGACTTTTGTTTTATAATAGTGTTTTGCACCATTATTTTCTTCTTATCATTTGCCTTAATTTATAGATTTCCCCACTGCCAAACAGATGTAATGCAGAGATTTTTTTTTTAATATTAAAATCTATCATTGATTTTAAAAAGAAAAGCCGAATTAACTTTCAGTCCTAATATAGGAAGATTAAAATATGTAATAGGGTCTGTCTTCGGTTAACTGTTAATTAACATGAATAATATTGCAATCAAGCATTACATGATTATTTCAGCCTCAGGCCACTTCTCAGATATAGAGCACATTTTCCTTTAATATCTTATTTTTGCCTTTTCCTTCCCTTAAATCATTTTGCCTTTTAGATTATTTTTCATCAAATTCCACCTTTGGATACCTATAACGAAAAGCAGTCTTCTGTATTTTATGTGGCTCAGCTTGAAGGAGGGTTTGGGGAGCAAGGGAAGTATAACGTGGCCCTCTAGCTCCTTAGTCCTTTGTTAACTCAGGAAAACGAACTGGAAAGAGATACAGTGTGGCAGAGCTAGTAGTTGCCCCATATCTCTGCCAGGGAAATATTTGACCAAATCTGGTATCTATAAAAATAATAATGATACTAATTCCTCAATAATTTGCTGATAAGGTATGTCATACACATCTCCTGTTTAATTAAAGAGCAGAGTTTTAAAGTAAGTGAAACTAAGGTATTATAGATGGAATTCATGACTAATGTGTATTTTATGCTCATTTGCGGTTAGTAGGTGTGAGTCAGATATTATCCCATTTCATGGAAGTGAGGTTAAGCAAGTAACCAAAGAAGGACAGAACTGGAGCTCGCACCCTGGCCTCCAGACTCCGTACCCTGTGATCTTCCTGCCAAACCAGGGTGTTTCTGTATAATGTGTAAACACGGGGTCTTCAAGATACAAAATGAAAGAAAATGATTGTGGTTGTTGAACTACCTTTATCCTTTGAGACAAGTACAAAGTTCAGCTCCTTCCTTTACACAACATAATACTGATACTTCATTCCACTCTGTCATCATTTCAAAGTCCTTAGGGACACCCTGCTGTCTTAACTTCTGGGCCAGATGCCAGAGATCTTACAAAGTGGTCAAAAGCATAGACATTGGAGCCGAGACAACCCCAAGTTCCAGTCTTGGCTCCTACTGTTTACAATTTGTGCCGCCCGAGGGAGGGACACATGTCTAGTGGAGTGAGTAAGTAATAAATGTCAACTATTACTATCAGGAGATAATTTGATAAGGCATTAAGCAGTGATTTAGACCATAAAAAAAAGCTTCATTGTGAAGTTTTTATGTTTTACTAAAATCAGCCGAACTTTGCAGAACTTACTGGTTAGCTTTAGTTGTGTCTAGAGTTCTGCCATTTGTGTTCTAAAGTGCTAAATATACTGAAAAACTAAAATGGAATAAGACATAAAACACATGTCATTGTCTTCTATAAAATGTTCTGTGGTGATTGTCTCATCTATCCCTTCTTTCTTTTTCTTCCTCCCCTGTCCCCTCCACCGCTGTCCGTTGACACTTTCTGGATTAGGCCTTCTTTATAAAGCAAGCTACTCTCGGTTTATTCTGTCTCGGTTGCTTACAATTTTCTGATTTTTTTTTTTAAACAGCTGATATGCCTAAATCACAAAGTGACATGGCCTTATCCTCTTCTAAACTGTCTTGATTCATTCGTGTTTGCATTCATTCATATGCTCAGAAACATTTGTTGAGGACTTTCTCTTGGACAGGCCATGTGCTAAATGCTGGAAATAAATTATGAGTAAGACACAGCTCTTTCCTCACAAAAGTTAATAATCCTGCAAGGTGTGGAGGGTAGCGAGTACACGCTATACATACGACCAACTTAAACGTTTTTTTTTTTTTTGCGTAAAGATATCTTAGATGACTTGAAAATGGAAATGGCACTTAAACTTGGTCTCAAGAGTTTAGAATAATCTTTGGCAGAAACAGAGGGAAGTGCTTTCTAGGCAAAGAAATGTCATGAGAAAAGTCTCAGAAGTGTCAAAGCTTCACGCCACGTTTGAGAGGCTGTATAAAGGAAGTGAAAACTGCTTTGCAGGTAAGTGATGGGAGGTGAACATAGAGACCAAAGGCCACTTTGTGAAAGTCGGTAAAGCTGGTTCAAGGAAACACAACTGTAAAAGAGCTCGAGATATGTTATTTACCTTGAATAAATATATAGCGTTTCAGGTGGGGTTTGAGTTGGTGGGAGAAATTCTCTCTCTCTCTCTCTCTCTCTCGTTAAATTAAGGTCTTTAACTACTCATGCAAAATGGTATCAGACACAAACTGGCAACCTAGGGCAGGAGCAGATGCCATGCCCCCCAGTGTGGACATCTAGAATCCCTCGTCTGGTTGGAGGGGCGGAGCTATAGCTGTTCATTCTTTGTCTTGCATGTTTTCAAAAACCCAGTTCTTGCTATGCCACTGCTGTTTCATAGTTGGGGTGGACATCTTCTCTCAACAAAACTTATACCCTGTAAACATGTACTCTGGACCTCTCCTGGTTCTTGAAGCAGGCTCAGCATCACTAAGACCATGTCCTCAGATGTGGGGAGAAAGCAAATTAGTGCCCGGGGTCCCTGATCAATATCTCCACCTTGAGCTTTCCAAAATTCTGGAAAGCCCCAACTCCCATAACGAGAACGTTCACTTATATGGTACCCTCCTCCAAGCAGGAGGAGATGTTTAGTCTTTCACTTACAAGAAAAATAACTAGCGATGAAAGTACAAGTTCTCAATTGTGATCGAATTGCAAAGTAAATCCTCTTTCCTCTGGAGGCCTGGAATGCTGCCTCTGTCTGGTCCTGGGTGTATATAAGTTCTCAGCCTCCCTCCTTCCTCCTGAATAGATGCTACCACTCTCGGCCCACCCTCTACACATTCCTCTAAAGCTGAATTATCCATTTCTGCCTTTTTCCCAGTAGGACTGTAGGCTCCTTGAGGAAAGTTTCGTTGAACTCCCAACACCTAGGCACAATCCTTGGAACACAGTGGAATCTTATTAATTAGTTGAATGGCGATGTTTTGATGTAGTTCAAGAGTAGTCAGCAACTTTTTTTTTACAAAGGTAGGATGCTTGAAGGGGGGAAGGAATAAGAGGAGGAGTCATCAGTCGTAGAAAAGGTATCCAGAACAGTAAATAAGAAAAGAACATAGATGCCATCGAAGGCCTAGGTAAGTCTAGGAGAGCATTTTTTTTTTCTTTTTTTGTGCAAGGTGGAGCCTCTTAAGCATGGTTGAGTTTGAATTACCTCCTGATAGGTTCACGGGGGAAGGGTGCTAAAAACCAGATTGAATTTTATTTTTAAAAGTATGTTTTTATCCTCAAATGCATTTCATGCTGTTATACCTATGATAAGAGTCTGCATTTTGAATCACATGGTTTGTCTCTTCCCTATAACACTTTAGTTAAGTCAGTACCGAGGTGCAATTTACGTAAAGTAAATCCAAACTATATGTGTCCAAGTGTGCAATAATGAGTTTTGACATATGCATAAACATCTAGATACAGTCTACCCACCACAATTAAAATATTAAACTTTGTAACCTGAACATTCTCTTATACCCTTTATAGCCAACCTCTTTCCCCACCCCAGCTTCTGAAACCACTGATCTGTTTTCTTTCTCTACAGTTTTTCCTTTTCAAAAATGCTGTATAAAGGGAATCATCTAGGCAGTAGCCTTTTGAATTTGGCCTCTTTCGCTTAACGTAATGCATTCCAGATGCGGTCACGTTGCATGTGTTGGTATTATGGCTGAGGATATTTCATCGTACTGCTTGGCCACAGAGTGTCTGCCATTCACCAGTTGGTACACATTTGGGCTGTTAGGGACAGGGCTGCAGCAAATGTGCATTCACGAGTCTGTGTGTGGATGTTTTCATTTCTCTTGGCTAGGTAACCAGAAGCAGGATTGCTCAGATGGCATTCTAAGGAATTTAGTTTTTATTTGGTATGTTTCAGGGGACCATGGGTACATTTTAAGCAGTTGGGTGACAGAGACAGATTGTGCTTCAGAAAGATCCTCAGGACAGTATGGAGCATGGGGACAGACAGACAGGAGGCAGGGAGACTGGTTAGGGAACGGTGCTTTTCTGTCTACCTTGTGGCAGACACGGCCATTTTTGTCACTCTTCAATGAAGCGAGTCTAGGACGTAAAGTCATATAAGGATTCTGTGTTTATTGGTGGTCAGCCTCTCTCCACGCACCATGAAATAAAAACATCTTTTTCTATGGAAAAAGTGGAAATGAAAGGTAGTCGCCATTAATTTTTATATAATCTAAGGATGCATCGTTAGTGCTTTTTCATGCCTTTAATTATTCTTTTATTATCTTTCTTTTCCTTTTTATGCGCTCTTAATGTTTCAACTGTGGCATGGTGATGGCAGCTCGTCACTTGTTTTCCTTCTCTGTGGTTTTGGAAAAGGATAAAATACTTGTAATGGCAGTGATTAAACAAATACAAAGTTTAATATAGTAGAGACAGCTTCCTCCGAAACCATTTTTTAAAATCCACATTCAACAAAATTAACAATCCATTTCAGTACCTTCTAGGTCTACTTTGAAAGATTATTAATGTGATTTAAATCAACTGAAAATTAGAAGCACAGGATTTCCCAGTTCAAAGAGATCTTAAGAGAAGCAGCCCGAGTCACTCGTTTGTACATGAGAAGAGAGAGTTCTGAACTGAGAGGATGTTCTGCCAACAGTTTTTTTTTTCTTATAAATAAATCTCATGTTAACTTTAACTGTGTATCCTGGGAGACATATTTGGGAAAACCGATGATGCTAGCAGTAAAACCCTCAACTCAGATGCACGCCAGGCTTCCCTGGTCCCACTGGCATTTTGCTGACAGACACTTCTACAAAACCAAAATGAGCAATGGAGAGACATAAGCCAGTACTGAGATGACAAGATACAAACTCCCACCACTGTAAATCCACCTCTCCATCAACTGTCAATTCATTTTCCATATCCTCAGCATGTATGTTAACGTGTAATGACACACAGTTGAAAATGCCTGTTATTCACTATTCTTTCAGCCTCTGCTTTAGACATTTATAATTTTCAGCAATAGAATGCTGAATGCACGAGAATGAAATAAAGGAAAAGTGATCAAAGTGTCAGTGTTATTACTGATGAGAGCTGAATTAAAGGATGGGGCTGAGATGAGCAGGAATAATAGGTTTCTTAATATCAAACCCCAGAATTAGACATACCCGCCCGCTCCAGGAACAGGCCTGCTCCTCCCACGTGGGATGCTCAGAGCAGTGTGTGAGCTCCTGGAGGAAGAGATGGAGTGGCACTCAGCCACACGAGCTTGTCCCTTCCCCCAGCTCAGTAATCAGAGAAGTCACAGCATCTCCCCCCATGGGGAGGGGCCGGAGGCCCAGAGTTTCCAAGAAACGTCTCTTTTTTTTTTAAACCAAACAAGTAGGAAATAAGTGTCCCCTTTCTCCCGGACAAGAGATGGGAGGTGGCAAGGGAATGACCTTTTTGGGACCTCAGTGGCCACATCTGTGAAGTTAAATTTCCTGTGTCAGGGAAGTTGAGAGAATAAAAGATGCAGAAGCACCGGGTATGGAGACCGGCAAACTGGCACAGAGCGAATGCTGAAAAGGAGAGTAGTGATTCCATTCAGTCTTCATTTGGATAATTCCACATGTTTCTCCTTTGCCTGTTTTCCTTGCATTCTCTAACTGGGTTTTTGATGTGGATAATCAGAGGAATATGGCACCATCCTCTGAAATGGGTAACTATAAGAAAGAATCGACTCGTGAAGAATACTGATATCCATTTCTGATCTACTGAGCTTGAGGCATCTGTGCCAGAAATCATAGGCACTTGGATTTATGTTTTTTTGCAATGAAGGAGAAAATTAACTAATTAATTTGTAACTCAGTTTGGAAATTAAACAGTTAAAGCCCTTTAGAGGGCTGAAGACTGACCCTGAAGAGTATAAGATCGCAGGCGTCAGCAGAGGGCTGGAGCCACCGAGGAGGAGTCGGGGCGGAAGTGGAGAGGCCAGAGACCAGGGAGGAAACCAGGGGAGCGGGCAGCACTAAAGGCAAGGAGGGAGATCATTTCGGGGAGGAAGGAGGAGGAGAGAGAGGCTGCAGAGGGGTCGGCAGCCTAGGAAGTGAAAGAGAACAGTCAGGCTTGCAGAGAAGGCCACAGGCATTCTTAGCTCTCAGGCATGGAGCACCTACTATATACCAGCCGCCGTGCTATTGGCTCATGTACAATATCCACTCAATCCTCCAAACCTCTACGCCGCGTTTTATACATTAAGGAAGTGAGAGTCACAGAAGCCTAGTACGAGCTTGGCTTAGGTCAGAGAGCTGGGACGTGACGGAGCTGAGACCCAGATCCCTGCCATCCAGCTCTTAACCGTGGAGCTCCCCTTCCAGAAGACTTGCTTTTGCCCGTGTGTCAGCTGAGCTCTGTGGGTTGAGAGGGAGCCGGGAGTTAGGGGAGGGGAAAGAGAGGACAGCTAGTAGAGGGTAGGCTGAGGTGGGTCTCGGTTGGTTGGTTGGCTTTAAGACAGCAGAGACTTCAGCTCTATTAAATGACAGTGGGGGCTCAGAAGACTGTCAGAGCAGGAGGAGACATCAGAGGAGATGCAGAAGGAGGCAGTGGGCAGGTGTACGTGGGGGGGTGCGCCCTCCCCCCACACGCACACACTTTGTGACAGGATAGGGCAGAAGCGAATTTGTCAGTTTAATGTCAGCACGAGGAGGTTCTCTTCCGGCCGTTCTCATTTCTCTCCATCCCTCCCACTCCTCCCCATTCCCCGCCTGGGGAACATCTGGAACATCTGGCTTCCCCTTCAAGGTTCCACCCTTGTCACTCTCCTGAGCCCTCAGACAGGATTATTTCCTCGGGCCTTCCAGGGAGCACTTGATATCCGTCCACTCCACAGGCGCTGCTGGGTGTGCCCCAGCAGACCTGCTCCCTCACCTGCTGGCTGTGACTTCACGCCCCGTAAGCATGAATAAATCCAGTGTGCATCGAAGACGTGGTGCCACTCTCCGGGAGCTTATGGTTTGGAAAGGAACTAAGATACATGCAAAATGATTATAAGAAAAGTAATATGGGAGAAGAAAGCATACTGTGGACTTCAGTTGGAGGAGCGGGGAGAGAGAGAAACTACTAGTGTGAGTGATAGGTGGAGAAATTTTATAAGGAGTGGTTTTGAGCTAGTTGTTAAAAGATTAGCCTGTTTTCAGCTAACAAGGATAAGGAATAGGCCATTTTATTTGGAGGAAGTAGCATCAGAAATGGCGCAAAGCTTATTTGGGGAACACGGGGTGGTCCACTTTGGCTGAAGTACAGACTGTAGCAGAAGTAACAAGTCCACGACGCAGTGAAGGGGCCGTGAGTGCTAGACTGAAGAGCATCCTGTTTTATCGTTATCTGATCAGAAACATTGCACATACTCTAAAAACTCTTTTAGACATTTTTGTAGCCACGAAGTTTATCATAAGAGTTTAGAAATCATACCCACCATTTTCATTCCAGAAACTAGGTCCGTGTCCTGGGAGTTTGAGGTTGCCCGTATCCACCCAGTCCCCTCAGAACCCGTGTGAGCACATGAGGAGGGGCCGTGTCACTGAGTGCGTCATCCCGGAGGCGGGTGAGGGGGCGGACGTGAGCCAGGAGTGTGCTTGTTCCTGCGGTCGTAGGTTTGGGACCGATGCCAGGTTTCTCACCACTCGTAAATCACTATTCTTACTACCTATTTCTAGACAAAACTAAAATAAAAAATTAAAACCTCTTTTTTCTTTCAGTTAAGAAAAAGAAGCCTAAACTATTAAATAAATTTGATAAGACTATTAAAGCTGAACTTGACGCTGCAGAAAAACTCCGTAAAAGGGTAGGTCGAAGTTTTTGTTTTGTGCAGAAATGTGCAGTGGTTTATTGTTAAGTGAACCCAGGCAGTGCTCTCGGTGTGTTTTTTAAAAAATGTGGAGAAGCAACCTTCGAATAGAGTGGAGTTTTCCCCAGGGACATTAGCATTCCCCATGAAGTGAATCAAATGAAAAGAAAAATTGCAGCCGTAATGGCCAACTAGGACAAGAACTTCGCTCCAGGCCGGCCGGCGGGGAGTCAGGCCACTTCCCGCCCCTATCCAGTCCTTCGGCTTCGGGCAAATCACTTGGCCATTCTGAGCCTCAGTTTTCTTATTTAAAAAAAAAAAAAAATGAGAATAATAATTCCGCTTCCTATTTGGTTTTTGTAAAGATCAAAAAAAAAAATCAACTCCATCAAAGACAGTACATGTGGAGGTTTTTAATTTATAGCACTTCGATCCAACCAAAAAAAGATAAGTCCAATCCTTTTAGGATCGTTACTGTTACCGTTAGGTGAAATGACTTGAGGTTTAACATTCTTCTCACTTGTGTTTAACCTCAGGCACCTCTGCTTTTTAGGGTGGCTTTTATGTATTGCTTTGTCGTCAACTAATTCGAAATATTATTTGCATTCGTTTCTAGAAACTACAGTTTTTGAAAACAGTGAATTGACACTAGATTGAAGTTCTTTGTTTTCTAATTTGCTCACATTTATCTAATTATAGGGCCAAATGTTTATTATTTTGTGTTTAACGCTGTCTTCGCTTAATCATCTACTTGTTCTTCAGGGAAATATCTTTTCTCCGTTCTGTGCTTGAATTTATACTCTGTGTAATGCTCATTAGTGTCCCTGTAATATGCTTTTTTTTTTTTATCAGTATACTTTGGCTGCAAAAAAAAAAAAGGCCAGGGGACTGTAAGTAAATAAGCAACAACGATAAAAAAATAGGAACTAAAGAGGAACAAGAATGGGCTTCCCACACGTTTATTGGACGTGTACCAACAGTCACGATGGCTTCTGTACTCACATTAGAGAAGGTTCCCATGCCAAGGCCCGGCTTACCCTCTTTACCAGCCAATAAAATATAATAACGCCAAAGAGTGTTGCAGCAAAGTCATTGTTTACTAATTGATCCACAAGGAATGACTGTCTTGTTCAACTTCATAAAATGAAGCCGTCTACCATTTGTAGGAAATTTGCATTTCTTAGTAGCGGTGAAGCAGGAATCTTCTTTTTCTGGCATTCTCCACTTTCTCTGTACTAAATACCAAATATGGAAATGTAGAAAGACAATTTCACAGGTGACTTTTGAGATTAAAAAAAAAAACACAAGCGAACAACTTTACAGAAGGATTTTTATGTAATTGTAATTAGTGGTAAAGAAGGGCTCAGTTATCAAGGGACAATAAGTCAGTGGGACATACAAGGGCTAGACCAATCCATGGAGTAGTCTCTGGTTCTTGCTTATTTGGAGAAATTATGATGCCTTCCTCAAGGAGCACGCTAAATGCATATCAGGGTAAATAAAGGAGGAGGAAGTGGTCACAGAGGCCATTCTTGCTTCTGAGACAACAGGGAGCCAAATTATTGACTGAATCATTAGCATAACTTAGTCTTTTTGGGTCGTTTTTATAGCTGTTATTTTCAGATGATGCAACCGACTGCGCTAGAACAGCGAGACCCATGCTGAGGCAGTGCCCTGGGGAGAGAGGTCTCCTCTCAGCTCACACCCCAGCTGCCAATACTGTGCTACATGGAAGTGTGAGGGCACTTTCTTTTTACTTCAAAAATGTAGAGCTCAGATCATATCTCAGTAATCTCTTTTTTAAAAATAATATTTATCATTTCAGGCAATTTTTCGCAAGCATCATATCTTGCATTTGAGTTTTTTAATGAGAGTCGCACAATAGTGTTAAGAGCGATATTCTCTAGTATGACCCTAGGGAAGAGAAATCTCTTCAGACTAAGAATAAATACATTTACTTTGCCAGGTGGTCCCATAAGAAGGCCACTTAGCCTCTGTCTTAAGGGGGTCCAAAGGATGCCTAGGACATCCAAAATATTCCATTATTCTTATAACTGTGACGGCCAAGTAAGGGACTATGAAATAAAACGCAATGCATATTTGTTATGAATACTGTTATTCCTGTTTTAAATCTGGTAGTGGTGCATTTAGCACGATTTTCACAAAGATAGCCTCGACATTTGCAATTTAAGTTGCATAGGCACGTGGTAGGCTGAAAACGGTTCCCCGAAAGATATCCACATCCTACTGTATATTAGGAACCTGTAAATGTTAGTGAATTTGGATAAAAGGGTCTCTGCAGATACGGTTAAGTTCAGGATCTTGAGTGGGGGAGATAAGCTGAGTTATCCACTTGGGTCTTAAATGCAACCATGCGTTTCCTTATAAGAGAGAGGCAGAGGGAAATTTAATAGAGACAAAATAGGAGAAGGCACACACAGAGAGAAGGCAATGTGAAGACTAACGTGGAGATTGGAATGATGCATTCACAAGTCAAGAAATACCGTCGAGAGGCAAGCAGCAGATTCTCCCTGAGAGCTCTGCTGACAGTTTGATTTCAGCCCAGTAAAACTGATTTGGACTTCTGTTCTCCAGAACTGTGAGACAATAAATTTCTGTTGCTTTAAACCTCCAAGTGTATAGTCATTTGATAAGGCAGCCACTGGAAACTAATATAGGGGTAGTTAGAAGAAAGTCACACCGAGAAAGATATTTAACCTTAATTCTTCATTTCTTAAAATCTTTCACAGAAGAAATAAAACAGTGGTTTTAAAAACTGTTATTCAAAACGTACAAAGGACTCTTAAAATTCCACAAAAAGAAAACAAACGACTTGATTAAAAAACGAGCCAAAGACCTTAACAAACACCTGACGAAAGAAGATATACAGATGACAAATAAGCACAGGAAAAGATGCTCCACATCATATGTCAGGGTTGACTTGGCTCATCTGGTTGCCTGGAGCACCACACTGCCTATGTCACGTGACCCCTCCCAAAGCTCACATGGGCCCTTAAGCAGATGGTCCGAGCACCTTTGATAGGTCTCTGCACAACAAAGAAGGGAGGATGTGCCACAAGCCAACTTGGTGAGGGTCTTGGCATGGGGTGAGAACCCCTCCCCCCACGTCACTCCACCAGTGCCATTCCGCAGGCTGGAACGTGTGTCTCCGGGTTTCTGATGGGTGGCAGCAGGCCCAGGACATTGAGAGCCATAGGACAGAGGCAGATTTTTTGAGTTGACTTTCCCAGACCCTCAACTCCCTGTAAATTGGTGAATCCATTCATTCCCCATGTAAACGCAAGCTCACTGCACTTTTTGTTTTGACCTTCACTCAATGACTTTTATACAACAAAGTTTAACTCACAATGCAGCTGTGCAAAGAGAACTGTCCAGCACCTACGCAATCTCAATGACACTACTTCCAAAAGGCTGGACTAAGTAGAAAGAGGCCAGGGAACATCCTTGTTAAAGTTCCTTAAAAATCATTCCTTTAGCTAGATGCCATCGAAGTAGGAGGTTTTCCTTTCTCTCTCACAGGACTGTAAGTGTCACTGATGGGGCTGGTGGAAAGTCACACATAGCGTAGTGGTTGCGAGTGCAGGCTCCAGAGCCAGGCTCCCCGGCGAGTCTGGGCTCCACCTCTTAGGAGGTGTGTGACTTATGGCAAGTGGCTTGGGACTCTGCTGTAGGTGCCTCATCTGTAAAATGGGGATAATGAGGGTCCTTGACTACCCCGTGGGGTTGCCGTAAAGGTCAAATCTGATAACATACAGAAAGTGCTTGCGACACTGCAGAGAGCATAGGAAACATTGAACCATGTTACTCATTATTATTATTATTATTATTATTATTATTATTATTAATCGGTATTAGTATTACTGTAGTGTGGGGGGCATGTGTGTGCCAGCACAAAATAATGGGGCCCATCCCAGATAAGTCTCTTCCCTGACAGGCAGGTTAATGCAAGGTGAATGAGCACTCGGATGTAGAGTTAATCAAGCTAGGATCGTTCTCTTAAGTTATAGTCATTCTCAGAAATAACTGTACCACTATTTAAAATATGCCGTCTCTCACAATATTAATTTTTTTATAGAGATTTTACAAACACCCACTACCCCAACACAAACACAGCCTCCCCCATAATCAACCCCACCACCAGAGTGGCACGTTTGTTACCGATGAACTTACACTGACACACCAGAATCACTCAATTTGCAGTTTACTTTGGGGTTCAGTCTTGGAGGTGTACATTCCACGGATTTAGACAAATGTATACTGTCTGTATCCACCAATATAGTATCATACAGAGTCATCTCACCGCCCTAAAACTTTTTCGTGCTTCGCCCAGTCATCCTCTCACGCCCCGCCCTGCCCCCCATTCCTGAAAACCACCAATCCTTCTACTGTCTTCACAGTTTCGCCTTCTCCAGAATGTCATGGAGTTGGAATCATACAGTAGGCAGCCTTTTCAGGTTAGCTTCTTTCACCTAGTAATATGCATTTTAGGTTCCTCCATGTCTTTTCATGGCTTGATAGCTCGTTTCTTTTTAGTGCTGAATAATATTCCGTTGTCTAGATGTACCAGTTTACTTATATGTTCACGTACCGAAGGACATCTTGGTTGCTTCCAAGTTGGCAATTACGAATAAAGCTGTTTTTTTGTGTAACATGTTTTCAACTCCTTTGGATAAATACCAAAGAGTAGGATTTCTAGATCGTATGGTAAGACTGTACGTTTAGTTTTGTAAATTATCACCAAACTGTCTTCCAAAGTGGCTGCACCATTTTGCATTCCCACCAGCAACACATGAGAGCTCCTACTGCTCCGTGTCCTCGCCAGCATTCAGCATCGTCGGTGCCCCAGATCCAGGCCATTCTAATAGATGTCGAATGACATCTCACTGTTGTTTTAATTTGCACATCTTAGATGAAACTGTCTTTAAACTCAGAACGGAGTCCAGGAAATTTTGACAGAATTACTTGGTAAATATTAGATGACTATATTGAATAGCATTATGTATTTGGATTTATTATACTTATATAATTATCTCTATTAGGGAAAAATTGAGGAAGCAGTGACTGCATTTGAAGAACTCATTCGCAAGTACCCTCAGAGTCCACGGGCGAGATACGGGAAGGCACAGGTATTCTAAAACTCGTCTCCTTAAATAATTGTTTTGATGTCCTTGTGTTCTGTATGATTGGATTTTTCACTGCCCACTCTGCATTCTCTTTTTCCCTGCTAACTTTTATACAGAATCAATTTCTCATGCATATGCGTACACTCAAGCAGAAAATACTGTTTTAAATGAGACAATTAGTTATTGCTATTGTGTACTGGTGAATTTAGTAATACTTGTCCCCCCTCCATATGGCTTCTCTCTGGTTCTAAAAAGAAAAGAAAGGGTAATGCTTTTGTCATTGATTTCCCACACCTTTCGTCCCATCCCATTTAGAGGCACCGTATCGTTTTCACATGAGTCTCCTCAGAGCTTTAAGAACCTTAGTTTCGTAAATGGAGATTGCAAGTACGCTTAGGAAAGTCTTTTTAAAAATATAAGTGGAATGTGCTTGTGTTCTTTATAGTTTCTTTCAGCTGACTCATTTCCCACGAGCTACCTGCTCCCACCTCCCGCTCCCATCGCCTTTTTCATCTGACTTTCTCCATCTTCCAGCCCCTTGTCTCATGAAGCTTTTCCACATTCACCTGTAGCTGCGTGAACCCACTGTGTGCCACATGCTGTTTTACGCCCTGCGATGATCATGAATACTCTAGAGATCTCTGTTCTCGTGGGCCTTATTTTCCAGTGGAAGATATCTTAAAACTTATTTACTCAAAAATTATTAACGCAAGCCCACTATGTGCGAGGCCCTTTTCTAGACCCTGCAGATTCAGCCATCCACAAACCATGTGGAGTTTTCATTGTAATGGTGAAGACAATGTATGAGACCAATAAGTGAAATATATACACTTGCTTGTGGTATGTGCTAAGGAGAACCAACATAAAGCAGAGTACCATAGGCCATGTGAGGGAGATGAATGAAATATTGGATAGGGTGTCAGGGAAAGGTCTACTGAAGAGGTGACATTCAAGCAAAGTCCTGAAAGCCTTAATATCCAAATTAATTAAGTAAGTAAGTAAGTAAGTAAGTATTTAAAGAATATTATAAAGTGTTTAAAATAAATGTATTATTAGATCATCTTATGTAATAATATGTAGCATAAAGAAAAGAAGATAATGGAATAAAGAACCTCCCTATTAAGATTTTTTTGGCTGTAGGTAATGTGATTGAGAATGAAAGCGGCGACAGCACATCAGATAAGGTGATCAGAAAAGGCCTCTCTAGGGAGGTGACAAGTGGCTGAGATGTGACAAGGTTATGGCAGATGCTGACCAGGCAGAGAGAACAGCAAGGGCAAGCTGTGATGT
>NW_006443225.1:7086286-7094819 GCF_000325575.1 Pteropus alecto | reverse complement strand
TCTTTTGTCCCTGGGAAGCCATTGGAGGGGTTATGCATGGGCATGCCCAACTTTTTTTTTTTTTTTTTTTTTAATAAAATTTGCTTTGCTTTGGTTGCTGCGTAGAGGATGGATTATGGGGGCCAAAATAGAAGCAAGAATAGGAGACTGTTGTAGGTGCACTTGAGATGCGGAGGCTTAGACTGTGGGTGGGGCCCTGGAGATGGGGAGGTGGGCGGAGGGCAGAGCCAAAAGGACTTGACGATGGATTAGCCGTAAGGTCAGAGAAAAAGAGGACCCCAGGGTGACTCCTGGGATTTTTGGATTTGGCCAGTTAAGGAGAGGATAGTGCAAGTTATAGACTAGGAAGATTGGTAGAGAAGTGGTTTTGGGGAGGTGCCAAGTCAAGAGTTTGATTTGGGTCCTGTTAAGTTCGTGATGCCCATTAGACTTTCAAGTGGACGTGTCAGGTAGAACATGGATTTACAGAGTCTGGAAATCAGGGTAAAAGCCAAGGTTGATATACAAATATGTCAGGGAGTAAAGCTTCCACCTGGTGACTTTAGATTCTCGGCCCTGGTGGGAAACAGTAGATGCAGAGCCCCAGAAATTTTCCAGACCAAGGGGAAGCTGACAGCACCCCATCATAGGGGGTCGATGCAGTGACTTGTGTATGACACTCACATACGAACTAATACATCTGTAGATAAAACAAGTGTGTTTTGCTCTGAACTAAAGGTGGCATCCACTCAAGATCCAGATGCTCCAATTTTCCTACCTCCCCGTTAAAAGATATTAAATTTTTATTAATTAAATTTTAATGACTTAATTAAGGTTGTGAAAATTAATAAGTTCTTTTTATCTGCAGTACAGACCAGGTTTAGCAGAGAGCAACTATATCGTTTTTGTAAATTAATTTGGTCAGTAATCCTCCATAGTTGCTAAATCCTATTGCTGTTAAGCCGGAGAAAATGTTACCACAAGATCATGCCTGTTGAAATAAGTGACGTGCTTTGTCACTAGTATTGACAGTCCTTTGATTAAAGAAGGCATATTAACTAGAGAGATTAATGATTGATACAAATGCTAATTTAATTATGACAGAAATGTGTTATGCTTCAGAATTTTTCTTTTATGTGATATTAATTATGGGTACCAAAATCTAAATAAATGCACTACTTTTTGCACATGGAGACTGCTGTATTTATATCTATATTTAACAGTAGGAATTTAAGAATTAGACTTCAGCCAATATTTTTTTATCTCTAAACTATTATGCTACAAGGTGTTACTAATATTTACATTAATGTGGCATAAAGTAAAATTTAGGCATGGTAAATTAAATTTTAATAGAGTAATTTCAAGGAAATTTAAAATGCATAGGAGTTTTAAAAGTAAAGATTCAACAAAAGATGGATTTTACAGGGAGGAATAAATGATGACTTTTTCATTCTTTGTTAGCAGATTAAATAATTACTTTGAATATCCCAAAAAATTTTTTAAATTGAGCAACATTAAGTTAAATATAGATTCTAGCATCAATCGTTTCTAAAGTAGCACTGACGTTGTCTCATTCTTTGGATCACTGTGAAAGTTAATTTTGACCAAATTCTCTGAACATCAGACACAAATTCTTGAATTATACACTCAATTCACTTTATTATCTTATATAAACCATTAATACCTCCAAGGCAGGAAATGACCCATCTCCTAGGAAGGTTGGATGGGTTGAGTCAACAAAAGGCTTTGCAACGTTAACTACGTTAACACGTTAACGTCCTGTAACAAGTATTCAGTTTCAGCTCAAATCATTTTATATGCAGTGCTAAACTGATAAAAATCAATCTATATAATTTTGATTTTCAAAACGAAGCCAATCACTTTCATTCAGGAAATTTTAAAGAATTATGTACCATTTTAATACTGATATTTTCCCAAGTGTAAAATGTTTATACTTCATTAAATTGAAGGATCTTCAAGGTAGGGGAACAAGGCATCCATAGATCGTATCATTTTTCTCTCTTTTCAGATTAAGTTTAGTTAGAGATTCCTCTTTCTGTAAAGAAGGATTATCTCAACAGGCATTTGTCCTTGCGCTTCCCTTGACGAGACCCTCCTGTTCCAGGATCTCTTTGGTACTTGAAGAGGCTACCAGACGAAGACAGTGAACTAGACGGTCTCGAAAGGCTCTCTCAGCTCTAGGACTCGGGCATTCTGTGAAGTCTTCTGTAAACCAGCATGTTTTGGGGGAGTTAATTCACCATAGTCAAACTCACAACAAACTGATGCCTAATCAGAAAAGCCAGCATGTGAAAGTATGGAAAGCCATATGGTCAGGATGACCAGTGTAGGTCATTGGCGTTGGACTTCCTCTCCTGGTAGATAAGTCTATTCTGGAAACCACATATGGGTTTGATAGTCTGAAGCTTTCTTCTATCAAGCAAAGGTGACTTGCCCTTTTCCGATCTAGAGATTTTTGTCCTATCAATTTTCCTGTCTCCTTCTCTGTCTGCTACTTCAGTTCTTACCCTCATCATCCTGGAAATCTTATCTCATCAGTACATATTAACAAGTTATTTTTTGATGTGTTATTTTCTGTAATGCTTCCTACTGATATTTTTTCAATTTGCTGATTCTTGCAAATTTTTCATTTTGGGGGAAGGGATGGATCATTTTCTTACCATGTTCTCAAATCATGGAGTTATGCTTTATTTTGCAGGCATCTATATATTAACTACAGCACACACTTTATTTTAACAAAGTAAACATATTAAATAGACTATTCTGAGAAAAAAAAATTACATCTGCTACTTTTAGCATCTAAATGGTAACCTTCAAATTATAGTCTACTCAATCTGATGAGATTTTGATGACCGTGTTACACATTCTCCTCTGTCTTCCTGTCTCTAGTATTTCACTCTTCATTCTCAGCCTCTGGCTAAGAATCTTGCTTATTTCACTAAGAAGGTAGAGGGATCCACAAAGAACTTCCACATGAACCATCTACTGCGCTAGCATCCTGCCTACACCTACTTCCACGTGCTCCGCCTTCCCTCCTGTTGGCATGTTCTGGTCCCCTGTCCCATTCACCCAACTGCTGAAGACATCATTCTAATTTTTGTGTTCCTCTCTGCATCATCAGATTTTCTCTCTCCGCTGAGTCTTTTGCATCAGCTTAGAAACATTCTGTAATATTTCCATTGTTAAGAAAAAATCTTTTCCTCATCTCTACAGTACCCTCCACTTACTGGCCCATTTCTCCGCTTCCCTTTACGGCAAGACTCCTCGAAAGAATTGTCCGCACCTATATTCTTCCTGTGTTCTCTTGAACCTACTCTCTTCCACTGAGTCCTCTAAAGTCCCATGGAAATACTCTTGCCAGGACCAGCGGAGGCTCCACCCTGCCCAGTTCAGCATCTTGCCCAACCTGACAGCCATTTCTAATACGATTGCTCGCTCCCTCTTGATGCTTTTGTTATCTGGCCTCCAGAACACCACTTTCACGCTGTTACTTTCTTCTTCACTTTTCTTCTCTGTCCTTTGTGTTGGTCCTCCACTGTCTTTTTGCCCTCCAGTGACCTTGAAACATTGTGATTCCTTAGAGTTCTGGTCTTGGATCTCTTCTTTTCTCTATCTACATTTACGACTGCTTCTAGCTTCTTAGCTTTAAATGCCATCTCTATCTTAACAATTCCTCAATGTATGTCTCTCACTCTGACCTGTCTCCTGAACCCCAGACTCATATATGTCCCTTCCTACCCAGTGTCTCCACGTGGGTACCTAATAACCATTGGGGTTTAATAATGTCCACCACTGAATTCCTGATTCCAAGCCTGCTAACCTGCTTCTGCCCCATCGTCCCATTCCCAGAGAATGACAGTTCCATCTGCTAATTGCTCAAGCTCAAAACCTTAAATTGATTCCTGACTTCTGTCTCTTCCTTTCTTTCATACCATACATTCAGGCCATCTGCATGCAAATCTCTTGGCTCTGACCTTCGAAATATATCCGTAATCGAACCACTTCTTACCATCACCATAACCGCTACCCTAGTCCAAGCCATCACCCCATGTCTGGAGTCCTGCTGGAACATCCTAACTGGGCAGTCTGCTTCTCCCCCAACCACCTCTGTCTGTTCTCCATATTGTCGCCAGCGTGATCTTTTCAACACATATATCAGATCGTGTTAAACCCCCCAGTGTCTTTCCGTCTCACATAGACTTAGTGTAGTAGACTTGGCGAGAGCTTGCCAGGCTCTTCATTGCCTCACAGGTCCCCGTCATCTCCTCCTTGCTCCCCGCTTCCACCAGCCTTTCCCGCTGTTTGTCTCTTCTGCCTCACGGCCCTCGCTCTTCTCTCTGCCTAGAATGTTCTTACCCCGACATCCTCATGCCTCGCTCCCTTTCTTCTTTCAAGCCCTTCCTGATCATCCTGGTCAAACTAGCATCTTATCCACCACCCCACTCCCAGCATTCCTAAGCCTGATTTATTTTTATCCACAGCGGTTATGGCCATCAGAGACACAGCACTCTTATTTGTATATTGTCTTTCTGTCCTTCCAAGAAAGAAGTGAAATGAGAAAAGAGCTTTGAGCGTTTTGTTCAATTTGTCTGCCATATGTGTAGAACAGCGCCTGGCTCCCTGAAAACAGCTGTTGAATAAGTAAATGAACACAAGAATAAACGAGGGGAAGAACAGGAACTGTGGACTGGAGTCCTGTCTATATAATGTTAATGTATAACATGTTATAAATCTTCATCAGCCCTAGTATATTAGTCTTGCTTTTCTGATCTTCTTTCTCATCCGTAGCTTATTAGCTAACTTTCTATGCTATATTATTGTTCTATATAACTTTCTATGCTATATTATTAAAATAGAATGTTCTATTGCTTTCTTTTGTTTATTTCTTTATCTCTGGATAAAAAGAAACTATGCATCTGTCTTGAATTATTTTTAAAGCGTGTCCAAAAGTTAAGTTTTCATGAATAACTTGGGTGATCACAAATATAGCTTGTCATGAGACATTTGTCCGGTGTGGGATTTCCTCTAGTGTGAAGATGATTTGGCTGAGAAGAGGAGAAGCAATGAGGTGCTGCGTAGAGCCATCGAGACCTACCAAGAGGTGGCTGGCCTGCCAGATGTCCCCGCAGACCTGGTGAAGCTGAGTTTGAAGCGGCGGTCAGACAGACAACAATTTCTGGGTAAGATGGAACAGGGAGAGTTCATTGAACAGCACATGCCACGCTTTTGTCTTAAAGAGACTGGAGGCTGTGTGTGCTCTTAGAAGAGTCTAGTCACGTGGGAGGAAACCTGAGTTCTATAACTAATGTCAGGTGACTTACCTGACTGTTTCTTAGACTGAAATAGCAAGCCTAACTTTAATCATTCCAGAGATGCAGCCGGTATTTTGACCACCCTTCCCTTCTCACCCCACACCACCCATTTGAAAGCTGAGATGAATGGGATGCTGAGAGGCTGGATAATTTACCCAAGGAATTATAGCAAATAAATTACTCAGTCTGGCATCAAAAACTCCTGTCATGCCAAATTCTTTTCTCTCTTAACTTTAACAAATTGATTTATGCAGGTTGGAATTATGAATGGGACAATTTTTATAGGGGGATATTAGGAGTTCCAGGGACTCTAAAATTTTTAGCTGTAAGGTTTGACTCTATTCCAAGGAAAATGATAAGAGAAGACTTTGATCACTTAGTAATTTGCATGTACTTTGAAAGAGCAACATAAAGATGTCCTCTCTGACTGGCCCAGCTTCCCAGAGCCAAAGGCAGTAAGATGAGCTGTAGCCTACCTTCATTATAGCCAGGCTTGAGATTCTCACCCACCCACATGTCATCAGTAAACTGATGGAGGGGAGAATCTAAGCCACGTGTAACTGCTAAGGTGGGTGAGTAAGGCTGGCTGAGTAAGATGCATGAACGAATTATGGATGTCACTAAGAGAGGCTCATATTAGTAATATTCAAGGTCAACTGACTCTTTCATGAGTTTTCTGAAGGATGGAATTAAAGGTAGTTGTGTCACTTCCGTAGATGACCCAAATCTGTGATAGGAGTAGATGACCCAAGCGACAATTAAAAACTAGAAGAAGTGGTCAGTTAGAGGTAATAAGAGTCAGTCCAGGGGAAGAAAAAAAGTACAGCACACATATAGGATGGAAAAGGCGAGGCTGGGCCTCAAGTAGGGGCACTTGCTGTGGGCGCGGTCAGTAATTACTGAGTCATCGTCTTGCCTCAGGCTCCAACACGGCTCTGCTTAGCATGGGTTAATATTCTGTCACTAAAATTTTAATATTCTGTTCATCATGGACTTTTTTTTTTACATCCATTTTGATTTTTCAAAAGATACATAAAAATCACTCCTCTCGATTACTGAATTCGGGGCACCCTCTTAAATTTTGCTCCGAGTGCCTCACTCACCTCACCTTATTCCCAGCCCTGGGGGAAAGACTGCCTGTGGATAAATCTACTCCTCCTCCACAGTGTTTGAGTTTAGTCTTCTCCTCTGAATGAGGGTGAGGCAAGGTCGCAAGGTCACCGTGAGGAGGGAATTGCGGGCAGGAGATTTCAGTGAAGGTGACGAGGCGGTGAAGCTTACTCACGAGGTTCCGGATGCACAGTGGGAGGGACAGGGAGATGGCAGCAGGAGAGATCTTCACCTGGGGCGTTGTAGTGGTTAATAAAGGGAACTGAGAAGCAGAAGAAAATTGTGAAATTAGTCTGGGCACTAGGGAGAAAGAAGGGTACTGAGTCCGATTTGTTTTGAAAGAATGAACAGCTGAGCAAACCCACCCCAGGTCAGCCAGTAATGGGACAAGTCGGTGATGTTCTGTGCCCGTTAGTTTATCTGCTAGTGAGGTATTAGCTTATCAATGGTCCTGTGATGCTCTTGGCTGATATTCAGTTTGAGGACAACTGAGCCTTTTAGGTAATTAGTTTTGTCACTTATACTAATCTTATACTGCACATTTCCCATATTCAGTTTGTCTTCCCAGCTGTGGCCAGGAGTAATGACAAATGGCCCCAGAAATTCTAAATTTCCATCAGGTCGCCTTGAAAATGAATTGGAGCTAGGGTTTTCATGACCCACGTATGCATGGCATCCGATCGTCCACCAGGGGGTCCCATAATACCAGATGTTGTTTCCTTTGCTCCAGGATAGGTCGCTGCTTAAGAGGAAGACACCCTTAATTGCAAGCAGTGTCAGCAGGGTACCTGAGTGCCTCTTCAGATTTCACAGGGGCTGCTAGACTCCACAATGCTATTAGACTTTTTATTTGTTCTCTGTTCATAATTTAAAAGTGAATAATAATGAACCCCCTCCCCCCCAAAAAAATCTCAGTAAAGCTTTTTTTAAATAAGGAATTGGTAACTAAAACTTACTTAAGAGAGAATTTGACCTAAAACGGTAAATGTTGATGAATTTAGAAAATGAAAATGTCTGTAAAATGTTTATAGTAAGAGTTGTGTTCGGTATCTACTTATAGGAGTTATCGAACCCATTGCAACTGCGTGACGGAATGCTAACGGCCATCTGCAGAGTCAGATTTAAACTGATCTTCAGGCTCTATTGAATAGTCTCTCATGATTTAGTTTCAGTATAAAAGGGTACATAATCTGTTTTTCTTTCTATTGGCTTTTTTTTTTTATTTCTTCCCACCAAATCAGGTCACATGAGAGGTTCTCTTGTTACCCTGCAGAAATTAGTTCAACTATTTCCTGATGACACTTCCTTAAAGAATGACCTTGGAGTGGGGTACCTCTTAATAGGAGATAATGATAATGCCAAGAAGGTTTATGAAGAGGTGAGCAAGCAGCGATCTTCTATTAATGACATCGAATTATTCTGAACATGAAGTTCTAATGTTATTCATAAATGGCATTTAATACACCCAATCTCGCACTGTCCTCATTTTAAATTAAGTTCAATGGAATGTAAGTCTTACGGTAGTTGACATCTCCTAAATATTGTTTTCACATCGCTTTTTTCTCCTTGATCAGAAGATTTTAAATTTTTGTTGACACCGGGAACATCAAAACCTTCAACCTATAATTGTGATACTTTTAAAGTGTCATGTTTATCAGTCCACAAACAACAGCCTTTTGAAAAGCGTTCTTTATGATACGAAGAGGAGCTCAGCTTTTTCCTTTCTTCACTCAAAGCCTGGTCTAGAGAGAGGCTACAGAACGTGTCTGCCCAGCATATGGAGTAAATTTCTCACCTTTCAGATGGCATTGACTCTTTGATCCTCGAGCAATGATGCCTTTCAAAGGATTTCTACCTTATAATGGGTGTTTTAATAAATGACCTCTATGTCACGAGTCATTAAAATCCGGAAAACTGTGACTCCTTCAAGCCATGAGGGAATTCATTTGGTATGGAATAAACATGGATACCAAATGAACTTTGAAGCTGGAGAAAGCTAATGCTTCTATAAAAGAAAGATGAACACATTAATTTATTATTCTTTAATTTAGGCCTTTTGGTCAGTGATTTTCCAGCTGGTGCACTGTACATAAAAATGCTACCTCTCCGTC
>NW_006443225.1:7059002-7086275 GCF_000325575.1 Pteropus alecto | reverse complement strand
TGCTGTTTTTAAAATGCTGTCAAGTAGTACAGTGACTTCATACTCAGTCTGGGGAGTGGTCTACTCATTTTTATTGCTGTTGGTGCTTCATTGAAAATCATTAAATTTTGGAGCAGTTAGCTTTTCATTCTCGTCATATTTTTTATATTTTCTGAGAGTGCAGAAGTAAGACTTTTGGTTTTTATACCATCTCTAATATCTATACAAAGTGGATTAATCTTACAGTGTTGAAAATAAGTGGCATCCACCAATGTCCCTGTTCCGGATCACAAAAAAAAAGTCCACGTGGGGCATTGTATTTGCTAATGACCAAACATAATGCTGAGAGCCCTGTCTTGCAGTTTGGTTAAGGGAAAGATCGTGTATATCAGGGACTCAGGATCATATGAGTGTAAGAATTGTCAAACTATATCAGCTATACCCATTATTCAAAGTCCACAAAGGTGGAATTGTAGGACTCCTTCCTTCCTTCCTTCCTTCCTTCCTTCCTTCTTTCCTTCCTTCTTTCCTTCCTTTCTTTCTGTCTTTCTGTCTGTCTTTATCTCTTAGTGGTAGGGAATCCTCCCTCCCTCCCTTCCTTCCTTCCTTCCTTCCTTCCTTCCTTTCTTCTTTTCTTCCAGAAATTATGATCAAGTGTCACCTGCATTCTAAGCACATGTGAGATTAGGGCAGGATCTGAAAACGTGCTAGTTTCTCTCACCCACTATGGATTTGTCTCTCCTCCCCTTTTCAAAACCTGCCTTGAATATATTCACTCTTTTTAACCGATACTAAATCTGATATGTGAAACATTTTACTTCATCTTGAAAAGTAAAATTTCCCTGCTGTTGTTTATACATTTGAAATCATAGTCTCATCTGAATAAGCACAATAGGATGCAGAAGGTCTAAAATATAGCTATATAATACAATTGAGTGGTTTTTTTTAAAAAAAAAGAAACTTTAATAGACTGAAAATATGTATGGGCTTTGCCTTTTATTCTTTCCTCTCTCTTCTAAGTTAATAAGCTATATCTAATGGATTCTCTTTTCTTAACCAGTTTATCCTGATATGTTATATCTCAGTCAATGAGCCTTTCCAGAAAACCGATAGTGTAATTTTATATTTTTTTCATGTTGGTTTTTATCTCTGACTAAATTTATAGAAATAGTTGATCGCTCTCTTTCTGGGTTTTTTTGCTGTGTTTGGTTTCAGCAGACTGACTGTAACATGGTCAGGCGTAGCTCGCTCCCGTGTCTCCCTGCACGTCGGTGCCCCGACAATCAGCCACGCCACCCGCAGCGGACGTGGAGCATCATTCCTGATTCTCCCTCTCCTTGCTCCTCACACAGACCCATTCACTCAGTCAACACGTATTTACTGAAACCCACCACAGTGGCTCGGGAAATAGCAGTTAATGGGGGGGTGAGGGGAGAACGCACAGAGTGCGCCCCCATGGAGTTTATGATCTGGAACCAGATGGCTCGTTTCTTTTAGTTTTACCCTCTGAATATTTTTCAGTTCCCCTCCTTTTTTAACCCAGGCACTCATCATCTCTTCCCTGGACTAGGACAGTTCATACTGTCCAGGCCTGTCTCCCCGCCCTGCATCAGCGCAGAGCGTAAATACGACCGTCTTACCCTCAGCTTTAACTCCTCAGCGGTTCCTAATGGCCATGGCGGTTGTCTTCAAACATGCTTGATTGCATAACCTTCCAGTAAAACATGTTCAAGCAAATACCTGCGATATGTATGTTTACGTATTTATGTGTTATGTGTGTATATACATGTGTGCAGATATGTGATACACTTTATAAAAAGTAAACATTCTAAATAAGTTTTAAAATGAAATAGTTCAGATACTTCAGAAATTTCATTTAACTGCCAACAAATCTTTTTGCTCTCACTGAAAAATTAATATTTTAGGAATATCAATATGCAATACCATTTATAGTTATTTGATTTTTTAAATGCTGGTCTCTCAAATAGTGTCATGCAGATAGTTTGTGCTGGGTTAGAAATATCAGCTGTCCCATTTTTTTGTTGTTTGTGCTGTGTGTGTGTGTGTGTGTATGTGTGCAGAGAGAAACGGCGAATCTGTGTTCTATTGTTAGTATAAATATCAATCTCAGTTTCTTAGAAATCTTATAAAGCCACTTGTCATTTTCCGAGGGTTGATAACAACTGGTAATACAGCCTGCACATCCATCGTGCATCCATCCACATGTGAACTGCACTGTTAGCACAGTAGGTGATCATAAAGAATCAAGCAGAGAGGACAGCACTCTGGGTGCCTGATCGCCCACCCTCCCCTCCCGATGTGTGTGGATGAGACTTGTGACTGTCCACCACGCACATGGGAAGAGAGCCTTGGAGCACGCCTCATGCTAAATGCTGTATTTCAAAGACCAGTACAAAGAGAAGCAGGTTGTCTTGCTTGTGATACTAAATAGGACCTTGAGTGATTTGCCTCCTGCCCTCTTCTTCAGTCTCATTCCCTTTTGCTGTTCCTGGTCCACTATTCCTTTTTATTCACTTTTTCCTATGCTTAAGTGCCTCCTGGCTCTCTGTCCCCCACCTTCCTTTTCCCTGGTGAACTCTTACTCATCCCTGAACACCTTTCAGACCTTGCCCCGCCACACCCACCCTAGAGCGAGCTGGGCTTCACTCCGCCACAGCCCCTGCGTGCCACATGCCTGTCGCTATGGTTACACTTAACACACTGCATTGCTATTGTCTGCTTATGGGTTGGTCTCCCCCTACCCCCTGACTGAGAGTTCCCTAAGACAGGAGAGTGCATCTCATTTATGTGTATGTGCCCAGAGCCTAGAAGTGGTCTGTGTCTCCTAACACATCTAGTAAATGAGCACATTTGCTGATTACTTGAGATGATGGCTGCGTGTCTATAGTAGCCGGAAATGTCGTCGATGCAGCTGCGATCATTGTAATAATCTCTTCAGAGTTATGCTACCAGAAGCGTGATCGGCCTCAGTTCAGTTCCATTCCAGACGTCTCTATTGAGCTTTTGCTCAGCAACTAGCTCAGAAATAGATGCCGTGGAAGGTGCAGAAGCAGAGTCTGTGCTTTCAGAGATCTAGTCAGGAAGCAAAGCCCACGTGCACATCCATTCAGTTAGTGCAGATTTCTCAACGTGCCATGTGCCGGGCACTGTTCGAAGCACTGAGGGTCAGCAATGAGTGCAACAGACACAATCCCTGTAGAGCTTGTATCTTAATGGGGGAAAATAAGTAATAAGAAGTCAGATGGTGATGAGTGCTATGAAGAAAAAGGAGTTGGTATAAAGAAGTTAGGAAATGACTGGTGATGGCAATGGGGGCGAGTAAGAGTCTGTTTTATTTCGGGTGGTTGGTCATAGGCTTCACTGAGATGGTAACCTTCGAGCAAGGACTTCATCGAGCCCAGGGAGTAAGCCACTGGATATCTGGGAGAAGAGCGTTTGACGCAAAGGAGCACAAAGGCCTTTGGCTTGCTGTACAGCAGCAAAGAGTCCAGGGTGCCTGAGTGGGAGGCAGATGGGAGAGGAGGCCAGAGAGGTAGAGAGCCCCAGCTCAAGGAGGCCTTGGAGGCTGTGCCTAGAACTCGGTCTTGCTCTGAGTGAATGGAGCCCCTTTGGGTTTTGAACAGAGCCTGATGTGAGATTTAGTGAGTCCGCTGAGGGCGTCACGTAGAGAATGGTCTACAGGATGGCGGGGCTGGGGTCCAGAGGGTCAACAGTAAGAAGATAGGGGTGAGATGATGGGCTTGGAGCAGGATGGCAACAGTGCAGCAGGTGACAAGGGGTGTGATATTGTGAAGGTAGCATTGGCCAGATTTGCTAATGGATGAGCTACAGGAGCGGATAGAAGCTGGAAAACACTAAAGTATTGGCAGTACGTACTGAGGGCTCGCCAAGGGCTTGGAGTCCTCTCTCCCGGCACACTTAGTCCTGTGTGAGGAGCCCATGGTGGCTGCATTCTCCTTTCTTACCCAGGCTCAAGGGTGAAGAGAAGCTACAGGATGTTCACTGAACTCAGACTTTCGTCGTCGTTCACTTTTGTTCTGTAAATTAGTTTGTCTAAACAGCTTCGCAAGTTGAATGTTTTTGTTTTCATTTCTCACTGCTAATATTTAATAAAGAAGCATTTTGCATAATTTATGTTTAATGATAATAAATGCATATAATGTTAATAGTGATTTGGTAGTATTAAATACTTACCCGAGTTTTATCACAGAATATTAGATTTGCTCACCCCTTTATGCTCAGTCCTTAAAACGGGCTGGGACTTCTGGAAATTTTTTGAATGAACGGATCATGACCTATTATGAATGCATCCAAACTTTCTCTTAATTAAAGCGATATGTGAAGTGTGTATATAAAGAAATTCGTAATAACCGTTCAGAGTTGAGTTTGAGATAGCAAATTTAAAGCAGTTTTTCCTGACCACTAAAAAATTACTAAAGTCATAACAATTGACAGGTATTTTACTGATATACGTTGTCAAAACAGTGCTTTAGCAGTCTCGCCTTTTCATTCATTTCTTCATTCTCGAAGAACTAATGTGTCGATATGAAAACACTGAGTTCAGGGAAAATGGGGCATTTAAGCCCAATATATTGCAAGATAACAAAACACGAGTGTTTTAAGCCATAACATTATAATTCAATCTAAGTACAGCAAAGCTAATTAAAATTTGTCTTGACGGTCATTTGTAGAATTTGTAGTCAATCACAATAGCTTTTTGTTTTCTTTGAGTTTAGGTTCTGAATGTGACACCTAATGATGGCTTTGCCAAAGTACATTATGGCTTTATCCTGAAGGCACAGAACAAGATTGCAGAAAGCATTCCCTATTTAAAGGTAACTGTGTCTGCCCTTGCTCGGTTTTTCATCTTCCAATTCCTTTGAGTCTTTTGGACACCCTTGATTATGCATTGTAGGTTGATTGGCACACACTGCTAAGTCTCTTCACCATGAAACTGTACGCCCTGTGACCATGATGGTCATAGGGGAGGATGGACCTTGACTGGAACTGAGAGTTTCGAATATAGAAATACCAACTATGTGAGTAGACTCTTCAGAAAAGACTTGATGAAGAAATCCTTCAAACTACAGTCGTTATTAGTTTTTATTGAAATGTCTAGGATGGACAAAAATTAGTGACATAATATCTTTAAATATGAGCAATGCATTAAATGTTCCTTTTATAATTTAATCTGAACATTTTGAGCTATTAGGCTTTTGGGGTTTGACCTATTCAGTCTGCATTTTTTACCTCCCTTTGAATAGGTTGCCATGACCCCCATTGAAACTAATTTCAATGCATACTTAAAGTATACTGTTATTTTTTTCTCTCTCATATCTAGTTGAATCCTTGTCAGTTCACCAGAATCACATTAGGTCTAGCTCGGGGCTGCCCACAGTAGAAATGTTCTTTATTTGTACTCTGCAATATGGTAGCCACAGGTGGCTGTCGAGCACCTGAAATGTGGCTAGTGTGACTGAGGAATTGAATTTTTAATTTTAATGTGAATTAATTTTAATTTGAATATTAACATTAGCTAGTGGGTACCATATTGGACGAGTAGATGCCTGTGAACTTTTTTTTTAAGTAGCAGCATATATTATGCTTTTATGATTTTTTTTCTTTCACATGACTTAAATCAGAGATTCCGAATAGCAACCCACGGATCGCAGATAGCTTGCATGTTACATTTGGCCAATATAATTCTACTAAAAACAGTTGTAATTGCTTGTCTCTGTTGAGAATCTGAACATTTTATATAATTGTGCAGATTTCTGGTTTCTCTTCAAAGGTCATAGCTGGCCCACATCCCAGCACAGGAGCCCAGCAGTGGTGTCCCCGTGAGGTGGGCGTGCACCCCCCATTCTGTCTTGGCTGCCACTGGGCCTCTGCAGACCTCTCCATTCCCTGCCAGGACCCTGTGGGAATGCGCATTTCCCTGATTTAAGTATTTACCTTAGATTTCCTTTGACATAACAAGGGCCAAGTAGTGCTCTCCCTGCTTCAGAGATGGGGAAAGGATTGGTCAGTAACGAATGAGGATATTTATTTGAGTGTCTGTCAGTCAGTTAAGATCATGACCCCGATCATAACTCTCCTTCTCTCCTAAGTCACACTTATCTTTCTTTTCAACATTATGCAAATAAAATTTCTTAACAGTAAAATGGCTTCTTGTGAAGAAGCCTCAAAGATGCAGATTTTTTAAAAGAATTCCTTGACATTTAAATATGTTTTACTTTTGTCCTTCTACTTTTAAAAAATTATTCTCTTGCTTTAATATTTTGTTTCTCTCTGTTTTTTTAAAATAAATTTAATTTCAATTCTTATGTGGGAGACAAGGGTGGAAATCAGCTAAGTGTTTTAGAATAAGACTTGTGTAATGATTACATTTTCCAAGATTCCAATTAGCTTTAATCCTATTGTATGTTTTCTAAAGGATTTTATTAAAAAATGAGATATTTGTTTTGAGTGGGAAAAAATATTATTTGCAGTCGGGTGTCTATCACTTCAAACATCTGTGAGCAACTAAACATTTTGATTCAGGAAGTAAAAAGCTTCTAGATGACAGCTGCTTAGATTTGAAGAACAAAATAAATGTGATAGATACCCAGCCAAAGAAATTCTTTGGGATATTAAAATATGATTTCTCCCACAGAGACAATTTACAAAGCATCATACTAATGTTATGAGTCAATCCATTCATTGTTAATTAATGACATATTGCTAATTTTCACTTTTATTACCTCCTTTTGGTTTTGCATTGTAAATGTTATCCAGTAACCTAATTGCCGAACTTTAATGTTGAGATGAATTTGTCCGGTTCTTAGATTTTCATATGGAAATAGAGATTAAGTAAATCGATGAATTAAATGTGATATTTCTTTCATAAATGCTAATACCATCCTTTCTACAGGAGGGAATCGAGTCAGGGGATCCTGGCACTGATGATGGACGGTTTTATTTCCACCTGGGGGATGCCATGCAGAGGGTTGGGAACAAAGAGGTAATGTGTGTCTGAACTTTTTGTTCTAACGGAGCGTGGATTGTGGTAAAGGGGGCGCGGATCATTTCTAAGAGAGAGTTACGACTGAAAAAAAATTTTCGAGCATAAACTTTTAAAAGTAGGGATTTAAACCTTTTCGAAACAACCCAATGGCCCTACTTAGACCTATAAAGAATTTTTGGGATTTGACTTTAATAGTTTCTTTCCAGAGAGTATCTGAGTGCGTAATCATAAGAGCAGCCTCTAAATTAGTGCTTGTTATCTGTACGTGTGTGTCTGTGTGTGTATCTGTGCGTGTGTATAGAGAGGGTGGTAGATATTGCCCTGAAAAGTGTTTGTAAAATTATGAAATAAAGAGATATTAACAGTTTAGTTAGATTTATTTTTATTTTATTGTGGAATTTTAAAAGTAGTTATTTTAGAATGAAGTCTTCATTCAGCGGATTCCTAAGCACTCAGAACCCAAAGGTTAATTGTATAAATTACTTTCTGAAATGTTTAACAGCAGCTTTGAGATGAACACCTGTAGCTGTAGTAATGACAGGTACTGACACAGAAAATATAGTAGCTATAAAAAAGTTACATGTTTTCTTTGTGATCATTACTTTTTTCTGAGTACAATGTCAGCTTGTTTAAACATAACATTAGATCATTAATCATGACATTATTTACTGTAAATTCCCAAACTCCCACAACCCTCCGCGATTTACACAACGTTGTTGGACAGCAAAGCCCGCCTTTCCATCCTGCACCATCACAAGCTTCTTGGCTGGGCTCTCCTTAGAGTCAGGAATAAAAGGGGGGTGTGAGACACAGAATCTTTGTAACCGTTGCATCCCATAGATATGATAAAATGATGACTAAGGGTCGGCTTCGTGTTTCTAAAGTTAATCAAGAACATGGAACCAATTGGACAGTTCAGGGTTCATCGGAGCGAGGGGTTTTGTGACAGAGTAATTGCCAGCTAGAGACATGAACCAATTTGGAGTAATAGAGATTTGGAAAACTGACATTTTTCTTTATATATTTCTACGTATCTGTACCTTTCCCCGCTAAACCACCAGTCGGTCAACTGAAATATGAGAATGAGATATGAGAGGTGAAGAGAAAAAAGGGAGAAGAAATTGTTGGTTGGTAGTCATTTTGGTGTTCCTTCATTCTTTTAGATGTAAATGCCTGATACCTCCTTTGAATGAGAGGGGTAAGAGATTTTGCTGCAGTATCTAACACTGGATAAATGTTCATTTCTGATTGCTATAAATGTAATCGTCACTAATTAATTTATCTTTGAACATCTCACAGTCCAGGGCAAAGGCAGATAAAAGAAGTCTATGATTTAACCTCACATCTTAGATGAAAATAGCCCTTACTTCAAGGTCAAAAAATTCACTACTAAACACGTGTTAAGGGCTTGGGATTTGAACCTATGGGACTCTTCTATCAGCTTAATTATTATTAATAATATGCACGGAACAGCACAGTTCTTGAATTTAAAACATTCACGAGGATTCATGCTTACAAAGAACAAAAATAAGCCTGTAGAAACTCCATGTTAGTATGCGCTTAATATTGGGTATCAAATCTGTGAATTGACTGCCATACTCCAAGTTTGCACACTGCGAAGCAGCCATCCTCCATGCTTGTGTGCATGGAGTTCTGCTCCAGGCATTGAAAGAGAAGCAGACCCACAGCCTCTGTGCTGCAGAGGCTGACAGTAAAATTGCCTCTGAGGAAGATTTTCGTAACAGGTGCGTTTCATATGGACGGGAAGAGGGAGGAAAACAAACCATGATAGTCTTAGAAATTCAGCCTCAGCTGTTTACAATATTTCCATAACTCCCAAATCCACATGCTAGCTCTCATCTCCTATCAAAGTCCAGATTTGCATGTCTGCTGCCTGCTTAGTGTCACCACATGCTGTCACAGTGACAACTCATTTGTCTTCTTCTAAATCATTTTTCTTCCTGAGTTCTGTCTCTCACTTGATGATCTTGCCAGCTTCCCGGGCTCAAGACTCGAATCAGCTCTAGCTCCTCCCTCTCCTTCCGCAGGCCTCCTCCTCCCTCCAGTCTAGTGACGGATGCATTCTGGGAAGTCAGCTTCCTGGGGTCTTTGGCATCCATCTCATCTCCCCTCTGGCTCTGTCAGTGTTGTCACCCCAGCGTGGCAGCCCAGGGTGGTCAGTTGCTACCTTGCACATCAGTGATGGCTGTAAGCACCTGGCTGTTGTTTCTTGCTTTAGTCTTAACTTATTTCCAGGCCATCTTATGCTCAAAAACTCCATGGTGCAAAATAAAAATAGAGTTCCATTTTCAAGCGGTGACATTCACGATCCTCCACAGGCCAGTCGCCGCCAACCGTTCTTGCCACAGGTGTGTCTCCCGGGCCCCACGGCACGCTGTGCTCCAAGCATAACAGGCTCCGGCTGGGGCCACATGTGACATGCCTGCTCGCCAGACGGGGCCTGGGCTTTTCTGAGTTAGAATAATTCGACATACTATTACTGTGTGTGTGTGTGTGTGTGTGTGTGTGTGTGTGTGAGTGATACCTGGCAATGATTTGCAGTATGGTAAACACATTTATGAAGGTGACTCCATGTGTTCTTTCTGTCTATTTTAGTATCCTTAGTTAGTAGTATAAAAGGAAATGTTCAGAGGATTCTTGATCATTGTTTTTCTAACAAGTCTTCCTGTAAAGTAGCTTAGATATTTTTTAAAAAGGTAATTGGGCCGAATTCATTGAGTCTTCTATGTAATTGAAGATGATTTTATTTTCATTGAAAATGTCGTTGAAGATTTTTTAAATTCCTCATTTATCATCGTCATGGTTTGTTTCCCTAAAAGTTAAATGGCAGAGGGGTACAGAAGTAAGGGTCCAGTAGGACAACTTTGAGTGTCAGAAAAGAACTTAAAGATAGTTTAAATGTGACATTGTAAGCTAAGTGACATGCCTAGGCATCCAGCAAGGTGAATAAAAGGTGAATTAAAGCCAGGGCTAAAATCTAAGACTTCTAACGTACCACTAGAATTATAAGGTTTGCTGTTTTGGTTTCTTATAATAATTCTTTCTGACTATTCTAACGATGTGCCTCGTCCATAAAATAAATTGCCGATGATTCAAAAATAATAAGTTTTAAGAGTTTTAAGAAATTATCTGTTGTAATTAATATTGTTGTTCACTTTAGCACTAAAATATATAAAATATAATCCTAAATTTAAATTGGACAAAAATAACAAAAATAGTCAAATTAAAGGTAAAGTGTTATTTTTTTAAAAAATCAGACAATTAGCTATTTTAAGTTTATGGTTTTTAAGAAATCTATTTTATGGCCTCAACGTACATGTTTTTCACAGAAAACATATGAGAGGAGTCAGTATATACATTCTTAATTTGAGACATTATTGAGAAAGGTAATTAAATAAGAACTTTTTATGCTTTTTTTTTTTTTTTTTTTAATGATGCAAAGATAGAAGAATTTTTGGAACAAGTCGCCAGGAGCCCTAGGCTATAGCTATAGTTCAAGATATTTAGCCTTTTTAAACCTCAGTTTCAACATTTGTAAATTGAAGATATTTGCAGTTATTAGAAAGATCAAATACAGTACACACATAAAAGCACATATTAAACTGAAAAATGTTTCTGAAAATATGAAGCGGTGTTGCTATCACGCTTGATTTTCCTAATGAAGGAAATTTTGAAATATGAATTTTAAAAGGCTTTTAAAAGTTAATATAGTTTCCATTTAAAGTATATCTGGAGTCTTATAATATACTTATGATATCTTGATCTGCTTGATATTAAATGCTGTTGTGACCGAAATAACCAGGCCCAACTCGAGTGCTCTAATCCAAGAGACAGTTTATTAGCCGGCGGCTGTCCTTGCCAAGGAGCAGCCCCGAGGCGCAGGGGCACAAAGGTTTTAAGCCCTCGATTCCATCCCCCACATCCTTAATTTTTACACAAAAGACTATATCTCCTCCATTCATTAACTGATAACTAAGAGTGGGTAAGCAAGCAGGGGTACAGAAGCAGAATGCGTCATTGTTAAAATATTTTGTACCTATAGGCAGTGATCCGGCCAGTAAATCCCTCTAGTTAATAAATTTTTAGCAGATAACTAACTAGAAGTGAGACATGGCGGTTAGCACGTACCATGTCTTATCCTTAACCTATTGTTTCTAAAGGTGAGGTCACTACAATGCCTATGTTTAATTGATCAAAATGTGTATTTGAAATCACTCTTCAAAAGTAATCATTAGATCAGGCTTACAGTAACGGAGGGGATGCTGTTGAGTGTACCCCTAGGATCGTCTTCCATTGTAAGGACGGTGGAGTGTGCACGCTTCAGAAACGTGGGGAGGGCCACCAGGAGAGCATATGGTTGGGGTGTCATTTGAAAGAGACATATGGAGTGGCATACTCTGCAGCCAGCTGTCCCTGAGAAGACTAGTCTTGGAGGCAAGTCGTATCATGTTACAGCTAGCCCACAGCCACAAATGTTATCCCTTATGGCAGAACAACAACGAAAAGGAACAAAAACCACCTTTTAAAAAAATCTAATATGGGCTATCTTGGTAGTGACGCCAAATCAGAATAATATTTCCTTTTGTCTACTTAATTTAATAGAGTATTTGCACTCTGCTACCTTGGGGTCGCCTTCTTAAATGCAGACATGGAAAGAACATGTACGTGAAAAGATACTCTCGACTTTAGCATTCCGATTCGGTAAATGCAAATAACTTTGAAGAAATTATTAAAATCATAATTCTCCTTTTAAAGGAAACATAAAAATATAATTTAATAAATGAAAGCTGAAACATAGTCTACTTTAGTGTCTTAAATTATCTATTACTCCACAAATTCATCCTAGACCCTATGCTGGATGCTCTCAGTGAGGACCAGTAAGTGCAGCATGACTCCTGTGTTGAAAGACCTTAGCACCTAAGAGTGAAAATAAAATGCGCACATTCATTTACAATAATAGTCCATAATTGGAAACCCAGTCAAATAACAGTATTTTCACCAGTGTAACAGACTTGGGCATCTGACTAGCAAGCTCTTTATTTAAATGTCACAAAGTAAGACTTACTTTTAGTGACTTTGACTTTAATTTTTAAATTAAAAACGCTTCATTTGAAGTTTGACTTTTCTGTTATTTCAGGCGTATAAGTGGTACCAGCTTGGACACGAGAGGGGACATTTTGCATCCGTTTGGCAGCGTTCGCTCTACAACGTGAATGGACTGAAAGCCCAGCCATGGTGGACCGCAAGGGAAACGGGCTACACAGAATTAGTGAAGGTGAGTGTTAACTTAGATTTCAGCCTCGCCTAATCGTAATCTCTTTCCTTCTCAAAATCAGAGAATGCTTCTCATGGAAAGGCGTGTCAGGGGGGAGATAGATTTTATAGCCAGTGACATCTGCAAAAAAGATTGTATAAAGAATATCTTGTCATCCCATTAGCCAAAAGTTTAGTTAGTCGAGATGGTGAAGAGAGGAATATTTCTTGAAGAGCAGTTCTCAAACATTTCAGCTTTAGGACCCCTTCATACGGTTAAAAATTATTGAGCACCCCAAAGAGTTTGTCTGTATGTGTGCTGGTTATGTCTATCAGTATAATTCTCAGAAATTGAAACTGAAAGAAAATATAACAATTATTTATGAATTCTTTAAAAATAACTCCCATTAGTAGATTAAACCCAAACTGTAAGAATGTCTACATATTAATATAATAACTTTTTAAAAAATAACTATCTCTTCAAAACAATAAATGTAAGTGTAGTGAGAAGATTGGAATTGCTTTTATATTTTCACAAATTTCTTGGATGTCTGGCCCAATAGAAGACAAGAGGATTCTCACACCTACTTCGTATGTAACACCCATACCTTATGTAGCTTCTAGAAAGCTCCATTGTGTACCCGTAAAAGAATGAACATGAATAGAGCAAATAACATCCTTGTATTATTAAGAAAATAGTTTTGATCTTGCAGACCCCCTCAAAGGACCTCGGGAACCCCTAGGTGTCCCCGGACCATACTTTGAGAATCACTAGTCCTGAGACAATTTAAAGAAAAAATAGGCATAAATATTTTTTAGAAAATGCGGTGGCAGAGAAACTAAGTGATTCTAACAACTTAATGGCCAAAGGGGAAAAAAAAGAAGAAGAAGAAGAAGCAGCAAAAAATTGAAAGCTTTTATATTGGTAGATTATATCCAGACTGTAAGGATATCTACTTGGTGATTTTGGTAAAGGCTGGTAGAAGTTTACTATTGCTTTGGTGAGCTCCTCCTTCTTCTTAAAGACATTATAGTTTCAATAGTATTGTTTTCTACTCAAAATGTGAAAGATGTCATCTATATTATGGGTTAGATGGGCTTCAGTGGTTCAACCTGAGACTGTAACTGCCATATGTACATTGTTTGTATAAGAAAAAACACTCTGATTTTTAAGCAGCTGACTTTACGTCTTGGTGGTGTGTTCCAATACCACCAAGCAGTTCTCCAGTTCTCAGTGAACACGAAGTGTCCTACAAATTAACATTATTCCAACACTGTCCACCTGGAGATAGCATCAGGTTCGCAGGTCAAGGGCTCAGTCCCACGAGACTGCACCTATTTTAGACGCCAGTTGCAAGTCCAGGTTGTGTTTCTGACAAACCAACTATAAATCGGAGATCCCTACAACCCCCTCCTTGGGTTTGATTCGCCAGTTGCAAGTCCAGGTTGTCACCTGTGTTTCTGACAAACCAGCTATAAATCAGAGATCCCTACAACCCCCTCCTTGGGTTTGATCAGTATGCTAGAGTGGCTCACAGAACTCAGAAATACTTATTTAGGTTTACTAGTTTTTTAAGGGATGATACAGAGGATACAGATGAACAGCTCGATGAAGAGGTGCACAGGGCAGGTCTAGAAGGGCCCGAGTGCAGGAGCTTCTGTCCCCATGGGACTGGGCATGCCATCCTCGTGGCGTGTGGATGCTTTCAGCAATGCGAAAACGCATCAAACCTTGAGGTTCAGGAGTTTTTATAGACCTTAACCTGCAGCACCTGTTTCCCTTCCCAGTGGTTGGTGGCTGAGGCTGAAAGTTCCAACCTTCTAATCATTTGGTCTTTTTGGTGACCACCCCCATCCTGAGACTATCTAGGGGCCCCATCCTAAGTCACTTCTTTAACATAAAAGTTAAGTGTGCTCAAAAGGGGTTCCTAATGAATGACAAAAGACTCTCCTGTTATTCAGGAAATTCCAAGGGTTTCAGGAGCTCTGTACCAGGAACCTGGAGCAAAGACCAAATCTATATCCTCTTATACCACCGGCCACCCCCCAGTGGATGGATCCCTTTTAACGAAAGGATTGTAACAGTTAATAGATACTGGCACATTTCCGGATTCCTGTTCAGTCATTAATAAGGAGTCCAGTCTGTCATCATATGAAAATACCTACCAGGGCAAGGCCACTTGGGTTGGCAGGCCTCCGTGGATCTTGTCAGTTTCGTGGATCTTGTCAGTTTCTAAAAGTAGGAGAGGTCTTAGCCACGCATGGCTTCACCCTTTCAGGCATCTGGTATAATCGAGCTAAGAGGTAATATCACCTCTTGCCTGGAACCTCTTTTGAGATGTTGATATAATATTGGACTTCCCTCTTTACATAAGCCATTCATCCATTCCTTTACCCTCAGCTGCCATTCCTCTTTGTGTTCATTTATACTCAAACTTTCCCACCTTGAGAAAGGGTGTTAGGTTTAGCCGTTGTGCTGGTCTAGATTGCAGGCAGCAGTACAAGTCTAGCAAGTGCCCGCCCCAGTCCACTGCCGCTCAAGTAGGGTCAGGTGACCGAGGTGCAGAACCACTGGGCTACTTTTACCACCAGCAATGTAGCTACATTCACTCATCTCGGAGAGCAGGGAGGGAAAAGCAAGAGTGACAGAACAATGACAATTTTGGAATCTGGTGATAGGTGTTTGGGGGTTTCTTAAACTGTTTTCTCAATCTTTAGATATATGTTTTACATTTTTTAATTTTTTTTTTTTTTTAAAGAACATCTTGACTGAAATGTGTCTATAAGACTTACACGACTTTACTGATTAATTTGTTCTATTTGGAGAAGAGAAAAGTTCCAATGTGGTTTCAATGAACTGGCATTAAATAAGCCTTCCTTGACCATGTCTATTCTGTATTTCACTGTAAAAACACATCTTATAATCATCATAAACAAATTGTAATCCATAGTAATCATCATAATCCAGTCTCAAAGTAGGCTGCTGTCAGTTAGCCTTTGAACATTTTGTAAATCAGAAAACCATGGCATGGTGACAGTGAATGAAGATTAATTTAAAGAGGTTTTGTATCCAGAGCAGAAGGAGTGCAGGGAAAATATCTACCTTGGGAAGTGTAACACGTGTGGCACTGTGGGTGCTTCTTTCCTTCGTGAAATTCTATCCTGTCTCAGATCGTATCACACTGAGCTCTTCTGATTCTCTTTCCACCAGCTAATCTTTTTCTCTTGGTCTCTTTGTAAGTTGATTTTCCTACTGTAGCTTTTAGGATGCTTTCAAGTTCGAATAGCAGAAATGCCACTCAAACCTGACTTAAACAATAAGGAATTCACTGACTCCTGTGAAGGAAGCCCAGCCGTAGGGCAGACCTCAGGGACAGTGAGAGCAGGGGGAAGGTTTTCTGTCTCTGAGCTTCCTCCTTGGTCAGCTTTGTCTTCGTGTCTGCTTTCTACAAGATTGCTGCCAGCAGCAGCCGGAACGGAGGGTTGAAACATGTTTGGAGGCTTCGAACGTTGTTGAACCAGCCCGAAATGGCCTAGAAACCTCTTAGCAGACCCTGTCCTATTGGTCATAACCATGTCACATAGGCACTCACAGTTATGAGGGAGTCTGAGAAACCAAGCAGCTGGCAACAGGCTGAGGCGACAAGCTTCCAGCAGGAAAAAAAATCATGTAGCTCTCCATCAGGCAGGGGGCAAAACTATTTCCCTTCAGTCTAAGCCAATTTGTCACATTTTCACTCGGGATGAATTACTGGCGAGTGTTATGAGATTTTCTTTAAACAACACATCAACCCTGGAGCCAGGAGAGAGTCAGATTCTTCTAAATTCCGTGGGTTGTCTGGTGGGGGGTGAAGACCCGAACTAAATCAGGGCTCCGTTAGGAAGGGGGAAGAGACACAGAGGATGCTGGGAAGGTGACCTAGTGTTCAGTGCCCTCGCTGACTGTGGAGGGGCCCTCAGATCCAAACATTGTTCTCTGCTCTGGGTTCTCCCTTTCTCGTCATTCATTTTCTAAGCAACCTTCTCCACTCTGGTTCAGCCGCTGTTAAAATTTCTTCCAAAGCTATGCTCCCCAAATAGACTTCTCGCTTTTTCTATTTTGTCTCCAACTGCCTAGAGACATTAGCATTCAATGTGAAAATTAGCTCACCATGTAATCCCACGGTTATGTTCTTTTCCAGCTTTGTAGTTTGGATCAATGATTCAGCCTCACCCCAAATACAAGGTTTATTACGCTGTCCTGTCTCTTACCGCTGCCCTTTACTATCTTCAGTTCAGACGAAATTTCTCTTCCCACCAGACCTTCCCTGTGATCGTCTCTTTTTCTTTACCTTTTCCCTTGTTTCTTCTCTCCTCCCCGTTTCATAACCAACGCATGTGTTATCCTTCAGATGTTAGAAAAGTTGTCATTTCTTTTAGGAGGATAAGTTAGGGGTCCTTTCTTACATGTATCCAAAAGCACCTTATACATCCTTTTTGCTCGCTTAATATACTGTGTTCTGATAGCTTCTTATACTGTGTTCTGATAGCTTCTCTGTAGCCCCATGAAATCATATGCTCTAAGATGGCAGGGACCACGCCCACCTTATTCAGGACTAGTGAAGGATCTGATACACGATAGATGCTCAAAAATGAGGTCTGTTGTGTGAGTTTCTATAAACTTTCTTTTCTCAAATTGTTTCATAGGTATGTCAGAAATCCCAGGGATATAAAAATCTTATTACTTAGCATTTTTTACATGTAAGCAGTTGGCACAATTGGCATCCTCCTTGGCCTTCCCTAAATGTGGAGGAAATTCTCTCTTACTGTTACTGCATGGGAGTGGGAGGCCTACAGAAGAAAAATATTTTTTCTCCCTGCTATTTCAAAAGCAGGGGACAAGGACATTCTTTTCTAGATGTTGCCATTGCATAATAGAGACAGAATAGATAAATTGGGTTTCATCAAAACTTAAACTTTTGTGCTTCAGAGGACATGAGCGATAAAGTGAAAATAAAATCCACAGAATTAGAGGTAATATTTGCAAGTCATACATCTGTCAAGGGAGACTTGTATCCAGAATACATAAAGAACTCTGATCACTCATATATCTGACAAGGGACTTGCATCCAGAATATATAAAGAACTCTGATAACTCAAGAATACAGAGACAAATAACCCAGTTTAAAAATGGGAAAAAGATTTGAATAGATATTTATTCAAAAAAGATGTATGAATGGCTAAGAAGCACAAGAGAAGATGCTCAACATCATTCATCGTTAGGGAAATGCAAAACAGAACTACAAGGCGACACCACTTAGCATCCGCCAGGACGGCTGTAACAAAGATGAACATCGTAGGTTTTGGCAAGTATGTGGAGCGATTGGAACCCTCAGACGTTGCTGGTAGGAATGTAGAGTGATGCAGCTACTTTGGAAAACAGTTTGAATTTCCTCAAAAAGTTAAACATAGAGTTACCACATGGCCCGGCAATGCTACTTACTCCTCGGTATATACCCAAGAGAAATGAAAACGTATGTCCACACAAAAAATCGGTACGTGAAAGCTGCTGGTTACAGTGTTCATAATAGCAAAAAAGTGGAAAGAATCTTAAGTGCTCATCTAAATGATGAATGAAGGAATGAACGAACAAAATGTGGTATATCTACCCAGTGACACAAAAAGGGAATGAAGTGCTGATGCGTGGTACAACACGGATGAACCGTGAAAATTATGCCAAGGAAAAGAAGCCATACCCAAAGGCCACATATTACATGATTCTATCTATACGAACTATCCTATCTTTTAGGCACGTGCATAGAGACAGCAGCGTACTGGTGATTGCCAGAGACTGAAAAGCTGGGGTGAGGGGGAGCGATTGCTAATGCACAAAGGGTTACTTTTTGCCATGATGAAAATGTTCTAGAATTAGATGGTGTTGATGGTCGTGCAGCTCTGTGAGTGCACTAAAAAACACCAAACTGTAGAATCGAGTGAATTTTATGGTCTGTAAGTTATATCTCGATAAATCTGTTAAGAAATGGGAAACTGTGATATATAAATTGCAGTTCAAGTATATTAGCAGGTTTCTGGAGGTTGATGAAGTTATAACCGTCAGTGAGGCAACGTAGTGAAGCAGTTTACAGAATAAGCTCCATAGCCGCATTGCCTGGCTCTGATTTTTTTTGGTCCATCCCTTACCAGCTATGTCATGTTGAACAACGCTTCTTCAGGTTTTGATTTTGTTCCCTGGAAAACTGCGTATGGAAATAGTACTTGTTCTGCTACCAGCACAGGGGTCCTTGGCCCTCTCAGGGTAGAAATCAAGAGAGGGGGCGAAACAGTTGCAGAGAGAAAGTTTTATCAAAGCGAGAGCCTGGCGCGCCAAGGGAGCGCGCACTCCTGAAGAGAGTGGGGGCGGCTCCCTGAGGTTTGCGGATACAGCCTATTCGCGGGCACTCCAAGGGCAGGGCCATCCCTCATCCTCCTCCAGGGCCTCGCCAACGCAGGCATAGGCGGTTTCTTTTTGGCACATGCACAGGGCGACTGCATGCTACTTCATGGGTAGCATGCTTCATTAGCATCTTAAATCACCCCTGGAAGTGATTTAAATTAGGGAAAGGTCACCTTAGGGACACTCTGGGGCCTTACCGAGCATGTGCGCTGATAGGGACCGTCCCTTGTTGCTGGCAGGCCTCCCCATGATGCCTAGAGGTAGAATATTCTCTGGAAACTTGTCAGGCGCCAATGGCTGACCTTTCTGACCCACTCAACAGCAGGAAGCTGCTCTCCTGTCTGGTGCCTTGTTGTTCATTTAACAAGTAAGCAGGAAGTGCACAATAAATATTAATTATCATAATTATTGTGAATTGTAATTTTAATTTATTGCCTTGTTTTCATCTGAAAATATTTTCTAGTTTCTAAAAAATAACTTGGAAAGCCAATTTTGAAATAGTTAATATTATGGAAATACTAAAATAGCTATCATGTATTAAATGCCTCCTATTTGCAAATCAATATGCCAAGCACTTTTGTATATAATGCTTCTAATCTTTACAGCAACTCTGCAAGACAGGTATTATTGCCTCCACTTACACACAAGTAAAGTAAGGATTAGTGAAATTAAGAAATTTGCCCAAGGTCCTGTATTTAACAATGACAAGACTGGATTTTGAACTGAGGTCTCCTTGTCCTCAAAGTTAATCCAAACCCTGGGTGGTACCCCTCTATGCCCCCAAAGTAACTGATCTCTGCTTTCGTGCCCTATGTCCTTCTCCTGTTTGCCAGTCAAGTTCTTCATTTCAAAAGTCTATTTCCTTGAGCTTCTTCATTCCAGCCCCGCCTCTTTTAAGCTCTGCTTTATTGAAGAAGAAGAGCGAGGCCTTGGCCTTCATCACAGGGTCCTCCATAGCGTGGAGTCTCGGAGCATGACGTTTTGTGTTTAGAACTCAGTGCTTTGTGATCGTAAAGTTAGCTTTACTTTGCTAACTTATCTTTATTTGCAGAAATGTTAACATTATGTCTGCTTGTGACTTTGAAAAAAAGAAAAAGTAATTTCAAGGTGAGCACGTGCCAGGAATGACTGTGACAAGAGGTTGCCTGCTGTGAGAAACCCAGGGCCGAGGACCATTTAGTTGACAAACACTTACGCATCAAAGTTCTCTTCCATTTTCAAATCACAGATTTGGGTATTACGAATCATGGCCCATCATCACCCAAGCAGTAGCATCAGAAAGTGGAGGCCTTCTAGACCTGCTAGCTGCCATGTCTGGCCCAAATCCTTTTAGGATAATTACCCAGATTCTGGCCCTTAGGTGACAATTAACTACCGTGGATGGCACATTTTCATTTAAATTATCCTCATTGTGTGTTCCAGGGACACGTAGAGTGCAATTTTCTCAAAGGCCTGGGACAATATTGCATCATCTGTGTTTTTCCCTTGTATTGAATTGCCATTGTTTCCCCTCATTGTGCAGTTTGCAATTTGGCAACTCTGTGACGGGGAGGGGGGCGCAGTGTTAAGAGGCTTTGCAACTCCATGAAAACAATTTAGAGAAAAATATTCTGTAGAGTTTTCTCTTTTAGGCACATTCTCATTAAAATTGAGTAGGTTGTTGCCCACATCACAAATATCAAAGCCCTAAGTGCCTTGGGGGTATTTAACATAGAAATTGAAACAAAAATGGATTAAAGTCTTTGCTAGGATATAAAAAGAAAAGAGAAAAGAAATCTCTTCTAGTGAGAGAAAAGCCACCGTGCCTTAAGAATCTTGCTCTTCCCTTTTTGAGATTAGCTTTTTGATCCACAATATGCCAAGGTGAATTTAGATGTAAACATGCCCGAATATAAACCCCTGTAGTAACATTGAAAACACAACAGCCAAGAATCATTGAAAACCATAGTTTAAAATACCCCTTTTGTACTCATTTTTCCTGCTACTAACTCGCGCATTTTTGTCTGTTTCAGAGCAGCTACTCTGAGATAAACAAATCGCATCGCAGATAAGTTTTCCTTTCCTCATACTGCAGTTTTATTACAGTTGGAGGAGAGCCCAGTAATATTTTGCCAATGGTGTGACACAGTGCTCGAGAATGATTGATTAGAATGATACTCTCTCATTTTCCTTCAGACTCTGCCATTTATTAATTAAGAAATCCATTGTGTATGAATAACATCACCTGAACAAAAAAGACTTACTCAGTAATCACACTAGTGGTTCAACATTTCTGCGTGATTAAATATTTGAATGAACTGCTTTTGAAATGAAATGGATTGAGAAAGAAGCAAAAATGTCAGATTTATAGTGGAATTAAGCTGTAAAATAAGAGGATTAGCAATTTTATGGGAAAGTATTATGGTATAAAGAAGTGCCGAGAGCGGTTACTTAAGATTAACGTGTTAATTTAATCTTATTTTTGTAAATCAGACTTTAAACTTTTTGGATTCCAATGATACTGTCAATAAAAATGACAAGGGAAGTTCAGAGAACTCAGGATGGTTATATGATTTAAAGGCGAACTTCTTAATAGGGGCTCTGCAGTTAGAAGCAGATTAGTTTTGTTCTCAGAATCGCCTCAGTTTCTCCTCTCCTGCGAGCTTTTGGTAAGGCTCAAAAACAAAACAAAACAAAATAAAACAAAAAACGCACCATCATGGATGTTGCTATGTGTGTTTAAAATGTGAGCCCTTAGTAAGAGCCGATACTCTGCCAAGTGTATAGGACTGCATGTGATGGCAATTATGGCAACAGAGCAAAAGGATAAAATATTTGCTATTCTTTGAATTATTTCTGACTAAAAGATTGTTTCCTTTCTCAAAGTGAAATCAGTGAGTTTTCAGTATTTATCAACATGGAAAAAAAAATACCTAAAGATTGGCTTTACCTGTGACTGTCTTTGGGAGCTCACAGTACAGGGTTTGACATTTTAGAATGATTGCAAACTGTACTTGTAGGTTGGTACTTTATTCGTAGTTCCAAATTTTTGATGAGTAAGGTCACAATCTATGGCTTACTGTGCATACACACAGATTGATGTCTTAAATATACATATGCACATATATATTATAGACAATTTGCTTATCTGTCGATCAAGTGATTTACTTTATATATACACAGAAAGTCTCCCCATCAGACTTTCAGCCCTTATTAGAGACTTGGGGTTTTTGCTCACAGCCGTAGCTCCCTCAGGACAGCTCAGCACCCTTCACAGAAGGTAGAGCAGGGAAGAGACATTTGTCTCTCCTTTTACCTTCTTCTGACTGAGTGTGTTGACTGGTGTCCTGGTGTTCTGGGCTATGGCCTATCTGAGAAATGTGGGTCTCCTTCACCCTCTGAGTCCTAGAAACCCTCAGGCTGGATATTTCTCCTGCCAACCTGGACTATCTTTTGTCCTTTCTCCTGGAAAAAGAAACTCTGTTTCTCCCAGGGTCTAGAAAGAGCAGAATTCAGTTCTCCAAGCCTCTCCATCTCTTGCCCCAGTGCTGGGTGCCTTACATTACCTTTTTCCTTCAGTACAGATAATGAGAGGTCGAATATACAGACGGACAATGGCCAGACCATACATAAAAAATACAACCTTGACCCCACAGCCAATAGCAAACAGCCTGCAAAACCAAACTCTCATCTGTAATAAAATAACCCAGGTAGCCAGCTCGCTGCGAATCAGACTTGCAGGCAGCCAGATTGCACTCTGGTGACAATCCGGGAAGCTAAACAATAACTTCTGCACAGTTGGCCCAAAGCGTCCAGGACTTGATTACTCACTGACAGCTTCCCTAATTTTTGTCCCTGCTTCCAACTTAGGACCAACCAGAAAAAACCAAATACACTCGCATACAATGCCCGCTTCTGGTCAGCCCGCTTACAGCTTTCCCTGCATGTAGCTACCAAATCAGGGCACTTCTGAAGCCTTCCCTTTTTTCATTATAAAGCTTTCCTACTTTTCAGCCAAAGCAAGTGATGTGGCTGACTCCCTTGCTTATAGCAAGCTCTGAATAAATAGCCTTTGCTCATTCGTTTGACTGGTCTTTATTTATTTTCACAATGAGAAATGTCAGATGTTTCCTTTTATCTTTATATTCAACTTGAAAAACCGATCTGATTAAAATGCATTAGGACCAGCAAGCGATTACTCCTTTAATGCTACTAATTTCCTCAGAGATTTTATTAAAATTATTGCAAAGAAAGTTTGCTGCGAAGGCATTAGACTCACTGTGGCGTTTGTTCTGATTTTCTAACTTCACCTCAGCCCTCAGGGCTGTCCCCAGCCCCTGAGAATTCATTCTTTCTAATCATCCTAGTGTACTGTATAGGCGTGTTTTGGCTAAGATTTAAGTAAGCTGATTTTATCTCTAAAAAATCAGATATATAATTCCTAACTATTACAAGCACTCTCTTAGACAATTAAGTAAAAATATTGTACTAAAGCACCATTGTTATCAGTTCATTCCAACTCCAATTAAATGCACAAACTTTGCCTAGAGTAGCCTTTGCCCGCACGCCTTCTCTTAATTTAGAGTCAGAAGCTTTCGAGGTACACACATATCTCTGCGACTTCTCAAGTGCTAATGGCTGTGTTTTCTAAATGTCCTTTTTCTTAACAGCTAATCACACACAGCTACTTACCTAATCTCATGTATGTCAGAGAGTATGTATGTCTAAGCTCTGAGAGTTCTTGTATTGTTTTGTCGACGTGTTAAAAGCACAGCCGTTCCTGCCTTTTTCCATGACTATGTTTTATTTTGTTCCTATTAAGTTACTTATTCCCATGTCGATATGAATTTATTCCTTAGCCCCGTCCATCTGCCGTTTCGTTTCTTTAGCTAGAGCTGATTCTACCCTGAATCTGCATTAGTGTCGTGGGTTGATTGTATCCCCCCAAATTCATACGTTGATGCCCTAGTCCCTCCAGTACTTCAGAATGTGACTGTATTTGGAGACAAGACTTTTGAAGAGGTAGTTAAGTTAAAAATGCGGCCGTTAGGGTGGACCCCAAAGCAATGTGACTAGTGTCCTTATAAGAAAGGGAAATTTGGACACACAGAGGGTGCACGCACACCAAGGAAAGACCATGTGAGGACATAATGAGAAGATGGCCATCTGCAAGTCAAGGAGAGAGGGCTCAGAAGAAACCAAACCTGCCGGCATCTTGATCTCGGACTTCTGGCCTCCAGAACTGTGAGACGATAAACTTCTGTGGTTGAAGTCACCCAAGTCTGTGGTGTTTTGTGATGGCAGCCCTTGCAAACTAATGCCACTGGCGACTTTCCTCAGCAGCCCCCCTTACTTAGCAGTCTGCAGTGTTTTCTCTCTGCCTCAGCAAAAATGTTTCTCTGGACGGTCCTATTTTCCTACATAGGAGAAAAATATTTAAAGCTCGGTTAGATGAATTTTGTTTTGATGAGGACAAAATTAAAGTGATTTTATGTCAAGCTTCGAACACCATACTCAATTTTGTCATCATCCGAGCATATCATGGAATTGGGGGTATGCCATCCGAGTGATACAAGGACAGTGTGTAAGCCAAGAGGTGAAAAGAGATTAGGTAAACGATAAGTCAATAGATGGAGTAGCAACGTCAGATTCAAAATGTGAAATATGGCGCTGAGAATTTATTTTCTTCTCTCTCATGTCTACGTCGTGTGAAACTTGAAAACATTTGAAGGACTAGTAAAGGGCTTTGCAGGCTAATAGGGTTTTGTTTCTAAACTTCACTAGAAGGTTGAATTATATATTACAAGGTCATTCAAGTCTAAGAGAAAAGAAGGTAAACAGAAATCATCAGCTATTAGAGATGTGAGTGAAGAAGGACGAAGCAAAACTGCACATGTACATTTAACATCTCCCGTGTGAAGCTCACTTAAATGACCGTAAAAGAATAAAAATGGTGTAAACCTGCGAATAGAATTAAAAAATAAAAACAGGAAGGAGACAGTAACAGAGGAACAATGTCAGCATGTTTTTGGAAAGTGGAGAAGAGGAGACTGTGACTTGGCAGATCCAGGAAAGCCGAAACCAACGTAGGTGACTGCAGAGCGGCCTCTATAGGGAAGGGATTTAAGGCACCTGGTACAAAGGCATCTAAAGACACTGCATGGCCTCAGAGAACAGCCCTGTCTATACAGCGGGTCCTCAAATAACATCCTCTCGTTCAGCGTCATTTTACTATAACGCCGATGAGGAAAACAAACTCTGTTCTCGGCAGGCCACTCTCTGTGTGGAGTTTGCACGTTCTTGCCACATCCGTGTGGCTTTCCTCTGAGACCCTCAGTTTTCTCCCGCATCCTAAAGGTGCTCACGTGAGGTGACTGGCATGTCTCCAGTGTCCCGTCTGAATGAAGTGAGTGTGTGTATGTGTGTGTGTGTGTGTGAGTGGCCCTGTGATGGGAGGACATCCTGTCTAATGTGGGTCCCACCTGGAACCCTAAGCCACTGGGAGAGGCTCCGGCCACTGTGACCTTGAACTGGAATAATCAGGTTGGAAAATCATTCTCTTGCTTATTTTTATTCAACTTTCTTAAATATATGTATAACACATTTATTTCAGTGTTTAATATTAGAAGTGTTTTAGGTCTTTATTTAGAAGTTTGGTGGTGTTTCTGTGGCCAGAAATATTTCGTAGGAACGCCTGTTTATATCAGTTGGCCTATGGTAAAATTGATTTTCTTATTATGTCGTTTCGCTTAAAGTCGCAGTTTCCAAGAACCTATTGGCAATGTTAAGTGAGGACTTACCGTACGGATAGGTTAGGGCACCCAGTGGGAAAACTGGCTTGAGATGTACACAACAATGAGGCCGGTCAGTCATAGGCCTGCCCTTCCACAGGAAGCTCCTAATCACTGTCTCAGTTTTGTGGGACTAACAGCCGAGGATCATGAAACATTGGAGAGACCTTTCAACCTGAAAGAAGATAAAGAACAAAACAAACCAACAGAAAGTCGTAGTTTGGGAGAAGCAATATGCAGTGGGCGAAATGCAGATAATATCTCTAAGATGCCCAGAGCAATAAAAGAAGATGGCGTATCAATGAAAAAAGAATAGGATACTGTGTAAAAAAAGGCAAAGACCCAGGCAGGGAATCTCAGAAGTTAAAAAATGTGATTTCAAAATAAGACTTGAAAGCAGTATTGGAAGCAAAGTCAAGGAACTCTCCCAGAAGGAAAACAAAAAGACATAGATGGAAAATAGAAAAGCTAGGAAAATTAGAGGCTCAATTTAACATGTTCAACATACAAACAAAAGAAATTCCAGAAGAACAGGGAATGAAATGGAGGAGAAATTATTCTCGAAGTATTTCCGTATTGAAGGGACTGCTGAGTCCCCAGCATTTACGCTGAGGCGTATTGCCATGAAATTTCAAGAAACCCAAAATAAAAAGATCTTAAAATCCTTATCATTATCATCATAGTTGCAATTATATACAGCACAAGTACTTTTAGCACATTTCATCTTAGTGACTCTTGAAGGAAGTAGTAGCATTTTGCCCTCTTTATAAGTTATTTCTGGAATTGATATATCAAGAAATAGCAATATAAACATTATTTAGATATAAGCAGCTGAATATCAGAAGAAATAGTTAAAAGAATTAGCTGGGCTGGAACTCAGGACTGGGGAAGAGTTGACTAATGCTTTCATTATAAGAACTATAGTGATATTTGACTTTTAAAAAAATGTGTATTTATTAGTAGTTACCATAGGGAGGCGGGGACAGAGATGGTAAAGGTAAATATATGGCGACAAAAGGAAATTTAACTTTGAGTGGTGAACACACAATACAACATACATGTGACGTACTATTGAATCGTACACTTGAAACCTATATGATTTTATTAACCAGTCAATTATCACCCCAAAAACTTAATTAAAAATGTGTACTTTTTAATCAAATGAAAATACTAAGGGAAATAGTGTAAAAGACATAATTTGGCTTTAGTTTGCTTCTCTAAAGATTTTATGCAAGAAATCAGTTTTAGGAGAAGACTTCGTAAGTAGGACTTAGTCTAATTCAATGTGGGCAGCACATTGTTCTCCAAGGACCTCACAGTAGCCACGCCTGACAGGTGCCAGGAAGTCACTGCACAGGAGTCTGTGGGAGCCATCGGGGCCCCCAGGGCCCACCACAGCCTGACCTTCTCTGTTCCCACAGGTGCCTTAGGAATAAGCAGAGCATCCCCAGCCAGTAGACTGTGAGATGTCAGAGTCATTAACCACTCCGAGGCATTCTCTCATCTTGGAAGTGAAAAAGGCTGCCACTAGATGAACAGCGTGGATCCTTTCAGTTATAAAATTCTATGACAAAGTATTGAACTCAAAAGAGAAAAAGATGGGTGGCTATTTTATAATGACAATAATCTAGAAATCTATGCAGTGCTTGGTCAGTACTGAGGGGGTTGATGGCCTTGTAGCACAGGTGTTTCGAGTTGGGGCCCAGTGGTACCCCTCTCCAATCTGCTCTTTTGAGCATGAGTCTGTCATCCAGCCGCTGTGTGCTCTGTATAACGTGGGGTTACAAAAA
>NW_006443225.1:7029615-7058902 GCF_000325575.1 Pteropus alecto | reverse complement strand
AAAGCAGCCTTCTCTTAAGTAAAATTTAAAAATTTTTTACTTAGTGATACAATTACTTGAAGATCTTCCCTAGGGTTTTGTGTCCTATTTTAGTAACAAATGATTAGCTTCTTCCAAAGATGCTCCTAAAATCGGCTTTCAAAAGAAGCAAAAGAAACTTGTAAAATACCAGAGGGAAGAGGGGAAGAGCCTGCTTGTAAGGCGCCAGTAACCTCATCTGGAAAGTAATTTCATGTGTTAGAGAGGTGATTCTCCTCTCTCGTCTGTGTGACAGTCTAACAAGAATCTAACAGATTCATCTCGCAACTTGAACAAGTTACAATAGCCGCAGGGAGTGTTGGCAATTTAGGGGTTTTAGGGGAGACGTGAATGTCTGAGGTGCATTTTTTTCCTCTCCGTCATCTTGGACTTCTTGAGAAAACCATCATATTCTCTCACCCTGGGAATCTGCCCAAGTGAGGGCTTCTGAGTATTTCTTGATTGAAATTAAATCTTTGACTTGCTATATGAATTACCTACTTGGGATGAAGTCATATTGAAATTATTTATGGGTAGATGACCAGCACCGGCATAAAGCAAGGTGATGATGGGAGCAGCTATAGATTTTGACACAAATCGATGGGTGGCTTTCACAGAAACAGAAGTAAAAAAAAAATCAGTGAATTGGTGCGGCCACTATGAAAAACAGTATGGAGGTTCCTCAGAAAAATTAAAAATAGAACTGCCATATGACCCAGCAATTCCACTTCTAGGTATTTTTTGAAAGGAAATAAAAATGGGATCTTGAAAACATATCTGTACCCCTATGTTCATTACAGCATTATTCACAATAACCAAGATATGGAGACAACCTGAGAAGTGCTTATCAACAGATGAATGGCTAAAGATGATGCGACATGATATCTGTGTGTGTGTGTGTGTGTGTGTCTGTGTGTCTGTGTGTCTGTGTGTGTCTGTGTGTGCGTATATATTCGGCCATGAGAAGGAAGAAAATCCTGCCATTTGCAGCAATGTGGTTGGACCTTGAGGGCATTATGCTAAGTGAAATAAGCCAGGCAAAGACAAATACTGCATGATATCGTTTATATGTGGAATCTTAAAAAAAGAGAGAGAGAGGGAGGGAGGGAGGGAGGAAGGGGAGGAAGGAAGGAAGGAAGGAAGGAAGGAAGGAAGGAAGGAAGGAAGGAAGGAAGGAAAGGGAAAGAAAGGAAGGAAGAAATGAAAAGAAAAGAAAAGAAACTCATTAAACAGAGTAAGGAATAAAACTCGTAGAACTTCGCTCTAGAAATAGAGTAGAAAAGCGGTTGCCAGGGGCTGGGGGCTGGCGCTCGGGGCGGAAACAGGGGGAGGTTGTTAAAAGGGTACGGACTTTCAGCCATAAGATGAATTAGTTCTGAGAATCTAATGTAAAACATGGTGACTTGTATAGAAGTAGAATTTAAATGTTCTCACACACACACACAAAAGATCAATACATGAGACGGTGGATGTGTTAACCAGATGGGGGGAATTCTTTCGCAGTGTATAGTATATAAAATTACCATGATATACACTTTAAATATTTTACATATATGTCAGTTATACCTCAAAAAATCTGAAATTGAACCCGTTTCCCATTTGCCCTGAGAATACACAACGGTGGCGTTTGCAGCTGCAGCATTTACCCCGTGATAAGTCGCAGATTCCAGTCCTTACCCCCAAAGTTTGCCACGAAAATCTCACTTTCATTATTTTTCCATCGCTCTAGTATATCAATAGTCTTTGGAAACAAATCACATCATTCTGTTTATGGCATTCTGTTTTTAGTAGTGTTATTTCCATTTACAAACTGCTGTAATTCTCGGTCGCTGAAAATGTCAAATCCTAGAAAACGTAACATTCTAACGTGTGACATTAACATAGTCCCGAACAGTTAGCCAAAGATTCATTTGATGAATCCAATTGATGTATACATTTCTGTTACATTAGGATTGGAAACAGGTTCTGTTTAGAAATAACTCCAAGAACAGTTTTTATATGTAATTTTCACATTGAAAACCAGTCAGATTTGCTTCAGCCTCAAAGAGCGTGTTTATGTACAATTAATGCTGGCAGTGAGTTGCACTTTTTTTTCTAAATGAGAAATAGGTTAAAAAAAAAAAAAGAAACCAATAGACTAAAAGAAATGAGGGGGGAAAGAAGTATAAAATCAATATCTAATCTTAAAATCTGTCTCTTGCCCTGGAATATTAAAATAAACCTTATGTTTTCATACAACATAAAAAGTATCCTCTAGGGCTGGCTGAAGTTGGCACTGTGTTTTCATACAAATCTGAGAGTATCCATCTTTTGTGGAGCCATCTACGTATATGGTTGTCATGGCTCTTTATTGATTTTCCTACATTGAATCACAGATTCATAAAGCATAGGTTGGTAAAAACACTTTACATGTTATCAAGGCCTTTGCTCTAGCCAATAATTGGCCAGCCAGTCTTTGCTTGAATAATTCAAAGAGAGAGAACCGTGTTTGCAAAGCACCTCGATCCATTTTCTGAGAATGTTAATTATTGTTTTATTTTTGTGTGTGTCAAAATCTTTCTCTATAACTTATGAGTCCCCTGTTCTTGATTCTTGTTGAAATCAGCTACTGTGTTCCTCCCTATCCGTGTACCCATATACTCAAGTGTTCCATCCACTTCCCATTTAACATAGAAATGTTTGAAATTCTTAACGTTTCAAAATCTGGGTTCATCTGTACCCCTTAGTCTGGTTCATACAGTAGGAAAGCAGTTGCATGCTTTTCTCTTCATGGTAATTCCTCTCGGTTGGCCCCGTGGAAATCTCGCACCGGCCTGCTTTTCGCTGCTGCCCCCACCCCATTGCCATCTGCGGCCTCGCCCAGTGACGATCATGGTTTGATAGTGAGGAATCCTGGGGAGAGCAAGCTCATCTCTGCTCCTCCTGCTGCCAGACCTACTAGCACCAGCCCAGCCACTCCAGGGCTCTGCTGGGTGTCAGCCCATTTTCTATCAGGTGCTCACGCACCCTCATAAGTGAGAAGTCAAGAAAATACCTTTATTTGGCTGAATTCTAAACTAGGGCATTTATTTGCTTTGTTTTGCTATTCATTTTATAATCCATCCAATGTTCCAATGGATACTCTCTGATGTCTATGGAATTTAATATTTACCATGTTGAATGACATCTTTATGAGGACCCATTATTAAAAGATGAATTAAGGACATGATTTGTACTTCCGTTTGGACGCTGGAGTATCACGTGGCACCTGTGCTAGTGCACGATGCAGTATGCTCAGCAAGATCAATACTCGTTAACTCTTGGACTTTAAAAAAAACAACCTTTAGGCAAACCTAAAAACAAATTATGGAGGATATCATTCTCTGAGGTTCTTAAGAATTATTGAAATTTTTATGCTGCAAAGGAATTTGGTTCTGAAAAAGACTATGTTGAATTTTTTTGGTGCGGGGAGGGTTATGGAGATGGGTTACACCCTTGACAAGAAGTCTCAGAGGAAATTGAAATAAGCAGTTGAATGAGAGTAAAAGTGTCCTTATTTTCTTAATCAGACAAACAAAAAGCTGGGGGTCATTATAAGAGGTTCTATCAGGTGTATTTTCAGTCCAATAAAACCAGAATCTTCTCTCTAGACCTTAGAAAGAAACTGGAAGTTGATCCGCGATGAAGGCCTTTCAGTGATTGATAAAGCCAAGGGCCTCTTCCTATCTGAAGATGAAAACCTTAGGGAGAAAGGCGACTGGAGCCAGTTTACACTGTGGCAGCAAGGTGAGCCCCTGACTTCTAGACTGTTTTCTGCAGCCAGTGGCTTATGGGAAGTGGGACATGAGTCTGGTGACACTTCCCAGACCCAGGATTCCCCGACATACGGGAAACTGCTCAGAAAAACCTCAATCGTTAAAATTTATTCATTGTTTTTTTTAAAATGACATATGAACGCTTATGTATGTGAGTGTACATGTAAATATATGTGTGTATGTGTGTGTATACTCAGGTGTGTTTGGATAAATATATATGCTAGTATTTTGATTTTCCTGGTCTTTCCTATTAAACAATAAGTTACCAAGAGTATCCCTACTGTGTAGGCATACCTGTAGAGTCTACTGTGTGCTCATCAATGCCTTCAAAGACAGCTTCCCTGAGATTCATTGCTTCTATAAAATGGAGATGACGTTGCATGCCAAAATGATATCACTACGAGTAAGAGTTGTTAGAGATAATAACACACCAGAGTGACAAGACAATAATTGCTGGCACCTGAGCTCTTTGAGACTAGGGAGTGCTTCATAGTCAGCCTCATATTCTTTGAGCTGAACTCAGGCCCAGACACATAAACGGAGAGCTGATATGTGTGCGTGTTCAATGAATTAATATATCAATGTATCCTTAAAATCAGGAGCATTGAATTTTATCTTAAAAGCTCTTTCCACTTCTCTTCTTGAAAAGTCAGGCTAACCTGGATTAACAATAGCTGTATGAAAGTCAATCCATTCTGAGAACCAAACAGCACATGTTGCACAGCCTGAGCTGCACAAAATAAATTGAGAGGGTGATAAGGAGTTGGTTTACATTCAAGGACAAATAAACAGTCGTTTATCTCAGTTGTGCTTTCAGAGTGGTTTACACATAAGAGAAAGAACTACTCTAGTGAAATTTTCAAGGAAATGTCCATCAGGAGAAGAGATCACATGATTTCAAATGATTCTGTCAGCTTTTTGTCAACAAGATTTTTTTAAATGGAGCAGTAAGGTCTATATGTGAACCGTATGCTCATTTTATCTATTGACATTTCACTAAAACGAGTTAATTGTATTGGCCTTAAGCATTGACCAGTTCATCTGATGCCTCAGTTCCATTAACATTCTTATGCTTCATAGAAGTTATTGGGCTTCCTAGAACAATGCTTTAGAATAGCATGCAAATAGCTATTATTAACCCAGGTAATTTCTAGAATCCAGAGTCTCTGCTAAAAATAGGTGCTTTGATAAAGTTGAAATATGCAAAGAATTATAGGGCATATAAGAGTATTAAGCAAGGAAGAAAGTAACAGAAACATTTTGATTGAAGGCAACATTTTGACTTTAAGTGTTTTGCTTATTTTTAAAAGAACTTTTAATTGTGGCAAAATACACATAACCTTAATACACCATGTAACCATTTTTAAGAGTACGTTCAGCAGTGTTAAGTATATTCACATAGTCGTGCAACCAGTCTCTAGAACTTTTTCATCTTGAGCACCATGGAATTGTTGTTGCAGCCTGCCCTCACAATCACGTGCAAATAGTTAAAACTACCGATGGCAGTTCACGAAATATCCATCTTCTACTTCACAGCTTCTTCCTCTACAGGGAATCTGTGTTTACAGAGTAGAAAGACATTTATGTGTCTAAATAGCCAGCTAATCCAGTCCTGACTGAGTGGCAATTTTAGTGACACATCCATTAAGTTACCCATTCATTACCTATCATTCAGGTAAGACAGATACACCTGTTCTCCAAGGGGCACATGCTCAGCCCTCACCAGTGTGCCTGTGGGAAGGACAGCCACCTCTGGGAGCTCCTTAAGCCACCAGCCTTCATGTAACCGCTGCCTGAACAGCACAGAACCCAGACTTGGGGAGTCTTGCCAGGCTGTCCCCAGATCTTACATATGGGAAGGCATGGAAAGCTAGGGCTTAAAATTGCTTTATGATACTTTCATAGAAATCTGTTTATTCAAACTGACATTTATTATTCAACTCATTGTAGGTACTCCATTAATAACTAAGAATAGCAACTAACATTTTGCTCAAGAGGCAAAAAGGTTACTTAGAAAAAGCTAATGTAGACATAGAAGCTGTTTTCAAAGTATCGAGGCCCATTTGAGGAGAATACCTCTAAGTTGCATTTCTTGTAACTGTCATTCTCAGTACATGATTATTTTAGGACACAACTAACATTTGTTAAAGAAAATTAAACTCAGCTCTAGATGTAGCAGTCTCTTGTAGGAATCTTGAATAGGGAATGAAACTGTTTCTATCTTTTAAAAAATCTATCGTTTCCTCCTCCATGAGAGCAAATGATGCTGTGTACATTCCCGAGCACATCTTCCCTAAGAAACAAATGCCATTTTGTAGATGATGAAGATGCATAAGACTGTGTACCCAAATCTATGTTCCTGACACAGCTACTCATGAAAAACGTCATCTCCAAAGACCTCCTCCCCTTCATTTAAATCCTATTCTTTGTCAACATATAAAGGGCGATCTGTACATTGAAAGATACATTAAATTCCAGTTAAATATAATGTTTAGGTAACTCTTTAATATACTCCTAGAAATGCATTTTTAGATTAGAAATAGAAGCTATTTTTCCTTCCATAGCAAGTATATTAGTTTACTGTGGCCGCTGTAAAAATTACCACAAACTTAGTGGCTTATAATGACACAAATTTATTGTCTTCACAGTTCCGAAGGTCAGAGGTCTACAGTGGGTCTCACTGGGCTAGAAAAGTGTCATCGGGGCTGCATGCCTGTGGAGACTCCAGCTCCTTGAGTCTCCCCCATACACACACACACACACACACACATTCATTGGCTTATAGTCCCTTTCCATCTTCAAAGCCAGCGCTGGCCAGTCAGGTCTTTCTCATTCCGTATTACTCTGACACTGACTCTTCTGCCTCCCTGTGCCACATTTCGTAAGGACTCTGAGGTTACACTGGACCCATCCAGTTAATCCAGGATAATCTCCTTATTTTAAGGTCCGCTGTTTAGAAATCTCGGTGTCATCTGCAACCCTTATTTCCCTTCGCCATGTGACATAACATATTCATAAGTTTCTGGGCTTGCGATATGGGCATCCTTGGGAGGGGACCATGATTCTGCCTGCCGCGGGGGAAAAGTAAATATTCAACCCGCGCCTTGTCCATCAGACATCCTTAGTCAAAGAGGCCACCGGTGAGTGGGGAATTTTAGTCCTTGTCCTGCCAGTCGCTGTCTATTGGAGCAGGACACACTGTCATCTTGTGTGTACTCAGCCTTCTCTTTCCTACAGTGAATATGACGATATAAGTCACCTGTGGTCAAAACGGGGCGGATTAAAGCTTTCCTGTGATTCGTTTCTAACAATGGTTTTATCATTCATTGTTCTAGGAAGGAAAAATGAAAACGCCTGTAAAGGAGTTCCTAAAACCTGTTCTTTACTAGATAAGTTCCCTGAGACAACAGGATGCAGAAGAGGACAGGTACCAAGAGTGTTTTTCATTCTGGGAGGAATACAATACCTGTTAGCAATAAGGGAATGCTGCCTTTTGCAAAGAAACAGTTATTTCCTTTGCCCCAACGAGTGCCTCTCTTTTCACTCTCTTTTAATGAAACAATTTTATATGGTTGATGTCAGAATGGAAGGTGGAAAGTGTTCAGAGTGTACAGCTTTGTGGAATATGGGAGTACTTATTTTTAGTTCCTTCTCAAAGAAAAGACGAGAATATTAATTCTGAGCCTTACAAAAGGCTCTAATCCAAATTGACAGTAATTTTGGACTGTCACTTTAATTTAGCAGTTCCCCCACACCTTGATAAGTGGAAGAACGGTGTGTTATATTTTCTGCACAGATCAAATATTCCGTCATGCACCCAGGAACTCACGTGTGGCCGCACACGGGGCCCACGAACTGCCGGCTCCGAATGCACCTGGGCCTGGTGATTCCCAAGGAAGGTTGCAGGATCCGATGCGCCAACGAGACCAGGTATGTTTGCTCCCACCGTCATTACCTCTTATCCATCACCTCTGAGGATGGATGTTTGTCATTGTCACAGCAAAGTTCTCTTCAGTTGGCTTCTTTCCATTTCTTTGTAACTGAAGCAGACTGGGGTGGGTGATGTTAATCCGGACTCTTTAGTCTCTGTCCCTTTTCTTCGTCCTTTCTGTTGGTCTGGAGCTACTCCCCAGGTCCAGGGCTGCCTCCTGTAGTGATGATTTCCCCAGAGTGCTTGCATCTGGTCGACGAGCCTTCTCGCTTCTTTCTAGATGGATAGCCTTGCACTCAGAGACAGCTAACCTGTACTGAGCTCCACACCACTTGAGTTATTAGCAAAACAAAGAGTCCCCTTTCTGAAGAAAACACTCGGTGATATTTATGTTTTGCTCTAGAGGAATCAACATGGTGCTGTGGAAGTTGGCTGTCTTTAGCTCAGCCACCTAATCCTGGGTCACCTTAGCCAGTTGCTCAATCCCCTGGAGCCTCAGCCTCCTTGCTTATAAAATTGGCAATGGTACTATCTGCTTTGCAGGATCATTGTACGGATCAAATGAAATAATCCCTGCAGGACACATGGCCCGTATCCTAGTGTGAGTAGAGACGTGGCGGACGTTAGGGCCTCTTCTCCCCGTGCCTTTTCCTGGTCTAATCTTCTTACTCCCTGCACCTAGAATGCCCCTCTTTTCACCCATCCAAAGTAAACCAGTTTAGTTGCATCAAGAGCAATCTGTCTTCTGACTTCTTAAGTGTGTATAGTGTATATTCTCAGTAATCCCATTCTTTATCTTCCATTGCTCTTTATTCATTCGTGTGTAATTGCCTAATTGCTGTGACCGGGCTGTGAGCTCCTGGAGAGCAGAAACCAAGCTGTTGTCTTCCTGTGCGTTTCTCATGGTCCTTCATGGAGGGCCGGTGGAGACGAGTGTTCAGGAGTGCACAGTCGTTCGTTTGGTGCTGGCAGATTCATCCCCGCCCTGGCAGGGCACAGCAGCACTGAGTGCTGTGGGAGATTCGGAGGTGAATCAGGAGAGGGCCTCCCACGCGTGGCTCATCCGGGAGGTGACACAGGCCGGGGTGTCGTGAGTCATAGGGGAGGCACACCTAAGAATGCTGCAGATGAGTCCGCAGACACGTAGCTCATTTGTTTCTGAGGCTGAGAATCTCGACAGTGGTGATTTGTAAAGACAAGGAAGATTTGGACTTTGAAAGCTAGGAGAGAAGGGCATTTCCTGTGCAGATACTGAAAGAACAGCATCTGCAAAGGCACAGAAGCCAAAAGGGATGCCACATATGAGGAACACTGAGTGATTTCAGCAACCAAGGATATAGGATACTGTGAAAAGGTGAACTGATGCACATTAAAATTTTCAGGAGCTTATTTGGCAGCATCAGACCAAAGACAGGAGCGCTCCACCAACAGGACCTTGGGGCAAGGATTTTACAAAGTAGATGCCAAAGCAAAGCAAAGGAATCGTTTGACTGGTTATAGCACAGCGGCCTCCTTATGTGGGAAAGCGTGGTTGGCTGTTTGTGATTGGTCGTCCTCAGGTTTCACTCTCTCAGATTTGAGTGCTTTGACTCCGGCTTAGGCTTTGGTTTGCTTACGCAGGCTACCAACACATCAGGCCACCTCAGTCTAATAGCTTCCTTGTTTAAATATTTAAACAGTATGTATAAAATAAGCCTTGGAAAGTTAAAGAATGGATTAGAAGCTAAATAATGGGAGGCTTTGATACTAGACTAATGGGATTAGACCTTTGTTATATAATATATGATGGGATCAGCACTTTGTAAGAAGTTGTTCTGGAAGCCATGAGTGAAACCAATGGAGGAGATGAGATGAACAGGTAACAGATGAATACCTGTCACAGCGGCTCACCCAGGGACAGCTGGGATGCTGGAAGGAACGGGAGGGTAAACAGCAGGTGTAGGATATATTTTCAAGATCTATACAGATGAATCTCGAGCGTGCGTGGTGCAAGGAGGAGAGAAGTCCAAGACGGCTTGGCCGCGCCCATTCTGGTCAGTAAGATGGTGTTGATGTTTTAGCAAATACTAAGAGCTTGAGAGGCATGAGGCAACTTCAAGGAATGGAAAATGAGTTCAGCGTTGGTATATATTTACTTAGGCTGCCCTTGGAGCACAGTCACGGAAATAGTGAAGAATCGGCTGGATGTAGAGGCCTGGAGCTCAGGAGAGAAGTCAAGTCTAGACATAAAGGTTGAGAGGCAGACTTAGCAGGAGGTTCTAGGGGAGGCTTGAGAATCCATGAACACATGGACAGTTATAAGGCCGAAACGGAAAGGGGAACCCAAGCGACGGGGCAGCAGGGGCCAGAGACGGGGGGCTAGGAGGAGGAGTCAGAGCTGGCTGGACAGGCAGAGGTTTCCTCCAGGATGGAATGGATCTCGTCAAACCTTTGGGGACCCAATTTGGGTCTGTGGGGTCTTTCTGCCAAAGGGAAGAGAGGCGGGGACATGGCGGGGGACCCTGGAAATGCAGAGAGGAGATGGGGTGATTCTGTGGAAGGCAGAGATTAACAAGGCCAAATCCTTAGAGATCAGACAGGAGCCATGAGGCAGTAAAGGTGGGGAAGAGGCCAGGCCTCACTTCTCAGTACCACGTTAGGGTTTCGGACTTGTCGTTTGCTCTGTTTCTTCTTCCCTCCTTCCCCGCTGCCCTCTATTTATTTTAAAAATCTCCTATCTGTTCTTCTTGTAGATATTTCGAGGGGAAATCACGAGATAAAAATAAACAGAAATCCACTTAGGAACAGGCGGGGAGAGGGAGCTGTACGGGGCTGATCCTGCTCCTCAGAGGCCTGAGGCGGAGAGGAGCCCAGGTTGAAAGAAGAGGTGCGACAGTCGAGTAGGGGCGTAGGGGGGCCACCAGAACCTGAGCGAGAAGCCAAGGAGCGTTCGAAATGCAGAAGCGACCATGGGAGACCTGACTCCACATCTGCAGGTGATTCCGCACCCAGGCTCCCAGCAAACACCAGGTTACCATGCTTGGCAAAGGAAACGACTGCCAGCCCTCAAGTTCAGAACGTGATTAGGGTGGCTGTCTCCACCTACCAGAAATAGGGACTCCATAGCCCCCATCCCGCAACTCGCTTGGAGGGTGATCTTGAATGAGAACATGAACTTGGCAGCGCCTCCGTTTCCACTGTGCTAGAGGACCACCTACTTCACCTGACAGTTAGTACCTGCCGATAACAATAATTTGCAGGTGGTATATTTGGCACAGTGATTATTGAAAAGTACTTGCCACCCAACTACATATTGTTGGGCCAGGGAGGCGACTTTGTAGAGGTTGAAACGCTTCACGCTCTCGTGTCCTTGAAGAGCCGGTAAACATTGGTGCCTCCCGGCTTCATTCCGGTTGCTGCTCAGCATCCTCCTCCATGTCCCTCCTGTTGTCCTCACTTTATGTTGTGTCATAGTCTCATCCGGAATAATCCTAAACTCGAGGGTGGTTGGGTCAGGCTAAGTACTTTGTTACAAACAGAATGTTTTTCATAAGAGAAATGGGTCAATTAAATTAGACTGCTGTGTAACGCTTCTAGTGAAAATAGTTAGACATCTGTAGAGCAGACAGTTTATGAACTCTGAGGACAGAAAGACTAGAATATGAAATCTGGATGTCTCATGCTGTTATTGCAGAAGTTCTTATTAGTATGGAAAGAGAAGCACGTATGTCAAGAAATCGGGCTTCCTCGTGCCAGGTGACAGGGAGAGATGTTTCAGAGCTTCTCAACTTCCACAAGAGTCGGTTACTTGTAGCAATTTGTGCATGGTCGTTCTTGGGGATTAATAATCACATTGCTATTTCTCTAGCACTATGCGATTCCTGCTCGCGTGCATGTTTAAATACGCCATCACTACAAAACATAGCACCGCTTCATTTATCTGAGCTTGCAAGTATGCAGCCTTTTATCACTATAAATAAGATGATCATTTAAAATTAATAAATGCTTTCTGATTGCAAGACAGATGCATGTTCCTTGTACATAATTTGTAAAACAGAGAAGCACAATAAAATGAGACTAATGTGCTACCTACTACGCTAACGAGGCACCTGAGAAGCGCAATAATAAAATATTGATCTTGGTACTCAGAGATATTGCCCAGATACTTCTCACTACCTATATATGTACATTCCTGGAGGCGATAAAGAACAATAATAAAATATTCTATGTTTACCATGGGGAAAGCACAGTTCAAAACACACTACATACATTAACTCATTATTCCTCACGACAATCCTATGGGATTATTAAAATCTCATTTTATAGCCAAGGACACTGAGATGCTAAGTAACTTCCCCAGGCTCAGCTTCCTCAGTAAGTATTGATGTTCGTATTAGTTTCTTGGGACCACCATAGCAAATTACTACAAACCTTACTTGAAACAACAGAAATTTATTCTCATAGTTTGGAGGTCAGAAGTCTGAAACTGGGTATCAGCGGAGCTGGCTTCTTCTAGGGGCCGTGAGGGAGAGCCCATTCCCCACCTCCCCCTGGATTCTGGCGGCTGCTGGCGTCCCTCGGTGCTCCTCAGTCCTCGGCTCGCAGATGCTTCTGTCAGCCTCGCCTTCTCCCGTGTCTTCTCCCTGTCTCGTTCCTTTTAAAGACATTTATTGTGGATTTAGGGCTCACTCTGGTCCAAGATGATCTCATCTAAGATGTTTATCTGAATATCAACTGCAAAGACCCCTTTTCCAAACGTGGTCACATGCACAGGTTCCAGGCAGACACACTTTTTGGCGGAGGCCTCCACTCGGCCCACTACGATCGTGGAACCAGGTTTGGTCCCAGGCGGTCTGGCTTGGAAGTCAGTGCTCTTAGCCTCAACCCCAAAGCCTCGCTATGCAGAGGTTGGAAGTCAGTGCTCTTAGCCTCAACCCCAAAGCCTTGCTGTGTAGAGATTTTGTGCTTTGGGTTTTGTTGTTGCCGTTTTCAAAATCAAGATCCTGCTATACTTACAAGGTGATCACCGTGAATGCTGGCTCTCATTGAAGACAACAGAGAGAGAGAGCAGCTGGGGGTCTCCATTTCTGGGCTTGTTGGTTTGTGTCACCCCTGACAGGCCAGGCTTTATGGTCCGTAGGACGAGTCTCATTAGCAGTCTTGATCCAGAGCTAAATGAACCTGTATCAGTGGATAAACATGCCACTACAACCAGCAAGTGAGCATTGTCACCTCATGGATCGGCCACGCTGTGTCAGCTTTGGATGATCCCAGAGCGGAATGCTTGCTTCCGAGTCTCCAAGAGGACCTCCAGGACATTCTAGAACCATGCTAAGGGAAAGAAGAGTGACCGTGTGCTCTCCCGGAGACTCAGCATTTTTGCCTAGAAGTTACCAGCCTGAAATGTTGGACAAGACCGATATGTAGCCAGGAAAGCATGTGTTGTCATTACTGTCAGTGACAGACTGAAGAAATGAATTAGCAATGAGTCATTTAATTCCCCTCTACTTCGCTTTAGAGATAATGGTCTCTTCCCATGTACCTCAAGTATCTTAGAACATTTTTTTTTTCACTAAAGTCTGAAGTTTCTGATTAGGAAGATTATGTGGAAAGCGTGTTAAAATGTAACGGTAAAACACTAATTCTTTGAGTGCACCATTATTTATAATGCTTATAGATATTTGTTTTGTTTTCCTAAAGTGTCCAAGAAGATAAAGTTAAGCCTTAAAATTTTTCTAATCGCTGTGAATTAATCAAATCATTTAGAAGCAAATATTTTTGCCCCTTCTTCCACCCCCCCTTTTTTTGCTAGTTTCTCTGAAATCGTAAATCACAAAATATATGCATCTTCCATCCAGATTGTAACGTGACCCTATTTACAAGTTACTGTTCTGCCCATCTGGGATCGTAGGACAAAAATGGCATTTTTAGCTGGATATCTTTCCTGAAAGTTTGTTATCGAATGGTAACATTTTGTCCTCTTTTCTCTCCCTTGAGAAATTTGGTGAATTAAAAACATCAGTAAAGTTTTACCCCCTGTTCTGATTAGCCAGGTGTGTTTGGGGCCGTTTATAAGGATAGATACCTACCCGTACCTCCACAGGGAATGGCACTTTTTACATTGCAGATGAATCGTGTGCAAACATTTGTTCATCGAACTGATCGTTGAGGACTTGGCAAATTGGAATCCATTTTCCCATGGAAATATTAAATGATGGCCAGCCCCCAGAAGCTTTTAACTCATGATATTTATTAATTAGACTCTGGAACCAGGGACTATAATAATGTTTCTATGGAAATATATCTTGAGTTTTTACTTAAGATTTTAACATTATGCATCTTCATAAAAGCAAATGAAGAGCACTGAAGTCACATGACCTGGGCTCAAATCCTGGCTTTCCCTCATATTAAGTGCAACTTTTGAAAACTTGCATAACCTCTCTAAACCTCGATTTCCTCATCTGTAAAATGAGAAGAATAAGAGTGTGTCCGTATGTGATTTCGAAGATCAACGTAATCCATCTAAATGCACTCAGAACTGTATTTGCACAGTACTGTGCAGTGCTCAGTATTTTCGAGCTTTTATTGTCCTCTTGTCTGATTACTGCAGACATGGAGACTTTTGTCCCTTACATTCCAAGGAGTAAGAGCAAGCCCTTCTGGCACATTGGAGGCGTTTCCTGTAACCTGGAGTGCGCACTCTGACAGGGCTGAGCGGGGTCGGGGAGCTTTAGGGAGTTAGGAAGAGGAGCGTGGTTGGCATCGAGCATCGGTGGGGCCCGGGCTGGTGGAGGAATGGCACCTGTACAGACCACGGGACAGGGAGGGCTCAGGAGAATGGCTGATAGCAACCCTTCCCCCTCCCCCCCATTTCTCCTTTTCCTCCCCATGCCCCACCCTGGAACTAGAGCTGTGGAGGGAGGGGGAGGGGGCAGTTTTCCTCTCCCTCCTCCCTCTCCTTGTCCTCCTTTTTCTGGCTTTCTCAGCTGCGTGGCAGAGCTCTCTGCTCCAGGATGACAAAGAGGAGAAAGTCAGAAGCTCCAGAAAGAGGCAGCACAGGGGGTGGACAGCAGGGCCGAGTCTGGATCCCAGACCTGCTTGGAGAGGAGAGGTGCCCTGCGGCAGCCTGTGCAACGGCTGTGCCCACGGGGGGTGGTGAGAGGAACTGGGGTGCCTACGTGTGGAGCGGGTTCAAAGAGAGGCTCTGTGAAGTTAGCCGCCTTTTACCGAAATTAATACTTTGACAGTAAACAAAATAGCAAATGCTGTACCCATTTCTCAGATGAAAGCTTGTTAAATATATCCTGTGAAACAATATGAAGACCGAAGCCCTAACCAACAGCTTGGCTCAGAGAATTAAGGGGATTTTGGTGCCGAAAAAGGAGCCTTAGAGACCATCTTTTCCAACTCTATCATTGCACAAATGGAGAAACCGAGGCCCCCGGGTGAAGTGCTTTGTCACAGCCATGTGGCTAGTTAGCAGCAGTCAGAACAAGAACACAGGTGTCCTGGCTTCCAGAAAAATGCTTTGTCCAGATGGATAGATTAGATAGATAGATAGATAGATAGATAGATAGATGATAGATAGATGGATGGATGGATGGATGGATGGATGGATGGAAGGAAGGAAGGAAGGAAGGAAGGAAGGAAGGAAGGAAGGAAGGAAGGAAGGAAGGAAGGAAGGAAGGAAGGAAGGAAAGTGGTGTGTGTGGGTTTTTCGGTCTATATATATTGGGAGGAGAGAGAAGGGAAGTGATGATAATGCTGTTGTACATTTCAGTTCCACTGTGTGCTACAATTTCCAGTGGCGTCAGACTGAGGAACTTTCATAGATCGGAATTAATAAGAGCCGTATTAAGTATCCTGTTGCTGAACTCTGTGACCCTTTCCTATATCCACTCGGCCAGTTTAAATACGGTACAGGCCGCCTCAGCACAGCATCTGCAGGCACTAAGAACATCCCCTAGTACCATGATCTAAAAGTTTGGGCTGTAACAAAGCAAGTCTAGTGGCTTTCTGCTTCTTCCACAGAATCACCGTACCACTGCAGACATCTGAACTTGCTTCCATGTGATTCCTGTTCTGGAAAATTAGAACCATGTTATTTACCTACCTGAGAACATTTTAGCAAAGGTCACTGGGACAAGATCTATGATGTTTTTAGGTGGGAGACTCTATAAGCACCTAGTATCATTATTAATGATACTCAGCATTATTAATATTTATGGTGATTCTATGACCAAAGTATAGTTATTAGCTATGTGCTGACAACAGTCTATCATTATCGTTAATAGAGGAATAGAGGAATTATATATATTGCTGTGTCTTGTGGCCAGATATTCTTGTATCTTTTTGCAAACCAGGGAGAGGAGGCGTCCTTCTCATAATGGTGGGAAACTCTAGAAGTGAGCCGAGGTGACCATCCAGGGACGGGGTGCAGCTCCCCACCTCAAGCCCTGTTCTTCTGAACCCTTGAGAAAGGCAGTGTGAGCGCCTTCGGGAAGACTTCCTTCAAAGGCTTCTCTGGAGGTCTTTTCTCCGAAAGCTCTTCCCATGTCACTTGAGTATAATGTAATCATATTTGGGGGAGCTTTGCTCACAAAGCAAGTGGCCTGAAAACTGTCTTTGCATTGCAGTGGGAGTCTTGTTTCTTATTCAGGAGAGAGCCAAGGACCTTTGACATCCTTGTGCCCTGTCTCTTTCTGTTGTGGAGACCCTCATCTTCTCCCAGGCAGGTGATACATCCCCCATTAACCCCAACTCGTTTCGGTCTGTGCATCACTTGGGTGGATTCTGCTGCCCCCTTATGTTCCCCTCTTAATTAAAGTTGCTCTTAGTCACCGAGCTCTGATAGGAGATTGAAAAACGCCATTTTTTAAGTATTCAAAAAGAAATCTACATTTAAGAATCTATAGTCAGTAATTGAGTATCTTTGCTGTTTTCTGGGGAACTGTATGAAAGAAAATGGAAGGGCAAATGGAAGTCTAATAGGAAACACTTTCCCATGAGTTTTATGGCCCTGAAAGAATCCAACCTTTTGGAATACCTCTTAGATTTTTCATTTAAAAAAAAAATTGTTTAATCAATGGTTTATAATAGTCCATATTGGACTTAAAATATCTGAAAAGCCACAAACCAGTAGTAACTAAAGTTCTATCCTCCCAGGAACTGGTGTTCCATAAATGAGCCAGTGTGTTTCTGAGATGAAAGCTTGTCCCAGTGTACAAGGAATTTCAATTAATAAATGGTATGTTCGAGATTTTTCTCCCTTAAAGCATTTCTAAATATTTAGCTATCTTATACCTATCAGAATCTAGTGAAAAAATGTTACTTTGTGCAACTTAGAACTTTCTAGTTAGTTATTTTAATTGCTTCTAGTATTTTAAGCAAGTTCCACATTCTCTTGAAAATAAAATACTGCGAATCACTTGTCATTGCAGCACAAAGTATATTTCAGAGATTCTCTTAAGTATTTCTATATCTCATTCCCTTGGAAGAGTTCAGTTTTTTCAAATGAAGGCTAAATCATGGGGACTGATGCCAAGGTTATTTCTGGCAACGTTATGCCACTTCCCAACATCATCGCCTCTACCTTGTACCTTTTTCCTATTTTTAAAATATGTTTCTTCTTCTTCTGTTTTATATTCTCTGCCATCAATTAAGTATCTGCTATGTGCCAAGCATCTGCTAACCCTCACATCAACTACGCCAGTGACAATATAAAGGCTCAAACACGCTGAGTAACTCTCCCTGGGTCACGTGCTCGTAAATGGCGGCCACGAGGGTAAAATCTGCTGCCCTTTGAAATCCATGACATTTTCACCATGCCATGTGGCTTCTCTCCCCCTTTCTCGTCTACGACACAGTCCCCTTTGCCTTTCCCCTTTTTTACTTAATTATAGTAACCTACACATAACATAAAATTTTTTATCTTAATTATTTTTAAATGTACAGTTTGGGACATTACGTCCAGTCGTGTTCCACTCCCGTCACCACCCATCCACAGAACTTTTTTCATCTTGCAAAACTGAAGCTCCGTACCCACTGAACAACAGCTCACCATCGTTCTTTCCGTCTATAAGAATTTGACCTCTCTAAATATGGCGTATAAGTGGACTCATACAATGTTTGTCCTTGTGTGACTGGTTTATTTCACATAGCATTCACATTCCTAAAGGTTCATCCATGTTGTAGCATGTGTGAAAATGCTCTTGTTTTTTAAGGCTGAGTCATATTTCACTGTGAGTGTATATCGTGTTTTGCTTATTCATTCATCCGCCTGTGGTCACTTGGGTTGCTTCCACCTTTTGCTGCTGTGGACACACGTGGACTGCTTCTTGTCCCTTTTGAGCACACTCCCCCCTCACCTCCTGCCTATATTGTAGGCTTGTCAGTGGCACCATTAACATCACGCAATCCCACGGACGATGCTAAGACTTAGAAAATGACCACCCCACTGTGGGAGCCACGGATCGTTTTCTTCTTTCTTCTTGTCATTTTCTTTTCTTTTCTGAGCTTTGCCTTTCTTTCAAGATTGGTGTTGCATGGTAATGCATACATACTCTGTCATTTCTTTGAGTCTATCTATGTCTCCTGAATGCTCGCCCAGCTAAACAAGCTTTGCCTAGGTTTCTATCAAGAACAAGGATGCCCTTACCACCAGCCTCCTGCCCTTTGTACATCTTCCGCGCTGAGCATTGAAAATTGATATCCTTTCTTAGTCACCAAGGGAAGAAGAAATCCTGGCTTGGCGGGCCAGTTACCCGGTCATATCGCGCAGTTTATCCTGATGGTGCCTTTCTGCGCACAGACGTGAGTCGATCCTCAGGCATCAGAATCATAAGAATCCATGTTCTTCTCTTCCAGGACATGGGAAGAAGGCAAGGTGCTCATCTTTGACGACTCCTTTGAGCACGAGGTGTGGCAGGACGCCACGTCTTTCCGGCTGATATTCATCGTGGATGTGTGGCACCCAGAGCTGACACCCCAGCAGAGACGTAGCCTTCCTGCAATTTAGCATGTCATACAGTCTCAGGACACACGGGAGAAAGGCCGCCTTTCTGGTTCTGTCTCCTTGGGTGCGGGGCTGGGAATTCAAACACCAAGGCCCTTAATTCCCTTGATTTTCGGCCTGAAAATTTTTAAATCTCCTCTTAGGGTTAGAAGACACTAAAGGGAATATTTGCCTCACTGCAATTCACTTAGGAAATACCCTGCTGTATTTCTTCCCATGACGGCACCAATCTGGTGCCCGTATTTCAGGTGAATACATGATAGCTTCTACCTTGCCAGCCAAAGATATTTTTTCCATTAAGAATAGGCTAAATCAGTGTACATACAGTGAGAATATATGTAGAAACTGTGAATAGATTGCTTTGGCTTGTAATTTTTCTATGCAATTATATTTTTCTAGAGTAGCTAGATGATTTTGTCATCACATACCACTTTTTTGTTGTTGTTGTTAATTTTAACGACAAGCTGTGTAAATGCTTTACTTCTAGCTGTTTAATGGCAACTTCCCTCATGAACTGAGACTTCCCTCTTTTAATTATTTTTAGTCCAATGCACTCATGAAAAAAAGCAATTTTATTTTCCTACACAAAGAAGAAAGACATAATTATGCCAGTCTCTATGAACTGTACTGTTCCCTACCCATCGAGTCTATTTGCTTTCTTCATCGAAAGCCAGTGTCTTAATTTCTGTCCTCGCTATGTGAATGGAGGAGATACTGTCGAAATGACCGTTTCTAAGAGGAAGATTTACACGAAAAAGGGACGTGGAATTTTATATTGAGTTATAAAAATGCTACATGAAAAATTTTTTAAATGCCAAGGATTAAGTCTTGAGAAGAAAAAGTAAAATTTCTGCAAGTAAAAGTTTCCTCTCGGGATCTGGTAGGTAGGTGGCTGCTAGGACGTCTGGCCCCTGATCCTTGTGCTGACGGGGTTGGAATCCAGAGCATCTTTGCCTACTGTGGGTCCACGTGAGTAACGGAGTCTTTGAGAGGATTCCCATCACAATTTTGTAAAAATATGAAGGATGGCAGAGTGGAAGACCCAAAATGCCAGGATTTTTGTCCTGAGCGTAGGATGCTGAGATTGCTTTCCCATTTGAAAGAGTTTACAAGACACTTCCAGCTCCCTGGCTTGAGAAACCTTTGCCCTTTACACATCACTTTGAAACATTGCAATTATTATCCACAGGGTAGCTTTAATATTATCCACAGCATAGAAATAACAGTTGAAAAATGATCTTGCCTACTCTTTCCAAAGATGGCCAGGTCATTAATTTAGAATATTATGAACGCATTAAATTTTGTTTTCTAAATTAAAGCTAATCAGAAATGTTAGTTGTAAGAATGTAATGTTATTTGTGCACTGAATTTTAAGCCAGTATGAACAAAAATGATGAAAACTTGACACATACGTTACCAAATTTCATTCACACGTAGAAAAAGCACTTGTGCTTTCTTTTCCATTTAAGGTCAGAGGAGGATGCTTTCTTTATCTCATTCTAAAAAAAAAAAAAAAAAAGTTCTTTAAAATTGAAATGGACCTCTTCTGCTTGTCCTTAAGCACATTAGCTTCCAGAAGAGTTTGCAAAGTACTTTTTGTGTTCCCTTCTGTTTTGCCAATATTCAAAAGTCTCAGTAAAATTGATGAAGTATGTGAGGAAAAATATCAAAATTCATTACCAAAGTGCAGGAAAAAAAGCAAACTCTTGAAAAATAAAAAAAAGGTATCTGTGTCCTTCAGTATTTATTGAACAAAGGAAATGACCAACAAAGGACAATACAATCCATTGCTCATGTGATAACATTCATGTCACTTATCAAATTTGGTTCTCGTATGTTCATACACGTTAAGATATTGAAAGTATAAGTTGTCATTTTTGTACCATCATCTTACATTCATGTAATGAAATTATGGAATAGAGTAAAAACTAGCTCTTAACTTAGTAATTATAATATGGTAGTTAAAATCAGGTCACTACAGGAGGATTCTAAATAGTGCCAATTGAAAAGCCAGAATCATTATTACTGTTGCAAAGGGTTGGCATTAATGGCCTCCAAGAGCATTTTAAATAGTTGGATTCCACAACTGTCTTATAAACCCAAGTAATAAAATGGGTTTTCTAATTCACTTTAATTCTTCGTCTTTCTTCCCTATGTCATGGTGTATGGGAAAAGTGTCCCGGTCACTGCATGGGTAGAATTGTTTCAGTGTTAATTTCATTATTTGAAATGTCTACACAAAATGCATTGATTTTTTAATACTGTGATTCAGTTGGTTTACAAATATTTTAAATTCTATTTCAATATTATTTCAAGGCTGGAATACAAAAATTACTTGTTATTATTCTCTACCAGTAGAAAAAAAAATTAAAACCCTAGATCCATCGAGAAAGAGATGTAATAAATGGTTAGGATTAGTAATAATATCCATTGGGGTGATTTATGGCCAGTTGAATCACCTCTTTCCTTTAAATATTTTGGCTAACAAATTAACCCTTCCAAATCCTTAAAATGTAAAATTGTATTTTACTATCCATTTTCAACTAAAATATTTTTATTTGACATTGAGCACCAGCTGGTCATACTAATGAATGCCCATGTCATGCACATGGCTGGGAGAATAATAAGAGATACATGAAAACATACACCTGGTTTTGGGAAACATGGCACAAGTAAGGATATCATATGCTACGATATCTTTATTTTTATCTAATTTCCTTTGAATGGATCGTGGGGGTGGGGGGGCGGCTCCATTTCTAAGGAGAATAGACAAAGAAATAAAACGGTCTTTGGCATTTCATCCTGCGTTCCCAGTCTTCTCTTATTTTCCATAGTCGCATATTTAACCATCCTTTAAGAGTCTTCCTCCATGACCGAATACCTACCCACTCAGCAACAGCCAAGCCCTTTCTCTACAACCTTTACTGGCTGCAGGAGGGTGGGGGGTTAAATGCTTTAGCAGCTCTTTTCTCTGCTGTAGTGACCCATGTGAGGCCACTTAAGTGGATTCATCAGTCACTGACATGTGTTTCCGGTGGGACCCCCACCCCCACCCCACCTGCAGACACAGGTAGCCTGTGGGAAGTCACATTGCTAAGATGAAATAATCATGTTTCAAATTGTGTGCCTTTCTTTTAAAGTCAGCTCATAATAATCAGCTGCTGGCCTGACAAAAGATGTGACGTTAAACTCATTTTTGCAGGATGTCAAAATAAGCAAACTCTGCAAATAGCCGACCTCCGAGAACATGCTCTTAGGCTGAACAATTTGATGCTGGTGATGAGGTCAAAGAAAATAATTCAGTAAGAATGGAAATTACTGGAGATACTGTTGTCCCAGGGCTTTGCATTACATTAAACTTGACAATCGTGTCTGCTGCACATTTTAATTCTGATGTATCTACTTGGAAAAGCACTTAATCTTAAACTGCAAAAACTGGAGAGGGTCTCTGCGTGATGCCTCAGAAGAATCTTTGTCCTAATGCAGTGTGTGGATCAGATTTAGTTTTTCTCTTCAATTCATTGAATACCATAATTATGGGGGGAGGGAGAATCCTGCCTTGCTTCATAACTGCCTTGCTTCATCCTCCAATCCCCTTGCTGAAGAAGGAAAACAAAAACAAAAACAAAAACATCTCTCAGGTCTTTGTTCCACTTTGGCTGCTCTGACCAGTGGCTGGTGACAGTCATTGCTGGGTGGCAGGAGTGAAGGGTCTTGTGTCAAGCCGAATGCACGTGTCTGTGTGAGTCGGTGCGCCCGTGCTTCCCAGGTGGCTGATGCCACTGAAGGCTGGCGATGTGCAGGAGCGTGGGGTGACTCGGGGTTCAGTCCAGAGCCAGGAGTGGCTGAGTGTTCTCATTCTCGCCCTTCTCCTCATGTTTCAGGGTCCCAGCTTCTACCACTGACTGAGATCTAATAATAGGGAACAGAAAGAAAAAGACACAATTACAAACATTTCATTGTGGCAGCAACTTTGGAACCTTGAAGAGCATTCAGATTTTACATTCTTCTTATTAATCAACACACTCAAAATAGCCACATCATTTCTCCCCCTTTGTAGCCCCGTTTTCCTTGCTTTAGTGTCCTTCATACCCTATTTTTATGGGGAGAGGCATCTTGAATCTCCTTGGCAGAAATCTTATCTACTGATGAACACGTGTTTTAGCTACTACCCTGCCCCCATGTCTGAACATTCTGTGGCTCTTGAGATGTGTAAAGTCAAATAAATTTTGTTGAATTTTTAATGTTTCAAAATACTTTTTAGACCCTTTGTTTCTCAAGGTCACAGAAAATGATCACGAATGATGTTCAGTCAGATGGTAAATGCAGACCCTACCTCTTCCTGGCTGGCTGAGGAGTTCTTAAAACTTCCTGGACTTTTATTCTCTCATCTGTAAAATTGAACTATTACCTGCTTCCCACAGTTGTCGATAAGGACTCCAACCAAAAACATACATAAAGTATTTGACACGTAATTGTACTTAATAGTTATGGAGCACTCTGTTACCATTATTGTGATAATAGTAGTGATCTCTAGTTTCTGCTGTGTCCTTTCATATTGGTATAATAACCATTTCTTTCCTAAGTTTATAACATGGATTGAAACTGAAATTATTTTTCAGTTTATAAAGAGAAAGTTGTTAGAGCTAGGCACACAGAAGACGTTCAATAAATGTTCACATACTAAAAAAATTACTCAAAACATTAAAAAAAAAATTGAACTAGATTGTTAAAACGAGCAAACAAAACGTACAACCTGAGCTGCCCGGGCCCTTTCTATTCTGAAGGTCTCAGGATCCTCCCTTGCTGACTCCTCTAAACCCTTGGGGTATCCTGCCCGATAAAAGCGTCTATGTATACCTGAGACCTCGGGCCATGCCATATAGTATGCTGACAGTGTGATTTATACTGACTGCGTGTTTTGGGGCTGTATCAGTTCATATCAGTCTGCCCTCATGCTGGGGGAAGGGGAAGGAGAGGAGCTGAAGACTTGAGTAGCTAAGTCTTTATGCCTAATTGGCTCACCCCTCTGCCCTGTACACCACCCCCCCACCTGTCCCCCAAATAAAAACCCTGGACACCAAGACATGGGTGAGTTTCATTGGTTGGTGACACTTTGCACATGTCACACATCATTGCTGGGAGAATTAAGCTCTGTCTGTGTGACTCCACGGGGAGGATAACGGGCAGCTTGCAGCTGGCCCAGTGCACCAGGACTCTACCTAATGCACCCTTTTCCTTTACTGATTTTAATCTGTACTCTTTTGCTGGAACAAACCATAACTGTGAGTATGACAACTTTTCTGGGTCCTGTGCGTCCTTCCACAAATTATCAGACCTGATGGTGGTCTTGAGGGCCCCAAACAATCTGTAACACTAATATTTGTGATGTATTATAACTTTAAATATATTAACTTGTTTTCACAACCCTAAGGAGTGGTGCTATTACTGTTTTCATTTTTTACATGGGGAAAAACACTAAGGGACCAAAAAACAAACAAACAAAAAAAAAAAATCAAGGAGCATAGAAAACGTGACACAAATAGAGAGTGGAGAACAGGACAGGTCTATCGCCCTCATATTTCTGGATGTACCTGAAGCTGCAGAGCTGTTTAGCTGAAATATTTAGTGTTCCTTCCACCTCACTGTAAAAATAATTTTTTGGCCTATGATTCTTATCTACAGGATATGCATGTACTGTAGAAAACAAAGAGGCAAAGAGGCAAATCCATACAATTGTCTCAGAACAATGGGGGGGCGGAGTTCTACTCCAAGTATCAATCCAGTCAAATGGTCCAACTGTAGATGCCACACGCCTAACTGCGAAAGTGAAATGGATTCATTTACTTCTCAGGGAAGAGGAAGCCCCAGATAGTAACTTAGCTCAGCTCTTTTACTCATTTTCTATGCATTTCTCTCTAATTAAGGACCCGTTGTTGGGGGAGTGTTAATAGATTTATAAAAGGAACGAGAAAGCCGAAAACTCAGAAGACAAAACAAACGCAAATAAATATGAAAACCAGAGGAACACAACCACCCACATAAAGAACGGCCTCCAGCACCTCGGACAGCTGCCTAACGGCTTTGCCCATAGACCCTGGTGAAAATGGCGGACAGTGATGGCCACTCTACCTTACAGACCTTACACTGCATTTCTCTGCTTTCGTGTAACTTGGCTTTATTTCACAACACATTAAGTGGATCACAGTCACAGAGTCCAAAGGGACCTTTATCTAGATTAACCCAATAAGAACTATTCAGTAGGGGAGCCATGCAGCCTCTTCCTCTATATATTCAACTTCAGAAACCCACTCCTCCACGTCCCTAGAGAGGCAAGTCTGCTAGAAAGTTTTTCTTTACATTAAACTAAAACCTGTCTTTTTGTAACATCTACATACCATTTCTGTCTTCTGGAGCCACCAGAGTACATATAATCCACCTGGTCCACAAAACAGCCCTTCAGTATTTATCTAGTGCACTCCAGCCCTCTCTCTGCCCTCACCAAGGCTCATCAGACTCCGCCGTGCCAAGGTTCCTAAAACTGACCACTCTGGCCCTCTCCTGCATCTCTTCAACGGGTTGCCCACAGGGCATCACCTCAAGATAGAATGAAATTAATTGCTTCCTTTTTTTCTTTTTTTCTTTTTTTTTGTATACTTCTGTTGAAGCACAGAAAATGTGCCTAACATTGCATCTGCCTTTCTGGCACTCATAACACAGCCGAGGGAAATTTCAGCTCTATTTACACAGGCTGCTATGAAGCCATTGCTCGCTCTCCCATCTTGAAGGTGCATGGTTGAGTATTAAATTTTATCCTTTTCAATTTGGCTCTTATTTTCATCCTAGCTCCATCCTTTTGGATCTTGAAATGTGTTAACCATCCAAATCATTGTGGTTTTAGTGAGTATTGGATTTGTTTTTAAACTATCCTGACCCTATTTTGGGAGCCACTAGAAAAAAGTCGACAGATTCTCAACTACTGAATTTTCAAAGTCGTTTATTTATACTCATTCGTGGTCAGAAATATTTGTGAGCATTTCTTGCTATATGCCAATGTTCAGAAACCTTCATTCTTTTATGGAAATATTGCTTCAGTTACCCAGCCATATACCCACGAACAGGTTACTATGATAGGAACCCAGGAGAAGCTGTTTGGGGGAGGGGGGCATTACCTCTAGAAGGAAAGGAAGAAAGGGAAAAGCTGTCATTCACAGTGACATCATTCATTGTCCCGTTCAGGTTAACGCAGGGAGGAGACAAGAGAAATAAATGTTAAATTGAGCTGTGTTCAGAGACGTAGAATGCTGATGGCCAGACCACGAGAAACGTGCAGAAAGAAGGAAGATTTCTGCTGGGACTACTAACAAACCATCTCCCCACACCGTGAAGGGAAAGCGGAGTCCTTAAGTGGCTGCCCTACGCAAAATAAAATCAGTCTTTCCCTGTGGCTAAAACCACAGGAACCTATAGATCAAAGGCTAGGAATTGCCAGCAGGCCTTTCATGCTACATATTCTTACGTTTCACACCGTATGTCCATACCATCAAAGGAAATAGGTAAACAAAGTCTTAAAACTGTAATTCATAGAAACTAAGAATGATATATAAACTGCATCCTCCAACACTTGGGGTCCCTCTCACTGCCTTTTTCCCTATCTGTCCCTCTGAGTCTCCTCAGGCTCTCTCACTCTCTGCCTCTGAGAGGAGACCTCACTCTGTCTGTGGAGTGTTACCCCTTCTCCGATAAACTTTCCTTTTGACTCTGACTCTGCCTTGCACTTAAATTCCTTCCTGCCTTCAGTCAAAAATCCTTTCTCTCCCAGTGCAGGGCCACTCAGGGAAATCTGCCCTGTTCTGCATCAAGGTGACACCTCCACTTGGGGTCAATTTGGATCTAGTGATTTCTTTCAGAGACTGTCGTGACAGCAGAGACACGGAACGCAGGCCGTCTCATCTCAGCCGGTTAACTGTCTCGGGTGAGTGGCAGGTAACAGCTGAACGAGTCTGAGGGACTGACTGAGCGTGCAGAACCAAACAATTTCTGTTGTCCGCATCTTCCCTGATGGAGAGGATGACCGTACCCTGTCTACTTTCAGCAAGACACAGTTTCATTTACCTGGTCACACGATGAACATTATATATAAGTAACACTATATTGTGAAGTATTTGAACTATACTGGAAAAGCATAAAGCAAATATCATTTTTATAAAAATCTAGTACAAATAAATGAAGCCAAGAGAAACGCCCTCCTTCAATCTTGCCCTCAGTTTATTTAGCTGAGTCAAAGCAACCTCTGGGAAGACTGTTCGGCTGCTCGCTGATAAAAAATGTCTCCGCCACTTGTAAACAGAGAGCTCGGGAATTGTGTATTTAGTGTGTTACCCACGGAGGAGTCACTTGCCTTGAAACTGTTGTCCAGATCACTCTTGGTGATAATCTCCCCCGTTTAGGGGCTTTGCCTTCTCACAAGAAGCTTAACACTTCTGCTAAAATAAACATTTCAGACTTTTCTCTTGAGTCCTCTTTCCCACACTGAAAGCCAGCTTAATCCCAAGGGCAGGCAGGGGAGTCATTTGAGCTATTTCAGCCATAATTGTCTCAGTGGTGTGGCAGACCACCCTAGCAAAGCCTTCACTCTGGCCACGGTGGCCACATTTTGTTCTCTTCGTCTCTATCTCTCCTATCCTTTCTCTCACCTTCTCCCCTCCCTCCCTCCTGCTCTGCCATTCTCTCTCCCTTTCTACCTTCTCCCTTCCTCTTTTCCTCTCCAAAATTTGGAACTTTTTCCCACTTCATATCATCAAATATCTATAGCCACAGTTTAATTTTTACTGATTCCAAAGGCAAGTAAATTCCATGGAAAACAAGAAGAAAACAGAGAACATTCACCATGAGCTAGTGCATTCTGCTTAGACCTACAAGTGGCCTGAGAGTTCTGTTCTCAGTCAGAGGTTTATTTCCAAAACTTTATTTAGCTACCTTATCTCAACAGCTGTCACCACATGTTCTTCTTACTGATAACCTGCCATCGCCTGGCTTGAGCTATGCAGACCCCGGCTCAGGGCACGAGCACTCTGCCTTCAAACTCAGGCATCCCCAAGAGTCACAGGAGGAAAGCCAGAGCTGTAAGCTTCAAAGTGATTCAGTCGAACCCGCTTTTGAATCAGACCCTACCCATTCATTCTCTAAAGACCACTATTTATTGAATTGGAAATATAAAGAAAACAAAGAAAAATATTCTATTACTTCCGAAGTGAACTCTTTTTAGAGTGAGCCAAATACTCAGCTCTTGCCTATGTGTACTATAACTCAAATTCAAGTGTATAATGTAGTTATATTTAACTGATGAGCTTGGGCATGGACGACTCAATCTTATAACAAGAAAAGGCAAGAGAAGCACGTGCACCTTCAGAAGGATGGAAGCAGGTTGCTTTTGTGAAACTCAGCTCACAAGAGAATAGGACAAGAGCAGCGCTGTCCAGCACGGAGCCCTGACCACACGTGACTACTGAGGACTTAACACTGGGCCAGTCTGAATTGAGATGAGCTGTAAACGCATAAACCAGATTTTTATAAAAAAGAATGTAAAATATCTCATTAATACTTTTTGAAATTATATTTTGAAATTATAGTTTTTAAGACATTGCATTAAATAAAACATTAAAATTAATTTCATGGTTTTTTTTGTTTTGTTTTTTTTACTTTTATAATGTGGCTACAAGACAACTTTAAGTCGCATGTGCGGCTCACCCTGTATTTCTGTTGGACTGTATTGGTCTCAAGCCTCATTTACTCCATCGTGCTTGTGGCTGAGCTCTGAGAAATACACTAACCCTCACTTAGAAATCCAGTCACCTTAAAGCGCCTCGACAACGTTATTATCTGTCACTGCCAATAGTCACTGTTCTGAGCTCTTTCTACACATTAACCTATTTAATCCTCACACTGACACACACAAACCCCACGGGACATGAGACTTGTTTTCTGAGTGTCACTGTTGTTGCTTGAATTCTAACTAAAAGGAAACTTCATTAGTTTAGACTCCACTAATTTGTTATCATTTAGATGAAGGTGAGCATACACTTTAAAAAATGTCTAAATGAATAAATAATATGAGAACACTTTAGGAAGAAATTTAAACAACTTGGAGAAAAAGAAATGTTCTTTCTAAACATAGAACAAATTTAACGTTGACTTTATGTCATGACTACAAATGTTTTCGGTTGTTCATTATAAGGGCCTCTGAGACGTGAACTGATGGCAGTGTACTAGGCCCAGGGTTATGTGCCTCTCCTCATCATCCGTGTCACTAACTTGCTGTGAGATTCTGTGGAGCACCTCACTCGGCTTCTCTGATCCCACATTCTTCAACTGTAAAAGGCTGACCTGGGATGAGGTGACACTTTTAGCCTCAAGGTTTCCCGAACTCTACCAAACTAGGATACGATCACCATTTGTTCTTGAAAATAGTTAGACTTCACTTTTCAAAGTTCTACAATTCAGACTTTAATTTGCTCAGATAGTCTAAGTATCTATCTCTCTACCTCGGCA
>NW_006443225.1:7026794-7028696 GCF_000325575.1 Pteropus alecto | reverse complement strand
TTAAACAATATGCTATACTGTATTAGAAATAATCTACAACCTGGTAAGAAACCAAAGGTCATAAATATATATATATATATATATGTATATGTCAGGAACTGTTGATATTCAAGTTCTCAGAGAAACATTTCAATTAGTATTGATGAACCTAATAGTTAACATAATCATCATCATTATTTATTAAAACTTTATTTAGGCATAGTGAATGAAATCAGAAAATAGCAAAACTTCATTCAGGAAAAAAAAGTGTTCTGAGAATTATAGATTATACATTCATACCTTCATCTATAATGACCACTAGTGGTATTTAATAAAGCTTCAAAATTCTTTCTTTTAAATGTACAAAAGTCACCCAGATACCTGGGAACTCCTTCACGGAACTGCAATCAGTCAATATGGAAAGTTAATTACTGCAGAGAAAAAGAGCAGGTTAGGTTTAACTGAGGCCGGAGTTCAGCTGCCAGAAGACAGGCCAGTCCAGGAACTTGAAATTGAGGAGGAAGGAGTTCAGACAGGGAGCCAAAGAAGGCCAGCGTGGAAACCGGCAGCTGCAATTGGACATTTTACTTAATTTATTTACAAAGAAGTTTATTGCTCTTTATGAAGCTATGCATTCTTGTTATGCTAATCACAGTTTTGCATCTGTAAAAAGAGAATAGAATGTTATCGTATTCCTCACAGGGTTATGAGAGATATAAGATATAATAAAGTACTTCTAGCTCTTCGAAGGAAAAATGGTTTAAATTGGACATGTTTAGCATTTTGCTAACGCTCCCCTGAGTATGACCTTCTGAGCATGAACGGCCCAGGCTTAACAAAGATTAGTGTCTGCCCTCTTAGAGGAAACCAAAGAAAAGATTGCAAACTTAGAAAATAAATAGATATGAAGCAATAGATTATTTGCATTACACAAGGATTCTTGATTTTACTGAACAATTTACCAAAGAATTCCTTTAAGCAGAGTGCCCTTACTGCACCTGAAGTGTGAGAGAATTCAAGGTCATATCTAGTATGCTTTATGCCCAGATCCTTCATAGGAACCCAGGATATCAGAGAGAGGTCTGTATGTCTTCAATCTCTGTCTGAACCAGTCAACTCTCTCCTGGCAATTATTCCATATTCTCCATGTGTGCAGGTTTGCAGAGTTTTGAGGAATTGAATGCACTGCTCTATGGACTTCGATATGGATTCAGCTGTTCTCACGTGGTCAGAAAAAGTATTAAAGTCATATGTTTTTAACATGCAGATATTTCTGGAGAGCTTTTTTTCCCCCCTGCTACTCATCAGAATCGAAAATAGCACCATAGCGAATGGCAGCAGGTGCTCGCACCACGTGCTTTGAATGGAGTCATTTTTCATTAGAATTAGACTGGCACAAAGAGCTGTCAGTTTCAGAGCCTTCTAATTGCTCCTCATTGTTCTCCTCCCTCTGAAATTGGCAGTGCCCACCTTCAGTGGGGCTGCTTCGGCAGAACTAGAATACGGTGTTCTGAGGCAGGCAGGGAAATGCCAGAAGCTGCCAGTGGCTGAGACAATAAGGATGACTCATTCCATCAGAGTTTGAAAAGGATGGCCAGTGCTCTTCATAGAAATTACCTTTTAGAAGTCTTTTTTTTTTTTTTTTTTTTGAGTCAAATGAAAGCATGTTAATGGAACTTCTTTGGTATGACTAGATTAGCCTGAATATTAGTGTTCTTTCTGAGTGTCTGCACCTTCCCCACTTAGAATGGGGTTCGGGGACAACACATTGTAAGGAAAGTGTGACAGAAGAAGTTTGATCTCAGTTGAGTCTTAAAGACATGGTAGAACTGGGGTAGGCAGGAATGGAAACAGACTTCATCCGAGACAGCCGAGCAAAGGTAAATGCTCAAGAAGATGCTCTATAAACCTCGGTGGAAGGAG
>NW_006443225.1:6977420-7026713 GCF_000325575.1 Pteropus alecto | reverse complement strand
GAACAAATGTGCTATATAAGAGAAAGAACGTTGGACTTGGAATGAAGAGAAGTGAATTTACAATATTTTGTCATCTACTAGTTGTGTGACCTGAGGTAAATCATTTAACCTCTGTATGACTCAGCAATTGTATAACTTGAGGATAATAATCTGTCTACTTTTATCTATTTTAAATCTATTATTAAATTTTTTTTGGAAAATATTAATCTTTTTAAATTCTCAAAATCTGAAAGGCTCCACTTTCAAAACTCCTCAGAACGAGTCAAGGGAGCTTCTGTATCTAGTCTGGCATGTGGGAAAACACTACTGTCTAGGGCCCTGTTCCTTGAAGTGTGGTCCCCAGACTAGCAGCATGGCACTGCCTCGGAGCTGGTTGTAAACGCAGATTCTTGGGCCCAGACCTACTGAATCAGAGTCTGCATTTTAACAATATTCCAGCGCTTTAAACACACATTAAAATTTTCAGAGCATTCCCGTAGAGCTGACCTGCCTGTTGACATAGCGGTGGGGCAGTGAGAACCTTCTAGGCTTCTAGGTTCGCCTGAAAGGAAGAGCTGTGAGGATTTGTCTACATCGGAAAAGCTGTAGGGATTTGTCAGGTGTGGCTCATTCAAAACAAATGCCTGATTCGGTTCACAGGCTTAGTCACTATCTTAAAGAGTTAAAAGGATTTATGAAATGCCTAATTTATTACTAGAGAATAGCCCTCCGTTTAGGAAAAACTGTCTTTGTATCCAGAAAATATTCCGGGGATAGGAAAACATTTTGGAAATTCACAATTGGGAAATAAACGTTATCCTGCATTCCCACTTCGCAATTAGTCAGTGTTCATGTCGCACAATAAATTCCTTCCAACGTTTTGAGCACATACTATACGCTAAATGGGGAAGGAAGAAACTCTGCCCACAAGCTATTCATTCATATAAAAGCAACAGAAACTAGTATAAAAACACCTGTCTGTCACATCTGGCAGCTGTTTATACACTCATTCCAGAGAGTAGTACACCAAAGACTCAGCAGTCAAGTCCATAGCTCACACACTAAGGGTAGGAAATACCCCTGCATCGTTAGAATTGTGTCTGAGAAAAGCTGGGCATTAGTCTAGGTCTGGGCCACAGGGCTGAATCAATCAGATGAGCCACTGATTGCACAGCTCATAGGGGCTGACAGTAACAATGAACACAGAAGCAAATGGAAAGTTCTGGACAGTGGGAAATATTAGGAAGCAAATAAATCAGTGCAATGTGATCGGGGGGCGGGCCTTGGGGAAAGGGGGTCATGCTGTTTTACTGAGGCGCATCTCCACCAAGGTGAAAGATTACTGTGATTCAATTTGGATCACTGTTTCACTTGGGTTCCAATTAAAAGTACTGGTTGGTTTTCAAAATAACACAAAAGTCACATTTTACAATAATGCATTCAGATCTGTTTTTAGTAGGTAGAATCAACAAGATTGGGGAGAAGGTTATGAGTTCAGTTTGGACCCGGTTAGCATGAGAGCTCACCCAGGCAGTTGCACATATGGTTCCACAGCTCAGATGAGAATTCTGGAATGGTCATGAATTAGGAGCCCACAGGTGTAAAAAAGAAATGCAAGCCATTGGAATGGAGGACAGCTCCAGAGTGAGTCTGCAAAGCGGTAGGCGGTGCGCCAGATGTGGTGACCCGAAGCCAAGGGGCTGGAGTGAGAGTTTCAGGAAAGATGGAGTGGTCAGCACTCTTGACCTTTTTCCCAGCGAGCCCCTCCTCCAAGTTCCCTGCTTTGGGAAACGGGATTGCTCTTCATCCAGTGACACATGCCAGCGACTTCCATCCATTCCTGAAACCTCTTGTCTTTATTCCCCATAACCACTTGATCACCAGGTCTTATTGATTCTTCTCACTGAATATTTCTGAGTCTCTCTTCTCCCTCCCTTCATTCTCACCACCCAGTCCCACTACCGTCATCTCTTGCCTGCACTACCGCAGCACCCCCAGATGGTCTCCCTGCCCTTATTCTCCCCTACTCCACGTCATTCTTCTCATTAAGGGACAGAGTGAGCTTTTTCATAAACTCATGTATTTGTATGAGGCAAGGGGGAGCTGCATTGCTAATTCTTCCTTTGCTTTGGCTTTGCCTTCTATGCCCTGCACTCACTGTGCCTGGCCACTTTTTGGGTGGAGGGCTCCAAGGATATGAAAGACCCAATACTGGCCCGGTGCATAAATTAAGGCGAAGAAGAGAGAAACGGCCAATGGAAGCCTGACTACTAACCAGAAATTCAAGGCGTTTGCCTCCGAGCCACCAAGCCTAATCGCTGCCTGCTTCTCTGGCAGGGGATTTTCGTCATTCAGGAGAAACTTCCACTGGGAAAGAAATCAAAACTCTAACAAAATGGGGATTCTTATGCACAATATTTATCGTTCTTTAGCGCTTTGTGGTGTACTTTCTGGCACTGCTGTCATTTGACTGACAATGATCCCCTGGGCTGACATCTACTTTATATTCGAGGAAGCCAAGACTCCAGGAGGTTAAATGGCTTGCCCAAGGTCACATAACTAAAAGAAAAAATCAGTAGAAGAAAGTGACCAGAACCCACATCTAGTAAGATTGGGAAATAAAGACAAATAGAGAGAAAAAGAAAGTGTAGCCACCACCTCAAAGTCCCACAGTGGAAGCAAGCAAGCAAGTATTAGGATGTGGTGACGGGCACATGGCACCCCAGGGGCCCATCCTGAAGAGCAGCGGAGCAAAGCGAAGCCGAGCTTACTGGGTTGATCACCCTCGTAACAGGAACACAGACACCCCAAGTGAGACTGTAAAGAGAGATGCTGGAAGCCCAGCAATGCTCATTTATGGCCTTGACAAAAAACTCAAGCAGCACAGTTTGGACACATTAAGCCCAATGATACCTACAACGAGGCTTGCCTAAACCTTTTTAGAGGAATCGTAAGTCTGCATGCACACCATTTTTAAGAATGACGCTGCAAAGAGATTTTTTTAAATCACACGTTATGTCAAATATTTGTTTTCATCTTTATGATCACTAAAACGTAGAAGAGAGAGTCATTGCTGGCTAGCTGTCGGACACACAGCTTTACTGGAATCGAGCAAAATGTTTGCTTACCAAGAGCAATATGTTCACAAGAAAGAAATGTCCTTTGTTTTTCTTGCCTGACCACAGCTCCCTTTCCAAGTCGTTGCATCTGACCACGGTGCTTCGGCAAACAGGAATCTGTCTCAGAACATACACTGTGAGTAATCAGTCTGCGTCGGAAACTGCGCCCCGTCAGTTCGCCCACATCTGTCCCTTTCCCTCTAATTCAACCCTACTTCTGCTTTGCCAGGAACTCAGAACTCTTTGTCTCACAATTCGTCATGTCGTTCTTTAGCTCCATTCATTTTCTTACTGACCAAGTTCATTGTATAGCTTTCTTTTCGCCCTAAAGCTGCATCGCTATATAGGATGTGCTTGTAAGAAGGTGGCCCCTTCATTTCTGCCACAGAAGAGAAAACCATATAAAAGCAGGATATCTGTCTCAGCCGGACGCACAAGTAATGATGAAGCTAAGCAGCTATTTGTCTTGGTTCTTTAAGAAAAGTTAACAAATTTCTGTCAGCATCCATGAAATACACCAGTATCCAATAACCTACATAAAACATCGGGCATTTATGACTTACTCAAAGAGGTCTTTGCTTCTAGAAGCAATAACATCTCAAGCATTACCTGCCTGAGTAGAAATGACGTCCCCAAACTGAGAAGTTCACTCCTGTCTGAGTTAGAAACCAGCTGTGAGACAATTTAAGGGGCAGCAGAGACTGTGGGTCATTTGTTACGAAATGATGCATTATGTAATTTCATTGAACGTAACGTCCACGTGAAACATCTGTTCCTGGGCTACATAGTAAAACGGACCCTTTTTGCCCTGACTGCTTAGAAGACAAGGGTCCTCCTGTTCCTACACTGCCACCCGTCATCCTTTTTGTATAGATTGTATTTCATGATGATGTATTACTTCTGCCGGAAATGAGTAGTCATCTAACGAATGCCCACATTCATCCTATACAAAAGAGGGCTATAAGCAGAAAGATCACCAAGGTCACGGCCAATTCTACTGACAGCTGAAAACAGTTAAACTGACTTTTGCCACCCAGGCAGGGGCCAAGAGGGAACAAAATAAACTAAAATTTCCTTTTAGATCAGAAATCTGAACTCATCCAGGCGTTTCCCTCCTTTCTCCCCCTACTCCCCTCCCCCCCCTTCCCCCACAATAAAATCAGATGAGTCACAACATCTTTATGAAATCTTCTCATTTCTTCTGTGTGGGATCCAGGGGAGGTATTTAAGGAATGTAAGGATGAAGGCATTTGTCAAAAGGATCCTTGTCGAAAGAAGTCTTACTACAGTACAGCTGGCAAGACCCTAAAGTATCGGCCCCTCAAATCACCCATGATATAGTACAGACTAGGGTGGGTCTGACATGACAGTTGGGGCTGTTCTCCATTGGAACAAGTGGAGATGCCACTCAAGTCTTTTAGGTCTACTCCTGTATAAACAATTCTCTGGATCCCTGATAACTGCTATAAGTTTAATAAATAAACAAAAACAGGAATTATTGCATATAGTCAGCCCAATTTTGTCTATGATTGGACTACAGCAAAAACTATTTCTTGGAGATTACAAAAATTGACCATGCTGACTACATGAATGGGGTTATCACGTAGCTTTAAAAAAAAACAAAAACAAAAACCTGGGAATAAACTTCTTTTAATATAAATACATACCAAAGCAGCAGAATCACTGCTGTGTCATGTCAACTTAGAAAGTCAGTACAGAACTCATAACCAGAATGTTATGTCTGTGCTCTTCCGCATGGGCGGTGGACACTGTCACTTTCTATACCGAGGTGCTTTGCTGACGCTGGTCTTGTGACTCCATGAAGGACAGGGGCCTGTGATCTCGGCACGGAGGAGACACTCACTAGATATTTGTTTAATGGACGAGGTCGGAGTGGGAATGACCATCGCTGTCTGCCGGGACTCTGCACGGTGAACACCTCTCCACTATCTGCCAAGGTGCTCTGGCTCTGCTCTTCCTCAGAATGACTCTATTTGGCCTGAGTGGCCAGTGCGGCTGGGCTGTGTCATGGGCTGGGTGTAGTCAGAATGCCATTCAGCCCACATGCTGCACGAGGGAAGAAAAATGTGCTTTTCCGTGGTGATTTCCGGGCTCCTAGAAGCGCCATGGCTCTACTGTTATTGGGCTCTTTTAGGGCTGAGTCTATGTTCATTTGGAAATTAAGAGCAATGACAGGACCTGAAGACTGCTGGGAACCATGACGGGTCAGGACTATAGGCAATGTCCAGCCCCTGGAAGTTACAACACTGTCCCAGAGGACAGACCCAGGTTGTCTGGTTCCAAATAAGGAGGTGCTTCCTAGAGCCATGAGACAGGGAACATGCTGCCCCGTGAGCCGCCTGCCCGCCTCCGCCTGGTGCAAGCTGCGTCTGGCCGATGGCCTGTGATGCACAGCAGACAACAACATCAGGTGGGAAACTGGAAGAGATGACCTCTAAGGTCTCTTCCAATTCTGTTTTCAATTTTCTCATGTCTCTACAGATTCGGAGGGGTCAAAAGATGCTGTGAATTGTGGTCGTTCTGTCCCTGGAATTTTCTCAGACGCTGCAGATGCCATCAGTGAGGCCCCTGGTGGCGGGCACAGTCCAACAGCAGGACACGCCTTCCTCGTCACTGCCGGCACCAGTGTCCTCACTGCCCGTTCCACTGCCTGCAATCCCCAAGCAAGGGCTCACGGATGCTGCCACCAAAGGCAGCAGGAGTGGGTAGGACGCCTTGGTGGCCTTGGTGGGGTTCTGAGATATGCATGCCATTGCTGGCTTCTTGGGCATAGTCTTGGGTTGTGAGTTTGATGTCTTACCATTCTCCAAAACCCAGGTCCACTCTGCCTTCCTCTGTGCAGCCTTTCTAAGAAACCTCCTGGTCGAAATCAGAGAATGCTTCCTCAGAACACCGAGAAGCCTCTTCTACCTCCTTTATAGTACCACTCCCATTGTTAAGGGCCCGTCTTAGCTCCCCTACGAGGATCCCGTAAGGCGGGATTCATGAGAGCCTTGAGAAAGTGAAGGAGAATGAACTCTTTCCATCTGGGAGGCCCCAACAGTTGGGTTGAAGCAATTGGGTAAGTGCACCAAGGATGGGTTTGGGAGGTAGTAGCTTTCATTCAATATTAGTTCATTCATTCATACATGGCAAGCATGCACAGTGTTATTTGCTGTGTGTTAGACACTGAACTGGATTCCATGATCCTTATAAAACCCAGACCTTAGTATGTCATTTTTCTGTTTAATTATGTCTAGTGGAGAAATACAAATGAAAACAAAAGTGATATAGAGTTGTCTCAACAATTGGATTATGATTAAAATTGAAGTCAGGTAAAGCCAAGTACTTTCAAGGGCTTGGGGAAATGGAGTCTCACACACTCCTGGTGGGAGCATCAATTCCTATGCTTTGGAGGGCCTTGAGGCAGTGTGGGCTAAAATTAAAAACGAGCAGACCCTCTGCTCTAGCAACTACTGGCTCCAAGTTACCTCAAAGGAAATTTCTTATGACAATGAGGAGGCATATCAAGGACATTTGTTGAGCTTTGTTTGGAATAGAGAAGAAAATTCAAAAAAATAAAAATAAAAAACTTTAAATGCCCATCAAAAGGAAATAGCTAAACTGTGATATATCCATGTTCTGGAATACTACGGAGCATTAAAAACATGAAATCTGTCTAGATTTCCTAACATGAACAGACGTTACATAACATGTTATGGGATGAATTGTGTCTGCCCAAAATTTGTATGCTAAAGTTCTAACCCCTCAGACTCAGACTGTCTCTATATTTGGTTATAGAGTCTTTAAACAAGTAATTAAGGTCAAATGAGATGGGCCCTAATCCAATATGATTGGTGTCCTTATAAGAAGAGGAGATAAGAACACAGATAAACATGCGCAGAGAGAAGTCCATGTGAGGTCACAGGGAGGAGACAGTCATTGGCAGACACTGGAGCGAGGACACTCAGAAGACACTAACCCTGCTAACACATTGATCTGAGACTTCTAGCCTCTAGAACTGTGAGAAAATAAATTTCCATTGTTTAAGACATCTAGACTGTGGTACTTTGTTACAGCAGCCCTAGCAAACTCATACACCACATCAGGCATTTTCTATGGGTGTGTATAGACATATGTAATGTATAGACGACTGAGTGGAAGCATCCACCCCAGTCTGATAACAGCGGTTACCTTTGGGTAGGGATTGGAGTTGAGCATAGTGGTTGAAGGGGAATTTAGCCTTTAAAATAAGGTTTTATTTTTTACAATGAGGAAGCACTCGTATATTATTTGCATATCCATTTTTTCAAAAACCCTCTTCCGTGGCACTTCATTGAATATAGTACGCAACGTGCGTCACCACCTGGGCTCGACAATCTCTGGGACTTTATAAAACGTCTGCTGTCATCCTCCAACCCCTGCACACGTATCTGCCCCACTAGAATGCCCCATCTCTCTAATGCCTCCATACCTCTGGTGTCCCCTCTGCCTAGAATGCCTTTTCCCTTTCTTTAAGCCTAGGTGCTGATTTTCATCTTTCAGAGCCCAGCTCAAATGTCACCCGCCTCATAAATATGGAAGTCTTCCTCAGCTGGTTTTCCCCAGGCCCACTTTTCTGTTCTTTTAATGTCTTATTCATATCTGTATTCGTAGAGACTGATCAGTGCCTACAGCCAAGTAAATGCTCAATAAATGGTTCCAAGTTCAAGGATGGCAGGCATTTTTACCAGGTTGCTTTTCCATCCAGCACATCTCAAGGGTCCAACATCTCATGCTGTGTGTATTAACGGACTCCCTAGAGACTAGGACTGCAATCATGCCATGAGTGCGGTCCTAGCTTTTAACAGTTTCTTTGACACAAAGGGACAACTATATTTCTGGGCTAGCCAGGCCCTATTGCTTTCAATTCTAGTGAAGTAAGTTGAGAATGTATTGCAATTTTTTTTTTTTCAAATTCTTTGCCCATAAAGGTCTTCAATTACTTAACCCACAATAGACCCAAATCAAAAATTCTACTGAGCTCTGACTGAATGTCTCTGATAAGCCAGTCCTTACCTCTTCATTGGCTTGGGCGAGCATTCCCTCTCCAGATTGGAGGACGTGTGTTTCACGTGCATTGCGTTGTAGGATGTATGAGTATAGTCATTTTCGTCGCTGTAGTCAGGACCGAGCAACGTCCGGGCCCAAGTGCCCATGTCATAAGGAGGAAGGGTTCCTCCAAATTCAGAGGGCAAAAATTCAGGGTGGATGAGCTGGTGAAGGCTGTTTAGATTATTTCCATGCAGGAAGATCTAGAAAGAAAAAAATAATTAGCAATAAAAAAAACCCAAAACATATGACCGAGTATTTAATCTAATACACAATTTAGCGGTGACAAATTGGATGCGCTGCTGGTGATCATAGTGTTTAAGGAGGCATTCAATTTCGTGTCTGTGGTTTTGTCTTTATGAAATGTTAATTTATTGCTCAGAAAAGGGGCTGAATTAATAGTCCTTAAAAATGAAGTTTATGAACAAATTGGGTATTATTTGTCCATGGCCCAGATTTACACATACAATCATCTCCTGATTATCCCTCTTGATGAAGGAGCAGTGATGGGGACTGTCCAAACCTCCGGTCATGCTTCGCACGCACCTCTGCATTGCTCTGTTCTCCCCCTGGAGCACTCTCCGCCCGCTGTGCCCCTTCACTCCCCCATTACTCCCAGGCCTATACCATGTGGCAGCTTCTTCCTAAATCTGTCCCAATAACACCTGTCCACTCTGGTTCTCCACCCCTCTTCTTCCAATTAACTCTTTATTATCTGCTGACTTCTATTTTTTTCCGATGTGTTCATTTATGTTTTGCCAGACAGCAGAAAGAGAAGGATTCACAGAGAAAGGGCTGGTGTTTTCTTACTCTTCTAATATGCTCCGAGCTCCCAGGGTGATGTGGGCACAAGGTAAAAGTGCCATTAACTATTAGTCAATTAAATTGAAAACCGTGGCCTGGGAATTTATAGTGGAATATTTTTGCAGACATTTTCCATTCATGTCTGGATTGAGGACTTATAGCCAAACAAGTTTGCACCTTCTAAACACATATGGAAGGTGATGAAAACTGGGCAAGTAGAAAATATTTCCAAATTACAATTATTTTCAAACAAATGCACACAACGGATAAGCCACCAGTCGGTAACTACCATGGCCTGCAATTTAGGAATTGGCTCCTTGAAACTTATTTAAAATGCATCTGTGTGATGACATCAGAGAAGTGTCCACAGTTCTTCATGTTATAGGCTCAATACACATAAGTTATACCCAAGTATGGAACCATCGATTACACACACACGTGTACACACACACTCCCCCGCAGTTAACCATGATGAAATGCACATATGACTTTTAAAATACAGAAAGAGTAGAATAATATACCATATAAGTATTATATTATGCTATATACTATGTTATGATATACCATATGGGTATTTAATAAACACTTGCTACCTTGGTCTATTGTACTGATTTTAACTTATGATGTCGTGGCATCATTACATCTTCATGTAAAGACAAGACGCTAAGTTCTAAAAGTCTTCAAAAGAATACTATAGCACTTTAGGAAACAATGTACATTTTCTGACATTGAACTGAGTATGACCAAATTTTAATAAAAATTCCTTTTCTTGAAGAAATTCACATATTCTGGCTTTTGCAAAACGCCTCAGAGGAAGAACCGTAGTATTTGAAAAGTAGAAAAGCTAGAGCTAAATACAGGCCCGGAGTTAAGAGCAAACATTTATATCCTTGTACCCAACATGCTTAAGGGACAGGAATGCTGTGGGACTGGCCCTCTCCAGGGGGTTCTGTGGCATGGAAGAAGTCCGCAGGTAGGAGGCGGGACTCTCCACCTGCCAGATTCTGTTCTGCACTCAGAGCTCCAGGAACTCCTATGGCACAGCACCAAGCGTTGGTTGCTTGGTGAGAGGAATTCCCACTGGCTCCTTCCTGGGTAGAAGACGAAGGCTGTGGAAAGCCTGATGCTGTATTGGGAACAGTCCGGGGTACAGCTCTGTCCGTAGCACAGTCTTGCATCCCAGACAGATTGCAGAATGTCCCAGAATGTCTCTGCCTCCTAGTTTCACATTTGCTTAGGGATGGGGAATTAGCCTCCTGCGCTATATTGCCAGGTTTCTTAAGGATGAGGAAGCATCTGAGTCTAGGAGCTAAGAAATCTGCAGAGTGTGTATGTGTGTGTTTGTGGGGGAGGGTGGCCCCTCGCATCATCCTTCTCCCCTAACTACTCTGAGCTCTTCCTTAACATAGGGTCCCTGGGTTTAGGAGCATATATAAGAAGCCGTAAGAATGACATTGGCCAGTTCCCTTGAGAGGTAGTGCTCTCCACCCAGACGTAGCTGAAATCACAAAGCTTGAAAGAAATGGAAGCTAAATGGAAGAGAGAAATAAAAGGCACTGAGTCTCTCTACTGCATGAGTGGCATTCTCCTGCCTGCTTTCATATGCTGTCTCATTAAATTATCCCAACAACTCTTTGATGTGCGTGTTAGTTTCCCTATTTTACAAATGAGGAAAATGAGATTCAGAGAGGTTAGGGAATGTTCACTTTTTCAGCTAATCAGAATGCCATGAAAAAGGACAGCTCTGATGGAGGATGCTGGCTACCCAAATGTCATCAGCTGATGTAATTAAGATTTTAAAAGCCTTCTTCATTATTATTTCCAACAAAGAATGTTTCCCCATAGAGCTGGCAGCTCTGACCTAAAAGTCTCAGGGGGAAAAACAAATTACAAATATTCTTCATCGCAGTAATACACTTGCAGGACAAAATGCTAGCTATTAAAATATTCCATGAACAGGAAGCTGCTTGACCCCATATCTCCCAGAAGCACGTTGGGTAACATGGGCATCTGCTATTTGCATGCCTTCAAAGTTTCCTTTGGTTTGTCACTGGGACTGAAAATAACCCAGTTCTGCTAAATTATTGATTAAATTCAGGCCATTTGCAAACTCCAGCTGAGGCTCAAATGCTCAGGGACTACAGAAAAGCAGGGGGAAAAAAAAAAAAACAATAATAAGGATAGAGGGAGAGAGGGGGAGATTGAGAGGAGGGGCACCATCAGTGTCCCCCAACCTCAGCCCACCCCACATTCCTCCCACTGGGCGTTTCTTTCCATTACCCGCTTCCTGGTCTTGTCTTTGAGGAATGGCTTGATGAGCGTGTACAGGGCATGAATGTACCAGGGCTGGTTGACGAAGTGGACTCCTCCGAAGCGAGCCGGAAAGCTGTCCTGGGGCGAGAAGAGAAACACACACACGGATGAGCACGCTTTCCAGGTCGGCCCGGGCCCCGGCGCCGCAGGTCGCGGAAGGACCTGTGCCTTCGCTCTGAAGCACTAGCTCATGGCGGGAAGGACAGGAAACACACTGGCTTCCTAGCTGTTGAGGTTTCCTCTATTCCCCCTCGCTTCTGCCTTCCCCTTTGACTCCACAACTTAAAGGTGATCGTGCATAGGTGCCAGGCTCGTCTTTTCCAAGACACAGTTATGTGACCCCCCACGTGGCACAGGAGCGTGAGCAGCCGGGACAGCGAGGGAGTAGGGATTCTTCCTGGTGTTAGGGAGCCGTGGCTGCAGTTCTCACAAAGCCTAAGCACAAGCTCGCCCTCTTAAATCACACTCTGCCCACTGCTCCAGCCCTCCCCACGGATTATCATGACAATGGCTGTATTTGTCTGGGTGAGTGAGGGCTCTGTGAGAAGAGGTTGGAAAAGAATTCCAAAGGATTTTGAGAAGGGGCTCCCTGGAATCCATCCACAATGTTTACCTGCAACTTTCCCACAGATTACAGAACTAGGTGCTGACTTCATCCGGGGACCCATACACAATAGATCCCAAGGAAAGGACACTTGTTGATTGATGGGCAAGTTGATTCTCCTAATCAGAGTCTGCCTTTTCTGCAGATCAACACATTTTTTTAAAAAAAAAATATCAGGAAGTAAGATCATTTTTTAAATGGTTCCAATTTTAGAATTTAGATCAGGGCATAAGCTTGTGTTTTAGAAGCTGAGACAGCTGCTCTCGGTGCTAATTAGATTCACAGAATAAGAGACCTGGATCCTAAAGTCTGAGCTAGTCCCACAGCACCAGGTCCTGAGATCCATCCAGATGAAGGGCTTTCCCAGCTTGCATTGCGTTCGTCCTGGTTAATGGAATTTAAAAAGAAGGAACATCTAATGCAATTTGAATTTCCAAGTGTGCTGGCAATCTATTTCATTGCAACAAACATCTTTGTAAAATGTTAGCAAGATGGGATGAAAGCAGAAGGAGCCCGGCTGTCTGAGCTAGTAGTTCAGGAAGCTCGCTGCTTACTGCAGGTGTGTGAAAGGCCTGGCCTGCGCCATGATTAGTTACTGGGAAAGAGGGTTTTTAACTTTTTTCAGAACACTCTGCCTCTATTGGATCTCTCAACATCTTCCACACTGAGACTTAGTTGCCAATAAGTATTAAGTTTCCAATAAGGAATTGTGTTTAAGGGTTGACATTTAACAAACTTAAAAGTAACTTTGCCCCTATCTAGATATTTTACAGAGTACAAAGGAATTAAATCTTTTGAAGGCTAAATTAGACATTTTTAGTAAAAGGTCTTTGTCTGGCTGGGTATGTATTTTTTGTTTTGTTTATTTTGTATTTAAAAACCAATGAAACTACAAAGTAAAGGTGGAGAGACCATTTACACTACTTTGTACACTTGTCATAATCTCTCACTATTCCAAATCTGAATTGAGAAATGAAAAAGTTATTACTAAAGTAATTTTTTCACTTTTAGATGCAAATTCTTTGGTTCGTTAAAAAAAAAAAAAAAAGACCACTCCCCAAAGTATTTCTTTGCAGGAAGTGCTAAGCACTAGACTCTCTCTTTTTGGAACTCGTTATTCAGAAGTATAATTCATTACGCCACATGCTAAACATGGGTTCTGAGGGGCTATAGAAGAACAGCAAGAGGAAAGGGTTTATCTGTAAAACAGAGCTTTACTACCTGTTTTAATAGGACCGATAAGAGGGTTTTATTTCGATTGAGAGTTGATTATGTTACGCATTTCTAGGTTAGTAAAGGGGAAGAAACTCTGTAAATAATTCTCCATAAGCAATAGGCAGACTCTCAAAGAAAATATTAACCTTTTAAAAATATCTAGAGACTCTGAGTTTTAGTCTATAGAACCTCAACCATCAAAGGCATCAAAACTGTTTTCTATTAGTGTCAGAGGAAGTTGAAAGACAAAATATAGGGTTGAGACTGTCAGTTCTCTCTAGGTTGGCCTGGATTTGAGTCTGCCAGCTTGAAGGCCCAAAGAGCTCTTATCGATCTCCTTCAGGTCAGCCAGTGCCGTGTGTGGATAAAGGCACATAAATAATGCACATAAAATCCTGTGCCTCTTAGAGTTCTCGGTTTGGGCCAGAGTAGAAACAGGATAACTTTTCCTCAGGCATCTTCTATAAAATTCAAATGAAAGGCCTTCCTGTGTGACAAAGGCAATGTGCAAATGTTCTGACTTAGTTATTAATAATGGCATTGTGCATGTGTGTGTGTGTGTGTGTTACACAAAGGGAAAGGTGAAGTGTGTGTGTGTGTGTGTGTGTGTGTGTGTTACGCAAAGGGAAAGGTGAGGGAGGCAAAATTAGCAAACACAGCCCTGTTATGAGCAATGCTCATCATCGTGGTGGTGTTGCCTGGTCTCATTAGCAAACTGCAGGTAAAGGGGAAGTTGTCTGTCACCCAGATCTCTCCCAGGAACCCAAGGGGATCCACCGCCCTCAAAGAGGTGTGTTTCTTAGAGGCTGGAGCCAAACTAACTCAGGAAGGTAAGCTTTGATTCAGTGACGATGTAACACTTCTTTTTCAGAGTTCTCTGCAATTAAAGAGTATGGTGTATCAAAGACATACCCTAGGTTCAAGAACATGATATTAATACTTGCACATTTTATGCAAGTATCAGTAAAAATGTAACCGGTTCAAATTATAAATATATTCTAATCATAAAATTTGTCTTCCCTCCAGTTTATTTTTAATTAATTTTATTTCCTCACTACAAAAATACTATTCTAAAAAAGTAAAAAAATAGATGAAAAATTATTTGAAAATTAAAAAGCACAAAAAGACAAGAAAGAAGAAAGAAAAAATGCCTATATTCCCGCTGCTAAAGACATACTCTTACTATTTTCTCTCATTCAAGAAAGGCTATGTTATGTTATATAACATACAACCCTCGCTTTTCACCACTTAAAACTATAAATATTTATTTCTCACTCACACAAAATGTCCAAATAAAATTTAAAAACCACTCTTCATACCAACAACCCTAAAGACCTCAAACTAAATAAAAAATGAGAATTAATAGAGGCCTACACCAAATGACGGAGACGTTAGAATTACTTAACAAAGATTTTAATTTTGCCATCGTAAATAATGCTTCGACAAACAATAATGAACACACTTGACATAAATAAAAAAATAGAAAATCTTAGAAAAGAATGGAAACTCTTAGCAAAGAAATATAAAATATAAAGAAAAACCCAATGAAATTTTGAACCGAAAAATAAAATAACAACAAAACAAAAAGAGAAGCAGCAGCTCAGTAGATTCTCTCAACCGCAGAAGGAAAGAGACAGAGAATCAATAAACTGAAAGATAGAATAGAAATTACCTAATGTGAACAATAGAGAGATTAGTAGACCTTAAAACAATGAGCAGAGTCTTAGGGACCTGTCGAGCTTACAACAAAAGACCTAACATTTGTGACATCAGAGTCTTGGAAAGAGAGGAGAAAGAGGGCAGAACTGGAAAATTCTCAAAGAAATAATGGCCGAAAACTCCCAGATTTGACAAGAGGCTTAACCCTACAGATCGAAGCAGCTAAGTAAACACCAAACAGTGTAAACTCAAATAAACAAGACGCCGAGACACATCAATGGTCTTGGTGCAAAGCATTTCAGTGGAGGAAAGAAAGCTTTTCAACAAATAATGTTGGAACAATTGGAATTCCATAGGCAAAAACAAAAAAGAACCTGACTTGAACCACACACCCCACACAAAATTAGCTCAAAATGGATCATTGGTGTAAATGTAAAACATAGAACTATAAAACTTTTAGAAAAAGATATAGGAGACTATTTTAAGGATCTCAAACTAGGCAGAATTTTTAGACTTGACTCCAAAAGCATAATCCATAACATAAAAAAATAATAATAATAAATTGGATGTTGTTAAAATTAAAGATTTTTACTCTATGAAAGTTCACGTGAAACAGTTGAAAGGAGAAACTACAGAAAAAATAGCGTATTTGTTTGCAATAATCCCAGACTGAAAACAACCTAGATATCTTTCAATGAGTGAATAGTTAAACCAATTGGTATATTTTATTTTTATTTATTTTATTTATTTTTATTTCTTAGGTGAGGCAACACTTGGTTGACCTCACAGATTGCAAGGATCTTGTCAGCTTACAATCCCTTATTTTTTTTATTTTTTACGCCTACAGCACCTGGTCTTCCTAGGTGGTCTCCCATCCAAGTACTAACCAGGCCCGACCCTGCTTAGCTTCCGAGTTCAGACGGGATCGGGCTTGTTCAGGGTAGCATGGCCATAGACAAATTGGTATATTTATACCATGGAATACTGCTCAGCAATTAAAAGGAACAATTACTGACATACACAACCATTCGGATAAATCTCTGGAGAATTTTGCTAAGTGATAAAAAGACCAATCCTAAAAGGTTACATGTATGACTCCATTTACTATATGACATTCTTAAAATGACAAAATGATAGAAACAACAGATTAGTGGTTGTCAGGGGTTAAGGAGTGGGTGGGGGTTGAAGGAAGTGGGTGCCGCTATAAACCCATAACGTAAGTGAACCTTGTGGGGATGAAAGTGTTCTGTATCTTGGCTGTATCAAGGTCAATATCCTGGTTGTGATATTGCTCTATCATTTTGCAAGATGTTTTCTGTGGTGGAAACTAAGTAAAGGCCATACAGCATCTCTCAGTATTATCCTTTCAACTGCATGTGAATCTACAATTATCTTAAAATAAAAATTATAGAATACGATTATTGCAATTATTTCAAAACTCTCCAAAATGGGAGTAGCCATTTTTTTTTAGGTTTCATAGAAGCATTTCTAAGGATGATCTTTTCTGCCTTACGTGGAATGCTAAACGAAAACATGCCAAGGTAAATTTTAAGGGCAAGATACATTGTAGAACATTCTAAGGGCTCTTCTTTATTTTCTTTGGGAGTTTTAGGTACCAGTAAGTGATTCGCAATCCATTTTAGGAACATACTTCGTTTTTTAATGGGCACTTCGTTTGCACTTCATTTTCACACCGGCACTATTCAAGCATCCTCGTGTTCAATCGGGATTTAGGAGCAACGTGATAGGGCAAAACTCTTTTCACTCTCTTTCTTTGACAATCAGATACAGATGTCACTGGTGGCAGTTGGCAGAGTTTCCTGCTAGATAATGAAGCATTTATCAGTGCTATTTTCTAAGATTTATAATGCCTGCGAGTTAACATACTTCACAACACGGTTCAAAACGCACCTGATCTCAAAATCGCATTGCTTTGGGAAGCAGGAGAAGCTTTGCTCACATTGGCTGCCCTCTCTCATTCTCCTCCTTTATCACCTTTTACTGCTCTTAGTGAATATTAGAACAGGACTACTCAAATTCACAGGTTAACTGCAAATTTCCCATCTATGAAGGTTCCTCTGAAAACCAAGTGCAAAGATGATAAAGGAGAGGATAAGCCCACGAGCTGTGTTTTAGACATTCTGTGTCCTTCCCTTTAGTAGCTCGGAGTGTCTTTCTGAGCCTTGGCCGAATGCACCCACTCATTCGCATAACTGCATGTATGTAGGTCTGCAGGTGGCATAAAGACACAAGCATGAAGTTAGGCTTTATGTATTCAGTTCGTGCATGTCCTACTAATGACACCCATTTCCCACATCAAAGCAGACAGTAAAAACATTTTCAGCAGCATAAATGGGCTTCACTGATGCAAGAGAGCCTTCTAAAAATGCTATATTTCATGGTGATGGGTTTCTATTATACCATGTGGAAGTCATTAGTGTGAAAGTCACATATTCACCTATTTGCAAAGAAATGGAGAGCTCATGCAGTAACAGTTACAATCCAAATGCACTATATATATATATATATCAGCAGCATATATGAGAGAGGAGAGAAAGTGCTTATTAGGAAGGCAGCTGGGCAAAGGTTTCAACTGATTATAAGCTATGAATTTTCTTCGAATATATGCTCCTGGAAGATGCTGTTGACTTGAGAAGCTGTACCAACCCAGTATTCTCTTGAGGTTAGGAAGGGCTTGGGTTTTTCATGCAGGTTCAGAGCAGGGCATGCTAGAGGACAAAGTCTTATCTGAAGATCCTGAAACAATTATAACCTTTCAGCAATTCTCATAACCATAGTAAGTGAAATTGGCCTTCTGTTAGATTGACCTAGACCAGCAGATCAGGCCCAGACCCTTCCCTAACTGCAACCTAAATAATATTCCTCGATGATCTTGTTTATATTCCATTCTGTTCAACAATTCAACGAGCTGTCATTGAGCTCCTCTTATGAGTAAAATGCAGGAACACAGGGATATATAACATGCACTTTTTGTCTTCAGTCATTTCATCATCCAATGGCAGCAAAGGAGATAGTAATGCTTTGTTCGAGGGGAAGACACAGAATTCAGAGCTTAGGTTCTGCGTCTATGGTAGTTCATCAGAGCAGAGCTAATAAACAGTTTAGATAACCAGAGATGACGATCACGGGGAAGACTGGATGTCCTGTAGAGGCCAAATAAAAAAGCCTTATATAAAAGAGCTAACAAAGGAATTGGTGATGAATAAATATACGTGACTGTGTTTGAGAGTCTTCAAGAGTTTATTTGCCACCAGGAGCCCCTGCTTAACTCCACTATTTTCTAAGAATAAGCTTACAGATGATCTCTATTTAAAAAGATAAAAACATAAAAGAAGGACAACAGGAAGGAAGGAAGGGAGGGAGGGAGGGAGGGAGGAAGAAAGATAAATAGATTTTTAAAATTATCTCATGTTGTGTACCTGTCAAATTTCTGCTGAAACAACAGGACTATGTGACTATAAGTTTAAAGAATATATTGATTACATTGGTATCTGTCTTGAGCCTGGTAGGAAAGCTTTTAGTAACAGGAAAACCAAGATAATTCTGTTTGCTTTTTTTACTTCCTACTTTATAGAGCTCCAAATAGGAGAACTGCATCCTTCCTCGGCTCTGGCCATCTCATTGTTGGCCAGGCGAGATGACCAAGGAGGCGACGTACCCAAGGAAGCGACAGCTTCTGAGAGGAGAGGAGAGAAGGGATGGAATCAAATCCATCCAGCCTGGTCACTCTCAGTCAGTGGAGCTGAGCTCAAGCAATGGAAACTTAATTTGCCATAAAAATCACTTCCAGCTTCTCTAACCACAGTGATGTTTAAAAAGGTTTATCTTTGACTGTTAAATAGCAAATGCATTGTGGTGAATACCCAATACGTCATCTTCAATTTTCCCCGAGGGCACCTAAGTGGTAAATAGATGATTGTTGTTCATAATTTACAAGCCAATTCATGGAGAAACCCAGAGTGCTTGAATCACTGATTTGCACAGAAAATCAATGCCAGAAGATAGAGTATACTTCATATGATTCAACCCGTCACTTAGTGTTTAAACTCACAAAATCATGGTATTTCTTAGAGAAAAAGCATGGTAGAAGGAAAGAAAAATGTCATTTAACGCAAACCTTTTGGCAAATGTTAGGCTTTTAATCACACACATGTCTTCGGTCTATAACTAAATTTGTAATAAGCAAAGGTAATAAAAAGTCTTAATAGGTATAATTTTTAAAAAAAATTAAAAACAGGAAAGGTGATTTAATAGCTGAGGAAAGAGCACTGAGCATCTAGCAGGAACTTTTTCATGTGCTGTCTCATGCAGCGTCACGGCAATATTCTGTGCTCTGGGGTCTCAGGAAACAATACCACCATCCATTCGAGGTTAAGCGACACCTGCGCTCGTCTGAGGTTAGCGCAGAGCGTAATCTTTCTTTAAATGGAGACACACTGAACACCGATTTGGTGTCCTCTCGAGAGCAGGATGCTGGTAGTAGCAGAGCTTGTAGAGAGGGCTGGCAGGTCACTGGGACCTGGGGCCAGGAGAAGAGCCAGGCTGGATCTAAACGAAACCCTTCATCGTGTCGAGTCGCTTCCCACACACAGAGACTACTACTTTTACTGCTTAAAGATGACTTTGCTGCTTTGCTGGGTGGGAAAAAATATGCCTTGAACATGGAGGGCAATTAAGCGCCCTTGGGGGAATTTTGTTTTTCCTTTTTCTTTGAAAAACTATTGCTCATCTGTCTCCCATGCTGCACGGGGCCTATATTGTCTTGTAAACACTCCACCAACCAAGAAAAACTCTCACTAAATCACACCAAAGTACCCCAGTGGTTCCATGAAACTTAACGTTTGATCGAAGCATCTCTGGAGATCTGATGCATTTATATATTTATGATTCATAAAGTCATCTGCAAAACGGTTTTGACAGGTGTGTAGACTTTACAACAGTTTTTATACACTTATTTACGTATCGCATTGGCCTGAGTGCTGTTTTAAAGGCACAGCTTTCAAAGCCCAATCAGTTCCTTAATAAGTATTCACCAGTAGAAACACTAGAGTAATGTTTTTCACAAAATGAACAGTCTATCTTGGTAGTTTTAAAAAATGATAGAATTGATCCCAGAGAAAATAATAGCTCGCCGAATAGGAGTTGTTAAATTTAAAATTCTACTGTTTGTGTTTTAACTCAGCTCTGAGAATCTTTGGGAATTTAAGGGCTAAGGGAGAGGAGATTATTACTAAAAAAATTAGATATTTTCTATTAGAGAAAATTTACCACCACCATTATAATATGCCTTGGGGAAAGTGGCTTTCCATGTTTTTTATTAGTAACACAAATTCTTATTAGTATTTTATATTTTATACCAACAAAAAATGTTATATTTATCGAAAATTACAGCATTAAAGTGTTCTATTTTAGATTAGAGGCTTTTGGAATTAGCTGATGTCTTAAAAAAACAGTGCTTTTAGATATATCAGTTACACTTAAAAAAACAGTGCTTTAGATATATCAGTTACACACACACACACACACACACACACACACACATGTCCTTACAGGATAACCTCATCAGAGATCATCTTAATCAGCACCAAGAGGAAGAATGTGTCTTTTTATGTCCCCGTAAGTCAAACCTGCTGTCCTAACCACAATCCCTCCGTGGAGTTCTTAAGAAATGAGAAATTTATTGCTTGACAGAAAAGATTCTCGAAAGTTATATGACATTCAGGATGCTATAATGTTATCTTCCTTTCCTACTTTAACTTATGTTAACATTTTACCCATTAGCTATAGTTCTATAATTGAATATTAACCCAGAATAAAAGTTTTTACCTTGCTCTTTCTTTCCTCCTCCCCTTACACACACACACACGTGCGTACACACACACACACACACACACACCATAGATTCCAGCAGGTGATTGATATATATGTCTATTTTTTAGGGTTTCTCTTCCTTGCTTATTAATGAGACTTCCCAAACTTTGGATAAAATGCATTTAAATTTACAAACCAATTCAAAAGCCGGCCTTCTTAGTACACAAGTTAGCTGTGACTTTTAGGGTGTTAACTGTGGAGAGACAGTCAATCTCCACCCCATCCTGGAACTGGCAAAGCCATCATTAAAGAATTGTTCCTCTGCGCAGAGCTTTAGCTCCTGGTAAAATAAAGATGCCACCTGTCAGGGTAAGGCCTCGTATTGCCTGAGAGCAGATTTGGAACTGCTACCGGTTTGAATCGTGTGTGCGTCTGTGAGCTGGTGGTGAGGGAGGAATGCTGGCAGGATATTTGTGGGCGAGAGGCCTGCCATAGAAGGTAGAATAGCACGGACTGCAGACTCTCCCTGCATCGCCACTAGCTCTGTCCCTCTGCTGGTATTACCAAAAGCGACATCTTAAGGGCACCTGGGGAATGCAACATTGTATTTCAGGTGAGTGTGGTCAATGGGAACTTTGTGTTCAGGGAGTTTGGGTTCCGATGCTACATAGAGATTGACTTTGGGCAAGTTACTTCCCCTCTCTGGGCCCATTTTGCTCCTAGTAAAATCCTGTAGGTAATTGTGAGGCTTTGGTAGATCCCTGTGTGTAATCCCAGTGCCTGGCAACTGGAACACACCTTGCATGTCCCTCTTTTAAGCCTTTACTCACGTTTTCCCCTCTCCGTGGAAGCATGTCCGGCATGCCCATGGGACCAGGCTGTTTCTGCACAGCCGTGTCTGTCTTTAGTTCCTATCCTTATTTTTGTCAGTGATACTCACAAAGATTGTGCATGGCCCAGTCCTATTTGCCGCAGGATGGGTCTGTCGCTAACCCTCTCCTGCTCTGGGATTGAGGGCAGGGGTCAACCCTGCCTCCCCGCCTGCCACCACCACCACCACCACCACACACACACACACACACACACACACACACACATCTCCCAGGCTCCTTTTCAGCCATTGAGTATTATTGACGGAACTTCTGAGGTGGGTAGATCAGGGGAGAAGCCAGGGCACTTTCCCCCTGTGATTCTACCTTGGGTGGTCCCTCCTCCTAGCTCCCTGCTCATCCGGACAGGCCTGTGTGGGTCCCGTTCCTGGGCCCCAGTAATTCCTTGTCTCTCAGCCTCAGGTAGGTCCATGCTTCCTGTTCTTGCTACTCTCCAGCCTGCCTCATCATCCCTGTTTGGCTTCTCAGATTTTCCATCACTTCGGTGGTATGGCCAATTCCTTGTATTAAATTAAGTTACCTTGGTTTTAAATACTTATAGTGGTTTCTGTATTCCTAGTTGAACTCTGACTGATACTGAATTTTAGCCTGTGGGTTGGAAACTCACATTATGAAATTTAAGAGCAATGGATCTTTAGATTCCTCAGGAAAATGAATTTGAACCCTTACAGGGCCAAGTCAGCTTGAGGAGTCTGCTGAATGAATATAGCTCTACCCACAGCCATGAAAGATGTATGTGGTCCATCCAGGTGGGCCCTCTGTTTACCCACAGAGTGGGTAAACAGGGAGCTGAAACTCCTGTAGGAATGACCAGCAAGAATTCTAATGAACAGGGTCGCCATGTCCCAGCAGGGCTGAGAACCGAGAACCCTTTTCTGAGACCTGTGATTTCTGTTCTGTGTGGGGCGACAGGGTGGGATAGCCCACCCAGCTTAGGCTAAGTGCTCAGAAACAGCTTTTGTGTGCTCGCTGCTCTTTGCACCACAGCATCTAGTGCCACGTCCCAGGATGGCAAAGGAGATTCTCTACCAGCCCTGGCAGCTTCTCTTCACTTCCTAGTCCTATTGCACTTGTAACAGAGACAAAAATATTATTGGACTATTTCTCGTCTTCACCCACACAACTCCTCTCTACTGCTCTCCCCAATCTCCACCTACCTCTAAAAAAGATTTTCTTGTTCATTGGGTTGGTTCCAGGCTCTCAACTCTGCAGTGCAGACATGGGGTAGTGAGTGAAAGAGGGAATAAGAGAAGCCAATGAGGCTAAATGAGTCTACTACTGAGAGAAAGGCCAGGGGACGGAGCCAGGAAGTAAGTGCCCTTGAAGTGTGGGGCAAAGCCGAGGGATTGGAGGGTGAGGTGGTGCTGAGTAGTAAGGAATATATATATATATATATATTTTCTTCCTTATGATTTTCCCAATAACGTTTTCTTTCCTCTAGCTTACGTTATTGTAAGAATTCATTAAATAATACTTCTAACATACAAAGTAAGTGTTAATCAACTGTTTATGTTATTGGTAAGGCTTCCGGTCCACAGTAGGCTAGTTGTAGTTACAGTTTTGGGGAGGGGCCAAAGTTATAGGCAGATTTTTCACTGTGTGGGTGTGGGTAGCCCCCCTACTCTCTGAGTTGTTCAAAAGACAACTGTACATTCTTAATATCCATGTGGTTAAGGAGCTTGTGGCAAGGAGAAAGAGACATGAGCATTTGCACTGCATAAAATATAGGGATGCAACCTCCTAGATACATTCTATGGGCGTTTCCCTTATGCGAATAGTCTCAATTGAAGAAAACCCAAATCTTCCAGAGTAACTCATATGTGCTTCTAGCTCTTAGCCATCCATTATCTAACGAGACCCACTGTGTCCAGGTGAAGGTATTGGTGACACAAAGATGAAGTGTGGGTAGCCTCCCTTGAAAGAGACACAGTTTGGCCACGGGAAAGACACAAGAACACAAATAACTAAAGCAATGTTGTATATACTATAGCTATGATATTTGATTACTAGTGGATGTAGGAGAACATATAGTTTTAAAAGTAATTAAAGGCAAATCTATATATACTGCTATGTAGTTAGCAAAGCTTCTACTACTGCAGGACCATAAATAAATTGTCTGTGAATTATAACTCCTTTATTGAAGTTAGTTCAAACTACTTCGGTGTCTACATGGTTGTGTCTGTGGTTCTTTGCTGCTGGGGATGTAGAACAAACAAATTAGGAATTAGTCTTTTGTTTTTTTACTCTATGCCGAGGCATAGCCATTTGCCAAGGAAAATTCTATGCTTTGCCCACAGAGAAGGCTTCGGTAGGAGGAGGCTTTGCTCTGCAGGAAGTGTAAAGCCTCGGTGAGGCCCAAGCATTCACAGAGAGGCACTAATGATAACGACAGGCAATTTGGGAAAACAAAGGAATGATTACAGCTGACAACTTTTAGGAAAAAACACAGGAGCTAATTAATGAATTTGCTAATTAGTCCTGCCTATCGTGAGAGATGATTCAACAGGTATAGCTGTGTATGGTTCCAGGTGGCTTTATACAAGGCATGCAAGCATGTACGTGCACACGCATGCATGCAAGCGAGGGGAAATGAGTAGAGATGGAGATGGTCTGCGCTCTGAAACCTCACAAAATAATCTTATAAAATCTTGATAAATGTTTCCAAGTCTCTGCAGATTCCTCTTGATTTGTAAATCAGACACCTTTTCTACATACAGAAAATGAGTGTTCTCATATTGAGAAATTAACCATTCTAATCGTTTGATACTGTTTGTGTTACACTTCTATCTCGGTTCAGTCCACTCTTCTCTGAGAGACACTTTGGTCAAACGTGGTTTACTATTAAGTGGTGGAAAGGAAGCGTTCTTGGTAATTTTTGGAAAATGTAGCTGTGTAGTCAGTAAAATTATTTGGAATGGCTCCCCTAGCTGATAAGTAATTAATTCTATCAAGAGGCCAGGGGAAAAGAGAGAAAACCCTGAGTAGTGTTTTAAGGGAATCTAGATAAGATAAATCATTCTGAAAAGAAAAAAATCCATTAAATTAATTATGCAAGGAAAATTACTATTACCCATTGTATTGTTAGATATCAGGCTTTGCTTGTGTGTGTGTGTTTTGGTAACTAACAAATAGACTTTTGGTAACTAACAAATAGACTAGAACCTATATAAAACCTATGTGGGCAGTACACACATGTCCATTTTGTAGAACTTGGAGAATAGCTATGTTTCCAATTTTCCCATACAGGTTTCTAATCGTACCTGTATTTTTTGACATACCTTTGGTCAGATGTAGGACACACTCCCCATTATCAGCCATCCCCTTATTGAAAAATGTTTTTAAGCACAGTTATATAATACCGCACAGATTACACTTTGAAAGATATTTATAATTAGGTGAGAAAGGCAAGCAGGTGTCCCTTGAAAGGATAACTCCCAAAAGAATATTTCTATGCTTGTCCTGCCCTAGAAAAGATGTAAAAGTCATAATGAATTTGTTTTGAGTAAGCCGATGAGCATCATTAATTTAAAGTGTTCTGTGAATTAGATAATTTTCTATATGGTCTGGCTTCAAGAATGTTTTAATTTTTAGTGTCACTGATCTCTGCTAAAACTAAAGCAGTTAGACACTTACTCATCTGAGTTTTAGGAGTATATGAACTAAGGAAGTAAATTCTTGGCCCTGGTGTCACAGCTGGGGTGGGGAGGTGGCCTCATCTGCTGGGCAGGGCCAGCGGAGAAGGGGACCAAGCAGTGCAGGGCTCGCTTTGCTCCTTTCGTTAATGCTTTGAGATCTACTTTGATTCTCACAGTGTCCCATTAAGTACAATTGGTGGATCCTGAAGACCAGTAGCAGTCAGCTCACTGTCCCTCCTAGTCACCCGTCCATGGCCAGCGCTCCTGAAGGAGCACTTCCATCCTGAGAGGACAGTGTGCTAGTTGGTTGTGGCTGCTTCTACCTCTGTCTTCCTTGACCACTGCCTCCTATAATTGAAGCCTCTGTTCCTTCTTTAAATGCCACTTGTTTCACCTGACTCATGAGAATAGGCTAAGGAAGACCAATGATAAGCAGGTTTCCTTTGCTTTTAGTTGGTCTTCCAGAACACACACAGCTCATTATGGGTTTTAAAGATGCTTTTCAATTATGAAAATTCACTGTATGATTGTCCCAGTGGCCTATTTTTACTCCATCTCTTGCTTTCCTCCATGTTCTAGCTAACCCTATTCAAGTTATAGATGGTTCCTCACTGGAACTTCAGCAGTTTGAAAACCAGGTACTGGTTATAAATTAGGCTTTAAAAAGAAAATGATTGAACAACTGAGACTAATAAGAGGAAGCTTAGCTAAGGAGAATTTTTAGTTGTAGCAAACTACACTGATTTATTTTTCTGTTCTTCACAGCATTGACTATATCTTTAATTACATATTTCTTTGTTCTATACTTTCCCCTTTTTGGGACCCCAGTCCCTGTGACTCAGTGATCACATTTCCTTTGCGCTCTGCAAATCCAGCATCCAAGTCAACATCTGGCACATCGAAGAGGCTCAGTGAGGAGCCATTGAACAAACGAATAAAGGTTATGTTAGAACATATGTAATCTTCATTTTCCCATATGTATGTGTATTTCTATCGACATTAGTTTAAATTACTGAAAAATCCTCGAGGTTTTGTATTCCTTCTAATTAAAAAGTTGAACATAATCCACTCTATTTTTAAGGCTGACTGGAAATATTCTTTGAAGGAAAATAAAATTAAGCTGGTAGAAAGAATCACTCACTTAGCACTGAGGTAGAATCATCCACTCCACACTTTTCCCAAGAAAGAAAATCCTCTTCCATTATTCGAACACTATTTCTTGACGAAAACCCAACATTTTCAGTTGTGGGTGTGGTGTTGCCACCTGCGTGTCCACAGCAGGAAGTTATCACTGTAAGATCCTCACCTCACGTAGGAATCCACCTTGGCTGAGTCTTTCCATTTCACTCCAGAATGAAAGCATCCTAGCATGACCACAGAGGAATAAAGTCGCATTTGGCTGTCTCTTTACATTTAACTGCAACATGAAGAACTAGCGATAGCTTCTCCTACTGTTTTGTTTCCAGAGAAAGAAAGAGAAACTGACTGAGAGCTATGGGGTTAGTCCTGTTGTGGACTAGAACTTCTTTAGCAGCTCGTTCTGCTGGGTGCTACATGCACCAGAGTTGGGCCTGCCTGCTGAGTACCCAGGAACGATTACAGTTTGGTAATCAGAGGTTGAGAAAGGCTTGCCTTTTCACAGTCGTAGGGTGATGAGTAGCTTTATCCAGAACCACCCTAACTTCAACCAGCTGTATTGAAAACTGCTTTCATGAGAATCAGCTAGCTATGGGCTATCCTGTGTGTGGATGGCTCTGTTCATGGAAAAACCACCCCCAATATTTTCTGCTGTCTCTTAGAAGACCAGAGCAGACTCTCAGTCCTGGTGCAGAGTTGCTTTATCTGTCTTTATCCCATGGAGTGTTGCTGTATACCTTCCCTTGCCTGCTTTGCTGCACCAGCACAATCACCATTTCCTGGACTTTAAACAGAGTGATGTTCACGGTGACATAGCTATGTATTTACAGCTCTTCGGTACGAGACTTGAGCAGTGACAACAAGCTGGGGTCTGTAGAGGGGGTCGGTCCCAGGAGTCCTTCCAGCTATTTTCAATATTTCAAAGGGTTTATCTCAGAACGGAATTTGCATCCCAATCAAACCACCAACGACCTCAAACAAAGAGACAAGAACAACCCTACACGTGATGTTAGTTTTAGTTCCTAATTTTCTTAGCTTGTATACTCAGTTGCATGTGTCTGAGTATTAAGTATAAAATAAGTTAATGATTAACAAACACAATTCATAAAATAATAACAATTTTTAAAGGCTCATTTTCAAACCTTTATTGGTGTTTACCATGTGCCAGACCTTCTGCTATATACTTTTGTATGTATATCAATTAAATCTCATAACAATCCTATGATAGGCGATATTATTAGTTCCAACTAAGGGATGAGAAAATCAAGGCTCGGGGTAGTCAATTAATTTACTCCCTGACCTATATATAACTCATGTGCTTTAGAGTCAGGATTTGAGTCCAAATAGTCTAACTCCACAGTTCCCATGTAGAATATTAAGTCCATGAAATCAGAAGGAGGAAAGTTCTTGAAAGATAGTAGATAATAATCAGATTTGAAAGTTCCAGACGTGTATAAATAATGGATAGGTTACTTGTCTATCACCTTATCAAGCCAGCCTTAACATACTTATTTAGCATGACTAATAGGTAAATAGCAAGTGTAAATAGGTTAGGAAATATTCTTAGAGACTCTACAAGTCTGTTTTGGGCAATTTGGACGTTACATCTTTAACATGCAGTTTGCAGATAAGCAGTTAAGTTCAACACGCAGAGTCTAGAAGCATCTAGAATAAGGAAGTTACACTAGAAAAGCCCAAGAGCTTACGGAGATATAGAGAAAGATAAAAAAATATAACTAAAGCATCCAGCTTGTGAGTCAGCTGCTTCCAGAGGTAGGATTCCCTGAGGAAGTTTCAAAGAATTATGTTAAACTGTGTTAATGTAAGAGAGTAAAAGAGAAGTCTGATTTCCAGTTCAGCTTTGGAGTTCCCTTGGCTGGTGAAACAATTACAGGTCCCTTGCCACCAGCCTTCGGTGCGTCAGCAGTTTTTTTTCATTGCTTATTCAAATGCATCCCCAGATGTCTGAGAGAAAATTCCCAATTTCCCCTTATGACTTTCTTCTTGATTCTCACCACAGCACTGATTCAAGTAACGGTCCTTGCTTGTAGTCTTGTTTGTACCTTCATTTATTCCTTCTTAAATTCATTGTTCTAGTCATTAATTCTCCCTACATCTCTCCCATCTCGTCCCACAGTCTGCGGTGTGCTTGACTCTGAGGACACACAGGGACTAGGTGACCCTGGCTCTCTTCTTCCCCAGTGCCACTGCTCACACTGACACATTCTGCATCGGGCTGGGCAGATGGGACAACTCTGCATTTTATGCAGCAAGGTTACCGACTTCATTTGTGTTCAGTAAACTTACCTATTCCTTCACTCGGCTGATCTCTTATCGATGTTAGGGAGAGTAAGCTGATTGATCTAACAAACGAAATACTTAAAGTCTAAGCCTTGAAGAGTGGTGACTACAGTTTACTAAGCGTTTTCACTTGTTCTTCGAAACAACATTTTAAGTGGGGAAAAAAACAAAAGCCTAGTTGCAGAATAACGTATATATTATACATAAATTCGGGTACAAACAAAATTCCTCTTTATTTATGTTCGTATGAGCAAAGAGAAGGGGGCGAAAGGATACACATCGGGCTGTGTGCTCGGCCTATATCAGGAGGCTGGGAATGGAGGGGGAAAGAGGGAAATCATCATCGCCTTTCCACAGTTTTATTTTGTTCGCACCTGTCTCATTAGCTAAAATAAGCATGAATTACTTTCGCAGTTTAAAAAATGTCAAGTAAAAATTTTACACTTAAAAAAACCAACAGAAAAATAATCTTAAGAGGCTGAGATGAGCAACTCCTCATTTTTACGGGTGAAGAAATTGAATCTGGGGGAAAGCAAGGTCTTCCTCAGGTAGTGGGGACAGAATCATGAAGGGCCAGGCTCCAGCCCAAATGCTGGCTGGGAGAACAGTGAGATTCCTGCCACAGCAGCTGCTTCTTTTCCAGGGGACAAACACATCACAGCGTGTTAGGATTCAGGGCAGGGTACAAAAGCAAAATAAAAGTCTCAGGTACTGAGGGCTAAGACATTTCAACTAAAGGGATCAATAGTTGACCAGTTGGCTCTGGTTGTGATGTGTGATGCCATGTCGACCATACAAAGTTCTTCATAATTTCATCAATTTTTCTTCTTTCAAGGTCAGAGACCCTCTAATTGTCAAACGGCTCTGGGATTGGGGTTCCCAATCTCTGGCGTAAGAAAGTAGGTTAAGAATGACTCTTAATTGCAGGGATGAATAATCGTGTGAGCTGTGAAAACTCATTTGGGAAATTCTTAGGCTGTGTCTCTACCTGCTCCCCTGTTTTGAGTAAAGTTAGTAATATTTACAGACTGACAGGTCCTCACTTCTCCCATGGAAGAGTCTTAGGAAAGAGGAGAGATTTTATAGTAGTGACATCCCATGGTGATCAAAAAATTAAGTGCCCCTGGAATTGAGCAGGTGAGCAACCAAAAGGATATTTATATTTGAAGTAAGCTTACCGGAAAACCAGAAAATTCAACTAGTATAGTCAAACTTAAATCAAGAACTTTACATAGTTCAAGTTCTACTTGGCATCACATTTAAGAAAACAAAAGTCTGGTGGAAAAATGTATAGTCTCAATGATTCAGATATATTGAATGTTTCTCGAAACACATGTGTGCACAGGCACCTACGCAGAGGAGGGCGGGGGGAGTGGTGGCACTTTCTTCATGTACAGCTACACTTGTTAATTTTATGTTAAATATCACTCACTTTCCATCTCACTCCATGTCCTGCAGCAACTCTCAAGAAGGTTTCTTTCCTCTCTCTAATCCCCAGTCTGTCTTCCACACTCCTGGCCTTTCGATCTCTCTTCTCCTTCAAGGCCCCTGGTCTCCCTCCGTAGGGCAGGTGTGCCTCCTTCCCTGGCCTGTGTCACCTCTCCTGACAAGTAGCTTTCTCTGCCACACGAGGGGGAACAGCATCCACTTTCGTTGCTTTTCTTTTAAGAATCAGCCCCATCCTGCCTGGACCGAATGCCACCCCCCTATACACACCTCAACTCACCACAATTCTGACCCATAGAACTTTCCACTTCATAAATCTGAATCTCACCTTACAGCCCAATGTACAGAACACTAATCTGGTAGATAGTGTGAATAAAGAAAGAAGGTGGACCTGCCTCAGCTGGAGGCCTCAGGAAGGTTCCAGGACTATCTGAGTCGCTCTTTTTCGATTCTTTCATTCCTGGGTGGAACGGTGCCCATGGGTTACCTGTCTGTGGTCCGCTCTCTTAATGGAGGCAGATGCAGAGATAAGAACTCAGTCTGATGTATTTCACATAAGCATTTTATAGTTTGCAAGACAGCAAAAATAAAAATCAAGACCTTGAATACAAGTGACAGACTACCTTAGAATGAACTGCAATGCAAAATGCAGTAATTTTTCCACCTGTTATTTCTAATATTTATTGTATGCATTGGAATATCTGTCTATCATCTGTCTGTCTATCTATCTATCTATCTATCTATCTATCTATCTATCTATCCATCTACCTACCTACCTCTATCATCACCATCTATGTCTTATTCTAGTAGAGCTTTTTAAGAAACCAGTGCTGAAATTTAGAACAACAAAAAAAATGATAATAGACAAACATTGCTATTTAAAATAAATATATAATTTTCAAATTTCCTATCTGGGGGTAGCTCCAGAATAATTGCTAGCCTAGAAATTATGCAAAATGAGATGTTATTTCTTATTTCTTTCTGTTACGAGTTCCATACCTCGTTATGCAAGGCACATCCCGTCTTAGGGGTTTCTGGAGTTCGCCTTAGCTCTAGTGCAAGAGCTGTTGGGGCACCCAAGCAGCAGTCACGCATCCTCCTACGGTGCGTGGGTGAGTAATGCAAGGAATCCACCAAGCTGTTCTGTGCAGGTTGGGGTCTAGCTCAGGGCTCTTCAGACTTTTTGAGAGTGTACAATTCTGTGTAAATTGAACGCATGGATCAAACCGAGGAAGGTAGTAAAGAGAAGTATTCCTCGCCGTACCTCAGTGGACCATCTTGGGCACCACCTGGGGACTGCTAGCCTCTCTTACACTTAAATAAAATGCGTGTGTCTCAGCTCCTGAAGGAGGAGGGTAAGTGGCCAGTCTTTGGAAATGCTCGGCATTTCTGGAGAGCGCACAGCATGGAACACACGCCAGCGGCCATGGGAGGCCGTGAGATTTGATGCTCCTCTAAGGTTCCCTGAATTCTGCAGCTCCGCCATCCGCCATCCCTCCTGTTAATAGTTGCCCCGGGCTTGTCGATAACAGGAAGCGGAAATCTGTCGAACAGCTGATTATCTTGATGCCCTTGAATAAAGTTCTATACCTTGAGATGACTTAGCCATCACCATTCGAAAGACAATTTAGAATCTCTTAGAGTTCATTTATAGATTTCACCTTTCTTTTATTCTTTTCTTTTTTTTTTTTACTGGATAACGTTCTAGCACAAATTTACAACTGCAAATGAAGAAACTGGGAGGCCGAAGCACCGCGGCCTAAACCGCGAGCTGCTAGGGCGGGCGCCCAGCTTCCCGCCGGGGCTGCTGCTCAGACCGCCCCTCTGCATCTCGCCCTCAGGGAAGTGTTGACTGGCACCAATTCATAACACTGAAAAGTGGGCCCGATGTGAAGTGACAAAACCTGTGAGAGCAGAGAAACGCAGGGAGAAATGGTTTGGGAGAAAAGGCCTTAGAATATAAATGAGGCAAGAGCCAGTGAGGATAATTAAGCCAAAAGCCTTGGGCCTGCGCCCGGAGTAGCATTTCCATCTCGTTTTCTCAGACAGAGAGAAACTTCAGTTAACCGTTTCCATGACCCAAAACCCAAATGGCTCCTAACTTTGCCTCCCTCTGTAGCTTATACCACGGAGTACAGAGCGTAAGTTAGATTTCGTGATTCCATAAGACGTGAATAAACTGCTTGGTAGCACGTGGACGGTTCCTGGCAGAGGCAGGTGCTGTGAGGAGGCATTTGGCACCCCATCCGCCGGGGAGGCGGGGTGGCTTGGGGCTGGAGTCGGGGGCTACCCGCCTGAGGAGGGTCAGCATGGCTTTGGTTACTGCACGAAGGGCCTCATTTTAATCACGTTAACTCTTAACAGTGTATTTCGCCATCTCTTGGAAAACAACTCTGAGACCTGGCAGGTCACAGTCATGTCCGTCTTTGCTAAAGATGTCTCATTCTGTCCCCACTTTGTGTCACAAAAATATCCCAGCCCCATTATAAATAGAGAAAAAAAAAAAGAATGGAAAATATGAAAAAAGACTTTCTGATAAACTCTAAATGAAACTTGAGTGCCCGTTTTTCTCTGTGGTTCTTTATAACCTATTTATTGTTCAAAGTCCCCAGCAGCTCTCACTTCAGTCACGGGGCCTTGCTTGTCTCATGGTTCCCAAGTTATGCATTTCGTTTTCAAAGCTCATAGAATCTTTATTTTTACACTTTTCTTTGCAAGTATTAGTTTCTATGACTATCACTCTCTCAAAGCTGTGATCCATTTTGAGGCAGAAACCCAGATTTACTTACTTTTTTATTTTATGTTAATATTATCGTTTTTGGTGCCCCAGCACAGTGCTCAGTGTTTGTTGATTGACTAGATCCCTGGCACTAATTTATTAATCGGTCATTTGAAACTAAAAATAAAATTTCCCTTAAGTTCTGTGTCCAAATAACATTCCTGGAATCATCAATAATTTCCTCCAAGCATGTAATCATGATCAAGGAGGCACCCCGTGTATCAGGTATAAATAACCCAAAGCAATTCTGCTGCAATATTAAAGGAGTATATCCTTTGCATGTTGTGAATGTTACTGTAGTATATGATTTGCCCCATAAAATAAATCTTTGACCAGAGCTCAAATGTGGTTGAGATGTAGACCTTGAGCCGACCCAAGCCTGCTCAGTGGCTAAGTGACACACTACTTCTCCAGTCTTGCAAAGGCACTGGAGTCAAGGGCCTTAGCAGAATGACAGATTGTTTGCTGTGGCCTTGAAGGGTCGTTCACTTATCAGTTAAATTCAGATGTTCATTCTAAAAATGCACAAAAATTTCTGAATGTAAATCAGAAAGGCAAAAATTGATGAGGAAATTATAGGTATTCATTGTTAGTGGGGGAAAAAAGCAGGTGTAATTAAAAGGAGAATAAAGAATTGCAATTTAAAGTCTCCCATGATAATTCTGACAAGAAGGTCTCGGAAGGTCTAAGGAATCTGGAAATTCATAATACTAGTTCTTAACTCCTTCGCTGACCTTCAAGGCCCTCTGAAAAATATCTCAAACCCATGTCTTAGCTTTAGTTAACGCTGCCTACCCTCGTGTGTGGCCCAGTCTTAACCACATTGGCTCCTTGCTGTTTCTTGAGCTGCTTCAACAGAGGAGAAGGAGCCGTGCCCTCTCTGGTTGGTAGCTAGATGGAATGCTGCCATATCTGAGAGCACCTGGGGGTCATACAAGTAAATTCAACTCATTATAATGTCACAGAATGCCCCTCGGCTCCATCCCTACCAGTAATCCATTCTCATAACCAGTGGAGATGACGGTTCAGAGCTTCTGTTATAATTCGACCTTATTTCTGAGGTTTGAGTCACATTTCTCTTAACGCATCGCCTACATGGAGACCCCTACCACATGTGGTCATTTGGTTTTACCAAATCTTCACAGTACTCTGTTTTTTTAATCTTTCTTTGACCTGGTCCTTTGTGTTCCTACTGCTTTCAGTGCATAGCTCATAGTATATGTGTTCTTTCAAAATTCAACTTTTTCATGAGAAATAATTGAAAATGTGTGTTTTAATTATTAGTTTTGATATCCGCTTCCTCCGTCATGCCATCGCTGTAAGGACAGAACTTTGTCTTTCATCGTTTTCTCTCCAGCACCTAGTGTGGCGTGAGCCCACGGAGAATGCTGAGTAGTGAACTATTTGCTAACAAGTTTTATGGAGTGAGTGATGCAGAGTGATTGCCTCTCAGGCAGTGGAGCGCTTCTGCGGGCCAGCCCCGGCCTCAGGGGCCTTATGGCTTCCTCTTCATTCACTGACCTTCTTCAGTGCCTCGCACTGGGGCTATGGAAATATCGGTTGAATTGCATGAAAACGTGTGGATTTAGTTTTCTTTGACAAAAATAGAGCACTAACGGAGCTGCACATACCAGTTGTGATTCGAGTGGGCTTCTTTTAATTCCCCCCCTAAAAGGACTATGATTCTGAGGAGAGGTGGGAAGATTCGGAAGAGAAAAGGGGAGTGGATAGAAGCAAGCGTGAGGGAGAACGAGCGACAATGGAGAGTGGCGGAGGTAGGGGTGAGAGTGCGAGTCAGGGCGCGAGGCCGTGTGAGGCGAGAACGTGTGAGCAGGTGCACAAACGGGCATCACTGTGAGAGCGGGCGTTTGAGAGGGAGCGTGGGACCGAGGACGTGAGTGTGACAGGGGGGGAATGTGTGAGGGTGAGGAAGGACATGTGAGAGGAAGGGCGAGCGTGTGACTGAGGTGTGAGTGAGTATGTCGCGTGAGAGAGATGGCACCCGGAGGTGGAGATGGAGTTTCCTGAGCTAGGAAGTTGAAATCCTGAAGGAATGGAGAGCAGTGGGACCTCATCGGGAAGGAGGGTGGGGAGGGGTCCTGCGTGGGTCCCGGGAGGCAATCAGGACAGGGAGGCAATTACAACTATGGGTAGCTGGCCATCTGGGCACCTCAGCCTGTGAAAGTCACCACCCACCGTCTGGACCTGCCACAGGGAGTTGGCCTGGACCTCCTTTTCTCCTGGTTCACAGGGCACGTGGCCGCTTCCCACAGCACAGAGCATTGTGGGAGGTGACAAAGGTGACCCTGGGAGGCAGAGAGGCCGGGTTGCGGGAAGCCAGGAATGTGCCCCGCCCCCCGTGGTGGGCCCTGGATGCTGGCTCCCCACCTTTGGTCCCATGCGATTGGCCCCCCAGGGGTGAAATCTGACGGGGTGGAGAGTGGGGCGGCTGGGCAGAGAATAGAAGGAAAGGAAGGCGCCTGCTCTGACGGAGGCCATTGGCCTCTGACCCAAGAAATGACGCGTCGGCTTCAAGTAATCAGCTGTTTCTCTTCACAGCCAATGACTTGATATTGGGTTGAATTATTTAAAGGAACTGGGTGTACTGGATATTAAAACTTATTTTTAAGCCTCAATAATTAAAACAGTGTAGTATCTATGCATGAAGAGATCCAAGTATATATGGCATATGATAAAGATAGCAAGAACAATCAGAGAGGGGAAATAAATGTTTTCATAAATTGAGCTGGAACAACCAGGCAGCCTTCTAGGGAAAACTAGAACTAAACACTCATACTGTACACTGGGATAAACTAACAATGGATGAAAAATTTTAACGTAAAATAAGAAGGAACCATAAAAATTTAGGAGAAAATCCAGAAGCTGTACAAAATCGGTGAATGCTGCAATTAAAAAAAAGTCCTCCTATCTGGCAAAAACAAAACAAAGTTAAAAAAAAAAATCCTGCAAATAAAGTCAAAAGACAATGGAAAGAAAACTATGAGAAACATTTGCAGTTTATATCACAAAGGGCTACTCTCCCTAATATAAATTGATAAGACCAACAACATAATAAAGAAAATGGAGAAAAGATTGAACAGGAAATTAACAGAAAAGGAAATACAAATTCTACTTCAACATTTGCAAAGAAGCTTCACCTCAGTTATAACTAGAAAAACGCAGATTAAACTTTCGCTGAGACAACATTTTTTATTCTATCAAGCTGTCAAAAATCCAAAAGTTTGTGGATATATTCTTTTGGGAAAGCCTGGCATAATAGGCATCCTCATACATTATTGATGGTAATAGATATTGTAGTGAATCCTCCACAGAGGGATATTTCTGAATATTTACACAAATTATAAATGGGTAATTTTTAATTTATACAAAAATCCTACTTCTGGGAATTTATCTTGCAGATATAATTGTACATGTGCAAAATGGTGAATTACGAACTTGTTAGTTGCCGCATTGGTTGTAATAGCAAAAGACTGGAATTAGACCAACTATCCGCTTATAAAGGACTGATGAGCAAACTGTGGTACATCCAGATAATAGAGTATTATGCACATACATGTGAAAGAAACGAAGGAGGAAATTCTCTTTGTGCAGGTATGAAAAGATTTTCTTCCTATGAAATGCTGCGCTGAAATCCTTCGGGCTTACCGTTTAAATGATAAAGCAAAATGTATAATACTATCTAGCATATAGAACTTTTGTATAACAAGGAGGAAATAAGAATATATGCTTCTGCTTCTGATATGCAAAAAAGCAAAGACACGAAGAACTAATAAAAGAAGTTACCCTTGTGGAAATGAAGGATGGGAATGAAGAATAAATGTTTTGCGGAAAACCTCTTCACGTTGTTTTGATTTATATGCTATGTGAATGGATTACCTATTCAAAACGCATATATATCATATGTCAGTCATTTTGAAAGACCCCTGATTTTAATAGTAGCACCAAAAAAGGCCTCTTTAGGGAAATCAAAACAAAACTGGAAACTGCTTCTTACAAATTACCCCCACTCCCTCTCTCTTGTTCCCATTAGGGTTCTTAAGCTTGACATATTTCTTCCTTTGACTTGCTGAAGAAGATAAATAATTGTGCTGATTAGTGGCCTGAGGATTTGGGGTGTTCTCTCAACAATATGGAGACCACCCGTTTCCCCATTAACTGTGGATATCTGTCTCCTAGATGCCAGCTTTTCTTAACGCGCTGAGTGCTTTCCTCTGCAGATCACTGCGCTCAACCTGCTAACCACGCCCCAGCAGATCAACAGCTGTCACGTTTCAGCTGAAGGTAAAGGCAGTGTCTCTCGCTGAGATGAATAGCACTGAGGCTCCAGGTATTTGCTCCTGTATTACAGAGCTTATTTTCCTCGTATAAACAGTTTACACGTCGTTTAATTTAATAATGCTTCCATGCAAAATATAAGAATTTCTAAACGTGACTATATGCAGATGACATTAAATAAAGTCTGTAAATTGCCCCATCAGTTCCCTGGCCTGGTCGGTCACTTTCTAGGTCTAGAGAAGAGAGGTGGGTCAGGTTCTAACATCAGGTGGAACAAACCCGGGGTAGATGAGGTGGGGAGTTGGAGGAAGGAAGAAGCTCCCACTTGCCCATCTTTCCAATCTGATTATTTTTAACTCTTTTCTTCTAAAGGTTTTTTTTCACTTGCTGTTCCCTCAGCCTAGATGCTGCTGCCCTAGATTGACTGTCTTCTCCATAGTCTAAGCTTAAACTTTCTCTCTTGAGATATACTTCATTATTTCCACACAGAGCACCCCCTTACTCTACTACTTCCTCTTGCTTTATTTCCTTGATAGCATTAATCACTGTCTGATATGGTCTTGTTCACTCATTTGTTTACTTATCATTCATTATTCCTCTCCCCGCTACCCCCCAATAAACTATAACTCCAGAAGAGCAGGGACCCTATCTGTCTTGCTCTCCTAGAACAGAGTGTGACCCATAATAGGACCTCAGTAAATGTTTGTTGAATGAACAAATAGAAGATTAGAGTCCATGGCTGATTGGGTTTTGTATACAAAACCTAGCAAATGAAAAATCTTTAACAAATACTCATTCAGTGAATGAATAAATTTAAGTAAAATCTCTTTACACATGGATGTCGCCTTTTAAAATGCTTAATCTGGCAAAGAAAAGACTCTGGGTTGACCCTTAGTTGTTTGACTATCATGCTTTTCTATCATACTTAGGACAATTACTGAGATCTCTGAAATTCTGATTAAAAAAAAGAAGTTTTTTAAAAAATAATTTTTGTGTTTGTTAAGAGGCCCAATATGCGTTAAAAGGCTTATTTAACTTAAAAGGCGTATTTGACTAGCAGACAACTTATTTATTATACACATAATTTCTTTCTTGAGAATCGACAGGACTTGTACTAATCTGAATCTATTTTTTCTTGCAATAATTGGATGAAAAATCATTTGCACAAAATTCTTTATCATCAGCAATGCAATATTTCTTTAGGTGCTTTATTTGAATTTCAAATGCCAGTTTTATAAGTGTAAAAATTGATTTTTAAATTGTATAAACATCTAGAGTTTATTTACAGTATTAATAGTCCTATAGACATAATTAGCTACATTGAAAAATACAAATAAAATCTGCGCTTTTTAAATGAGATTGGAATTCATTTTCAGAAAGAGCATTTTCCTTCTCAAACATCTGTCCTTTTCTGATGAGGTGAAATTACAGATGGTGAGCCAGGTTTTGGAAAGGGGAATGAGTATCTATTGCATGTCTAGACATATTCTAAACCTGTGTTGGATATTCATTATGTTGGGGACCAACTAAATGCCCTCTGGAGTTTTCTGCCAACCACTCAGGCTTTAAGGAACCACCCTGGTGGGATAGAGTGTGTGATGTAGTCAACGCTGTGAAATGGTCCCTTAGGGAACTAAATCCCTTTGATCTAGGTCCAAGATAAATCTTATTATACATTTATCACTGATAATGATGAGGTTCAATATACTATAAACTTCTTAAAAACTGTAGAATCCTATCTTTTGGTGAATTTTTGATTGAGATGATTTTATCTAGAAAGAATTTTATGTCAAACTTCCTGGGGTCACATCGATTAATCAGCACCTGTCTTAAGTTCTCTTCTATTATTACGATTATTTATTAAGTATTTTTATTAGTTATATTATAATAACTATTTATTAACTGGTATTTATTAACTGTTTTTGCCTGGGAACTTTATTATAATGAACATATGCCTAAATATCTTATTTTAGATCAAAAGAGCTGAAATGCAACTGATCACTGGTCTCTGTAGTGAACTAGTGAAAAAGAAAGGTTTTCTTTGAACACAGGAGGGAAAGTGATGGGCATGCACTTGTTTTTACCACTATATTTTCTCCTTCTCTGAATCCATGGATCCGTTGTGATAGATAGTGGTTTGGAAGATGGTTTGGAGTTCACATGCAGAATGTATTGAGTGGCTGAGATATCTGAGCTGAGAGAAGTGACAGAAATTGAAGAGAAATTACTCTCTCCCCCTCAGACACAATAGGACCATGTGTTGCAATTCGGACTCTTTTATCTTTCCTATGAGCAGGACGTAATTAGGAGCTTCGATTCTGTAGAGTCCATTAATAAAATGGACTTCTATCCATTGCACAGGAAAGTGCAAATTGGTGGATTATGTTATGTGTATCAGATACCTTAAAATAGGAAGGAAATCTGTTATGTGCATCAGATACCTTAAAATACTTGCAAAGTGTGGCCCGAGAATTTCAAGGATATGTATACAGCAACAGTTGTTAAATTGTGGTCTGCTATACTGCAAGGATCTCTGAGACCCTATTCTGGGCACCACAAGGTCAAAATTATTTTCATAATAATATTAAGATAATTTGCCTTTTTCACTGTGTTGTCATTTGCACTCATGGAGCAACAAGAATCAAGACAGTGGTAGCAGACGAAGCTAGAACAAATTGTCTTCCGCACCGCCATGCCCCAGGAGTAAAAAGTATGTCATTTCCACTTAAGGGAGTCCTTGGTAAAGCAGTAAAGGTTAGTAACTTTATTAAATCTTGATTTGAATACACGTCTTTTTACTACTCTGTGTGAGGAAGTGAGAAGTACACGCAAAGCACGTCTGCCGAGCTCCGGGAATGCTCTGGCGTCATTGTTTGACTTGGAAGCTGACCTAGCTGCTTCTTACACGGAACACCATTTCTATGTGAAAGAATGACTCAAAGGCGCATAATGTATTCAGATTTGAGTTTTCAGCAGATGCTTTCTCCAAAATGAATGAAGTGCCTCTGTTACTTCAAGGAAAACAAGTGATAGTATTTTTAAGTCAGAAGAGTCAGGGCGAGAGGCATGGCTAGTACAGTAATTAACAGGAAATATTTTGAAATGAATTAGTGCATATTATGGAGTTCTTTGTCACATTCAAACCCAGCTTTGGTGCTGGTGGCCAACCCTGGATCAATGGTAACTGGTTGGTTTTTGCCGGGGCTGGGGATTGAGCTTGACATTGAACGTCCTTTCCTGTAAAGGATGGCTGTCATCTCAGGGGCTCTTGTGGGCAAGCTGAGGATGGGCCTCTACTGACAGGTCTCTGAAAGGATAAGCATCAAATACCAAAGTCCTTATTATCTAAGGAACAGATAGCACTTTGGTTCTTTCATTCATATAAGGTATGTAACTAGCTTAGACCAATCTACCAGCCGTTTTCCTCTCTTAAATTAATTCATACCAACCTGATCTCTTCAAGTTTCCAAAGGTTCCTTCTCAGCAGCTTGGGGGGTATTGTGCTCTTTGTCATCTGGTAGTTGCTATTTTAGAAAATCCTGTTTTCTGTAATCTTTCTAGTGCGTTAGCTCTTACAAGGTAAGCTAATTGTAATGGAACTTTCACCTAGTCAATAAAGATGAGGATTTTTCTTGTTATCAAAAACCTCCATAGGCATTGAAATGAAAATATGACCAGGAGGTATGTGTGTCAAATAAAATTTATTCTTTGAACAAGTATTTATTAAAATCCCACTTATGAATCATTATGGTAGATAAAAATCAAAATATAAGATCTTGCTCTTAAACAATCAAAATGTAAGGTCTTATAATCTAGGAAAGCAGAGAAAAGTAAACAGGCTCAGAAGACTCCGGGACGGTGCTGAAAGGGGCTTGAACATTGGCTATAAAGGGCTTTTGAGGGAGCCTGGAGCTGACCAATGGGCCAGGCTGGTTTTCCAGAGGAGGAGTCTGCTCATTCTCACAAACTCACCGCGCCCATTGCTGTTCTAAGGATCTTTCTTGCTTAGATGTTCTCTACGTCTAGAATTCTCTTATTACTCTCTCCGTAGCCATTTTTTCCTGTTGTTCCATGACGACTTCACTTCTTGAAGCTTTCTTGATCACACCAGCTTCCTTTCTAGGGACAGCATTTGTCATTTCCTCAGGAGGCTTTGCATGGGTGCCCTTCCTACACGTTTCCATAGAATCCTGTGCGAACCTCTGCTTTGGTACATATTAGATCCGACTGCCAATATGATAGCTCCAGCTGGAAGATTTCATGCTTACGATGTGCAAACTGAATTCCAAATATTCCTGACTCAATCACCAATTGGTTTCACCTAAAGTCTTGGTCCTACTCCCCATCCTAGGTAGTAGCTCCCACCAAAACCCTAAATTCTTCTTCGATTTTTCTGTCTCAAAATTCACATACCCAATTCTGGCTCTAACTTTAAATATAACTAGAATGTGGTATTGTCCCACCAATCATACTGTTTCCACTCTGATCTTGGCCACTAAAATAATCTCAAGCCTAAATTATGCCAGTGATTTCCTAACTGGTTTCCCTGAATCTGCTCTTACATCTCAAGTCTGTCCTTCACAAGCATCCAGAGTAATCCGCTTAACGTGTAAATTTCATTGCGTTGCTCTTCCGCTCCGAGCCCTCCAATCGCTCCCCATTTTACTAAGGCTAACCTCCAAGGTCACCAGGGCACTGCAACCTCCCTGACCTCAGCTCCTACCGCTGCTCCCTCTCACTTGACTTCAGAACTTGAGCGTCCCTGCTATTCTGTGAACATTCCCAGCATGCTCGCACCTCAGGGCATCGGCTTAACCACCCCCACCCCCATTCTTCCCCCTATAGCTATTTGGCCAACAACCTCACCTCTTTGAAGTCTTAGCTCCAATGTCACCTTGTCAATAAGATTAATCACAATGACCCCGCTTTAAGTTGCAACCCATTCTCATCTATGCCCCAGCAGTCCCTACCACTCTAATCTATGTTTTTTTCCCCCTATAGTACTTATTTTTTTTAACATAGTATATAATTTATCTATTTGTGTATTGTCTGCCTCTCTCTACTAGAATGTATGCTATGTCTGGGCAAATATCTTGGCCTTTTTTAAAAAAATTAATTACTGTGTAATGAGCACCCCTAAGATACTACCTGTGATGGTTTTCAATAGTACTTCTGAATGAATAAATAAGTTGCATGTTAACTTGCAATACTTCTTCAGTAGACTATAAATGGCTGGAGCACTCAGATTCTGAATTATTCAACATTACATATTCACCATCTAGCCTAGCACCTGGCATATTGCTAGCACATAGTCAATAATTGTGTCTGAATGAGTCTTTCCCTCTTCTGAACTGTTGTTGTCTGTGCTGCCCATTTTAACATTTAATTATTGGCTGTTTTTAATGTCTCACTCAATCTTGTGTGTGAGAATTGACAACTTGGTGAAATTTGGTTTTATTGTGATCACAGGCTGCAACTTTTACTTCTTTCGTACATGAACATGGTTGATTACTTAATTTATGTTCTGCTATATTTTCTTGAGTTGAATAGAATGTATAATAAATGGCGATGAGGGGTGGGAGAGATGAGGGATGAGGGTCCTTAGGAAGTATTATTCATAGACCATTAAAGCAACTGAGACTAGTCATAGAGAACATTATTTCTAGGAATTGAGATGAATTCTGTGGAAACCCTAGATTCCAACGCTCCCCTCCCTTTTTTTTGCTTGGCATGTCTTTTTATTTGTTATTCATTTTTTCCCCCATTTATATTTCACAGGCCCTAGAATGACCTAATTTGCCTTTATGGTCTCCTGCTTTTTATGGCTGCTGAGAATTTTAAGATTATGTGAATCTTTTAATTAATTTATGCATGCTCAGTATTAAAAAAATGGCATAAATTTCAACATCTACCTATGCATCTGTTCATCAATTTACTGAGTGAGTTCCAGGTCCAGTGGATTAAAGATACATAAGCTGTGGCCCCTGCCTATAAGAAATTTATCTTACTTGAAGAAGCAGAAATTAAAATTTAAAAAGGCAGAACAGTATGTTGAATTCTATCACAGAAATATGTGCAGTGTGTTGTGAGAAATACAGAAGATGGGCGCTTAAGCCAGATCTAATGAACTGACACCTTTTTGAAATGAGTGGTGCTCGAGCTGTGGATACTATCACATGGATAAACCTTGAAAACATTATGCTAAGTGAAAGAAGCCAGTCACAAAGGACCACATATTGTATGGTTCCATTGACATGAAATATCCAGAATTGGCAAATCTATAGAGACAGAAAATAGATTAGAGTTTGCCTACGACTCTGAAAGGAGTGGAGGGAGCGTTGGATGGGAGGTGACTGGGTATGGGTATGGGATTTCTCGTGGGGATGATGAAAATGTTCTAAAATAAGATTGTGGTGATAGTTACACAACTCTGTGAATATATTAAAAACCACTAACTGTGTACTTTAAATGGGTAAATTATATGGTATATAAATTATATCTTAATGAAAGTTGGAAAAGAAACACACCAAAATGTGAACTGTGGTTCTCTGATCTGAGGAACCACGGTTAATTTAATTTTTTTCTTAATATTTTTGAAATTTTCCATAATACTCCAGTAACTTTTTATTACTTAGTTTTTACATTTACCATGAAAAATATTTATTCAAATTAAACCAGAAGGAAATAGTATATATTTCAAAATAGACGTGATTTATAGAAAGATGATTATGGAACCCTGAGAATGGATCAAAGCAAGTCTACAACAAGGCAGAAAGAACAATTGGAAAACTCTGTCTTCTGGAAAAAACTGATGAGGTCACAAACCAAAGTGGTGGCTTTGGGGATGGAGAAAAAAAAAATGGAAAATTGAAAAATATTAGGGAGATAAAATCATTTGGAATTGGAAATCAATTATATATATGAGAGAAAAATAGATTAATAAATTCGGCCAAAGTTTCTATTTGGGATAAGTATGTGAATAATGGAAACTCTCATTTCGATATCTTAGAAATAACTGACAAGTGCAGAGAAATATAGATATATGACTTTAAAACCAATTTTTATTTAAGAAGACAATGGTATTTACACACAGGCTTAGAGTCACACAGTCTAACCTTGATAACCCACTCCCAAAGTTTGCAATGAGGTTTTTAATTGTGTCACTAACTAGATTTGTGATAACGAGCAAATCGTTTTGATTCTTGATTTATTACTTGTATAGGAAGGTGCTCTACAGAAGTGATTCTCAAAAAGGGTTTCCTGGATCAAGAACATCAACATCATTTGTGAACCTGATCGAAATGCAGATTTTCAGACCCCATCCCAGACCTATGGAATCACAAACTCTGTGGATGGGCTCAGTAATTATTTCAATTTTTAAAAATTTCCTGCAGATTCCGAAGCATACTAAAGTTTGAGACTCACTTATCCATACTATCCCCAAGTTGCCTTTCAGTTCTAAAATTTAGTGTTGGGTAGCACTGATGCATAATTTTAGGCGAGTAGAGTAGGGCAGCTTATGGCAGCCCTTAAATATTGAATATTAGGTTTATGTTTACAGTTGATTATTTTCTCTATGGTACCTGGAGTCAACAGACATTATATGTAGCTAACTTTCTTATGGAAGGTGTAAAAAGACGCTCATTTTTTTTTTTTTTTAAGCATTGTGAATATTAAGGACAAACACCCAAGAACAACAAGGAAATAGAACTTTGCACCAAAGTACTCAGCAATAACATGCTCTGACCCAACAGAAGTATTCCAGAATGTTCTCAGGCTTTAGATCCATCAAGAGGCCATTCCTCTGACAGCTTCTGAGTCAGGTCCTCTCTGCTCTCCATCTCACTTAGAATTCAGTTCACCCTTCCAAAGTTTAAAAATTCACTTTAACGTTGGCCCTTGCTCTTGTTTTTCCCAGAATATCTTAATTAAAACCTCATTCAGTTAATGAAAGAAGTTATTCATAATTTCTTTCAAATCCTTAATGAGTCTGCAGATTAAGGCATTAGGGATTTCTCTTCTCAATTAAAGACATTCCAGTTGAGCTGGCATTAGCTTAATCTTTTAAGTTTTTTTCACATTGTTAATACTCTTCGTTAAACATTTTTAAATGACTAAACTCTAATATTATTCAAGCAGGAGAGATCGTCTTTATGAGTACATATTCCTTAGCAGTGAAAACTCTTTGGTCCAGCTTTTGTGCCCCAAAACAGCTGCCCTGTGCCTGACTTACCCATCTCTTTTTTCCTTTCCTTCTATGTGGCCCCAAAGAAACACCAAGCTAATCTTCATCCTGCCCCATGAGCATGACCAGCTGGCCCCTCCACCTATGCCTGCTTGGAATTCTGGCACATAGTAAGTTGACTAAACAGTTGTTGAACTGAAATGAGTCTCATCTCCCCAACCTTTGCCAACTCACATTACGACTCATACTTATCAAAAATTGGCTCAAATTTCTTACAGAAAGCATTAAATGAATAATTAACTCTGCTACAACTCTACCTCTTAATATTTCTTCAGCATTGATTTATCCATCTTCTAAAATGCATTTCAGGATGTGTTAGCCAATAACTGGTATTAGGAGTAATCAAAATGCATATAGAAAAATTAAGTTAGCTCTCTTTCTCACATCTTTTCAAATGTAAATTCTGATAGATTAAAATGTTAAATTAAAAAAAATTTTTTTAAGTCTAGACAAAAATATTTGGGGAAAAACAGACTTTCTAAATCCTAGGAAAGGCAATTGAATGGACTTGATTATATAAACTTTGAAAACTGCTTTAAACAAAAACAGCAAGAATAAATACTATTCAGTATAGATGCAAATCGTGAAAAAACGTGACGTGATAAAGGTTAATTTTCTTAAGTAATAAAAATCTCTTACAAATTAGTAATAAAACAAGATTTAAAACCTCAGCTGAAAAAATAGATGAAGACCATTAATGGGTAATATACAGAAAAGAGAATACACATGTTTAATGAACATATAGAAAAATGTTCCACTCACTGATAATCAAAGTCATCAGAGCAAATTAAAACAAATAAAGGCACATGGTGGAGGTGTCCTGAGGGAAGTTACCAACACATCAAGACTGATTTTTAGCACCCACTGCTGGTTTTGGTCCAGAAGCAGAGCCTCCAATATTTGGCTGGTGAATGCATAAACTGAGATGAGCAGAGTGTCTTATTACAACACCTTCTGCAGACCATCTTCAAGATGCATTTCACCTCTAGAAATTAATCCCAAGGAAATAATTCCTGAGGCCAAAAATTCAGCTAAGGGAAAGTCAGGTCAGCATTTTACACAATACTGAAAAAACTGAGAACAATCTAAACATTCAACAGTTGGAATTGGTTAACTCATTATCATGTAATTAAACTATGCAGTCATTATAAATGATGTTGAGTTAAATATTTAAATCACTAGGATACTGTTTACTGTGTATAGTAAAGTGAAAAGAGCAGATGCTCAGGTTTAAAATGTTTGTTTCTGAGTAGGGTTGTACATAATTTGCATTTTAAAATAGTTATTTACCAGTATTAAAAATTTTTCTAAATACTGAACATGTATAATGAACCCCTAAGAGTGGGATTTTTGGAGTCAAAGTTGAGTTTAGAGAATGTTACAGATTTCAATAACTGAAGGCCCTTACAGCATCCACTGTGCTTTCATTTCAGCAAATCTAAAAGATGAACCTTTAAAAGACTCTGTTTGGGCAATGTAGAAACTATTTTCACTATATAATGAAACTTCTCTAAAACTCTCAAATAATTAATCATTTCTGGGATTTCTATGTTATCCAGTGACTAAGAGTTTATCTCTTAATTCATAAAATTTTCTGTATCACATTAAAACTATTTTCTGTGAAACTCTCCTAGTTTACACATTTCCATGGTGTCTTCATTAATGCTCACTGAATGTGACAGAAACCCCTCCAGATAGCTCAGGACCATGGCTGGGCTCCTCATAGCCGGCGCCATGGTATGCTGATGCTCTCAGAACACATTCGTCTCTACGCCGAATGGCCTCAGCTGTGGCGCTTTCTAGTTTCAGTAGTACAATGTGATCTTTTTTGCATCTCTTTCCTGACTGACAGTTGTTATGTCTTGATATAGTTTATATGCAAATGTGGATTAGCCCCTCAACTAAATTCTTCTAACAGACTTTTAATATATGGCGAGCTTGGGAACCACCTGACCAAATCAATAAGAATCACATGTAACATGAGAATAAATGGGTACTAAGGGAAAGTTTGAGGGATTCTTTTAAGAATAAAGTGTATAAGTTTAATGCATCAATTTTGTAACTCTATTCAATGCTGCATATTCTATATTCTATGAGATAGGATTGCAGTATAATTAAATTCCACACAGACAATGTGCTACTGCATCTCATAGCTTCAGTATTTTCCAAGAAGAATTTTATTTACTAAATTCCCAATATAGACATTAATAGTTCTAGAATTTTGATGATGAAAGTGTAAGCAGATAGTATATCAAGTGTTATACTACGAAAGAACGATTGACTTAAAAAAACCTGGACACGAGGGTAAGTCACTTCTTTTCTTTGTAAGTCAAACTGTACTCTGACAATGTCAATCTATGATGTAGAAAGTCAGGACAATATCTTTGGAAGTCCTGGTGGGGGAAGGACAGACCTCTGGGTAACCCATAGTGTTCTGTTTTTTGAACTGCATTTGGTTACTTGAGTACTTTCATTTTCTGAACTTGGCTACACACTTACGATTTGGGTAGTTCTCTGAATGTATATTACACTACAACAAAAAGTTTATTTTGTAAAAATTAAGTCCTTCCAAATATGAAAATGAGAAACTGCACTTTGAAATTTTTTCTTTGGGCCAAAAAGGGTTAACAATTCTTATTGGTTTCATAGCAACAAATGCTTTCTTCTGATGAAAAGGAGACTAAATTTTATCACCTATTTATTTCTCAGAGTCCATCTTCTCTAGTGATGGCACATAGCAAAAAATCTGGGGGCTTTCCATGGTCTCCAAGGCAACTCAAATCTCATTGAGAATTGATGTTTCATTGATTGTTCCAATTAATCTTGCTTGTGTGTTTTTATTCTGAAGTGATGATTTGTCATTCTCCTGCTCTGCTTATTTCAAAGGGCTGTTGGGAGGATCAAATAAATTGAAAGTGCTTTAAGTGCCAAATTAACAATAGCTACCAACACCACCACCATCTTTGCCACATTTGCTTATTTTTAATCTAGACTAGAAAATATGAGTTCTTAGAAAATGTTTGTCTCACCCTATGGTTATTCTTCTTATTTCTTATATCATGAACACTAGATTGCACCCCTCCCACCCCCACTCCCAGTAGTTTAGCTAGAAATGCCTGTATGTGGCAGGCTTTCTCATTTACCATCCACAGTGAGGGCAGACATCACTAATTAATGCCAGCTTTCTCTTCTGCCTGAGCATGGAGTTTTGCCTCAGAATTCTTTTCAGCACTGCATTCTAATTGCTTAGATTTGGTGCATAAGGGCTTGTGGGCACTACAGCTACTTCCCCATGGAGGTAAAATTATAGGTTTTGTAGCATTAGGTGTTAAAAAGAGTTGTAAGAAATATCTAGTCCAGTGTTGTCAAAGATAGTCCCTAAATCAACACATCAAGATCACCCAGAAACTTGTTGGAAACCCTATCTCACTCACCACCCCACCCACGCACGACCTACTGAATCAGACAGTACAGGGAGAGAACCCTGCAATCAAAATTTTAACGAGCCCTCCAGTGATTTTAGTGTGTGATAAAGTTTGAGAACCATGGTTCTAGTCTAATCCCATTGACTTTGGCCGAGAAGAATCTTAGGGCTGTAGGCATTAAGCCATTTTCCCAAGGTCATCCACGGAATTAGTAGCCCAACAGAAACGAAACTCAGCTTCTTAATTCCTAGTTGCTATATTGCACAGAGAGTAGAAAACTTCTCTCTATTTTTCTATCTTAAGATTCTAAGTGAAAATTTTTGTCATTTTTCCAGCATCTTTTGGGGGCCACCACTCTAACAATCTTAGTCTCTGTGGTTTAGGTGTGGCACCTTGGGTGGGCTCATACTCTAGTCTGCCCAGAGTACCAGACAGTCCCCTTACTCCAGCCAAGAATGCAGACACCAGAGGTCACTTGTATCTGAAACTGTTGGAGCCTTCATCGTCCCCCCATGGAAAGAGT
>NW_006443225.1:6915235-6977388 GCF_000325575.1 Pteropus alecto | reverse complement strand
AGAGTGTTTCTGAAAATGAAGTCAGTACAGAGGAAAGTCTAACAGCGATGAACAGAGAGAGACTGAGTTTTTATGTCACTGTTTCAATTTCAACTCCAGCTCTAGCTGAGCTAAGTAGCTCTGAACTTTTCTGTTTTGTAAATGCCCCACCCCACTCCACTTTCGTTTTGCTTGAGGCAGATTTGAGCTGGTTTTCTATTCTATAAAACCAGAGTGCTGCGACCGATTCTTTGGCAATATATATTATTTTAATACCTATGGTTTAATTACTGGAGAACGTGGGTTGTTCTCAGGGTAAGGTTCTTGGGAGTACTAGGTCCCCTAGGACCCTGACAGGACTAGGAACTCATAGTAGTTTATATTTCTGCAAATACATAATTTATTCAGAACAGAGTTTCTGCAGAGCCATGCCAGACTTCATTTCATGATCATGAGAGGCAGAGATCTCTTCTTTAATGCACTGAGAACTATTCATCTGGAACTAAACAGTCCACAAAGGTCAATCCTCTGCCAAGACTGGTCCTCCACAGCGGTGCGAGGGCCCTTAATTCCTCCCCTGAAAATCTTGTCTGATGAAAAAGCAAGATGAAACGTTTCTTCCACTAGCATCTCATCTCCTTTCTCCTCCCGCCCCCTGTGGTCTGTGGGACGAGTTTCTTGATAGTTATTTCCCTTGCTCCACATCCTTCCTCAGACCAGAGTTCTCTCCCGCTGAGATGAAACAGTTCCCTCCTCGGAGCCCTTACTTGCTTAGTTTCTGTCGGGAGACAAGCTCCTGAGTCTCCTCATAGCCCCCCACCACGACCCCCTTTCTCTTTTGTATGCTTCTCTTCATCTGACTTGTCCATTTATGTTGCTCTTCACTTGGGTTCTTTGCTCAGCCATTGTTCCCCACTCCATGGCTTTCCTCTGAATGATCTTTTCCTCTCCTTTGACTTCAAACGCCACCAACCTGATAGATCCAGACTAGACAGCTCCCCTCAGCTCAGACTTAATGTAAACTATTAAAATACCCCACAGAACCTTAAACTCAACATGCCCAACGCTCAAGCAATACTCATTCTTTCCACACCTACCTACTCTCCCCTCTGCACAGTCTTAGGTTGGCACCTGTCACCCACCTGTCACCCACCCCAGCTGCCCACCTAAGCATCATGCTTGACTTCCCCCCACCACTTCCCACTCCCGAGTGCCCAATCACCAAGCGCTGCCTTGTTTTACTTCCTGTAGAGTTATTGAATTCCTTCTAGCACTTCTAGTTTGGACTCATTATTTCTTACTTGAATTATTGCAGTGGCCTTTAATTGGCTCCCCTGCCTTTGAACTTCACTGCTCACACTCACCAAATTGATCCCACGTGAAATATAAATCTGTTTTGCTATCCTGCTTCAATACGTTCAGTGGCTCCCAACATCTGCATGAAAAGACCACGCTCCTTAGCATGGCGCAGGGGCACACCAGCCCCTTTCTGCCCCTCGTGCAGTCCGGGAATATAGAATTAATTCATTTTCTCCCTCTTATTGAGCTATGTTTCACCTGTGTTTTTGCCTATATTATTTTCTCTGCTTGAAACTTTTCCCACCTTGACTTCACTTGGCTATTTCACACTCATCTGCTAAGAATCGGGATGCCACTTCTAACATCTCCTACCAGACTGAGATTTTATTAACCAGATGTATATCTCCCTTCCTCTACATGCTACCTCATTCTCATCATTGATTTATAGGTCTGCTTCTGCTTTGAACCGTGACATCTTGAGAGCACGGACTCTTATCTGTTTACTTTTGTGACCGACTCAAAATAAAGGCTTAGCATCTGTTTCTTTATTGGATAAACCAGAGCATTGGCTAGGCCTACAGTGTATGAGAGTCCAAAAACACCATTTATCAAAAGTATGCCAGAGATAGACCTATTTAATTGGAACTGTTTTAAATGGGCCATACTGTCTGCCATAGGGATCACCAGAGTGTCATTAGCTCTAATTATCTTCCTGAGTTTAATTGATACTTAACAAGGTAGAGCATTAAAGGAGATATCTTCTTCCTCTAATATTTCCATAATAACATATTGCATGATTGCAAATTAAGAATTACAGCTTTGTGGCCTGAGAAGGTAAAAAGCAGTTTGTCTAGGGAGAAAGTGTTCTCCAAGCGTGCCTGGAGTGTTTAGAAAACATGCATTAACTTTCTTGGAAAAATACAAATATTCTTTTCTTCCAACATGTTCCCATCTAATATTCTTTAATGAAGACTATAAGGATCAATAAAAGACAATGTCACTGCTAAAAAGAGTTCTATAGGATGAAAAGGGTGAATTTCGACCTCATTAGTCACCCAGCTGCAAAGGTGTTGGGAGTAGACTGTCGGTGATAGATAATTAAAAGGATTCACACCACATGGATAGAAAATGCCACACCCAAGTGCCACACCAGTCTGGGCTTAAGTCATTAACTAAGCCCAGAGGGAGAGGGAGCTTCCTTGCTCAGGGCCAGTGAATAGACCGGCGAGGTCTAATTTTCAGGGATCCAAACTTACAGAACCGGGGCCACAGAGAGCTGTTTCCTTTAGATCTGTGCATTAGAGCCACAGGAGCCCACAGATGGCACTGGCCTTTTCATAACACTCTATCATTCTGCGAGCACTGACTGTGGCCCAGGCAATTTCCATGTACTCCTTAATTTCCACCATAAACCTGTGGGGCAGTACTGTTATGACACCGCATTTTACAGATGACAAAATTGAAACCTAGAGAGAGAAATGGCTTGCCTGAGGTTTTTAATTGGCAGAGCCAGGATCGAAGCCCACATTTTTGGGCTTTAGTGTCATTCATTCCAAAATGTGGTTGTACCAGCAGCATTTGGGAACACTTTTGAAGGGTAAACTCGTGATCTCTGCTCCATATCTACAGAACCAGCAGTTCTGGCGTGTGGATTGTAACAAGTTTTCAGTCTGATGCACTTAAAGTTGAGACCCATCGCATCATACTGCAATATCATCTGTCAAAGAGGTAGTTCTCCGACCTTCACATGCATGAAGATTACTTGGAGAGCTCCTTGAAATGCAGATTCTGATTCAGTAGATCTGGGGTAGGGCCTGAGAGTTGCATTTCTAACCAGCGCTGATATTGCTGGTTTGTGGACGACTCTATACATAATAAAGCCCTAGAATGAAAGCTTTAAGAGGCCAGGTCGGTTTTATTCTCTGCCAGTAATCCTGTTGAGAAGAGTACCTCATCCACATTTTATGCTGAATGAATACACCAGGAGTCAATAGGTCTACACGTCTGAGTTATGGACTATTGCTTTGGTGTGAATCTACTACTAACTTGACACGCATCTGTCCAACCTGCTTTTTCAAATTTGTAATCACACTATGCATTCATTAATACTCAGGAACTGTCATGTTGCCCACTGACTTGACAGACATTTTACCGTTCTGATCTTTTGAGTGAATATGGCACTTCGAATTCCCCAAGGGCAAGTGAACATACATGTTTTGGGAAAAGGCCGAAAAAGTAGGATATAGGAAAGAGGCTAGAGAAAATGAATGAGGGTCTGAAATGGTGTAATTAAAAGGGATACTCAGGAGGTAGACAATTCGTAGTTGACCGAGCCTCTGAGCATCACTCAAAACCCCCTCCCACTCTTGAGTTAAGAATTGGAAAAGCAATGGACCACCTTTTCCACTGGACTGGCTCAAAGCTGTTGGGAGAGTTCGAATCAAAGTTGATTTAAATATTATAAAACCATCTTTAAAACAACAAAAATGGTCACACAGTAAACCCTGAACGAAGATTGAATGAGTCTGACTGGCCAGAGGAAAATGACATGAGCACAGAAATAAGGGAGGGTGAGGGAAGAGGCTGCCTCGATCTCCTCTGGCGAGTAAAACATAAGCTGCTCTAAACCCTCAACAAACGTCTGAATCCTTAAAGGAATCAAATATTTCGCAAAAAGCTTACGAGACACAAGGCTATAGCTCTTCCTAAATAAACCACTTCAGCACAGTCAGCTCTGTGAGTATCTGGGTTGGCTGAACATTGATAAATGCTGTGTTGATTTTAATGGTTGGACTGCAATGATTTATTAAAAAATAATTCCCAAAATTGATTTTGGAAACGTTACAAAACTCAAGAGCAAGACTTCACCGTGTTGCTCATTCTGCCAGAATTCCCCAATAGAGTTGAGACTAATGCTGTGCTGTATTAAATTGGTGGCATAAATATTACTTTTAGCTTGATTAAAATTTAAACAGGTTGTAATGAAGCGATACAACAGCTCTTTTAGGCATTATTGACCACATTTAAGAGATCAAACAGCAGAGGAAGAGAAAATGACTTCTAGGCATTCTCAAAATTAGTTTTTAACTAAAATTCTTTGAACTAATATTCATAGAATATTTATGTAACTGGGACAATTTAATATTCTAAACAATGACATTTCCTCAAAACATTGCTCTAAAAGTAGGAACGTTAGAATTTCATGTCTTGCTTCTACTGGTAACTTGTATAAAAATCTCGTGATCCCTTAAAGAGCAGCCTTCGATTTAATTAGTATCTTAACTCATTAATTCAGCCTGTAAAATGCATAACCAAAGTTCTGTGCACATGCCATTTTTTTGATGATTGTTGTCAGAGGCAGTTTAATTGCCTTTTTAAAAAGTAAGACTATTTTTTTTTTGGTACTTTTACGTTCATAGCAAAATTGAGGGGAAGGTACAGATATTTCCCATGAACCCTCTCCTCCCATATCTGTATAGCTTTTGCCATTAGCAGCATCCCTCAGGAGAGTGGTACATTGGTTACAATCCATGAACCTACTATGAAACATCATAATTACCCAAAGTCCATAGTTTACGTTACTGTTCACTCTTGATGTTGTACATTCTGTGGGTTTGGACGAATGATGGCATGTGTCCATCATAACTTACTGGGTATTATACACCCTCTATGCTGCACCTATTGTCCTTCTCTGACTCACCCTCAACCCCTGGCGACCACTCATTCCTATACCTTCCAGAATGTTACATAGTTGGAATCATACACCATGTAGCCTTTTCAGGCTGGCTTCTTTCACTTAGTAATTTGCACTTTAGTTTCCTCTATGTCTTTTTTCTGGTTTGATAGCTCATTTCTTTTCAGCCCTGAGTAATATTCCATAGTCTGGACGTACCCTAGTCTATTTGTCCACTCACCTACTGAAGGGTATCTTGATGCTTCCAAGTTTGAGCAATTATAAATAAAGCTGCTATCAACATTCATGTGCACATAAGTATTCAACTCTGCTAGGTAAATACCAAAAGCAAATTGCTAGATCATATGGTAAAAGTATGTTTCATAAGAAACCACCCACCAGTCTTCCAAAGTGGCTGTACCATTTTGCATTCCCACCAGCAATGAATGTGGGTTCCTGTTGCTCTGCATTATTGACAGGATTTGGGGTTGTCCAAGATTTGGGCCATTCTAATAGGTGTATTGTGGTGTTTCATTGTTTTAATTTGCATTTTCCTAATGACATATGATGTGGAGCATCTTTTCATGCTCTTACTTGCCATACGTGTTTGTTCAGATTTTTAGACTATTTTTAAATTGCATTATTTATTTCTTGTTGTATTTTAAGAGTTCTTTGTATATTTTGGATAGTAGTCCTTTATCAGATGTGTCCTTTGCAAATATTTTCTCCCAGTAAGTGGCTTTTCAACTTATCCTCTTGACATTGTCTTTTGCAGAGCAGAGATTTTTTATTTTAATGAAGTCCAGCTTATCAATTATTTTGTTCATGGATTGTGCTTTGGCGTCGTATCTAAAAAGTCATCGTCATACCCAAAGTTAAATAAATTTTCTCTTATGTTATTTTCTGGGAGTTTTATAGTTTTGCATTTTACATTTAGATCTGTGATTCATTTTGAGTTAATTTGTGTGAAGAGTGTAAGGTTTGTGTCTAGATTCACATTTTTTGCTTGAAGCTGTCTACTTATTTTAGCACCACTGGTTGAATTAGACTATCTTTGCTTCATTGTGTTACCTTTGTGTGTGTGTGTTGTTGTTGTTGTTGTTGTTGTTTTTGTCAAAGATCAATTGAATACGCATAATTGCCTTTTGAAGCACAGAAATATAAGTGGTAGACCCAAATATAAGATTGTCATCAAGCTGGTAGCCCAATGCCCTTCAGCTCTGTATTACCTGGTATCACCTCCACTTTGGGGTTAATTGGGACTGTATGTAGCCCAGGGGAAAAAAAGTTAAACATCCAGAATCAGAATAAAGGAAGCTCCCTGATATTCCATTGCAGGATATTCCAAATATCTATTGCTTCGTGCAATAGATATCCTTATGGGCAGTCAGGCCTTTTTCAGAGCGAGGATTCATTCCCCAGAGGCTGAGCGTGCTACCAGGAGATCTCAAATAATAGTGCCCTCTGAGACCTCGAGCTGAAGAGTCACTTTGCCCAAGCTCACAACCACTTCCCAGGGCAGCTTGCACCCAATCACTGAACAGTGTGGGAATATAAAGGCCTAGCCCCTTGGCCCCAGCCATATCTGAGAATACCTGAGGCTTTTGTTGGAAATGACAAACCCAGCTTAACTTCTCTGGCTGCCAAAATGTTTCCCATAGCTTCCCTTCTTCCAACCTGCAACAATTAGTAATTAAAAGTCTTCTTAAAGGACTCTTTTGTGGAGAACTAAGAATGGAAGTTATAGGGCTAAAACTTAGGGTTCTGGAACTAGCTTGTGATGTAAGGTGCAAGAATGACCAAAAACGACCCTATATTCTCACTGTCTGAACAGTGGTTTCCCTTCTCAATCTCCCTGTGAGAGAGGTTGTATTATTTATGTGGGGGAGGGGAGGCTGTCATATCCCAGGACCTCAAATTCTCCAGAGGTTGAGCAGCAGGTAATCCTAGACAACGCCTATAAACAACCCAAAGCCCACACCAGATGGGCTTGCGCGGCAGTGATCTGATCACTCCTGATAAGGCTACTTCCTTACATCGACCTACTAAGAGCAGGACAGCAGAGAGGGCAAGGTCTCTTCACCGGGACACAGGATCTCCCTGTCCCGCAATCTCCCACATGTCCAGCAGACATCCTGCCCTCCTCGGGCCTCTCTGAGGGTGCACGCAAGGCCGGGGGGAGCAGGGGCTTCTCCTCTGTCACTCGCACTGGCTTCTCGTCTCTCACTGACCCTGGTTTTACATACCTTTCTTTCCCACTCTCAACTAGTCTGTGCTTGCACCGTGCCAGTGGGGGTCTGGCATTTGTCTTGAACCTTCATGTGGAGACCTGGATGGGATCTCCTTGTACAACAGTGTGACTATGAAGCCATAAATTCTTCTTAGTACCAGTTATGACTTTTTTGAAATGTTAAAATGGGTTAATAGCTGCTCTGGGGATGGAAACAATCCTTGCAATGAAGAAAGGTCACTGGGAGAGCCAGTGGAGGGGTGACCATGGTGTCTGAATGTCTCTAAAGCCTGAGAGGGGATAACCTGCTGTGAGATGTTGCCAGAGGCTGGTCAGAGCTGACGAGTCACTGTGGAGCAAGAGCAGAACTATCAGCAGTGACCCTGAGAGCTTCTTCACGGTTGCCAAGACAACATGTTAAATGGTACAGGGAGTCGTATCCTAGACAGAGTTGCTGCACTCAGGTCAGCCTCCCCTGGAACCACTGGCTGCCTCCTGGCAGGAGGAACTGAATCTCTCTAACCAGTCCCGGGTCTTCAAGGCTGGGCAGGCAGAGTTCACAGGAAAAGCTGCATCCCCATCCAGAGATCCTGACTCTAGGATGGTTCGATGCTTTCCCACAGTCAAAGAGTTTGCCTTGCTTTATAAAAGGGGAGAGAAATAAAGGGGTCCAGACATTGTTCTCTGAGACGATGGGAGGACATACCTTTTCTCTGCTCTGACCCTGTCTCACTGATCTCCCTTTCTCCCAGTAGAGGCTACACCTTAACTAGAGCCATAGAACCTTGCAGAATTCATTCCAGATCCTGGTATATGATAAGCCAAGGTCCAGATGGGACTCACCTTGCCCCATTAAAAGTCATCTAGTATTTCTCATAAAAATAGCTTAAAAGCTTATGTAGAGCTTTATCTTTTTAAAACATATTCACATGCATTAACTCAGTAAGACCCATATCAGCCTAGTGAATTTTGGCAAGAGACATATTATATAATCCACACATTTTCAGAAAGAAAAATTGGAGCACAAGGTTGCATAAAGGACATGTCTCTTTTCGACTTACAAAAAAATCTTATAAATACATAAAACTTGAGTCATAGCTACCTATACATGTAATGAATTACCTTTTTTTAAAAAAAGAAAATTAGATGACACTTGTATTACCACAGAAAATCCTGGAAATATGGTCAGCATAATTATAGGGCATGACATAAACCTCGCAGCGTACTTTAAGACTTCCTTCGATCAAAGCTTTAAGGAGAGAGATCAAATATTCAGAGGCTTGGAGGAGAGAAGGTTAGAGAAAAGGAAGTGGGAGTTAAGAGAAAGATAATAAAGAACCCGTAAGTCTATGACAGAGTTTTAAGGCGAGGCAGGACACTCCATGTAGTCTGGAAATGCAAAAGTGACTTTAAAAATGTGCCCCCAGGATACCGTATGACATAACCACCCAGGACGACTTGGCGTTCCTGGAGGAGTGGGTGCTTGCTCCTCCTTTTCCGAAATGCCTGCTCTACTTCTCCTCCCCTTGAAGTAGCAAACCATTTCGATCCATTCAATAAACATATGTTTACCGGAGACCCTCTAGATATTTGCTGGCGGCCAAGTGTGAATGAACCGCAACTTAAGAAAAACACCTGCCAATTCCGCATCATGCTAGAGTATGACGGGCGATTGAAATGGGATTTCTAGTCTCGTACTTTGAAGAGCATGAGTACTGGCTGCTTGATCTGAGAATTAGGAGACATCTTGCTGTCTTCGATGCTGCTTATAACTGCCATTCATTGGGGGTGAGAGTCACCCCACTGAGTCAATCTTCCTACAAAACTAGGAAGTGACATGAGTTTTATTTCTGCTGATTCTGAGTCTCCCTGAACGGTGCCTTTATTTTTGTACCGTAATGATGCATCGCCAGGAAGCTAAGCAGCACTGCCTCTGAGTGCGACTTTTCACAGAATCACTGGTCCTCGAAAGCAGAAGGGACCCCAGAGACTGCCCTAACTTCCACAACGGCACAGAAAACCCTCCCCCAAATTCCTGACACTGTCAGCACAAACAGGAAGCAGGGTTCCATCAGCCTCCTTTGTTGCACTGAAGGGATCTATTTTAGTACAAACACTTTGGTACATTGCATTCTGGGAAGTGAGGATCCACAGGGTGCATTTTCAGTGTACAAAGATGCTTCTAGAAACCCTGGAAAGCCCCCAGGCCACCTCTACATAGGACATGCTTATAAAGGAGATGTTTTCCAGTTTTAATTTTTGTAAACTCTCAGATGAATTAGGCTGAACATCTCAGAGCTTTATTCATAATTGCTACAGTAGATAATTTGTGCCTGTGGTAATGGTAATTTAGAGTTATTAATGAAAATGAAGGCTAATTTAAAAAACAAACATCTGAACTCAGGCTGAGGTAAAAATGCAGAGTAGTCACAGGGAAATCTTATCTAAGTTTTCTTTTTCCATTCTAAAAGACGAATATCACTTTGGTTGCAACAAGAAAAAGGCACACCGTCACACAGTTTTGTAACAAACGTTCGCTGAACATACCTGTAGCCCTTCAATGGCCAGTTTGAGAATGGAAGGTGTCAGCTTGGAGGCTTGTTTGAAGGAAAAATTACTCCAGTCTATAATTAAGATGAACCCATTTATCTGAAGCTCCGGATCTTCAATAAGGACTTCCAGTGACAGCAGGATGGCACGGAGGATGTCTGTGAAGGAATTCCTGCAGCCAGAGCAGAAAGGAGTGAATATTAGCAGGTGACGGCGCTTTGCATGTAAAGTGCTGGCCTCCTCCCTCTACTGCTCCGTGAGCCCGGCCTGAAGGGTAAAATCAGGCAGAGTCCTGTTCCTAAAATGATGGAAAACACATTTATTAAACTTCACAGAACGATGCCTCCAGATTCACAGGATGGAAACCTCCCTTTGATCCGACCACACCAGTATCTCAGATCCCAGAGGGGTCTCTCTGTTGTGTTTCCATGGGTCTCTATACTCTGCTTCTACCACAACACCAATTGCATCTCATTGAAATGCATCCCTTACTCATCTCTCTCTCCCACACAGGGCTCTAATCCCTTTTAGGGCCTGGACTGGGCCATAATCACAGTTTGTCCCAGTACCTAGCTACTCAGAGAATCACTGCTGAACGAATGGGGCGTGACCTTAATCAGAGGTATTTATTTTAATTAAACCTCAGTCCTTTTGTATGTTTAAAATCTTACTAAAAGTTTGAAACAACCAGGTAATGGATGCTATTTTTTAGCTTCGATTCATGGATAGAGAAAAACAAAGACAGATAAGAATAGCTAATTTTCATTGAACGTTTACAGAGTGTGATTCGGGAAGGAAGTCGCTTTGAGTACATCAGTAACTGTGATGACAGGCAGACCTGAACACAAACTAGAGTGAAGTTCTCCAGCATTGCCTGTGTTCCTCCACATCATATATTCCCATTCACCATTCCCATTCAGTTGATTATTGTTTTAAATAATTTTCAGACATGAAGAAATGATGGCATATTCAATCTCTTACTCCTAACAAATTATCAGAGCTATAAATTTAAGATCTTAGAGGATCTCTAAATTTATCATCTTTTTTTGATGAGTAGGCAAATGTAATCTTGGATAGCAAGTGATGGCAACATTTGTTAATTCCATCAGTCTGTCATTAAAATCAGAAGCCATGTCCTCATATGAGATGATCAGATTCTTGAGCATTTCAATCTGGTTCAAATTCTAACAAGTCTAATGATTCCAGGTTAGAAATCAGGAAATTTGTGATCAGTGAACCAGTAAGAATTTACCAAATGCCTACTATAAGCTCAGCGTTGTGCTTCATACTTGAAACGATAACATAGCATGTCACATTTCTACTTTCGAAGAGCTTTTAGTTCAGTTGAGATGGCGTATGAGATTAGCCAGATGAGTTGAAAGGGATCAACGACTAATTTGAAAAGTCAGGAAAGAGTTTATGGAGGGATGAAGGCCAGGGATGAGTTTTGAAAAATGGGTAAGATTTTAACAGAACATTAAGAGAAGGAGAAGCAAGATCGTTCAGGAGAGGGGAGTGACGAAGGGACACACAAAGGTGTCCGCTCATTCTGCTTCTGCACAGTTCTCACTAAAAATCTCTTCTGCATATCAAGCTAAAATGTTCTCCCCCAAATCTGCCCATTGGGTGTAGTTCTGCTACAAAGAAAAAACCTTAGGTCTTCCTATACCATACATTTTCACTGATTTAAACATGTGGTCATAATGCCCTGTATAATCTCTCCATTTAAAAATTATTAGTAACTTTAACCATGTCTCATAAGAAATAGTTTTTTTAAGACTCTTCTCATCATTATTGTTTTCTTTCACATATATTCTCTTTTAAGTTCTAGGGATGTCAAATTCCTATAAATTCCTGATAAGCTTTCATTAGGGTTTGTTTAGTTTTTGTTTTTGCATTCATATTAAACATGATCTAAAGACCCAAGTCTTTTTTTAGAGATACAGCTTTGTATTGGAAAGATACATTGATTTAAGTGGAACATGGGACCAAAGATTATGAGTTTAAGATATTCCAAATGGAAATATGGAAATGCCCAACAGTAAACTAGAAATGACCATTAGGGAATTACAGAGTCTGCTCCTGAATAAGCTTTCTTAGGAAGATCACACACAAGAAGAAAATCAGATTGGAAAGCTAAGCCTTAGGTAAAGCCTACATACTGAGGTTAAAGGAAGAAGAATTGAGAAAATAAAAGATGAAAGGGTTAAGATAGTACTGTGTTTAAAAGGGGAAGGGATGTTTCAAGAAGTAAGGATATGATAAATCGCATCACTGACCCTAATTCTTCACTTAATCTGAACACTCACACACTAGCTATGCATTGACCTCGTTGACAATAGAGTGCATTTTCTGCCCCATGGCCATGTGACTTGATTTAACTGATGGCATGTGACAGAAATGACAGTGTGCTAGTTCCGAGTCTAGCTTTTACAGACTTTGGGTGTTGCTACTTGTTCTCTAGTGTTCTGCCATTGCCATGGTAAAAACATGCTATAGCTAGCATGCTAAAGAGAAGAATGAGAAACACTCAGACAAGTCACTTCTCAGCCAATTAGCAGACCTACCTAAGAAAAAGAACCACCCAGCTGAACCCACCCTAGACAAACTCCAGCTGCCCCACAGATGCAAGAACGATAATAAATTATTGCTTTTTTAAGCCACTGAGTTTGGGGATGGTTTATTACACAGCAACAACTATCCAATTCTGGAGGATAGTTAACAAAGCCACATACAACAGAAAGATTAAGGAGAATAGGAAGGGGAAAGTCATTGTATTTGGCAATAAGTAGATCTTTGGAGAATTTTGAGATAGAACTTTTAATTAAATGATAATGATAAGAATCATTGATTACGAAGATTTTTAGCAAATCACTTGTGATCTCATTTTACTCCTATATAAATGAGAGATAACAACTCTTCCCATCACATATCCTCTTATAGGCACTCCCAAGAAAAGACATTAAATTCTGCCTGAAAATCTGGAAACTATTTTATGAATTTTCAAGATCAAAACCTTATGCAGGATGGACATTGAATGAAGTATTAGATTTGTGGGATGATTCCAGGAGAAAAGTGAAAGGATTCTGGACCTCACTGTAGTTTCCAAATGTTCAAATGCTTCACTTTTCCAGAGGAATAAGCAGGAAAACTCATGTGACTTTACCCCTTTTGAGGACCGTGACTGCACCTCATACTTTAGCCGTGATCATTACCTTAAATTCCTTACTACTTGGCATCTTCATATGGATTTTCTCATCATTTTTCTTTTTCCTATTTTGACATCTTTGACTTGCAAAATCATCCCAGCTTTTTATAATTTGAAAGATCTACCAGACCAAAAGTTTTATGTGGTTCTTCCACCCTCAAGCAGGTAGAGCATAACTTAAGTGTGGCATGAGCACAGCAATTTTCTCCCAAAGAGTACAGTGCGAAAAGGGGAAAGAAAGAGTAACTTTACAGTGGAGAAAACTGACCAACACTTCCTCAGCCAGCCAGGTGATCAAGGTCAACATCAACCGGGATAAGTTATGTTGATAGCCGTCGCCCTTGATACGGTGATGAAAAGGGTACTCTACCTCTCTGATCTTCCTCCCCAAAAATGTAACCCCACATTCATCAGGAAGAAACACTACACAAATTACACTTGAGGGACATTCTACAAAACACCTGACTAGTATCAGAAATCTAAATAAAGTGTGGACCTCAGTGAATAATAATGTATCAGTATTGGTTCATTAGCTATAATAGATATACTATGCTAATGTAAGATGCTAATAAAGGGTGTAGGATATAGGAAAATCCTCTGTGCTTTCTTCACAGTAATTCTATAAATTTAAAATTGTTCTAAATAAAAAGTTTTGTTTTGTTTTGTTTTGTTTTTTAAAAAAGAGGCTTACTAGAGTTTGTAATATGGCATAATAAGTTTCCATGAATCTTCTAACAAGGTTTCTAAGCAAGCTAAAATGGTCATAAACAATTTAGCAACTTCATGCAAATTGTGAAATGAGAACAGAAGAGGTTTCCAGAATTTCTTTATTCTACCAATTCATTTAGACTTATACATTGCCTAACTCTAATAACCCAGAGGAGGGAAAACTTTATTGCCTACAGTAGCAATTCTATCAACCTAGTTTAACGCTTGTATCAAAATGACAAATGGATGTTTCCATTTCTCCAATCCTCTTCTATTTGCATAGCAATTATACATTCGGTTATGGATTATATCAGCTTTAGATTGATAATTAGAATCTCAAATGTGATCATATATGTGCAAGTACTACATAAACAGCAAATTACCAGTGGAATGTAAAAAACTGTGCTACTGGAAAATAGAAAACTGCAACTTTCCTTCTCAAATATTAATTTTATATTAATTAGAACTTATTAATGATTTATCTTAAAGAGGTTCATCGTTATACTATGATAAATTAGAGATTATGAATAATGACTTATGTGTAGGTCTACTGTTGTTTATATGAGTTGAACACCCAACATTGCTACCTGAGGCTTTAAAATTTAACTTAATACAGCTTAATACCAGTGAGGTGCAAAATAATGGAAAGTAATAAGTGCTTTACCAATGAGAAGATATTTATGTTTCAGGAAGTGACTTTTTTGTGCTTTGAATTTTTAGTGAAGAGTCTAGAACCTAGATCTCAGGGCTAGATTTATATAAGGAAAAAAGAGGCTAAATGAGATCAGATAACCATGTAAAGATATGACACAGTGGCCAGTGACTCTGCTCAGAAGGAACACTGGGAAGCCTCGCAGCCAATTTAAAATCACTGCACGCATCCCTATGCTAGTTTTCTTCATATAGTGGCAAGAAGTCCGTTAACATTAGTAGTTAAAGCTCTTTGGCCAGTTCTGTATTGAAACCTTTTAACTTTATATGCAGGACTTTTTTCTTGGGAATTTTTTAAGGTCCTATTTAAACCAGTAGTTTTGCAGATAGTTTGCTACCAAATAATCCATTTACAGGAAGAGAAGCGTCACATCCAAGCATGCTTTTTTATCTCTTCATCTCATTTGAAGTTTCTTTCAAAGTTAATTACTAAAATAACCACAGCATGGCTTTCACAGTTTGCTTTGCCTCTGATTTGACAACGGTGCCAAAGCCAAGGTGAAGAACACACGCTCCCTTTGCAACTCCTCTGATGTATTCTGGCCTGTGGGCATGGGAAGAACTCTCTTTTGATAAAATGGCAAAAGGGCCTGTACTCAAGGTCTGGACATGTTGGCTCTGCCCCTCACTAAGCATGCAACTATGGGTAGAAGGTTAAAGTTCAACAAGGGGTCATTTCCTGGCCACCCATGTAGAGGGTTATTGTAAGAGTTATGCAAAGTGATATGTGAGAATGAGTTCTGTGAATTGAAAAGCACATCCCAACGGGAGGCAGTATTCGTACTTGCACGGGTAATAGGTATGTTATACCTCTCGGTTACACTTCTTTCGGCTGGTGATGGCAGAAAGATAATGGGAAATGTGCAACATTCAATTGTTATTTTCTCCTCTTCTAAGGCCGAGGGTCTTTGAAAAATGGTTTGGAATGGAAATTCTGGTGATGTGTTTTCCTAAATGGGTTCTAATAATTCCTACAAGAATCAAGTTTTAACTGGATGGTCTCTGTGTATCATTGTGCAACTAGGCAAATGGATCCATATTTCTCAATGAGATAATTAAAGAAAAGTAAAAAAAAATATTTGTGTTCTGAAAATATTAGGTGCAAAAAGATGCTAAGAAAAAATGTTTAGCTTTGAAGTAGTAGAATTAATATTTGCAAGAGCTTAATCTTAAATTTATTACCTTGAACATTAGCTGGAAAGTCAAATTAGACAATTATTTTTCTCAGCAGAGATGATACCCAGAGGACAGAAGCCTAGGATTTAATTCTGCTTCACATAGTTTGATAGGCCTATAATCTCAAGAGTAGAAAGAAAGAAAGAAAGAGAGAGAGAGAGGGAGGGAGGGAGAAGAGGAAAATACAGAATTGATTATTTAGAAGGCACTCTTTTGTTAAGAAGAAAGAAAGAAAGAAAGAAAGAAAGAAAGAAAGAAAGAAAGAAAGAAAGAAAGAAAGAAAGGAAGGAAGGAAGGAAGGAGAGAGGGAGGGGGAGGGGAGGATGAAAAAAAGAAAGAAAAAATCTTATAATTAATTTTTGATGTCTACTAATTTTATTTTATTCTGGTCAGTGAAGAAAACTTGTAGATTTGTGTTCACATAAGGATATAATTCCTATAACATCAGAATAAATGAGTTGTCTACTATTTTATTGCCAGGGTTCTTCCTTGTCTGTATATCTATGGTGAACAAGAATATAATGTATGTGTGTGAACACATACAATGATTCACCATTTAGAGTTTCCTCCATTCTGGATTTTGTGTTTTGTTTTGTTTTAAGTGAAAAGACGATTTGAATAAATAAAACCAATATTTTATCACATTTGATCCAAGTGCTTCTAAATTCTTCCAAGAATTGAAGAAAATGAAATTGACATCAAATGCATCTATCGGCTCACTTAAAAAGTTAATGCAATTTCTTATCATTTAATGTTTTCTTTTTAAATTGTTGAAGTTCCTTAAACTGAATAAGGAGTCAGGAGGCATTAGTTCAAAGGTTTAATGAAGTTCTATTTTGTGGAAGATATATAAGATAAAAAGACATTTTTTACTTTTCTGGAAACCAGTAAGAGACATTAAGAAATACGTACATGGGAGGCAATGAAGCATAGTCATTAAAAAGATAAGGTTTGCAGTTAGCATGTTCTGATTCAAATTCTGACTGTTCTGTGTGAGCTTAGCAAGTTACTTTATCTCTCTGTGGTTTAGTTTCCTCATCTGTAAAAAGAGCATCATCTCACTCGTAATGATAACGTGAGATAACGTACACAAAGCTATAGCAGAGCAACTCTCGTGGAAGGAGCTTATGGTCACGGTGGTTTTCATCGTTACAGAAATGAATACGATATCAGGTAGAAAGTAATAGGGGCTGCAAAGTGCTTGTGAGTTACAAGGAGGGGTTACTTGTGGCTGGGGGATTTCAGAAGATCTTTGATTGGGCTGTGAAGGATGGGAAGATTTGGACACTGGACGTAGAAGGGAAAGGGTGGAAGGTGACACATAAACAGTAAGATCTGAGTGCATAGAGGCTCTTGTATTGCGAGAAATAGCAAGTTCGCCTGTGCCACGGGATGAGTGAAAAGGAATGTAGAAATAAGATTAAAATTGTGATCCATCTTCATTCTGCTTGCTAGGACAACTACTGGCTGTTTACACAGAGAACGGAAGCAATGGCAGCTCTACTTTAGGAAGATTTGGACTGGCAATAGGGATTAAGTGAATTGGAGTTAAGAGGCTGGAGCCATGTAGTTCAATTAGGAGGGGGAGGGTTGCAGAACAGTAGGTGGGAGCTGAATGGAAATAATAAAGATCTGAGGAGAACTATGAGGGACAGTACCCAGGACTTCATTACGGATTAGATTCAGCATGAAGAGAGCAATGACTGTGGTACTTTGAGGCTAAAGGGGGCTCTGTAGGGTGGGGAATGAGTCAGAGGTGTTGTAGTCGTATTTAGTCCTTCACAGTAAGAATCAACACCCAGGACAGAAACGCACAAGATGAATAATATGACGACAGCAAGACTGTGAAGGGGATGCCTAGAAGTGCACGGTTGGGTGGGGTCTACATTCCTGCCACTCAACTGATGAAATATCACCATAAGCAGATGCCGTCTGCAGAAGAAAATATTTCCTATTCTATCCATGAGAAAAGATCACTTGCCTCTGTAGCCTAGACAATGAGCTTCATCAGGGCTGGGAGTGTGTGGTTTTTGTCTTTGAATCCCTGGAAATTACTAGTACCCACACATAGTAGAGGCTCAGCAAATGATTCTTAGTGAAGGAACAAAGGAATTCATGTTAAAACAACCCATTGGAAACTCTGAAACACTGAAAATAGGTGAAAACCCACTGTGGGGGCACCAGTGAGTACATTTCCTTCTTCTTCAATGCTTCTTATGCTCACTGCTAGGGGCAGTGATGTTGGATATGTGTCCTCGAGTACTTTTCTCATTATAGCTTATATTTACAGAATAATATGCCACTGAGCCCCATGTACCCAAGAGTTGGAAAGGAAACGAAGCTTTAAGAATTGATTTTGGTTTAGGAGAAAGTCATGTCTACATTCACGTAAGGTTAGTGTGGCCATGAATGAAGACAGCAAGAAAATGACAATCTAGAACAGTTAATAAATGCTAAATGGATGTCTACAGATAGGAAGGCTGGCTTAGCTCAGGATCCTTAGCACACTGGGAAAGGACTCGTCCTCAGATACCACTTTACGACAGCCTGAAGTGCAAGTGAGGAAGAGGCTTATCTCATCCAGCTCTCTGGATGGAGACTGGGCCAGGGTCTAAAGGGAGTGGAGGAGGAATAAAAACATGCTCCAGTGGAAGTGACTACTAAGTGACTATGAAAAATTAATTTCATGTGTGTCTATCTGATAACTCCCTTGGCTGAGGAGCTTCAGAAAAGTGAAAACTAGAAAGAGTCTCCAATATGTAAAATAGCACTTAATAATAAATAGTAGGCGTGGACTCAGGATCGAGTCAGCCTAAACAGTGTTACAAACGGTTAACATTTCTAGATCTTACACGGGGTTCAAGGCAATATCCTAGTCACTACTTGAAATGGAATATTCTTTTCTCTAAGCCTGCCTGGGTCTTATCACCATAAAATCACATTCAGAATCAAAAAACTGGACAGTAAGATGAGAAGGCATTTTAAGAAAACCTCCATCCTACGACACTACACTGCTTTGCATGATTTTACCCTCCTGAGGTCCTTCCCTCTAGGTGAGACGCTGCAAACACTCTTGCAAGCAAGAGATTCCTTTCTGAAATCACAAACTCTGCTCGTCGTCGTGTGCAAGAAAGCTTGAGTTAAATAGTACATTAGCAAAACAACTCTATAGACGTTGCCTTTGATGGAAGGCACACCTGTGACCTGAGCTGGGAGTATACAGCATCTCATAATTTGAATTAATTTATAAAATCACCCACCTCCGATGAAAACTCTAAACCTCTGCGTTTAAGAAGGAGATCGATATATTCTGGCAGGATAACAAAATCTTAAAACCAAGAGAAGTCCTAAGGCTCTAAAATTAGCTGCCTATAACTAAGAGTCTCAACCCTGACAAATACAGGCAATTCATCTCAGAAAATTTAATAGAAACTGATTGAATCTAGAGCATCTGCAATCTGATTGAAGTTTTAGAAGCTGGTTTGTCCTTGCCCCCTTTAAAATTCTAGACTTCTTAATCACAAGCCACTAAAACATCAGCAAGCAATCAAATTCAGGAAAGACTGAAGGAAGAGAGCCATTATGTAATGGCAAGACAAGTCTTATTTTCATAGGTACTATATCAGGATAGCTTAATAATATGACAGAACTGCGACTTGCTGGCTAGTTTCCAGGTGTCATTCTTCTATCTGGTTATCATTCTTCAAATATTTCATCTTCCTTAAGACACCTCAAGGTTACCGGATTCTTGCAGAGAGAAAAATATAAGGACCCCATGACCTTCACAGCTATCTAGTTCAGAAGGATCCCTACCACTGTTTACACTGTTTATGAGTTCTGGCACCAGTAAGGCAAGTCTGATGGGAAGAATTTGGGGCTTTGATCAATTCCTATAATGCTTAGCAATGGCTCGCAAATCATTATAATGACAAGCGACTTGATCATCCTTCTGAAACTAGGATGAATATATTCCCACGGCCCAGAGGGGAAAAGCCTCCTGTGAATCCCATCGACGTGTGCTTAACTCCACCAGAAAAATGCCTATTGGAGGTTTTTGAAGACGGCTGGAGCCGTGAGTTCTGTGCCTGCAATAGTTAACTGGCAGGACCAGGCATGTCATAAGAGAGGTGTGGGACTCCCTAGAATTCTCCTAAGAGGACCCACTTGCTCATCCAAACCAGGCAGGTCATAGAGACCTCTCCCTGTCCTCTGTCTGTAAACCAGTGGGCTGGGAGCTGCGATGGCCCACTGACTGAATCCCAGTCAGAACACAGTCTCCTGTCACTCTACTTAATTCTAGAAAACAGAAGCAAAGCAAAAGGTAACAAGTAATGCACTCATAAAAGAATAAACATAGGCTCAGCATAGTTCATTTAACAACAACTGAAAGGATCAATTGACTTTTCCTACCCAGAACACAGTGTACTTGGATGCCCAGCTCTGCCCTACGAGGTACCTTTACCCATGGAGGATCTGACGACTCTCTGGGGAATTATTTTATGGAGGTGGTTAAAGACAACATTGGTTTCCTTTACTTAATTACATCGGAGATTATCCCTTGGCAATCCTCTAAGCAATTAGAGCCAGTGGTTATTATTTATTGCTGCCACTTAATAGGAGCTAGACTGCAGGAGATACTGTGAAACATCGAGATGCATTTATCTCCAACATAGGTCCCAAATATCCTACTCTAAATAGCAGAACAGAATTTGGAAAATGCATTACACATGTATATAGATACATAATTTATATATTTTAAGTACTCACACAAAGAGAAAACACATTAAGATTTGAGATTTTGCTGTAGAAGGATTTTATCGCCTAAATTTATCCTAACAAAATCTTGGAGATTGTAAGGGACTGCTTAGAAAAATCAGCAGTTTAATTTCCAAAGAGGAAAAGAGTAAAACATTTAAATGCTCAGGCTCTGGTAAGTTTTATCTTAAATTTTCTCTCTTGCTTTAATCCTTGCCTGTTACAAAGCGATGAACCATTACTTGTCCTTTTTCTATTAATGAAAGCACAAAGATGGTTTTCCTAGTGTTGGTTCATATAGAACATTCTCAGAGGAAAGAACTGGAACTTTCTATCTCTTTCACCCACATTCAGGGGATGGTACTTAACCACCTACATAATTTCCTGGACCCCGAGGCAACATAGGAATACTGCAAGTAATCGCAGACTGCCCAAACCTGAAGCACCGGAGAAGCTTGGAGAGAGAGTGGATTAAGATGGAGGCTGGTTCTTCCAGAATGAATTTATAATTCAACTAGAATGGGATAAGAGCTAGCAGAAATCTTTTTGATTACACGGTGATTCTCAACCAAAGGTAGGACCCCTCCTTGCCACTGGGCGACATCTGGCAATGCGTGTGTGGGAGGGGAGCCATTACTGCTTTGCACAATATGTGGAGAATGCTACCAGCATTTATTACACACAGGTCCACAATGCTACCCCCCTGCAACGTGCAGTACAGCCCCCCGGATAGGATCCCATCCCAAATGCTAGCGACTTCTTTAACCTAACGAATGAGTTTCGGATTCAGCGAAGTTTGTGGAACCACAGGAGCAGTAGGATGCGCAGCAGCAGCAAGGTTCCCCACTCCTGCGTCAGGTCAGCGGGCCTGTCACACCGCCGAGGCTCGCAGAGCGTGCGAAGGAAGACGGACCGACTCGAATAGGAGGCTGAGCAACGACCAGAACGGAGGAGGCTTCCTGTTGCTCCTCTCTTGCACTTCCGTTCTCCGCGCCTAGACTGTTCTTTCCCGTCCCTTCACAGCGCTAACCCTTTCTCATTCTGCAAGTCTTGAGTCGAGCGCCCCCTGATGAGGGGGAATTTCCTACAGGAGCAAGTCCCAGAGTATTCACGAGGACTGCCGCCTTGACCAGATTTTAGGCAGCCCCCCTGAGCCCTTTTTCCAACAAGGCCGCATTCGTGGTCCACATCCTGGGCCTGCAGAGCCCAGTTTAGCAAAGGATCCTGCTAAGTCGGTTCATCAAATTCCTCTCCGTTTCCCCACACCCCACTTCTTGACCCCTAACCAAGTTCCCCTTAGTAATTTTCCATCTACTCCCTCACTCTGCTTGTTAGCTATGAATCCCCACTTAGTTCAAACTTTCTCCCCTATTGGAATAGCCTTGATGCCTATTGCATTCATCTGAAATAAAGTCTTGCTGCCCTTAATATATTCCAGTGACTAATTTTTCTCACATAGAATATGTATTAAATGGATGAATTCCTGACATGAGTTGTCGAGATTGATGCCCTATGTGGGGGAGTTGGGCCGAAAGCAAGGGGAGATGGTGGATGAGATAAAGGAAGCCTGAGGAGGGGACCCCAGTCGAGGCTGCGTTGTTCCTCCTACAACCTGACCCTGGAAAGCTCCCATGCCCTCAGGGACTGGTCCTGGGGCAGACTGGTTCCATCCATTTGTGTTAATGAGCTTTCTCTGTGGCTAAGGCAGTCCGTTGTGTCAGTCTACGAAACAAGAAGAGGTAGAACTCTTTGAGGCATGGACAATATCCTCTGGGGTATTCAATTTACAAAGGAGACAACCTGGTACCTTGGGTTACGCAGATGAAATCAAGGGCTAGGGTAGTGCTGAAGAGGGCAGACTCTTCCAGTTATTAATTCACGCTGAATGGATGCGTTCATTTGTGCTGATTTATGCCTTCTTCCCTGACACATTTGTCATCATTGAAAGACTAAAGAAATCTGTTAGAAAAATTAACTCTAGTATTTACTACTTATTACATGAGCAAGAAGTTGCAAATTCTTTAAGAATCGGTGGAAGAGCTTCTGTTCGTTATTCCACAGCAGATACTGTGAAGTGACGACTCACATATTCTTTATTTTGGCCTAATGCAAAGTTGTCAAGGAAAAATATATTTCCTCCCTCCAGGCTAATCTTGAAATCTGACAAAACAGAAACTTCTTCTCGATTTATGTGTGGCTCTGGTAACGTGGACAGAGCTGTCTCAGAAGAGCACAGAGCTTATTGTTTGGGTCCAACTAAATTTGATTTGGGTTGATCTCTCTTAGAAGAAAGGAACAGAGCTGACATTTAATGATCGCTTAATATGTGACAGGTACCAAATGCCACAATTCCACATATGTCATCTCATTACTCTCACAATAGCCCTATCGAGTAAGCATTAGTGCACACAAGTGCAGAAATCGTGGCTTAGTGAAGTCGCCGGTGGAAAGCCACACAGCAAAGTTAGGGCCCAGGTGTCTTACGGGGGAGTCTCCAGCCTGTTGTCAAGGAATCATGAGCAGGTGTGTAGATCTGACTCTAATACACCCTGCAAAAATGTGTCCTGACACTCCCAACATCTTCATAAATCAGGTGAAGAGAAAAATCTTTTGCAGCTACACGGAGAAATGCCTGCTCTCAAGGCATTTCTTTTGCCCCAAACGCCTGGGCGCAAATGGGGTTCACCCAGGCCACACTTTGGTGTCTTCCAAGTTTGACTCTCATCCCAGGTTTCTTCTCCATTTGGTGTCCCCCACCCACGCATCTGCCACCTTTCCAGAGGCCCTGTCCTTCCCACTCTCCACAATGGAAACTGCAAAGGATTGAGAACGTTTACATTCTGTGATTGACCAATGAATCTGCTTTAACTGTGTGCACACAAAATGCTTTTTCAACCATGTTTTTAAAGATTTTTTTTTTTTTAATCTCTAACTGTGGATGCTTTTCATAGATAAAACACTTCCAGGGGAGCAATAGAGAAAGGGAGGCTTCCGGAATCACAACCCTAACAAAACTCTGCTTGCATGTTTTTAAGGTGATTCAGTTGCATCTTCTCTCCATTCACACACAACAACTAGAAAGGCCTGCTGAAGCAGCCACTTCTCGCTGAACCACGACTAAGTCATCTATTATCTGGTCTTGTCCTCCAGATCTCAATACACAGGTCCCTGCCCATCTCTGCGCAAGTCTGCCCGTCCCCAAACTCCCTCCAGGCCTGCCTAGAGCTGCAAGTTCTTCTGAGGGCTGAGACGTGTGCCAGCCGCAGTGTTCAGTACAGGGCGGTGCTCACAGCTAGTGCTAGGTGAGCTGGAAGAGCAAGAGAGATTCAGATTCAGCTTTAGATGCAGGATACAGCAGTTGTCAACTCAAATGCCTGTGCAGGCCTGGCAGGACTTGCGAACGATGAAGCAGGTTGGGGGCCACAGGCCCATTGGAGAGCATAGGACCACAGGAGAAGCCACTACATAACACCAACAACATGGGATTTGTCATGTGACTCTCCCAATGTTCGACATTGACAAACAGGTCTGCCTCTAGCATTTGTGGAGCCTAGTACGAGAGCACAAAGGGAGGCCCACATCCCATATGTCTAAATATTTAAAGGTTCAAAAGCAAGCCAACAAATTGCTTACTAAAATATATATATTTCACAATGACGTAGAAGTTCAGGTCCTAATTTAGCATTTTTTCGAGTCTCATCCCTGATTGTGGTACCCTCGAGAAAGCCAGCCCCAGTGCCTGAGTGCACCCACCGCCGGCTCTTTCCTCTCCGGTAATGATCTGACATGGGAAGGACCTTGTCTGCAAAAGAATGGACAGCCCAGTCTACATATCTAAGCTCCAGCCATGCTCCCTGCAGACAGTGTCACCTTGGTGATGTCTCAGGCCTGGTGGTGCGTATCTGTGCACATTTGGGAAAGTTTATGCTGGGAAGAGGCCCACACAGGCCTTAGAAGTGAGTTTGGGATCATTTAGGTTGGGTTCCAGAAAACAATCTAGAAAAAGAGTGCATGGACTACAGGTAGATCGATCTCCTTGGCCCTACAGACCTACAATCCTGGCCCCACTGGGGAGGAGCCCAGCTGTAGGAAGGCCAGAGGAAGGTCCTCCAAAGTGTGAGACCTGGAATAGGGCGTCATTTTGTCAAAGTCGAAGGGCAGTGCTGCTGCCAGATCATTAAAAATTTAAAGAACACTGAGTGGACCATGCAAATGTTTGTGGAAAACCAGTTTTTTTACCACTGGTCTAGAAAAATGTTGAGTTGGAAACAAAGAAACCAGGTTTTGTCATAGGCTAATTGCATATACTTAAATGAATTATGTAACTTCTTCATGACTTAAGTTGACCATCAGTGAAAAGAAGTGATATTTATACTGTATTCAGAGTTCTTACATCTAAGTTGATTATAACAGTCTTTTACGCCATCGTTAAGCATCTATTTTTATATTGTGGAAATAAGCAATTTCTCCTTCTTCCATTTCTTCAGCAGATGCCAACATTACAGGATCTATAAACTTGGTAATATGCTACAGACATAGAAAAGTTACACAAACCTAACATTTCTTTTTGTGTTAGTGTAGTTGGTATCTTATTCCTTTTAGTGACGAGGAATTGATTTTTAAATAATAGTCGTAGTAAACCACAATCAGAAAATGAAACATTTCTTAAAACAAAGTTTAAGAACGATTTCTTTGTTATAAACAAGATAACTTTGGGAAACAAAAATCTGTACGAGAGATATGCCTATAAACAAGAATCTAAATAAAAAGAACCTATACTTTTAAATAATAATAATACAAATTTTCAAGGTTGAATTAAAAAATTACTTAGATAACTGAATATATTTACATAATTAAAAAAAAAAAAAAGGTATATTGGATTGGCCAAAATCAGGACCACTGATAATGCCAAATGCTGACAAGGATGTGGAGTAACAGAAACTCTCATTTACTGCTGGTAGGAATGCAAAACGGTATGTCCACTTTGAAAGGCATGACTGCGGAGATGGGGTCTCAGTTCTCTGCTCCCAAAGCTGGGCTTTGTATCAAGGCCAAGCACACTTATTGGCCCAAATCTTTATAATCATGTTCAGTTTTTATACCTCAGAAGGGGAAGGTGTTCTATTGAATTCGAGACTTATACTTGGATAAGACATACCAGTGGAGCAGCTCAGAGCAATAGGAGCAAATGGGCTAGACACTGGGCTGACAGACCTTGGAAATGATATTGAAGAAAGTCAAATGTGACTGAATACTGATAACAGAAAAGCAAAAGAGGCATGCACACAGTATGCATAACACAGTATATAACGTAATTATGTTTTGGTTTAACTTGCTGGAAATGACTGGCTTAAAAAAGGAGGTTGATGAGGGGCAAACAAAGAACACTTTCAAAGATTTTTTAAATGCTTTCTCTCCCTCATTTTCTCTTCATTGGATCCAGAAGAAGAGGGAAAGTTTTTAAACTACTGTTCAAAAAATTCAGGTCGGAAGACACATGTGCTGGCCATGAGGATTGCTCATGATGTGAATGGATTACTGGGAGATTTAGAATCGACTTTTCTGGTGACCTTAAGATAGAATTTTAGAACTATGCCAAAGCCTTCATCTTTATACATGAGAAAAAAACGAGGCTCAGAGGACAGAGCTAATAAATATCAGAGCCAAGATTTGATCTTCTGTGTCTGAATATCACAGTGGGAAGGAACCTGAAAGATCAACCCGTCTGTCCCCAGAAGGCCAGAGGAGTTTTTTAGGAAAAAAATGTCCAGGCAAACAGAAGCTGAAAGAATACTACAATGATGTCCCTATCATTCGATTCAATAATTGTCAACATTTCGCATAGTTGTACTATCTATCATATGCACACATGTGTACACGTGTGTTTACAGCTTAATATAAGTTGACAGAGTTCCATGTTATCATTTTTTTTTCATGATTTCCATGCCACTTCTCCTGCAGAATGTCCTACACCTTAGATTGGCCTATTGTTTTCTCTATAAGCCATTTAATTTTTTCCTTTTAAATTGGAGTGAGGTCTGCAAGCTTGGTTAGATTCAGGTTAAATATCTCTGGAGAAAATATCTTGTAGGATGATGCATCAGTAAACTTGAATTCGTTGCCAAGGCTGACGAGTTGAGGGGTGTGCTGCAGAGCTCCTGTTGAAGAGTAGAAGCCTTTATCACAGCTCAGCAGAAGCTGATGCCAAGAAGAATTGACTGTGGGTATTGGTAGATGTGGAGACAATTCCATATTTATGAGGAAGAGGAAAGAGAATTTTTTTAATTGAGACAATTGTAGATTCACTCACAGTTGTGGTCATTTGTTTCTGTGTGTGTAGGTCTGTGTGTACGTAGTTCTATACAATGTTATCAGATGAATAGTTTGGTGTGTCCACTATCTCAGTCAAGATACTGAATCAATATGTCACACCAAGGATCCTACATGTTGCCTTTTTAAATCTCTCCTCCCACCCCTAAAACCTGGCAACTGCTAATCTGTCCTTCATTTCCAAAATGTTGTCATTTCAAAATGTTATATAAATGGAATCTTATGTTATGTAAACTTTTGCGAATAGCTTTTTTTTTCATTCAGCATAATTACCCTGAGATTCATTCACATCGTTACATATATAGTTTGTTCTTTTTCTTGTTGAGTAGTATTCAATGGTGTGAATGTATCACAGTTTGTTTAACCATTTATCTGTTAAAAGGTATCTAAGTCCGTTGTAGTGTTTGGCGATTACAAATAAAGCTGCTATGAGCATTTGTTTATAGACATTTATGTGAATATAAGTTTTCATTTCTCTGAGATAAATGCCCAAGAGTGCAATTTCTGGGTCATATGGTAATTGCATGTATAGGTTTTTTTTTTTTTTTTTAAGAAACTGTCAAACTGCTTTCTAGAAATGCTATACCATTTTACATTCCCACTAGCAATATTGATAAGTGATTCCATTTCTTTGCATCTTCACCAGCATTTGATGTTGTCACTATGTTTTTCTTTTTAAGTCATTCTGATAGATGTGTAGTGATATCTCATTTTAGTCTCAATTTTCATTTTGCTGATGACTGGTGATGTTGAACATCTTTTCATGTGCTCATTTGTCATCTCTGTACCCTCTTCAGTGAAATGATTGATCATGTCTTTTGCACATTTTTGAACTGGATTTTATTTTTACCATTGAGTTTTGAGAATTCTTTATATATTCCAGATACTGGTCCCTCATCTGAGAAGTGGTTTGCAAATATTTTTTCCTAGTCTGTATCTTCTCTTCTCATTCTATTCATATAAACTTTTAAAGACAAAACGTTTTTAATTTTGATGATATTCAATTTACCATTACTTTTCCTTTATGGTTCACGACTTTAATATCAGGTCTAAGAATTTTCGCCTCACCTTAGATCCTTAAGATTTGCTCCTAGGATTTTTTTCTAAGAATGTTATAGTTTTACATTTAAATCTATGATGCATTTCAAGTTAATTTTTATGTAAGATGTGAAGTTTAATTTGAGGTTCTTTTCTTCTTCTTTTTCTAACCAATGAATGTTCAGTTACACCTGCACCATTTGTTAAAAAGGCTATTCTTCCTGTATTGAGTTGTTTTTTGAACCTTTGTCAAAAATTATTTGTCATGTTTGTACAGGTATGTTTCTGAGTTCTATTCTCTGTTCCATTGATCTATGTGTCTGTCCTTCCATTAATACCACACTGTAAGTATATCATAAGACCTAATATTGGGTAGTGATCTCTCACATTTTATTTTTCTTTGTCAAAATTGTTTTAGCCAGTCTATGTTCTATGACTTTCCATATAAATTTTAGAGTAAGCTTATGTATATCTATAAAAAAAAACCTTCTGGAATTTTGGTAAGAAGTGCATTAAGCCTGTAAACCAAATTGGGAAGAATTAGCAACTTTGTCATGTTGAGACTATCCATTTGTTTATTTTTAGTTTATTTCATTTATTTCAGCATTTTGTAGTTTTCAGGATGTAGATCCTGCACATATTTTATAAAATGTATACCTCAATATTTCATTTTCTTTGGAGCTATTGTAACTGGTATTATGTTTCTAATTTTGGTTTCCATGTGTTCTTTGTTCATATATGGAAGTACAATTGAATTTTATGTGTTGATCCTCTATCCCACAAACTTGCTGAACTCATCTACTAATTCTAGGAGTATTTGGAGGTTCCCTGGAATTTCCAACCTAGAACATCATGTAACCTGCAAATAGAGGCACCTTTATTTCTTCCTTTCCAATTCATATGCCTTTTATTTGTTTATTTTTTCTTGACTTGCTGTCCTGGTCCTGGCTTGGTCCTCCTGAGTGAAGGAGGGAATAATCATGTTATTTTCTGGACAGTCCTTGGGACGTGTGGGCATCATGTTCAAAATCTGTTTAGCACACACATTGACCTCAAGACCACAAAAACTTCCTACTTGCCGCTCTGATAGGCCAGAGTTCTTTCCCAAATGGCTCCATTTGATGTGTAGAGTGGTTTTCCCAAGCCACCTTGTCATTATAATTCATTATACTTGAACTTTGAAAAGATGCAATAAATACCACTTTTCTTTTTTTTTTTTTAGCAAAGGTTAATTGAGTTCTGTGTGCCGTGCACTGTGCCAGATGCAGGGGCAATGGAAGGGAAGAAAACACAGCTTTGATTTCCAAGCAAGACGGGGAGCAAGAAAAAAATCAAGCAACACATCTTGTGTGGTACACGCAGCTGTAAACAGGGTGGTGAACAAGGCAGACCAGGCGGCTCTCCTCAGGGAGCCATTGCAGAGAGGATATAGGCACTAATTGCTAACATCAAATTTCACTGGCTAAGTCATGGGGGTAGTAAGACGGCTCCCCTTGAGTAGGAGACAGAGCCCTCGCCCCCGCCAGCGCCATCTCCTGTTAGAGAGCTCCGCTCCGCTCTCTTTTCCTTCTCTCTTCCCATCGGGCCAAGGATGCGATTAGAAGGGCCCCGAGTCCCCTCTGGTTGGGGAGGAGACTTCTTCCCCCTCTGCAAGGGGCAGAAAGGCACCAGGGTGGGACTTGGGTGAGGGGAGGGGGGTGCCGATAAGCAGACCCCACCGTTGATCCAAAGACAGAAGAGCAAGTGTGACCTAGTTCACCATCTTGGCACTAACAGGGATCTGAGGCCAACTGCCACCTAGAGTTTTCTTTGCAAACACCCCCTGGGGTTGGAGTGTTCAGAGGTGGCGAGCTGACGGCTGGAAATTCTATCCCTTTCCATTGGAAAGCCAACTAACAAATTATCTTGACTTTTCGAACCTGCCGCTCTTAAGATGTTGAACTTGAAAAGCTCTCCAGGAAATGGCAGTGAGTTCAGTATCCATTCAAAGATGCTGAGAAGAGAGGCCAGCTGTTTTTTTCAGGGGCGTTCACACCCAAGGCTTCTTAAAATTCTCTTCAAAGCCATCAATTTGATTCCGGTAGCTCTATCCTAATCTGCTAGCACAACTTTGACTTTCGCCTCCAGCCTTAAAAGGTGGAAAATACTGCCAGACTGTCTCTTGTGTATTTTTTTTGGGGGGGGGGTCTGAAAAAAATTCTGTACCCCGAGGAAAAGTCCATCTTAGTGATGCTTGAAACAAATCTGCTTGGATTGCCATTCACAAAGTCACGGCCGGGGAAGAGCTGGTCCTCAGAACAGAAGCAGATGCTGAGTGTGGGATTGATTAGGGGGTCTCCTGAAAGATGCTGGGGGAAATGGACATGAACGCGAGCTGTGGCCTGGGAACTGGGCCTGTGATTTGGGGCGTGCGTATTTACGAATGCCCCAAAAGAGAATGGAGAGCCAGCTTTGAACATGTTGCATGTGTGGGAAATGGCCCCCGGAAGATGACAGGCTTGGGGTGGCGGGCCAGAGACCCACTTCATTCGTCTGCGGGTTTTAACACTGGTCTCTTAGCTTTGACAGCTTCAGGCTTCCATCCAATTTCAGCCCCACGGCCATTTTCAGACCCGGTTCCCTCTAAATGGAATGACAAACTTACCAACATGTGGAACAGAATTCATTTTGTCAGGGTGGCTAGGAATGACAAATCCTGAAGTGATCAAGAAGATGACAAGGAAATATTCTTTATCGTTTACCTGCTAGGCATAACTTATTCTTTTTTGGCGCATTGTAAGGGTAGATGCTTTTATCAACAATACTTTTAAGAGAAGGCCATTATGGTCAGTGCCTGTATCCTGTCTGTGATGTTTACGCTGAGCTGACAGAATGAACATCTACTTCGCAAAACAAAAAGAAGCAAAAATCAGAAATACAAATTGTCTTCTCATTCCCAAAACAGCCAACTTGAAAATATTCTACCCTAGAGTTTTAGAATTATTGAAAAAGAGAGACGCTATTCAGAAATAATATTTCCATTTGTTTTCAACAATACAATATTGAAATTCACCCAAACTAGAAATGTACCTAGCATCATCTACTTCGCAAAACAAAAAGAAGCAAAAATCAGAAATACAAATTGTCTTCTCATTCCCAAAACAGCCAACTTGAAAATATTCTACCCTAGAGTTTTAGAATTATTAAAAAAGAGAGACGCTATTCAGAAATAATATTTCCATTTGTTTTCAACAATACGACATTGAAATTCACCCAAACTAGAAATGTACCTAGCACTGCTAGAAAATTAGAAGTGGTACGTCTTTTATTTCTTTATATTATTTCTTTTAACCTTCCATCAGCTTGCCTGAGGTTTATGCTTCTGAATACTTGTTTACTTATAAGATACAGGCCAGACATCAATTTGGTGAGGTACCTCTCAATTACGTTCAGGGCTCTGAGCCCTCAGCTGATGCCCTGAGAGAGCTATGTGGCACCGTGACCTTTCTGAGTCAGAGGACACCGTCCACAGGCTCGCTCTGGCTGGGCCACCTCAGTGCTTCACCCAAGCTGATAACTGCCCGTAGGTGGTCAGGTGCCAGCCTAGTTCTTAATTGCTTGAATATTAAAATCACTGGCATTCTAAGCAAAATTTCTAGTGCCTTAGAGGCCACGCCCAGGCCATCTGCCTTTCTGCTCTGTCCATTTGGCTCTGTTCACCACACGAAGTGCATAGATTGCTACAGGGGAGAGAAGTCTGATGTGCATTTTCCCCGGGTCACCACAGTCCCTTCCTTTCCACTTACAGAGGATGAAGGGAGGGTGGAAGGACCTCACGACAGCCGCTCCTGCTGGCCACGCCAAAGCCCACGAGGGGCAGCAGGTTTCCTGTCCCCACCCTCTTCAAGGACAGTCTTTATGAGTCCACCATTTTCTTCTCTCCCACCTTCCAAACATCCTGGGCTCCCTCGAAATAATCACATATAAACAAACAAAACACTTCCTTTCTCCACCAAGCCCGCTGACCTGGGGGAGGGGGAGGGGTTCGCTGGCTGTAAATTAGACCTTGCCTGCATCTCGGTTTTGACACTGGGCCTGAACACACCAGCAAGCAGGCAGGGTCTCCGGCAGGCAGAAGCAGCATGGGCTCAGAGCAGAGGTCCCCTGCGTGTTTCCCACACCCGGACCTCAGCTCGAGAGAAGTGTGTGCGGCTTCCACACCAGGAAGGACCAGGTAGGAGGGGCTTCACTTCACCTGCTCCTTGGAAATCTGCTGTTTGTGGAGGGGTATGATTTCTTTTAATTAAAGCATAATTGACATACAGTATTATATTAATTTCAGGTGTGCATCATACTGATTCGATATTTCTAAATATCTGTCCATTTGGCTCTGTGTTACCACACGATCACCATGATAAGTCTGATAACCACCTGCCACTGGACAAAGTTATTGTGCTATTAATGACCATATTCCCTGCGATGCACACCCCAGGACTTACTGATTTCGTAACTGGAGTCTGTACTTCTTCTTCACCTTCACCTTTCTCACCCATCCCTCAACCTCCCGCCTCTGTTTCTGCTTGTTTTGTTTTCACTGTGCCGCTACAGCCCCTTGTCAGACCCAGTCTTTAGTAGTAGTAGTATTTATTGACCTCAGAGATGCAAGCCCTCATTCTGGGTTAATTATTATTTTCCAGGAAACTAAGCCACCTGTTTGTTCTACAGAATCCATCTATTTTGATTATTTTTCTATTCCTACCCTCTATCTCCTCCCCTTTGGTAACCATCAGCTTGTTCAATTTATCTATGGGCCTATGTTTCTATTTTGTTTTGTTTATTTGTTTCGTTTTGTCAGATTCCACATACAAGTGAAGTCATACAGTATTTGTCTTTCTCTGTCTGACTTATCTCACCTAGCATAATACCCTCTTGGTCTATCTATGTTGTTGCAAATAGCAAGATTTCTTTCTTATTATGGCTGAGGAATATTCCATTATACCAAGAGGAATCTACCAAGAGGTAGTACATATATACTACCTCTTCTTTATCATTCATCTATTCATGGACACCTGCATTGCCTCCTGAAGGAGTAAAGATACAGTTTGGGAACCAGAGAGTTCTTTGCTAGGAGCTGCGACCTTATTTAGCTGGGTAATTTTAGGAATTCATCAACATTTCTGAGTCACGATATCTTCTGTAAAATGCAGAGGATAATAGCACCCTTTGGGGTTCATTGAGAGGATTAAGATAAATATGTCTATACTAATGATCCTCAGAGTGGGGTCGCTGAACCAGCAGCATCAGCATCACCTGGGAATATATTAGAAATGCAAATTCTCAGACATCAACTTAGGCCAGAAACTCTGGGGGTGAGGCCCAGCAGTCTGTGGTTTTCACAAGGTGATCCCACTGTGCCCTCAATTTTGAGAACCTCTGGTCAACTTAAAGATCTATTACGGTATTTGGAACAGTAAATGCTTGATAAATAATAGCCTTTTTCTTTTTTCCATTTTCCCATCCAGAATTAAAGAAATATAGAGTCTCAAAAATTTGCCCTAACTTATAACAATTCAATTCAATTGAAATATTCACAGAAATAGTGGCTCAGTGCTTGGCATTGTAGGGACACAGAGTGGAGAGAAGACAGGCTGCACTGGGTTTCGTGTGTCGTGCTAAGAGCCTGGGCTTTTTCTTGAGAAAATACAAAGAGGCTGAAAATCACTGAAACTGCCCTGCTTCACTGTGCCAAGTCTCCCATTCTTCTGCTGCAGGTGACTTGTCTGGGAGTGAGGAGCTCTTTTAAAAGCCATTTCTGGCACTCACCACTTGTATAATCTTAGACAAAACAATTTCTGTGACCTTTGCTTTCTTTACCATCATTTTTAAAATAAAGGCTTTCGAACAGATGTTCTCTAGTCATCTGCACGAGACGGTAGAACAATAAGCTCTAGATGTCACCCAAACAAGGATCTAGATGCCAGCCCTGCCGCTTCCTTAGCTGGACAACCTCAGGTGAATTATGTAACGATTCTGGTCTTTGGTTCCCTCATCTGGAAAATAAAAACTGCAACAGCCCACCTCACACATCTGTTTTGCAGATGGAATGGCTATATGTGAAGACGATGAAACGGCAGTTCACATCACAGAGCACAATATCAAAATTACTCTCACCATTTGGGGCTGATCTGGAAAGCGGAACACAGCGGCGAAAATCTCTACAATGTGACAGGTGTTTCTGTTGTGTGTTTGGAATGGCGGGGAGCATGGAAGGGGCAGTCCATTTGAAGCAGGCCATTCAGCAAATGTGCGAGTCAGCGGGGGAGGGACTGTCCAGGGCTGGGCAGGGTGACAGTCCCAACCAGGACCTGGACTCCAAGTACAGCAGACAACTGTAGGGTAAATAAGGACTGGAAGGTTGCAGCAAACCTGGTGGTGTCTGTGTGGAAACAGGGACACAACCACAAGGGGGAAATTATGGCATAACTCACTCCTTGTGGCACGAGCTACCTGAAATACCAGCAGACTTGCTCGGGCTGGCCCCTGGAAGATAGGTAGGGCAAGCCTACTGCTTACAAATGTTTACTACTTTGGGCTAGAAAAGAATGGAGTGGACAAAGGAATAAGACACACCAGTTCTGATCCTCTGGTTTCCCTGGTCTTATAGTCAGTGTAGACATTTGGGTGGTCCCCAAACCCCAGGGCCATGGACCAGTACCGGTCTGTGGCCTATTAGGAACCGGGCTACACAGCAGGAGGTGAACGGCAGGTGAGCAAGCGAAGCTTCATCTGTATTTGCAGCCGCTCCCCAGCGCCAGCATCACCGCCTCAGCTCCACCTCAGATCATCAGGCATTAGATACTCAAAGGAGCACTGGTCCCTGGTGCCACAAAGGTTGGGGACTGCTGGTGTAGACGATCGCCTTTGTTAGTTACCATCCACTTCAAATTTCTAACTGACTTCACAATTCAAGAAACGGAAGCTGAAAAAGCCACGTAATTTTTTCCCTGGAACACTGAATAACTGACAAAGGCCGATACAGAATTCTCTTTGTGTTGCCCAATTTGCTCTTTTTACCATATTCTAGTCCTTCTGTATTTTTAGATACAGAAGATTTTTTTAAAGTTTTAGTCTCTTTTTTCTTGTTTATTCACTACCAGTAGATCACATTCATTTTTATCCTTCCTTAGATGCTTGCATTTTGCATTACCCACCTTTATCAGTCTTTATGAATCTTCATGTTCATAAGCTTTTTGTCTGCCTTCCTACCTTCCACCTTATTTTTTTTCTAGGCTACTCTATTGATTTTTAAGGCATTTGGCTTCTTTCTCATGTTGCTGGATGATGGTGAAGATGATGATGATTATTATTATTAATTTTTAACTCCCCAAAGTCTCCTCTTTCTGCCTTGTTCATCTCCTCCTTCCATCACACTTTTCCACCGAAAGAGACCAGTGTGGCAGGACAGTGAGAGCCGTACTCACTTCCATTGCACTGGTCCAGGTGCCGGGCAGATAATTCAATGGTGAGGATCCTTCCTGCAGGAAAGGCATGATGCCAAATTTAAAACCAGCGAAACACTTCAAGATGGGCATTGCCTCTAAATTTAGGACATGGCGTGTTTTACTAGCCTTCATAGTTTAAAAGCTACAAATATCAATTTATAGCAAAAGAGAACCCTATCACTCATAGAGGGAGACGTGAGTTCCAAGACAAATCTTGGAAATTCTCAAGGATGGATATACGCTGAGACTTCACACTTTCAAGGGAAGCTTGAACGATGTCATAGCGACTGCTGAGAGCAGCTCTGAGTCTGGCTGCAGGTCCCCGGCCCAGGTCGGCAGATTTGAACAGGAAAGAGGGTCCAGCACGCACGTAGAAGCCAGACTCTCCCACTCTTGTTTTCCTCACTGAACCTGACTCGGAGAGGCTGTGCTTCCTCTCTCATTCTCCATCCACGCCCTGGCTCTGGCCCCCAACCCCTTAATCCTCCAAAAGTGCCCCTCACCCACCACATTTGGTGTGCCGTGATGGTTAAGTTGTGACACACAACCAAGTGTCTCTCCAGCAAGCCATTCAGACACAAACACCAACCCAAGAGAAAGACACGCCATCCCGGGACCCTGGGCCCTCTGGTCCCCTAGAGGCTCTGCTCTGTGTTAGGGGTACAATAAAAAAAATTTACTTTAGCTGCAGTCTGTTTTTCAGAAAGAGTAAAGTAACACTTTTTAAAATACAAAGTCTGATGCTGGGAGACGACAAAAGCCTTAAATTGGAAAATAAACTCTAGATAAATCATATGTATTACCTAGGTTTTTACTACCTATTTACAAATTAACTTCTACTCTGAGAAAATTGTTATTACAGCTATAAGGAGGAGAAAAATCTCTCCTCATCCAGAAAAGACTATTTTTCCTCATGCGCTTGAATGTAAGCTTTGCTGCATGAAGTTTACAAAAAAGCACATACACCTTCGTGACCTTGGCTGTTATTTCCCGGTTCAGAGCTCTCCACCTGGGTAGATCCTGGTCATTCATTAAGACTCAGAGCAGCTCTTGCTGCCTGCCCCTCCCCCCAGGTGAGGTGCTGCTCTTCTGCATTGCCATGGCAACCTGCGTATTTATTTATCACAGCACTTACTACATTGTACTGAAATACTTTAGTATTTATGTGCTAAAAACTTTAATACTCAGTTAGTAGCTTCATTAGATACTTAATTTTTCAGGGGTAGCCATCCTGATGATTCATATTGACCATGTTGAAATTTACCTGATTCTGTGATCCTAGAAAACAGCAAAGGTTAAGAAATCGCCCATCCTTTGTGTTCCCTGATACCGAGCTGACTGCAAAGAACCACCCCTTCCCATATGACTTCTGTAAGAGTCACGCAGACACATCCTCCCTTGTTCACCTGTGACGAGGCCAGACACAGACCCTCCGACTTCCCATTCTTTGCCTCAGAAACGATTTGCTGAGCTGATGGTCCCCTTGGTTGATCAGAGCAAAATGTTTGTTAACCACGTATGGTTAGGATTCTCCCCTTCCCCTCGGCCCTGAACGTTGGCTCATTCTCACCTGGTCTCAGGGAGAAATATTCTCTGATCTATGGATCCCGCCATGATACTACTTCCTCCATCCTGTTCTTTGTAGCCTTGTATACCCCTTCCAATGGAAAAAAACTTCTCGGCCTAAACCTTGAGACACTTGCAGATCTTATGTTCAGAGCGTTCTTCCTATCGCAGTGGGGGAACTCAAGGAAACAAGGCTTCTCCACAGCACATGTCGTCTGTGAGCAGAAATTATTTCTGCAGAGGTCAGCTTCCATCCCAGCTCCTCCCATCACAGGCTCCCATGGCTTCCTGCAGACTGGACGATGTGATCGCATGGTGCAGACTGTGACTGGGGACTTTTTTATTTTGCTATGCAAATTTGTTTTGTTTTAGTTTGTTTTAAGCAGATCATTAAATTACCTTGCTGTGGTGTGTGTTTGATTCTTCCTTTTTTTTTTTTCCTGACTGGCATGGTACAGTTTTAAATTGTAATGTAACTTAAACTTATATAAATCATAAATTATTAAAAAAAAAAAATTTCCTTCCCTTGCAATAATTTGTTTTGATTAAGATCTCTTCTTACTAAGTCCAGACTTGTTTTTTCTTTGACAATATATTTATTCTTATGCAGTAGGCATTTGGTAAAAACTCTAAGCTGTTGATGAATTTTGTTAGTTTTGACTCAATGTTTTTGATTAATTCATCCCAAAATTTCCTTTCTATTTTATTACATCTTGCAGGCATCTGTTAGTCATGTATTCATACAATGGCTTCTTTAATCCTTGAGATCTTTACAGGACTCTGTCAAGTGTCACAATTAGATCATTGGGCTTTGATTTTTAAAGGGGTTTTCTGATTATAATTACTTTGTGCGATGTTTACCTATTTGTCACTGGAAGTGTAGATGTTGCATTAAACTTTTAAATTTTCCCATACTTTATTCTTGCCCTAATTTAAAGGGTATTTTAAAAGCTTTGCTTCCTAAGCAATGTAATAAAAAATATAATTAATAAACGCATCTGGAAATAAACTCAAAACCTTTAATGGCATTAAAGACAATTCATAGGTATTTTAATGCTAATTCATACCATTCATAACAGACTTATAGGAATGTATAAAGAAACTATATGAACAAAACTAAATAAATGTTGTTAGACCTTCTAGTTAAACATGGCAGATTGAATATACAAGTTTATTTCTTCTCCACGTAAAACCTCATTTACATAAGAGTAAAGAAATCTTTTTAAATGCATAATCCTAGGGAGCAAAGAGAATAGAGGAAGAAATGAGAACAAATGAGAGAGATATGAACATCTTGGAAGCTGGCAAGCAGATTGTCGATTGGCTGCTGATCTTAACCGACCAGAGAAAGGAAGCCAGCAAGGAGAAAGTCAGTTTGCACCACAAACTCTTGAAAATGCTCAGGAGATAAAGTCTCCTCTGAAGGTAAGACGGGTGGCTAAACCCAGGGAAGTCCGTGGAATGTGTTTAAAGAAGTTAGATACCCAGATGCCCACTCAGCAGTAGAGGAACAGTTTATTCCCTGGGGGATTGGAACAGGAAAAAGGCTGCAGGGCACTAAGCATGCTGAGGCCAGGGCCAATGGCCAAACAGGCGTTAAGTGAAAGTCTCTTTCTGAAATGGTAACACCACCAGCCTGCCTTCCCTATCCAGCTCTCAGAGAGCTGGCAGCTACCCCTCCCCATCAAGCACCCACCCCCATCAGGAGATTGAAAGGATCTCCCTCTGGGGATTCTGACCTACTCAGAAAAAAAAAGATCTACAGGAACTGACTCTGGGAGTCCTCCAAGGAAAAATACAACTTGCCACCTAGTCATGCCACGTGGAGCCCACCTAATTGACAGGCCCGCCCATGCACACAGAATTTCCAAATATGTCTTGAGTGTCTCCATCCTCAAGGATGACTTGGCCAAGAATCAGCAGCAAATGAGGAAACACACTAACTGGGAGAAAATGAGAAAATGCAAGAAGGAGAATTAAAATGAATATCCTCAGAGAGAGAATAAAAACATCGTGTTTGTGTGGAAAAAAGGAGTAAGATGTTATTAACAGCATAATCAAGAGTGCTCTCAGGAAGAGAAAGCGTAATATCGGAGGTGAAAAAGGCGGAGAAGGATTACGTTCAGAACGTTCAAGGAAATCACAAAAAACAAACAAACAAACAAACAAAACCAGACTAAAGAGACAAATTTAAAAAGTGAGAGAAAAGTAAAACAAATTAGAAATTAACTCATATAAATCAAATATTCAAATAACAGGAGTTACAAATAAAAATTAGAGAAAATGGAGGAGGGGATTTCACAACAAAAAATAACAAAGTAAGAAAGTTTCCCCAGCCTTAATTAAGCACGTGAATTTTCAGATCGAATGGGCTCACAGAACGTTCAACTGAGTAAATGAAAAAGGCCCAGTCCAAACACATCACTATGAAGTGACAGCACACCAGGAAACATCACCGGAGAGAGGACTCAGGAAAGAGGAAATGGACCAAGGATTAAAACACCATTGGATTTGGCAGCAGTATCGGAGGCCTGAAGACCATAAAGTGATACCTTCAAAATTCTGAAGGAAAACAATTTCCAACCTGCAAATCTGATACCAAGCTTAGCGTGAAGATGAAATAAAAAATTTCTGAACCTCCAATATATCTCTCGTGAACCCTCTCAACAAAACAATGAAATAACCCAAGAAAGAAGAACTGGGATCCAGAAAATAGCAGAGACAACAAGGGAGAAGCAAAGGGGAGTGCAAAGGCCTGACGAGAGGTGATGACTGACAGCTGCGTAGTGGGGCTAGTGATTTGGACAACTGAGAACGGAGGGACTTCTCCAACAAAATAAGACGAAGATATGAGTGGCTGCGTTTGAAGGAACTGAGAGGAAATTTAGTCCAGTCTTCTGTTGAGGATGGATAACTGACAGGTGCACACACACTGGCCCCTAACATTTGCAGACCAAGCCAAGGGTAGGACGGAGCCTGCGGCGTACAGCCCCTCTCCTCCTCCTGCCCCCAGCGTCTCTCTCTACCACCAGGGGTCTTGCACAAGCCTGTGTACGTCGCTACAACACCAGCCCCCGGGTCAGTCTTTAGCCTTGAAGTGTGCACACAGTAGCACCATCTGCCTTTGCAAGGTGGGGCTAGAAAGGGTACTTACGACCATCTGAACAGGGAACTCTGGAGTCCAGGATTTTAGAAGCAAGGTCTAGGAGGGCAGAGTGACACAGGTTCCAATCACCTTGGCCCCTATGGATCTCTTGCCATGAAAGGATGAGGATGGGGGAAAGCCAGACTCTAAAGTTCATGGTCAAATGCAAAGGGCCCTCGTTGTCTGGGTCTCAGAGTAAGAGTGAATACATGAAACATCAAGTAAACTCTTATAAAGGCAGTTACTAACTTAACAGGCAGCAAAATGTTATATAAGAAAGAAAATGTCTTCAAAGTGTATTATTGTTAATAAAACATTTAAAGTATAATCAGTTTTTTAAAAAATATTGCTCAGCTATGAATACTATTAATATTGTTACAATCATATAAGCATTAAATGTGATTTTGCACCAAATCGTGTTTTAATTACTTTGAGAATTTGGAAAGAAAGAAATTTCATGGGTAAAGTGGGATTAAACTTTCACAGTAGGATTACTAAATAGTTACTAAAAGTAAAATAATCAACAAATAGCAGTATATGCATGTCAATTCAAAATATTCACGTTAATTCCAGACGAAACAGTTAAATCGGTTGAAATCATTTGCTGCTGATCAAGGGAATTAAAGATGAAGATAGGGAAAGGCAGGGAGATGCTGCCTACTGTTCGAAGGCCATCATTATTTAACTTCTGAAACTATTTACATTATTACCTTGAAGAAATAAAATTAAATTAAAAGAAAAAGATCATTAGAAAGAAATACTTGGAAAATGAATGAAAAAAAAAAAAAAAACAACCAGTAAATATAGAATCATCAAAAGGGAGGGCCAACTTTTTTTTAGAATAAAAATGAAAATGAATAAAAAGTAAAAAAATGCCCAGGTCCGACTTGCAGACATAATAATGAAAATTTCACTTTAGACACAGTACACCGTTCTGCAAAGCTTTCGTGGATTGTCATTTATTATTTTTATTGCCTTAATTTATTCCTCACAACATGCCTCTGTCGGTATCATTTGCCAAGTACCCAGTGTAAACAGAGTGCAGAGTGAGAATGGAGGGGCGATAATAACAAAAGACAAATTTTTGTTTCCAGAAGACTCACCTCCCACTGAGAGACAACCAACACAAGTGGGAAAACGTGAAAACACAAATTAGAGGCACATAGAAATCCAGCTAAGGCGGATTAGAAATGCGCGATGGTGACCTTCTGAGGCCTTCGGGAATTTGCCGTCTGAAGGAGGTTTTATGGAAGTAATGGATTCTTACTGTGCGCTGAAGGAAGGAAGAAACGAGTTCTAGGGTGGCGATAAGGAAGATGATATAAAAGTAAGATTGGCTGGGACGAGGTCAGAGGGGAAGGTAATAGGATGGCCGCCCGCCTTGACCCCGCCCTAATTTGGCCATGCTCATCCCGCCCATCCTGTGTGTTCAGGTGGACCCCACTTTCCACTTCCAGCTCTATCTCCACCTACGCCACAAAATGTGCCCTAGTAGGAAAAAGAACAAAAATTTCTCTCTCCTCCTCACTGTTAACTGTGGTTTCGCATTCCCATTTTGGGCACTCAGGATTTTCTGCCACATGTCCTGATTCAGTTTTCCCTGGATTGGAGAACAGTCCAGAAGGAGCATGGCCTCTGACGTTGAATTTGAATCAGAACTTATTTTCTACCATTATAATATCAGACAAATTCACAAAACACCCTGATCTTGTTTCCCTACCTGCAAATTGGGCATAATTGTCTAATTTGCAGTGTCCGTGGAAGAATGGAGATATTGTGTGTAACGTCTGAGACATATTTGTCGTAGAGTAGGTGTGCAAGACATGGTAGCTGCTATTAGAATTGCCAAGGTTATTATTATTTATGTAAATATCCTTTTCTCAATTAAATGACACATATCTCGAGGACAGGGACTTTGTCCACAGGATCATGGGGTGGATACTGTTGAATCAGTAGATTTATCAAAACAGGGATGGTACGGTGTGTGCTCAGAGGAGAGTCCCACACCACTAATTTAAGTGGTTCTAACGATTTGAAGGGAAGCCACTGAATCTAATCCTGACACAGGAGCAGGGACACCGAGCTGTAGGTAGGTTCAGTGATCCTACTCTGCTATGACACCCCTACAAACGACAAAGAGAAAAATGCCTTCGAAAGTATCTGAAGAATATCTATTTCCACTATGAACAGAGAAATATAATCATACAGAAAAGTTGAAACTTTTAGTTTATAGAGTTGAAACTAGAAGCTCAATTTGATTTAATTCAGCTTACATATAGTGAGCTGACTAAGCCTCTGAGCTACACATGAGAAAGTAGATAATCTGTAGTCTTTGACTTTAAAGAGCTTATTGAGAAGAGAAAATATTTACATTACAAATAATTCTTAAAGTGGTTGGAAAGTTTTGGTTCACTTTTCTATCTATTAAGAAGTAAAACGTAATAAGAGGTTCTGGGTTTTAAATGAGAGACATTATCAACAAGAACGCTAACTGCTGCCATCTATACATATTTATGCTCAACTTCTACATTATTCTAAACTGTTGGAATGTAATGTCACTTACAATATTTCAAGGTAAAATTTATTGCAATATATAGAAATAATGTTTCCATTTCCTTTTTTTTAGCTAAAGAGGAAAAAAATTGGCTTTCTTCCTTAAAAGGATCACTTCGAATTCTCTCATGCTTTCTACATCAAATAGTTTTATTTACACAGAGGTATACGGTGAGATATATTCAGATGTGTGATGTTTTCTTGCCTCCAGTATAAAGAGATCTATTTTAGTTCACAACAGCATGGTTATTGTATTCATGAGAGTTGTCAAATAAAAAATCTTTTAACTGAACTGAACCATGTTTTTTAGGGTTTTCAAGTATTAAAAGATAAAATCAGCATTCTTCTGGCTACGTTTATTGTATGGAGTGAAATCCTCCTAAAGCATAAGAAAAAAAAATGCCTTTCAAAGTATCTGAATGCCAAGTCTATTTTAAACAGAACTTCAGATTTGGAATTACTGATTTGAATTCTTATTCCTCCTCATTTCAACAAATATCTATTATGGGACTTGTTTGTGGTAGATGATACCATTGGTGCTGTAAGGAATACAAAAACAAACAGGACTTGGCTTCTGTAGTATATTGTTCAATGGTCACAAACTCCTCCCCTCTCAAGAAATATGCCCCTTTGTAATGCAACCATGCTGTACCTCTCATCCAGAGATAGTCTCTTTCTGCACCTTTTCAAACCACACTGGTCAGGTGACTTACTTGACAATTAGAATGTGGAGAAGTAACACATGAGTTCCAGAGTTTAGGTCTCAAGAGACCTTGTAACTTTTGCCCTTTCTCTCTTGGAATTGCGAGACCACCATTCTGTATAGAAGCCCAAGACTAATGACCACTTCGATATAGAGGTTCAGCTCTCTAGCTGTTGCAACTGAGCCCAATTCATAGCTGACCCTACACCTAAGTGCAGCCACACAAGTGAACTCATGCCAAACCAGCAAAGAACCACCATTTTCATCTCTAAAGTGGATTTTTCTTGGCAAGAAAAAGAGAAAATATTTTAAAATTTCTCATTTATCAGTTTCAAAAAAAAATTCCCAAAGAATACTGCATCCGTGGAACTTTCAAAAGCTGACGTGAAGAAGGTTGCACTGGTAGGAGGAATCGCATGGACTTTATACAACACTATTGCTTAATGAGAAACAAGAGAGTGATCCACGGTAGTGGTTTAGGAAATATTTTCTCACGCAAACAAAGACTCGAGTTAGAAAATTCGGATTGTACATTGTGTTCCAAGAAAACAAAATGTCGGGATGACGACCACTCTTAAGCATAGCAAGGAGGAATTGTTCAGTATCTGAAGAAAAGGAGGACAAAGAGGGAGAATAGGAGGGAATCTAAGAGAAATTTAGAAGAAAAAAGTTAAGTCACCCAGAAAAAAAAAATCCACAACAAAATCTGGTTGTTCTCAGACTACTCAGCAAGTCAAAGGGCTAAAATCAAGCTAGAAAAAACACTAAAAACTCTGGACAATAAGTCTCTGAGCTAAAACCTAGTCAGATCCTTCTTTAGGTATAAATAAATGAAAGTGTGTCATGTACTTGAGCACATAGGGTCTCTTCCTAAATAAGCTACTGGAAAATCTATGCCAGGACAATGAAGCACATATAAAAACAAGTCCAAAATGGAGATTTCTTGGTAGAAAGACAGGTATCCAGCAGAAAAATGAGTAAGATGCAGAGATGAACTTAAATGTTTACTTTAAATGTGTTTTAAATGGTTATAAGACTGAGTACTAAAAAAAAAAAGCATTTTTAAGTGAATTAAATGATTGCTTTATTTCTAAAATAATAGAAAACAAATGATGGCATCCATAACCACTGGGTTCTGAAGAAAACCTAGGATTAGAGTGATGGAGTGTAAAAGGAAACACTATTACATTTCTTACCTTCCACAAGAGGTGATTTTCAAAATTAATAATATAGTCTTTACTGTAAGAGTTAATTTAATACAGGTCTAAGATTGTGTTAGAAAAATCTAAGTTAACAACCGTTAAAATTGAAAGCACAAAGCTTATCTTTTAAAGTGTTGCCAGGAAAATAGCACATAAAAATAAATGTATACAGCAAAAACGAACAATCCAAAAAAAGCACATGAATAAACAGCAAAAATAAAAAGCATTAAACAGTAACAACACCATCTATAACGATCGTAACTTATAAGAAACACATCTAAAACAACTCAGAAAAGCTTAAAAAAATTAGGGTGATCAAAAGCAGAGCAGATAACTCCAAAGGAAGAGCTATAGAAGCAGCATTTTAATATCTGATAAGTCAAAATAATATAAAAAATTTAAAAAGCCTTATTTTACAGAGATAAAAGTTCATTTTATGCTGAAGATAAAATGAACAATATAATATTTATACGATGCAAACCTATAGAGAGATTGATAAAAATGTTACATTGGAAGAATTTATGTATCAATCTATGACAGAATTCATAGGCAAAAATAAAAATACAAAAGTTGATAAAAATAGAGAAAAAAATTATTAATATTTTTAGAATATGTGATTATATGCTTGAGACCTAAGTAATGAAAAATTTAAATAAAGTGAATAAACAATATAAATACACAAAGATTTATAAATTAGAAATTCTGCTTAAGATGGTAGAATAGGGTGGAACCAGAAAGCAGGAACCTTCCCCAGCCAAACAGAAATGTGTGATAAATATCATTTCAAAATGTTAATTCATAGCTGACATCAAAAGTAAGAAAGAGGAATCTCCAGGGGTCACAGATGGAGCAGGAATCATCAGAAAGATGAGGAATCAGAAGCTTTATGAAGCAACCAAACCAGATCTGCCTTTCAGGGGCTAGAGTTTTTATGCTTCCGTGGTGAGGAGATGGAAGTCAAGGCCTTGGGACTGAAACTAGAACTATCTCCCTGCACAAAATGAGGAGCTGGAAAATGGGGAATCCTCACTGTGACACGAATACAGAGAATTCTCCCTGCCCATGTCTGGGCATGACAGAGAATGGGGTTTTCATCTAAACTGGTATTGGGGAGAGGGTTGGTAGAGTCTCTGTTGCAGAGGACATGATATTATATATGTTAAAGACTCCATCAAAAACCGTTAGACCTAATAAATGAATTCAGTAAATTTGCAGGATACAAATCCACGTATAAAAATCATTTGCATTTCAAGGCACTAACAATGAACTATCAGAAAGAGAAATTAGGAAAACAATCTTATTGACAATAGCATCAAAAGAAAAAAATACTTAGGAACAAATTTAACTAAGGTGGTGAAATATTTGTATACCGGAAAGTTTAAAATATTGATGAAAGAAATTGAAGATGACACAAATAAATGGAAAGATATTTAGTGTTCATGAATTAGAGTAATTAATATTGTTAAAATGTCCATACTACCCAAAGTAATATACAGATTCAGTGCAATTTCTATCAAAATTCCAATGGCATTTTTGAAAGAAATAAAAGCAAATGATAAAATTCATATGAAACCACAAAAACTCTTGAATAGCCAAAGCAATTGAGAAAAAACACCGACTTTGGTGTTTTTAGAAAATCTGCATTCATATTAAAATTTGGAGAATAACATGTAAAATAGAAATAGATAAGTTACAAACCCAAAGGGTGGAAGTGAGGAAAAGCAGGAAAAATAAAATTGTATCAGACCAACAGAAGGCAGTGCTTGACGAGAGCTTCATGATAACGCTCTGCCTTGTGTGGGGGAGAGATGGCAGGTCCCATGGACTAAGGGGAATGGAGGTGGGAACGACTGTTCTGAAGAGCAATTTAACTGCATGTACCAAGAACCATAAGAGTTTTCATTACTCATGAATTCAACTTTCTGGAATTTATCCTGAGGGGGAGAAAGACGAAAGATGTGGGGAAACACTTCTATCGAGAGATGTTCATCGTAACGTTGCTTATACTGGTCAAAAATTGAAAGCAGCCTAATGTCCAGCGTTAATCGAGTTTTAAACTACCCAGTCATAGTTTTGTGTTCATTGCATATTTGACAAACTAATAAAATAACCACGATATAATTTTAAGTTAAAAAAAGCTGAATAATAAGAAATAGTTAAAATTTACTGAGTGCTAAGTGTGGGTCAGTCATTTTTCTGAGCTTTTGCTATTAACTCTTTTAATTCTCATTACAACCTTTTGCGGTTGATACTGTTCTTGTCATTTTATAGGTGAAGAGATTTAGGCACAGAGTGTTAAGTAACTTGCCCGGGCTTGGTTGGCTAGTAAGTGGTAGAGGTCTGACTCAGACCCAGGCAGTCTGGCCACAGCACTTGAGTGCTTTACCATTGTGCCATCCTGTCTAGATTCATAAAGCTATACACAGTATAAACCCAATCGTGTGTGTGTGTGTGTGTGTGTGTGTGAGAGAGAGAGAGAGAAAATATACTTTGATTCTCAATATAAATAGTGGATATAGCTAAGTAGTGAGATTATGAATAATTTTTAATGTCCTACCACTTTCTCTGTTTTCATCATTTTCTTCATCGAGAATGTTTACTTATATAATTGCACACCCCTTCATGTTTAGGATAGAGCAATCAATCCATATGACAACCAGTCTATAACCTATCCTAACAGGATCTTTGCTCCTCACCCCCAGTACATCACAGAATTATAGTCGTGGGTCAACCAGCAGAAGGATAATCTAAACAGGTGGTCCTTAAACTCCTTTGGGTTGTAAACCTCTTGAGAATCTGGTGGAAGTTGGGTACCTTCTTCATCAAATGTACATGTATCTGAAATTTTAGATTTCTAAATTTTCAGTAGCCAATTATAGACAAAAAGTCTCTGCTCACAGGTTAAGAACAAACTAGGTAAAGCTGCCTCACTTACCGGCAGCTTCAACTACCTGGACCACTGCAGAGAAAGGAAGAAAGCATCTCTCATGCTTCTCTCCCCGACTAAAGCATATTTAACTTGCTGATCCTTCTCAATGTCTCTGCCCTGTCCCTACCCCTAGGGGTCTGGTTATGAGAAAGACCAAAGTAGTGGAAGTTTAAATGTATTAATATAAAAATGATAGCCATGGTGGTGGGGCCATTGTCATATGACATATGAGAAGAGAGAGATTGCTCAGGTGAAGGGACCAAATGACAATGCTATTTTGATCCCCACTGCCTTAGAGTAGGTGTGGTGGGAAGACAAGGGATATAGTTAAAGATAAGCAGAAAAATGAACTCCTTATTTTGCTCGATATCTTCTTGATGAGAGACAAAGGCTTATATTTAATAGCTAGAAAAGTCTAAAAATGAAAATACAAAGAATAGTTACCACTTTGTTAAACAGTTTTTTAGTCCAAGTGTAAATGAAGATATGGGGTCCTTCCCGTTAGGCTGAGGAAGTATTATAAAGAAGAAAGATGCATAAGTCAGCGGGGAAGGTAGTATGTGAATCGAAGGTTAGAGAAACCTTGGAAGAAAATTGCCCAGGTTTTCAATTTTGCACAATCCCAAATAGAGCTGCAATGAAAGGTGCTTCCTGCTTTGCCTGCTGGTGCGTTAAGCGGAACTATATTTCTGAGCATACAGAGAGATGTGAAAAAATTTGCACACTGCTACAGCTCATTTACTTTATTTCTTGGTATCCCCCAGAGGTTTTCACCCAAAGCATATAATTCAACAAGCTCAGTTTCCTGGCTTCCTAACCACAGAAAGTTAGAAGGAGAAAGGGTTTTAAAGCAGGCCCACTGATAGTAACCAGTTAACAGCTGAGAGGAAAAAGAAGTACTAAAAAAAAAAAGGTTTGAAAGCTCATATAACATGGCAGTATGGGCCATGTGGCCCAGGGAAGATCCATATGCCCCAAGGACCCTCATCATGACAGCTATTTCACAGTCCAGGGTAAAATAATTTATATTCATTTTAGTCACCATTTGTCATGAAGAAAGTATTAAATTATATTTAACAGGTTAGAGAGTATATGATGCATTCTAAGGTGCTTTTTTTTTTTTCCTTTTTAACCATAATTGAATAAAATAAAATTTAAAAACTGGCCTTATAAAGCAGCCCTCAACTATTTGAAGATTGAACATCACTGGTACATCCTCTTTTCTTATAAAGATACAAGATAAACGAGGCATTGCGGTGTTATTCTGGGAGAGTTCGCAGATCAAATATCAAACTGAAATACTCTATCTGTGGTATGTGATACACTAATCAATATACAGGCTATAAAATTATGTGATGGATTAACTCATCAGAAACTCACAAGAAAATATGTGATCAACAAAATCTCCAGACTCGTCAGGGAGAGGAGGATGCTGAGGAGGAGTAAGAAGCCATTCAGTAAGATGGAGGCGGGGAATCAGGTTTCTATTCCTTGAGCTCTGGATCACGGAAGGTGGCACCCTGAACAGTGGAGGTTGCTGTAATGTGAAACCTCTCTCTTAACTTGGTCTTACAATTAGAGTTGAGAGAAAATGATGGTAGTCATCTCCTTTCACAAGGTTATTACATGAGGCAGTTGGCACCCGAGCTCATCACACGGTGGCTGGGAGCCACAACAGGACTGAGTGTTGCCCGCCTCTTCTACAACACACTCTGTCTCCGTTAGGTGAATCACTGGGCAAGGGGTAGACAGAGCATCCTGGTCACTTCCTTACTCATTCTCAAGTTCATTTGAACACAACTCCAGTCCCCTCAACAAGAATATTGTCACTGTGAAGAGTCTAGAAAAAGCCTCTCTCATCTGGGCTTTCCATTGTTTCAAACTTCTCTCCATGAGTCACTAAGTCAAAGGGATGTCACCGAGCCCTACTCTGTACTCATGGACACCAAGGAGAAAAAGACAAGACCTCCTGCCTCCAGGAGCTTCCAGACCCTGTGCAGTAAAGATCAGTGTGACAGGCATTCAGGGAAGGACAAAAGACGAGATCGGTGCTGCCTCAGCCTTGGGCAGAGCTTCTTAAGCTTTGAAAAGATGAGTGTGACTCAATTTGTCCTCAAGCATAAAGCCCAAGTTCCCAATGGCAAGCAAGGCCCTTCATTCCTGGCCACAGTCGACCTCCCCGTCCTCATCTCTCTACATGTAAGCCTTCATGCTCTCTGCCCCATGGAACTAACTGAAGCTCTCCCAACACGGCCAGCTAGCTCTTTCTCGCCCTAGAGGGTTGTCTAGAGTGCTCTTTTTTGTCTCAAACAGCCTTCTTCACATTTCCTTCCCACCACCTGCTCAATCTAACTTCTCTTTCAAGTTAGAAAATGCCTCCAGGAAAATTTCTCTGAGGCCCCAGCTTTCCAGCCAGGTTATATGCCTCTTTTCTGTGTTCCTGTAGGGCCTATTCCGACCTCATTATGGGAATGAAGACTGAGTAGGAACTAAGTGCTTGAAGTAGGAACTGCAAAGTTCAGGAGGAGATGAGATAAAAGGGTAGGAAGAAGGGAAGAGGAAGAAGTCTCGTTTGATTCAAGTGGAAGATGTCCTTCGGATAAGGAAAATGATGCCAAATTCTCAAGGTTTTACATGGCAAAAATGTATGGCGAAACAGCCAACTTTATTAGGGTGGCATTAAAGGTTTGTGAGCAGAGATTTCCGCAACAAATTTCGATCGGAGATTAAATGGCACTATCCCCAACAGCAGACTCAAGCATAATCGGGCATCATGAAGAACGAGAAAGAAACACATTCAGGATGAAGCCACCAACCAGCCTTGTGATTTTGTCCAGATCTAATGCCCTCTATTTAATATGAGGATAAAAATAGGTCCTCCAGAAACTGTTGTTGAGGATTAAATAGAAGAACATAGCACAAGGAGATGCCCAATACCTGGGCACATTACAAATATTAACACTCTCTAATACCCAGAAAGACCCCGGGCGTTACTTGTGGGAGTGCTATACTTGAAATTAGATCAAGACACTTTGCAGCGAATACTGGAGATGGAGAAGAAGTAGAAGCAAAGAAAAGAGAAAAAATGATAAACAGAAAGAGGGCTTGCCAAGGAAAAGCAACACATCACTTTAAAACCTTCACGGCACAATTTACCCTCTCTTTATTTTCCTGTCCGATGTTACATTTTGCAGTATAGTAGCAATAACTTCTACTGCTTTATCGTACACTCACAATAAATGGCTTGGGGGGGGGGGTGATTTACAGCCTTAGCAAAGTGCAGGCCTTTAATCCCGCCCTGCGGCCGTTTAAGGTTCTGTACGTGACCGTCAGGAGCGATTATCTAGGAACCGTATTTAAAGGTCAGGAGAGCTGGTGGATGGTTACTGTGTCGAGGTTTGAATCTTGGGGATTGGGAGTTTCCTTTCCAGTTCTATGCATCCTCCTTGTAAAGGGATCAAAAGATGCTTCCTGGCTTATTGAGAACTCGGGAGAGCTCAAAAGAGTTTCGAAGCACACAGGAAAAGCCCCCAGAGCCTGCAATGCACTTAGGAAGGAAGCCAGCTATACCCATGAGAAAATCGAAGTGAATGCAGCATACAGGCAACTCCATGATTAAAAACCGCCCTTTCTCTGTGCCCTCTTTTACTGACCCTGGCCTTTTAGAGAACAGACACGGGCCGCGTCCCCACCACAGCCCAATTTCAAGTTGAGTAAGTGAGAGTAAGTTCAGTGTTGGCTGCTGTATTGGGCCCTGAGTAGGAGGAAGTTATTCTTAGACCCTCAAATTTCTAGCCATTAGAGGAGACATTTTATCTACAAGGTAAAGAGTGTCGTATCTTTTAAATTCCTGGATTCTAAGTGTGAATTTGGGAGAAGCAGCTAGGCTAGAAAGATATGCTATCAATAAAAGCTCATTCTCCGGATCCTACAGCCCCCCTCACCACAAACTCGCCTTTGTAACAATATTGGATAAACCATGTGACATCTGATATCTTCCCGAAGGCAGCCACCAGTTAGGTGGGGACTTATGTGGCTGTTATCTCAGAGCAGAGACCCCACCGCTCTCTCTTCCATTCAATCCAAGTGGGAGATGGCTTCTAACGGGCCAGCTTCCAAGGGCCTGAGGTCAAACAGAAGGGCTGTCGACAGTGGGCAGAAAGCACCTGAGCCTGGACTACGTGGAATTAGAGTGTGAGTGCTGAAGAATGTCTGATCAGGAGTTTTTGTGGAAGAAAAAGGAATTTAAAAGAAATATTTGCTGACTCCCATGACAAGCCATATACTGGCCCAGTGAGTTGAAGGAGCAATATAAGCAATTCCAACTTTATTCCTTCATCAATCACCAGCTTTTTAAGAGCACACAACAGAGCTATCTTCTGTTTTCTAAGATCTGTCAACTGAATGAGAAATGATATCTTGGGCATTTTAGACTCTGGGTTAGGCAGAAGTGGGAAAACCACCTGAATTATGGAAGCAAGGAAACGGCTGTCTACATGTCAGACCCCTTCTCTATTGCATATCGATTAATCCTCCCAGCTCTACGAAGTACATATGATTATTCCTAGGCAATGAGGGAACCGAGGCTCAGAGGAGTTACGTGTTTTGCCAAGGTGGCAGAGCTGGTAAGCTGCAGAGCTGAGGTTCTGTTTCCAGCTGAAGGTCTGCATGTGAACACTTATCTAATGCAAGGAATGGGTAGGCAAAGATGATGCCTTCCATCATCATCTTAAATTGGGCTCCTATTAAGACCACTTTTTGTAACATATTTCAAGAAATATCCAGATTCCTTTACAGAGGCTAGGATTTTTCATGATCAAGGTTATTATTGCCACTGTTACTATTGTCAAATAATTAGGGCCAAGACTGGCTAGGATTTTCAATGTATGAGTGGCCAGTTTTTGTGAGATTAGAGTATGTGGCAACAGGATCTGCCTGATGGGCTGAGATGCTTTCCAAGTCTTTTGAGACCTTGAGTGACCAGTCAAGACTTGCATACTGAGAGCCTTCTAAATACCTGATGTAGTGGCCCCTAAAATTGATGAAAGAGCTCAAGTGATGAGCTGTGCAGCATGGTATTTTAACTGTGGCGTTAGGTCTGAGATCCAGCCTATTTTAGCCAATTACCAGCTTTATGACCTTGTGTGATTCTCTAACGTCTCTGAGCATCAATTTCATCATCTGCAAAATCTGGACATTAATAGTGCCTACCTAAGAGCATTACTGCCTGCCACATGGTAGGCATCCGACATTGTTAGTTTTTGTGGTTATAATAACTCTCTTCTTTAGTTCATTTTTGCTCATTCATAAGATCATAACCATTAGAAAACTGATCACGACACAGAGCAATTCTGGGAATGTTTCTGTCGGAACAGACAGCTCAACATTTTCTTAAACCTCTCTCACCAGGCCTTGGGATTTGGGGAGAAGGGTTACCTCATGGAGCTAATAAGAAGCATAAAATACAAAACCCACCTGGCTTGCCTCGTCTCTTTTTGCCTCACCAATATTCGGGCATTGATATGTTAGAAATCTGTCGCCTTTGGTGTGACAAGTTCTTATTCTGAGGACAGTTAAATTAAAGGAGTCACAGACCGCCTGCTGCTTGTAAAAAGCTCTTTTGTACTCTTGCAAAAGCTAAAGATGAACCTCACTCAGCTGAGTTATTTATAGTTTGAAGAGTTATATCCCACCTACTGCCTCAGGGTTTTAATCAGGAAAAAAGAACCTACTTGCTGCTCTTCTCCCACTGCCAGACACCACCGAGCTGGCCGGATGTTTTGCCACGTCAGCCTTTTGGAGATTGCTACAGGTCAGCGATAGCTGGTGACGTTGGAAGGAGCTGCTATCTCCAGCATATCCATCAAATAAATTACTGCATGGCGTGAGGGGACGAGAAACAGCTGAACACCACCCCAGGGGGAAAAAAAAAAAAACTCCCTAACAACAGACAGATTCCAGGTTGTTTTCTGCATTATAAAGTAAACATGACCGTGTCCTTGCTTTCAGAATTGTGAAGGTAAGAAGGTCAAGTACCCTGATAACATTCATCTTCCTGTCGTTTAATACTGGGAGGAATTGAGGGGGACCCGTGTAAGATGCCATTCTGGAATGCTGAGCTCAGAACAGGAACGCTGCCTTTGGACTTTCAGAGACGGTCACAGAGCTGGGAGGCTGTAGCTGTTCAGTATGTTTACTGAGTGCTCGAAGGCATGAACGAGGCTCGGACTCGTCCCACTAAAGAATAACAGGACTTGTCTATTAGTGAGTACCCCTTCCGCTTTCGCATTCGCTCAAACCAAAACTATGAGACCCTCACCACTTTCCTTCTTCCTACTCATATTAGATAGGCTCTTGACATTGAGCTTCCAGAATCATCTCAACTTCTGGTGGACTCCGCTTCTAAAGCACATTCCTCATTGTCTAAGCCCCACTAGAATGGTGTTTACACTGAGCCTCCCCGTGCCTCTTGGCTAGAAGCAAGAGCTGAGAGGAGGGTGTGAAGAACCTTCAATTTGGATCAAGGGGCCACTTTGCCACTTAGCAACACACCAGTGATTTAGATTTTGATAGAAAAAGGCTTTGGGAACTGAATACAATGGAGGGATGAGACCGTAGCTAGGGCTTAGTGGAAAAGCATAGTCCTTACATTCAGACAGACAAGGGAAGAATCCCATCTCTGTTATATGTTACCTATACACACATAGATCCTTGTAGGATTAGAATATATATAAAACACTTGGTACAAAGGAGCTTAGCGAAGGGACGTTGACACTGGTGTCAGGGCCTTTCTAGACACCCCCATCAGGGGTTCTCGAAGTGGGCTCCAGCTCCCCTCAGGGCTTTGGAAATATGAAGGGGGCTTTTTGGTTGTTACCAAGCCTGGGAGAGGAGACGTAAACATTCCCCAGTGCTCGACACAATCCTACACGTTAACAGCTGAACAGTTCCAAATGCCAACTGTGAGAATCTGCCCCTAGAACTCAGCTCCGCTGTGACTCATTGTACTCAACCACACACTCGTCCACCAGCAAGAAATTCACTTGCAGCCTTTCAGAAGATCTGTAGATATTTTGAAATATCTAATCACTCAGGGGCTGAGCAATTGGCTCCAGATGTCTTAGGAATGAGCTTAGAATTATAAGCCCTGAGTCTGAGTCTAAGTTTTTCCATTGATGAGTCATATAGTTCTGTAATTAGAAAGTGTATTCTCTTCTTCATTGTCTGTCACTTAGTGATACTGAAACTCCCCAAACTGTTATGAGCATGAAACCAAAAAATGTACATGGAAATGCCTGGAAACCATAATGTCCTGTGCAGCTGTATAGTATATAGATGTACAGTATTGTGTACTGTCATATAATTGACTAGGAGCCAACTTAAGGTTCCCCCCTTGCAAATTCTGATTGGCCTAAGCAGAGCGGTGCCAAGCTATATGAGAGCTTGGAACAAGGAAAAATCAATAATTTTTATCCTGCCTTCTTTAAAATTTTAATATTTTGTTCATCAGAGAATTTTCTGCACCAATTTAAAAAATATTTTATGATGATATTATTTACTTCAATACTGAGCGCTTTGGTGTCCCCTTAAATTTTGTGCCCGAGGCAGATGCACCACTCCTCATTCTTGTCCTGGCCCTGGGTCTGAGGTCGTGGCTCAGGCTCCTTAATCTCCAATCCAGTTGGCTGTGCTTCAATCGAAACCTTTTATCCCTTGTTCTGTATGGTAGGGAGAGAGCCTACTGGATTAATTGCCTTCTTATAATAACTTCATACACTTGAAGGTAGTAATCAAGTTGTTCATCAACCCCCTGTTCTCTCTACTAAATTGCCCTAACTCGGCTCTTCCTCAGAGTGCCTCAGCTTCCTTACAGAAACTTCTCAACGAATTTGCAAACTGGCTCCTGATTTCTGGACTCTCAGGTGTGAAAAACAAACAATCCACTGACAAGAGAAGGTCTCGTGTAATTTTATATATTTTGATTTCCAATGTATTTCTAATTGTTTTTCTTTCACTAACATACTCGGGAGCCAGCTGGTCTACACACAGTACTAACGGATACTAGCGTAGCCTGTCGTGGGGCTTTTATTATCTGGACCCCCCACATGCCTTTCTTCTGTCCTGAGAACACAATAAACATAGTTGGTAGAGGCCCTAAGACCAAACAATTTCTCAGAGCCACAACTGAGCTACCAGACCAGACTTTGGAACATGGTGGCTTGGGGTCTCCATAGCATTTCTTACACCTTTGCAGGTGGAGGAAAGTTGATAATGGCAGCAAATCCTGCTGCCCTTAGAAAGCACACCTTGTATCCCAGTATCATAGCTATTTCCCCTATTTAAACTTTTTTCTTAAGAAACAAATGCCATTTATTGAACACTGACTAGTGCTAACCTATGATCATCGTCACTTCCACTTTACAGGTGAGAAACTGAGGGTTATAAGATTTTAAGCAACTCATTCAGGATCACATGGCTGGTTAAGAAGTGGCTGGGATTTGAGGCCAGCCATCTGGCCTCAGAGTTGGTACATTTAATTACTATTCTTGAACGCCATCAAGTAGGGTGATTGGAGTTAATCCTTGCAACAGCTCCATGTGCCAGATATTATACCCATTTCCACTTAATGAAGTTGAGACTCCAGAAAATAAAATAACTTGACCAAGTTTAGTTCTTTCTTTTTTTTTTTTTTTAACTGAGTGAAATTCAGAAAAAATAAATGTGCCCCTCTATGCTCACATTTCCCTCTCCATGGGAAGAGCATTCCTGGGCAAACCAGGCTGTATGACCAGGCGCAAGTATGCAACTCAGAAAGAAACAAGAAGTAGATTTCATTTTCATCAGATCTTAAGAGGCAAATCGTGAACCCTTGCCAGTGCTGATACGAGTTTAGGTAGAAAAGATCAAAGGTTCATTGAACAGCAGTGTCCCTTTAGGTGACATACAAAGCTGGTGAGCTGAAATGTAAACTCTTCTGACCCTGACAGTGCCAGCCTCATTTTATGAATGAATATGTGGGTGCTGACTTAATCTAATTCATGTCGGTTGAGCACGGGAGCCTCGGAAAATACAGAAGTCAGGTAGCTCTCTGCTGAGGCCCAATTTCTGAAGGAGGCCAGTTTATGCTCCATAGCTCAGAACTGGCAGAGCTACACTCACTATTCTGTGCTTTTGTTCGTGGTGGCTGGGTCTAGATGAATGAGATTTACATAGTTTTAATAAATATTAATAACCATTTTAATCTCAGTAAACCTTTTATATCAGACATTTAAATCCTCAGTCATCACAGGCTCCCAACGAGAGTGAAATAATCATTTTGCAAATATGTGTCAATTTTTCCAGGCCTTTTGGGCCTCGTTTAGGCTGGGTCTGTGTGATGGGGAACACGTCGGGGGAGAAAACAAACAAGCACTTAGGATGGGCATGCAGGCAGATCGGACCCATCGGTCTACTCCCATTTTCAAACATTGTATTCCTGTCTATATTTTTAATTTATTTACCATCTGTGTGCTATTATTTTTGTTGTGGGATGTTTTATAATATTAATGATAATTCTAGAAGTAATATATATTGAGTGCTTACCATGTGTCAAATAAAAAGCTGTATTCCTGAATGCATGACTTCATTCAACCCTTCCAAATACATTCTTAGATAGACATCATCATCATCCCCACTTCACAGATGAGAAAACTGAGTCTCAGAGAGATTGCTTGTCTCAGGTCATATAACCAGTAAATCACATGACAGCATATCACATTCTACCTGAGATTTGTTTGCTTCTAACAACATCTGGCTGTCAGCAGGGAAGCTTTATCATTAACCTTATTGAAATCAAAATATTTGGAATAAATAGTATTGTATGGTTTGGAAAATATGGACTCAAGTAGTCTCAGCCTCGCGGGGTGTGGCGGTGAGAAGAGAGAGAGAGAGAGAGAAAGAGAGAGAGAGAGAGATTACTTCAAAGAGCATATTGGATTAGGAGCCTATAAGGTGGATTTTAAAATCCTTTTCCATCTGTAGGCTCAGGCTGAATGAGCTTCACATTCATGAGCCATCAGAGCTGGAAGGTCTCTCAGAAATTACCTAGTTCAAGCTTCCCATTTTACACATGAAGAAACTGAGGAACAAAGAAGTGAAGGAACTCATTCAAGGTTATCATCATCATAAACATTGGATTATTCCCTTGGAGATTTGCTGCTTCTTACTATTACTGTTTGTTATTATTTCCTAATGCATTTTGAGATATGTACAGACCAAATGCAAAAAAAAAAAGTAAAATATTTTGCTATGATTTATTTCTCTCTATGTAAGTCATCATCCGTCTTAGCAGATGGAAGTTCTAAAACACTTACAACTAAGCATAAATGAAGTCAACTGATTATTCTCCAGAATCATCAAAATTTTCCTGTTCCCAAATCCAAATGTCAATGTGCCATTCTCAAAATGAGATTCGTCTAGTTCAAGTCTAGCCGAACCCGTCTAGTTGAAGACAGACGCCCTATGTTGGTGGTTTGTGAGTCTCGGGAGGAAGTCTCCCATGGTAGATGGGAGCAGCTGTTTATATCTTTGCACCATTGCTGGACAATAGGTTGCACAATGAGTTCTTTGCTGGCAAGGACTTTGTGTTTTCATCATTGTCCTCAGTGCCTTAGTACAAGCCCTGGCACAAAGTCTATAGTCATTAAACGTTTGTTGAGTGAATGATGGATGGGAGACTGTAAAGACATGGAAATCTTTCTTTTAATAATATTAGGAGATGAGGCTTTTTAGGATATTTTCAAGGTTAAATCCATGTCTCAAGTAACACAAATTTCATTGATCACATCTCTGTGAATGAAAGCTCAAGCCATAGGCAAAATTTTAGAGACTGATTCATGCCTTCTTTCTCATTAGGCATATAATGAATATTGTGCCATATGCCAAAAAGATAAATATGAAAAAGACAGTCTCCTTCCCACAAGGACCTTGCAGCCTTGGGAGGAGGGTAAGAAAGAGCCCACAAGTAAACACACGATTACAATAAAGCCAGGTGAAGACAATTTGCTCTCAAGGAAGACCACCAGCTCTCGACTCCCATTCCATGTTTGGCTAGTTGAATGACACCAAGTGAGTTACTGAACTTCTCAAAGCTTTGTGTTATCAAATGTAAAATAGGGATAATAATAATTCCTGTCACGCAAAGGTCTTAATGGGTTAAATGAGGTAATATTTATAATTGCTTAGCAGAGTATGTGGTGAGTGTTCAAAACTATTAGCTATGATAACAGTGGTTCTTACACTCCTATTGTAAATGCTTTAATGGCAATATGGACAGAGGGAGAGTATCTAACTAAAGAGGGTTGGTTTGGGGTAGATGAAGACTACCTTCTTGAAGATCCTCAAAGACTGGTATGAAGCAGTAGGCAGACTGTGTCCAGTATGGTTGGAATTGGGACAAGAAGTGGTTGGTCTCTCCTTTGGGACAAGTCCAAAGGCTTGGAGGCATTTAAAAGCCTCAGCTATTCAAGGTAAGGCTTATACTTCCAACCAGCTGGACCACAGTCCATGAAGAAGGGCAGTAGAGATATAGAAGGTAAATCATAAATGGCCTTGCTTTATTTTGAAGATTTTGCAAGTCATTGAAAAACTTTAATCAGGAGAGTGATATGAAAAAATTTTGGAAGGATCACTCTGGCTGTAAACAAAATGGCTCAGAAGAGACTAGACCAGAGGCAAGCTCAGCGAAGCTGCTGCAGTAATGAGGGTGAGAAATGACCAGAACCTAAACTAAAGCAATAGCAATGGGGGCAACAGGAAGAGATTTGAGAGTTCTTTAAGAAGAAAAGGGCAGGGCTTGGCAACTAATTGGATGTGAGAAGCAAAGGCAAGGAGAGCCCAGGACGATGCCCAGAGTTTTCTGGCTTGAGAGAATGAATGGATGGAAGAACAGGTACAGTGGGAAAGATGACACATTCAGTTTGGAAACGTGCTGAGTTTGTGGTTCCTTACAGAACTCTCAGGGAGAAATATCTAGCATACACTTGGATAGAAAGGTCTAGCACTCAGAAGAAATACAGGGTTTAATTTCATGGAGAGGATCCAAGAAATCATTTTATGTGTTGAAAACACGTGATATTGAAAGCCATCTACTGAATCCATTTTTGTCATTGTTAAAGATGAGAATATTACAGACAGAATATATGGATCTTCTCAAAGACAAGCTTTCAATTTTATTAAAATAAATGACTCACTTTGCCAAAGAGAATAATGACTTCTAAGGTGTCTTACTATTCTAACACTATGATTCTATCATCCTGAACACAGCTATGAATCTGGAATTGCCACCGATGACAGTAAACTTGTGGCCTTCAAGTTTCCCTTGTGGATGTCTGGAATATATATTTCTAAATGAGAGCCTACTATCTATAAAGCTATACAATCCCAAACATGCAGTGACTATGCTTATGAAAAAGAAAAACCAAGTAAAGACGCTATCTACATTTACCTACTCTGGTCCCAATTGGCTGCAAAGAGCAGAAGAATCTTCCTGCCATAGTGGTCGCGGTTTTCCAGCACTCCAGGGAATCCATCGATGAGAGCCCTCTTAATGCCTGGATCATCAGCCTTGAAGTTTTTGAACATGTCCAGGTTTAGCTGGCGGTACTGGAAGTACTGGGCCAGGAGTCTAAAGGCATCTGCTTGGTGAAACTTCCTGGCTCGGAGAAATCTCAGGATGAAGGCATCATCTGTACGTAAAAATCCAATGTCAGGCCTGGTGATGATCATGTCCCTGACTTGCTGAATATCCTGATGTAGAACATCTGGGTTCTCATTCAGTTCCAGGCGAGCTTTCTCTATAGTCTCTGGACTGAGTCCAGCCTGTAAATGGGTCATCTTGGCCAAATCTCCTTTCCAGTTGCTTAATTTCTGATATTGGAGAAGAAGAGAGACTGGTCCCATTCACGTGACAGTCTGCTGAAACCGTGGCCCATTCAACAGTTGTTTTTTGTTTTGTTTTGTTTTGTTTTTGTTTTTTTACTACCAGGCTGTCACTGAAACCGACAGATCGAGGGTCTTCTTGCTGTTCCTGGAAAGCAGTAGGACATGCAGTGCCTATGTGGCAGTAGACATCCAAAAGAGTAGCAGAACCGAGGCCATTGCTACTGCGAAGCGAAAGAAACAAAACAGGAATGATACAAAGAATGTCTGGGCAAATGAACTGAATCTTAGAAAAGCGATACATTATGCTGCAGGTCCAAAGACTAAAGGATAAATTATCTTTACAGTGGTATATTTGGCATGATTTTCTTGGCGACAACTTCAATGCATAGTATGCAAGTATTTGAAATATGTTTAGGAATTTTTTTAGTTACATCGACTAATTTAACATAATAGTATTTGGTCAGATTAGTAATAGATTGCTCTTTTATTAATTACCCTAAGAAAGAGTAAGAAGACAGAAAGATCCTTTCTGTTACACCATGCGTTAAAGGCCTATTCACGGGCCTAGATATGGCAGAGAGATTATGGTTGCTGTACAGTTTATTGCTTCCCATTAGGCTCTTTTCTCAAAAGGAAATATTTTTCACAGAAATTCCCCACCTTTTTTTTTAAGGCAGTCATTTGTATCTTAACAATAAAAAGGGACTGTTAAATATCACTGTACCCTAACCCCAAAGGTACAAAATTAATTACTCAGAACTGAACCAACAGCACTGGAGCGGGGGAGTAGGGAAGAACAGACTTATGGCTGCAAGCTTGCAATAATCAAATTCAACAGCATTGAGAAAGGATGCTTACCTGTGGACATTTACTAGTGGTTTTATTATTTGCCTTTGTCATCGTTCTTCAGGGAAGGTAAAGGGACTTGAAACTCTTGGTTGCCTCTCTATCTAATGCAATATCTATATAGGCTTGAAAAATCACTTCCATTTTATGTAACTTTCTGTTTTCTGAGATATTATTTAACCTATGATAATGATTGAGAGTTTTAATCATCTCAGATATATTCCTTATGATTTCTCCACCTAAATAGTATATAGAGAAGCACTCATATAGTTCTCATTTTTGATATAAATGTTTAAACTCAGACATCTGTTTGATCTGACCTGGAAGTTCCAAAAATGAGAAGACATAAATAAAATTGGACACGTGTATTTTTTCCCCTAGTTTTTCTACGTAAACAGTATCTGCAGTAAGAGGCAGAATACTTACTCCCAACCTAATTATTGGTAATGCTTTATCATACAAAATAATTTAAACACCAAGATGATTCTTCTGCATCATTTAGGACTAGTAGTACTTTCTTAAGGGAGATAATCAACTCACACATTTCACACGACTCACACACCGTTTTATATTGCCTTTGCGACATAGCGTTTAACTCTGTGGAGATAAGAAATAGAACGGTCTTGATTCTCACTGATTTTAATGAAAGGAAAGGAACTAGTAAAGGAAAATATGCTACGAATTATTCTTAGGATTGGAAGAAACTTCAAAATCCGTCTAGTTCAAGAACCATCTGATATTAAAAATACCCTAACAGTTTTAACAGACCCCTTCAAAAAGTTCCCTTGTTTGATGTCTACTTCTTCCAATCCATCCGTATACCCACTGCAATCTGTCTTTGACTGCTCTTACCAAACAATAACTAGGACAATCATATAATTTATTATCCAAATATAGACACACCAGGGGGCACTAATAATGCTGGAACAACAGGCATAAATTGGGACCCAAGCAAACCCAGACAGAAGGTCACCCTACTAGTGAATGACCTTTCTGTTGCTATGTACAACGGACAAATTTTAGTACCTTCTGTGGGTGTCCTCGATCAGTATTTGATACTGATGATGACTTCGTTCTTCTTAAAACGGTCCCATTCTCCCACTCCCTTCAGTGACCGCATATACCCTGATTTGTCTCCTAGCCTTCTGTT